>NC_081190.1:50212906-50855326 GCF_902713425.1 Acipenser ruthenus | reverse complement strand
AATTGTAAGTCGCCCTGGATAAGGGTGTCTGCTAAGAAATAAATAATAATAATAATAAATGATTCTATGGAATTATGGAGCTTGTTCACCGCTGAGATCAGAAAGGCCAGGTCTCCGCCATTTTCCGGGGGGGAATTACCGCCTCCAACCAGGCCTGAATCTTGATCGGACTGAGTTGCATCTGTCGCTTGCCCCTTCTTGTTTTTTTTGCTTGGACATAGTGAAAAAAATGAAGGTAACAATGTATTGCTGTTTTTTTACTTAAAATAAAATAAAAGAATATTATCTGTGTGCTGAAAAAAAAATCTAAATATGCAGGGGCTCTTTTTTCTCGCGTCTACACACAAGCCATGTTCAACAGCGCCCCCAATGAAATTGTATTTTAAAGTGATTGCTCCTTAATTTGGAATAATTAGCTATTGAATTTACAGCATCTGCTCTTCATACTACACCCTGAAAGAATATAAGAGCGAGAGAGATGGCTGCAAAGAATGATGAATATAAGTTTTCTGCTTGTACAGTGGTAGCCACAACCAGCAATTTACCTGTTGCCAGTGCGACAAAGCAATGTTGCAGCTTTGCAATCCTGTTTTTTCAGACTAAATTAAATCAGCTGCACTTCAGGTGAAAATGGGAGCAGAAAATGCATTAAACAAACCAGCAGGAAGTGCAGGCCAATCGTGAAGTTTGTCAGAACGTTGTTAAAAGGCACATGGTTTGGAGTTCTGCTCTTACCTCAATTGATTGTTCACGCTCGTTCAAACGGAAGGAGTTATAGTTATTGAACTAAAATCAATATAGAAGGCTATATAAAAAGTGCTTACAAGTATAAATAACAAAACACTCAGGCCCAAACTTATAAAGGGGAAAAAACGACCGCAAAAAGCCACGTAATGTGCGTGTTCAGTACGGGCCGCACTCAGCGTCAAAATAACGACTTATTTTATAAGACTAATTAGGTGAAGCAGGCGATTCTGCAATCAAACAATTTAAATACCCCTCAAGAAATGTAGGAATGTGCTGTCACTCAGTCACCGGGGTGGGTTTAAAGTACAAGTATTTAGGGCAGGACAGTATCATCTTTTCAAATTCCCCAGGGCACACACTTAGATTAAGTGGTTTGGCAGCAATTACTTTATCACCACCAGTGTTAGGAAATGGAATTACAGATTGCAGGCATACAGTACAGTAAGCCCATGTATCTACAATACAGACACATGTTTATATTGTAATAAGAACAAGGAGCATTGCCTCTCCCTATAGCCAAACAAAGGCAGAAGAGCAAGCCCCTACAAGCACCTGCCTTCAATCCAAACTGCCTTTCCAATCGCCTGCAATATCCTATTTCACCAATAGAGGACAGTGTGTGCATCAGTATTGACTCCCATGAAATATCCACAACAGCATGTTCATTTATTCAAGTTAGAATACAAAGGAATAGCTCTTTTGAGAATGTTTTATCAAGACACTGACTTGGCAGACTTCATTGTCCCACCTTTCATGAGCAATAAATCACAAACATACACATGCTGCAGTCCCAGAAACTTGTTCCTCAGGATTCAAATACAATACTAATATATTGGTAATTTCTAATATTAATAATGCAGTACTAATATACTGGTCATTTTTAATATTAACAATACAGTACTAATATACCAGTCATTTCTAATATTAATAATACAATCATTTTGCCATACCTGCTTCGTGCACTAGGTGGTGCCTTTTACCCCAATCCTCAGTTAAAATAAACTAAATTAATGCTTACAGTGCCTAGGGGGCAGCACATTTTGTTGCAGATGTAGTGTTGTAGATTTAACTACTGCCAGTGTATGACTGGCCATTGAAAAATGAAATATAAATAAAATCAATAAAAGCATTTAATGTCTAATGTTGACATAAAGAACCTTCAATTGTTAAAACACACTGCAATCAATTTATAATCTGAGGTGTATTGTATGTTATTTTAAGCTATACAGATGCTAACTCCCCCTGAAATATAATTTAATTGTATTACCCTATAAATGTATCATTCAAATGTATAAACATTGCCACAGCATGCAGAGACTTAACTGCATCTATGTAAAATGATGGAAGTGAATAAAACAAAAAACTAAAATGAGACACTTTTCTGTTTTAAATTCATTGTATAATTCTTTAAGAATGAGAATTATACGATGTGGTAAAAGTTCCTCGTTCCATTAAGGGAAACACTTAAATCAATGAATACATTCATATTCTATTATGATGAATAAATAAACTTAACAGTAGAAAACAAATGACAGACAATGACTGGATGGGTTTTCTTTAAATTGTTATGTTTAATATTTCATATATTTAATCAAATTTGGCAGAAATTAAAGGAGTGAAAATGAATGTAAAGTAAAATCTGTTCGTAGCACTAGACTGAAAAACCTATAATTAGAACCAATTTCACTCAGCCATATATAACTTGTTTTTATGTTATTTATTTATCACCTGGTGGCATGTATTGGCAACGGTACAGTTTTATTTACAGGATGAATAACAAACGCAAGATATTATTGATTAAAATGACGAAGATGGCTATGTGCCTAAAGTTCCATGCCTCATCGTGATAGTAATTACAACTTTGAAAACTAAATTTTGTTATGATAATCCTCTAAACATCATCAATTATGATTAAAACCATTTTGCACCCGGTCAAATGAAACAGAACGACAGTGTTATTTACTTGTAACTGCATTATCATCAAAAAATGAAAAAAGTCAGAATTGTTGGTTAGAACTGTATGCTAGAAATCAATTTACACGAATCAAAACGGTTGTTTGCTATAAATGAAAACAATAACACTAAATTGCATAAATACAGTTTATTTTAAATTGATATGATCTGACAGTAGCCTTCTGATTAGATTATTTTTAACCCTCGCTGGCACCCTGATTTGGCTATTAATTAAGTTCCTAGTCGGTGTTACTCCCATGGTGACTGGAATGGGTTTGCTGGTATGCAGCCTGAATAATTTTGGAAGCTAAATTATGTCACATGTTTCGTGCATTTTGCAAAGAGAAACCAAAGCGTTGCGAATAGGACACAGACTGCCTTTGTCCCGAGGACTTTAATAATCCACACCTACATTATTCAACCTGTTGTTTATTCAGGGACAATGCTCAGACAATAGATAAATAAATAAATAAATAAATAAAAACTAACAGGACAAACGTCAAGAAAAAAAAAGGTGCCTGGGGATTTGGAGAGACAAACACAGGCGTCACCAGTGAAACGAGTTTCAAGATAAATCTTAAACAACCCGGTAACGACTAATAAGCCTACTACAGTAACTGTGCAGTATAAATGCAAAATATTAGATAATATTTCAGCATTATAATACAATGTATTTTTCACATATCCTTTTAACACTTATTAAAATAAGTATTCAAATACGTTTACCAAACCTTGCTGCGCCTAAATTTTACAATAACAGTGTTTCCACAGATTTGATTTATTTATTTGTTTGTTTATTTATTTGTATTTTTAATTTCCATTCATGCATTAATAGATGTCTAGTGCATATTCTGTTCATGCATTAACTCTCTCTATTTTTGTGGCAACATTTGTTTGTGATTTTGACAAAACATTATTCATTATTTTGCATCATTTAGGACACAATAACTTGTCTGCAAACCACTCACATTGTTCTCCACACTCAATCCTATCATCTGCAGTAAAAACAAACAAAATAAAAACAGAACTTTTTTTTCAGGAAATCTGTTTCAATGTCTTTCCTGGAGGGTTAAACATGTTTGCTGAAAAAATGTGCAGAACAGCCAACTGCATCTTTGTAAGGGCCAATTGTAAATGAATAAACCATGCAGCCCATCAATGTATGGACATTTGTGGAAAACCTATTTGGGGCTCGCCATATTAGTGCTGTAGGCCAGTAAGCTCAGCTATACAGGTAGCTGAATTGGAGTGGGTGAGGGATATTCAAATATTTATAATCCATGTGTTGTGTTAGCTGTAGTTTAGGCCAGTTGTTTTCACCCTTTGGTCATCAAGTAACCGAACAGTCCAGGTTTGTATATATATATATTTTTTAATTACATATTAGAGTCAGGTGATGAACACAGACACCAGACACTCATTATAGTTTGTAGTCACAGTCTGTTCCTGCTTTTTTATATGCACTGGAAAACAATCAATGTTTTAAATAAATATCTAGTTCCTGATTAAAACAAAAATCTTATGAT
Organism: Acipenser ruthenus; assembly: GCF_902713425.1. Classification (NCBI taxonomy): domain Eukaryota; kingdom Metazoa; phylum Chordata; class Actinopteri; order Acipenseriformes; family Acipenseridae; genus Acipenser; species Acipenser ruthenus. The sequence continues at coordinate 50,851,100 of NC_081190.1, read as the reverse complement.
TATTCTTTTTTTTTAAATTATTGTTATTAGCTAATACTACCTACCACTGTACTACTACTATGACTACGACTACTACTACGACTAATAATAATAATAATAATAATAATAATAATAATAACAACAATAATAATAAATCAATATTTTAAAATAATATTTATAAGGTTTTGGTTTTGGCCTGCTGCTGTGTGGAAGCCTCTCATGCTTCTGTGTAGGAATACAAATTAAACAATTGCACCAATGTTGTCTCTCGTCGCCGTTTCCAATTTTTACACACACAACTTGGTAACCTTTCGGATTTCCAACCATATGGAACGAAAATGTATTTTCAATATATTTTTAAAATATGATCTATGTGGTTTATACCTATATACCTATATATACCTATATATATATATATATATATATATATATATATATATATATATATATATATATATATATGTATAAAATTGTGATATGAAACAAATATATTGTATATCTATTTTTCATATCTATTTGTGGGTGATTATGGTAATAGTTGATCCGAGTCATTTGGACAGGGCGCAGAAGTATTTACAATGATTGTGCAACCTAAAGAATATGTGTGTGTGTGTGTGTGTGTGTGTGTGTGTCTATATATATATATATATATATATATATATATATATACACTGTATATATGTTTTAGCTCAAAGAGCCAGATGCCCAACGTTTCAATATGTTGTACATATCTTTTTCAAGGAAGCCTGTGTTTGAATCAAAACATTGGAGGTATTTATAGGTTTTTGACAGCATGACAACTACTTGTTATTGTTTACATTCAAATCCATGATTTAGTCTTACATGATGTAATGGTGTTCTATATATTGTGACATCATTTTTACTATCTTTGAATCTGTATTAATTATAATTAACACTACTTTATATAAACTTATATTTTTATTATATCATGCAATGCTGGCTCTGAGGATCAGTCTAGATTTGGCCTCCCCAGCGCATCAGCATGCACAACTTTTGAATGAATTTTGTTTATTTATCTAAATGTTATATATTTATTGAAGTTAATTAGTTCATTCTTTTCTGTTGAGTACCGCTGGCATAATCTTGTTCAGTCTATTTATCCATTTACTTTCTTTTATTCTTCTATATGTCGCATTGTCTAATTTGAGCTGCTCTAATACTACAAACTTTACATCATTTATGTCATGTCCCTGACTGGTGAAGTGCTGTACTATTGGTTCATTCATTTTTTTATTTCTAATTAATGAAAGGTGGTTCTGAATTCTTTTATATAAAGTAGTTCCACTCTCCAACATATTTGATTTCATCACATTTTTCACAGGCTATTCCATAAACAACATTGCTATTTTTACAGTAGGTATTAGTTTTTAGTGGATATGTGGTGTTCTTATGTTTAATTATATTTTTACTTTTGTCTATGTATTTACACACTTTACATCTACTAGTGCACATGTTCGTAGAACCTATTTTGTCAATTATTCTTTTATGTTTACTGTGAACTAAAATATCACCTAAATTAGCTTCTCTTTTGAATGCTACAACTGGGGCCTTAAGAAATACTTTTTTTCAATTTTTCTGAATTATGTAGAATCCGCAAGTGTTTCCAAACTATCTTAGAAATATTTGGCAAAAGTTTAGAGTAAGTCATTATTAATGGGACTCTTTTGACCTTTTTATCTCTATTTTTATAATCTAGTAGATCATCTCTTTTTAGTTTATCCACTTTTCTTAACTCCATCTCTATAATTCTTTCTTTGTATCCTCTTTTTTAAGATTTGTTTTTAATACATTTCTTTGTTTTACATAGTCACTTTCTTTTGAGCATATTCTTCGTATTCTTATTCCTAGACCCTTTGGGATTGCCCTTTTAGAGTGTATCGGATGTGCAGAGGACATGTGTAAATACTGGTGCATGTCTGTAGATTTACAGAAGAGGTCAGTCTCAATTGAACCTTCTTCAAGTTTTACTATGGTATCTAAAAATTATATTTCTTTCCTTGTCCATCGAAGGTCCACCTTAATATTACTGTGTATTTCATTTGCCATTTTATGAAACTGGAAAAGAGATTCTTCTCCATGTGTCCAAACCCCAAAAATATAATCTACAAACCGAATGTATTCTAAAGGTTCTCTTTCCGATTTTCTAAGTAATTGTTCTTCCCATTTCCACATGTATGTACTGGCAAAATGCATTCCTAATTTAGATCCTATTGGTGTACCATCGTTTTGTTTGTAATTCTTATCAACAAATGTAAAATAACTGTTTTCTAAAACTATGTAGATCATGTTCAGTACCTCTGCTGTAGGTATTGATTTATCTAGTCTATTATCTAGTGTTTTTTGACAAGCTTCTACAGTTTTGCTATTACTGACTACGTTATAACTATCAAAGCAGCATTCCAATAAACATAGACTGCGGATTTAACAAAACAAATTATATTGAAATCCTACTGATAATATATATTTTTGTTGACTTATCCTTGGCAGAACGTGTCAATCGGGATATCGCATTGTGAAAATAACACCCCTTGTTAAATCGTCTCAACAACAGTATTATCATAACCAGTGTAGTATAATAAAGTTTACTGTAAGACAGTTCCTCATTGGGTGCTTGCACGCGCCTGCCCGATTGCTCTCATTGGCTGAAGTGACACGCGACCAGTGTGAGAAGGCTGGGGGAGGCGGCGGGGTGTGGGGTAGTGGGTGGCTGGCGTGTGCCCCTTTTTAAAGCGGCGCAGCAACGACAGTTACCAGATAAGAGGTCTTGCACGCGAATGTTACACGGGGAAAAGGGAAGTGGGCATTAACAAAAAGTAATTGTATAATTTTACCACATATCTACTGTTGCAATGGCTCGGATGAATGTAGAACAATGGGTGGATGTGAAAGGAGATGCAGAGCAGCAGACGGGTTTAATGAGGGAAGAGCACAGAGGTTATCCACAAAGTATAGCACTTCTGGATAACAGTGATCCACGTGCCTGGCTCGATCCAACGCTGCAAGGCACCTGCACGGCACACTCCGATTACCTTCTGCACTCACCCGGCTCGTCTGCAGAGCGCACACAGCAAGATACAGACAACAGCAAGGAGCTAAGAAAAATAAACAATAACTCCGGGAAAGTGAGAGGCCTCTGCAAACTCAAGGGTGTCGGATTGGACGATACAGGTTGCAGACAGAGAGCCCTTTCCAGTAAGCCGGTTAATGGAGTCCAAAAGCAGAGGAGGATGGCAGCAAATGCCCGAGAGAGGAGGAGGATGCACGGTCTGAACCATGCCTTTGATGAACTACGTCGTGTCATCCCGTCATTTGACAATGACAAGCAACTTTCCAAATACGAGACTCTTCAGATGGCGCAAATATACATCAATGCCCTTTCCGATCTTTTACAAGTTCCCACAGATCAGGTAAAAAACGACTATAGATCTGCCTTGGAGGGCACAGGTTCCAAGTTTTCCTTTTCAAACTGCAGTAGGTTTGCAGCAACAGGTTATCCCATGCAACCGAATACAACGCAGTTCCCGTTTGAAGACGGTACCTTTTCAGCAATGATGGGACAAGAGACACTTTCACCATCACCTACAGTAAAGTCTGGTTCAGAGAACAGCAACGCATCCCCGAGGTCTAATAGAAGTGATGGGGAGTTTTCGCCTCATTCACATTTTAGTGATTCCGACGAGGCAAATTTAGAGTTACAAAGCGAAGATGAACTTTCTGAACTCAAACTCCAGAACCACACCATGTTCTAAACCACAAATGAACAAACAAAAAGCATTTATAATTTGTATTTTGTACACCACTTTGATTCTTGTACTAGTGCCCACATTAAAAGTTTTTTTTATATATATATATAGTTTACATGTTTATTATATTTTTAAATGTTTGTATTGTACACACTCTTTTTTGTTGCCGTTTTCTGTAATATTTTTTGCAATATTGTTGCCTGTATTTTGCCCTGTTGGCGTAGAAAAAGTACTTTTGCCATGACATTGAACACCTATATGTTTATTATTGGCTCTCCAAAATATATATTTTGTAATGACTGTCTTCCAAATATGGAGCCTGTTAATGCATATATTGTAAATGCATGTTTGTCTTATTGTGTACATAAAGATAATTTGATACTGAAATTGTATACCTCCCCTTATCAATGTTGGCAAATTCTAAAGGTAATGCATGCACTTTAAAAAGCCATAGACTTTAAAATTACAAAGCTTCATGCTGGTCATTTTGTAAAAAAAAAACATTGCTTAACTCAAGCACTAGTTGTTTTGAGATTTTTGTATTGGAATTTGTCAACTATTTGTAAAGCATTATTTTTCTGTTTAGGGTATGTTAAATTATTTATTTCTGAGTGTTTGCTACTGTCCATGCATTTTTTGTACATTAAAATGATCCATGTAGTATGGTTTAGGGAATGTTTGTATATGTTTGTCCATAAAAATATTTTTTAATTAAAAAAAAGAAATACAAATTCAGTGTCTGTAGTATTGTTCATATAGTATTAGATTATAAACAAAATGTGAAACAAATACTATCGGGAGGCCAATTAATATATATATATATATATATATATATATATATATATATATATATATATATATATATATATATATATATATATATATATTGTCCAAGGAACAAAATGGTAGAAAAATCTACTTGTCCATCTTAAAAATCTATGTCTCCTTAAAAATACTTTCCCGCTCCCTGTTGCACAAAACACACACACAAAAGTAGAATATAACTTGTAGGATTTTGGTTTTATTTAACAGTCAATCAATTAGTGATTAACAGGGCCGGATCTAGTCTTGTAGCTTGACTGGTTCACTAAATTCTTCAAGATACACAAAAGGTTCCCTGTGACCCCACCTCACCTCAACAAATTTATAACATACTTTAAGGAAATGTTTCTTTCAGTGCAGTTTGGAACACATTTGCGCGTACATTTTAAGTAACATACTAACAGTACAACTATAGTAAGCAATACTTGGGAGTTATTCAGATATAAAAATAGCTTCTGCCTGTTTTTTCCACTCTTTCTTTATAAACTGAATTCATCTTCTGATGTACAGGTGTTTTAGTTTGTTGCATCACAGACACATTCATTGCCAACTATACTGCTGCTTTGTGGACTTTTGATTTTCTTGACGTTCTTTCAGTTTTGTAACTGCTGAACCCCAGATTTATAAAGGACGTGTTTTTTTTCTACCAAAATGCACGCAATATTTACAGTAAATACTGCAGACATAAATTATGTTTTTTTTTCTTTTGTTTATTTCTATGATATAGGCTATTTATTTTACTTAATAGTACTATACTTATAATTATAAAACGGATTGTTAGAATGCTGCATGCTGATTGATCCATCATTGTTCCAAGCCGTTACAATATCAAGCACAATGTCACGATTAGGAACTACTTAGGAACGAAAGTAAGTCACGGCACCTGTGCTAACCACGTATCACTGCGCCACCAAAATCAAAACACCTGTCAAAATACCTGCTATCATGGAAGAAACTGAAGACATCAAGGTGTCTTTTCATATCTTCCAGTTTATATTAATTTGCACTACGAACCAGTTTGCTATTATAAACACCACGCTGTATTGGTATTTTATAGGCTCACATACCAGTCATTTTCTGTAACTCGAAATACAATTAATACCACAGAAATGGGGCTGTTAAATGCTTAAATGACTGTTTAAAAAAATACAATTTGACTTTAAATTAATTACTTAACGTTACGTAGAATATGCAGGAAGGCAGCACTTCACAGATACACAACTAAGCAAGTATTCTTATTTTTATTTTTTTATATATAGTTATTTAAAGTCAGAAAAATGAATTGAACACATATAGCATGGTTATTTTTATATTTAAAGTCTTTATTTAAGAAAATTATTATTATTATTATTATTATTACTTGACAACAACGCACCAATAAGTGACAATAGTGTAGCGTTCCGATGTAAACAAAACGAGAACCAGACGACCACAGCAATATGTCAATCAAGACTTTATTCACTCAAGGTCAGGACACCACAACACAGCCCACAGCAGCGTGCAAGCTGCCCCTTTACACCCCCAAACCCCGCGAAAAGATGTAACATTTAGACATAACAAGACACGTTATTGGACATTCACAAACAGACTGGGACCACGACTCGGTAAGGCCCGCCCGCCTGACCCCCACCCCGCACAGCACCTCCCACCGGTGCACTCGCTCACATACACAGGCACTCAGGACATTGACAAAACACGGAACAGCGACACAAATTCATATAACACATAGCACAAACAGTCCAGATCGCTACAATATCCAATATTTCATTTCTATTATAATAAACATATTTGTCAATCTTAATGTTTTAATAGTTTGACAAATCGATGGATTGTGCATGTCCAATAAATAATATAGTCATATATTTACTTAATATAGCGTTTATATATATATATATATATATATATATATATATATATATATATATATTTATTTAATATAGCATTTATATATATATATATATATATATATATATATATATATATATATATATATATATATATATATATATGGTAAATAGTAAAAATAGTAGCCCGCACCAAATCAAAACTTTGACAACCCGCTAATTGCACTTAACAAAACTGTATTTAATAGCGTTTTCTTTTTTTGTAAGTACCTTCCCAGACAACCAAACTATTTTGGCCCAACACTGGCCCAGTTCAGGCTGCCAAACTGGCCCAGGTTCGGGTGCCGGTATTGGCCCGGTGTCTTTTTGCACCTCGGGCCGATGTTGGCCCGTATGTATTGGCCCAAATGCGGCAAGCGGCTTAGAGCCATATGAAGCACATTTGGCCCACTCTCGGCCTTAATCTGGCATACGCATTGTGCAACTGGCCCACTTACTGCCCAAATGCGGCAAACGGCTTAGAACCATATGAAGCACATTTGGCCCACTCTCGGCCCTAATCTGGCATACGCATTGTGCAACTGGCCCACTTACTGCCCAAATGCGGCAAACGGCTTAGAACCATATGAAGCACATTTGGCCCACTCTCGGCCCTAATCTGGCATACGCATGGTGCAACTGGCCCACTTACAGCCCAAATGCGGCAACCGGCTTAAAGCCATACGATACACATTTGGCCCGGTTTTGGAAAATTAACAATTATATTCCTAAAATTGCAGTCCTCCATTGATAGCTGGGGTTTGAACAGGTCCACAGCTAACTTTTAAGAATACTGTTGCTTAAATGAATTAGCCCTAACCATATTATAGCTATTAAATGAAAGTAAACTACTGCAAATGTACAAATGAAAACAAGTTTTACACAGCTTTAAAAAAAAACATATTTAAATTACAAACAGATCACAAAATATTTGGTTTTTGCTTAATTACTTAATTTCTGAATGATTATTACCACCACCATGTAATAGGTAAAAATGCTATTCAAACCTGTTTGGAAAGACAAGAATGCAGATACAAATCTCACTAATATCTAATTATTATTATTAAATGCATAGCTTTGGTGGCTTTTTGAAAGTGTATCTAAATCTGGTACAATGTCATTGCAATAATCGTCTGCATTATACATCAAGACATGTATTATGTTCTGTCATGGATTTGTAATAATTTAATAATTTCAATCCTCTTTTAACCCTTACCCTACAGGATAATTCAGAACTCTAAATTACTTTGAACTCTCAGATTATTTTGAACGCTCTGATTATAATAACAGCAAATAAGGGTTTTATGTGTTCAATAAAGCATGTCAATCAAATTCTTAATCTTAATGCTCTTTTTTACCATAAATTACATAAATTCTACATAAAAATAAATTATTCATACATTAAACAACAACCAACCAACAAGTAATCCCAACTAGACATACAAGATTACAAGATCATAAACAAAATAAACACTACAAATCCCATAACATAATCCCTGCCCCATTTTTGACAGGGCTGAGATGGCTGGTGCTGCAGGCAGCAATGAGGACATTTGCTTGCTCTTCAGGTTCCGCACTGTTTGTGACATCCATTCTGTCAGTAGTAGATTGTTTTGCCTGAAGAGAAAAAAAACAACAACTGTATTTTAGCATTTTTGACTCAATGTTATTAATGTTATGTTAATAATAATTAAAAACAAACTTTATTTCAAGATTGTCCAAATTACAAACCCAGTATTAATGGCAGTGGGTTCCCTCTGGGGTAGAAGGAATAACCTCCTGACAAACAAAAAGGAATCCATTAGTACCAGGTTTGTAATTTGTAATTAGTGGGTGGGCCAAAGTTTTAATTTGGTCTAGGTTATAGAATTGTATAAGAATCTAGATAGAAAGAAAGAAGCGGGGGTGGGGTGGAAGGGAACTATATATATATATATATATATATATATAAAACAGTTTCCAACTTTATGATCAGTGTTGTTTGTTTTTTTGGGGTGTTTACATAGTTGGTTACTGTACTTAAAATTGAACCCCACAATGAGATAAAACAAATAAATGCAACAGGATTTTAATTTTGTGAGAACCTATTTAGAATCTCTTAATTAGTAGTGTCCTTGAAAATGCAGCACTAAAGAACTGAAAATTTATAAAAACCTTATAGTGATCAATTACTTATTCACTGTCCTCAGCAGTATTTGTAGAGTGGGATGTGGATGCAGCCTCTCTCTGCAATTTGTTAATTTCCCTAGCCTTCCGACCTCCACCTCTGTCTGATGAAAGATTGAACCATCTTATAATAAAATGTTCAATTTCTTTATCAGTGGCCTTTGCTGCCAAGGGATTTCTTCTTACTGCACCTGTTGTATATTTAGAACTGTCTTATGCTTCAAGTAGTCGCTCACAAACTAGTCATACATTAGTGAGAGTAAAAATATACCAATATATGTTTTTGTTTACATTCACTGTTTACAAACCCAGACAACTTTACATCACCCTCACATGTTTCACTCCAAACCATTTTTTGTACCAATAATAAGGTAATATTTGTATTTTCTGTAACATTTGTGTACATACTAGTTACTTATTATGACACTTTCAGATATATAGACAATTTATAACACTGTAGTACTGTTAATATTGTACCAATTAATCAAGTTACTTACGTAAAATAACTGATTTGACAATCAAGTTCTTGAATGGTCTTTTTTCATTTACTCCCTTCCAATTAATTTTTTTCGCAAGATCATTGTGTATAACATGATTCAATATATTCCAGACTGTGTTTCTACAGTCACTCCCTCCAATTGTTGCCAAGAATGATATCTGAAAGTAATAATAAAACAATAATTAAAAAGAGTTACATGAAGTTGCAGCGTACAATTCTAGTGTAAAATAAGTAAAACAGTAATTAGTGAGAAAGTTAAATGTGGAAGATCAAAACAGATGATAGACAGCAGGCATTAAGTTCAAGTAACAAACTTCAAATCTGAAAAGATTTTCAAAAAGTAGTGCTTATCAAGTTCCATCTAATATTTTAGATTATAAATCACAGACTATACAAAGTGTTTCTGTTTTCATACACTTATCAAAGTAAAATCATTTAATACCATTTTTTGTTTAGAAGCTTTGTTTTCAGAATTTTTGAGCCATGCCTCAAAATGATCTAGGTCATTTATGTCCTTTAAAGGGAATATAAATTCCTCTGGTAGCTCCCCAGACAACCAAACTATTTTGGCCCAACACTGGCCCAGTTCCGGCTGCCAAACTGGCCCAGGTTCGGGTGCCGGTATTGGCCCGGTGTCTTTTTGCACCTCGGGCCGATGTTGGCCCGTATGTATTGGCCCAAATGCGGCAAGCGGTTTAGAGCCATATGAAGCACATTTGGCCCACTCTCGGCCCTAATCTGGCATACGCATGGTGCAACTGGCCCAGTTACTGCCCAAATGCGGCAAACGGCTTAGAGCCATATGAAGCACATTTGGCCCACTCTCGGCCCTAATCTGGCATACGCATTGTGCAACTGGCCCACTTACTGCCCAAATGCGGCAAACGGCCTAGAGCCATATGAAGCACATTTGGCCCACTCTCGGCCCTAATCTGGCATACGCATGGTGCAACTGGTCCACTTACAGCCCAAATGCGGCAACCGGCTTAAAGCCATACGATACACATTTGGCCCGGTTTTGGAAAATTAACAATTATATTCCTAAAATTGCAGTCCTCCATTGATAGCTGGGGTTTGAACAGGTCCACAGCTAACTTTTAAGAATACTGTTGCTTAAATGAATTAGCCCTAACCATATTATAGCTATTAAATGAAATTAAACTACTGCAAATGTACAAATGAAAACAAGTTTTACACAGCTTTAAAAAAACCATATTTAAATTACAAACAGATCACAAAATATTTGGTTTTTGCTTAATTACTTAATTTCTGAATGATTATTACCACCACCATGTAATAGGTAAAAATGCTATTCAAACCTGTTTGGAAAGACAAGAATGCAGATACAAATCTCACTAATATCTAATTATTATTATTAAATGCATAGCTTTGGTGGCTTTTTGAAAGTGTGTCTAAATCTGGTACAATGTCATTGCAATAATCGTCTGCATTATACATCAAGACATGTATTATGTTCTGTCATGGATTTGTAATAATTTAATAATTTCAATCCTCTTTTAACCCTTACCCTACAGGATAATTCAGAACTCTAAATTACTTTGAACTCTCTGATTATTTTGAACGCTCTGATTATAATAACAGCAAATAAGGGTTTTATGTGTTCAATAAAGCATGTCAATCAAATTCTTAATCTTAATGCTCTTTATTACCATAAATTACATAAATTCTACATAAAATTAAATTATTCATACATTAAACAACAACCAACCAACAAGTAATCCCAACTAGACATACAAGATTACAAGATCATAAACAAAATAAACACTACAAATCCCATAACATAATCCCTGCCCCATTTTTGACAGGGCTGAGATGGCTGGTGCTGCAGGCAGCAATGAGGACATTTGCTTGCTCTTCAGGTTCCGCACTGTTTGTGACATCCATTCTGTCAGTAGTAGATTGTTTTGCCTGAAGAGAAAAAAAACAACAACTGTATTTTAGCATTTTTGACTCAATGTTATTAATGTTATGTTAATAATAATTAAAAACAAACTTTATTTCAAGATTGTCCAAATTACAAACCCAGTATTAATGGCAGTGGGTTCCCTCTGGGGTAGAAGGAATAACCTCCTGACAAACAAAAAGGAATCCATTAGTACCAGGTTTGTAATTTGTAATTAGTGGGTGGGCCAAAGTTTTAATTTGGTCTAGGTTATAGAATTGTATAAGAATCTTGAAATGAAGCACATTGTTATTTAAACTAGTTCATTTAAGTTAGTGAGTTCATATGGCAAACATTAGATAGAAAGAAAGAAGCGGGGGTGGGGTGGAAGGGAACTATATATATATATATATATAAAACAGTTTCCAACTTTATGATCAGTGTTGTTTGTTTTTTTGGGGTGTTTACATAGTTGGTTACTGTACTTAAAATTGAACCCCACAATGAGATAAAACAAATAAATGCAACAGGATTTTAATTTTGTGAGAACCTATTTAGAATCTCTTAATTAGTAGTGTCCTTGAAAATGCAGCACTAAAGAACTGAAAATTTATAAAAACCTTATAGTGATTAATTACTTATTCACTGTCCTCAGCAGTATTTGTAGAGTGGGATGTGGATGCAGCCTCTCTCTGCAATTTGTTAATTTCCCTAGCCTTCCGACCTCCACCTCTGTCTGATGAAAGATTGAACCATCTTATAATAAAATGTTCAATTTCTTTATCAGTGGCCTTTGCTGCCAAGGGATTTCTTCTTACTGCACCTGTTGTATATTTAGAACTGTCTTATGCTTCAAATAGTCGCTCACAAACTAGTCATACATTAGTGAGAGTAAAAATATACCAATATATGTTTTTGTTTACATTCACTGTTTACAAACCCAGACAACTTTACATCACCCTCACATGTTTCACTCCAAACCATTTTTTGTACCAATAATAAGGTAATATTTGTATTTTCTGTAACATTTTTGTACATACTAGTTACTTATTATGACACTTTCAGATATATAGACAATTTATAACACTGTAGTACTGTTAATATTGTACCAATTAATCAAGTTACTTACGTAAAATAACTGATTTGACAATCAAGTTCTTGAATGGTCTTTTTTCATTTACTCCCTTCCAATTAATTTTTTTCGCAAGATCATTGTGTATAACATGATTCAATATATTCCAGACTGTGTTTCTACAGTCACTCCCTCCAATTGTTGCCAAGAATGATATCTGAAAGTAATAATAAAACAATAATTAAAAAGATTTACATGAAGTTGCAGCGTACAATTCTAGTGTAAAATAAGTAAAACAGTAATTAGTTAGAAAGTTAAATGTGGAAGATCAAAACAGATGATAGACAGCAGGCATTAAGTTCAAGTAACAAACTTCAAATCTGGTAAGATTTTCAAAAAGTAGTGCTTATCAAGTTCCATCTAATATTTTAGATTATAAATCACAGACTATACAAAGTGTTTCTGTTTTCATACACTTATCAAAGTAAAATCATTTAATACCATTTTTTGTTTAGAAGCTTTGTTTTCAGAATTTTTGAGCCACGCCTCAAAATGATCTAGGTCATTTATGTCCTTTAAAGGGAATATAAATTCCTCTGGTAGCTCGGGACTCGGGTCCACGGTGCTTGAACCTGATTGCAGCAGGCTCAGCACATTATTTAATGTAACAGCCTGCTGTATCTGGTGCTGTCGTACATTTTCCATCATTGTCATGATGTAGAGTTCTGCAGCTGCAATGCAAACAAAAAGTAAACCATGAAATGTATAGAAAATTACAAACCAATTATGGAAAAGAGAAATATCTAAATGTTGAAAATATATTAAAATTTATATTTTTATTAACTAAAACAAATTCTGTAGTCCTTAGATTAGATATTTAATTTATTAGATATTAGATATTTAATTTATTTATTCCCTAGATTAGATATTTTGTCACATTATATACATATGTAATAAACTTTATAGATTTCACTTCAAATAAACTGAAAGTATAACTACAGTATACTATATTTGCTTACCAGTACATGGAATGGATTCATTTCCATACCGTCCAATTCCTAAACTGTATGATGGAGTGAACAGATGGGGTCGGGAAGATTGTTGCCCAACTCTTAGTCCTTGTTTGACAGGTGATGGCATGGTAATGGTGGGTGGACTATACAAGCAGTTATGAGATGTCACATCCACATCCACAGATGTAGGAGCACTTGAATCCACAAATACTGGTAGGGCTGAGATGGCTGGTGCTGCAGGCAGCAATGAGGACATTTGCTTGCTCTTCAGGTTCCTCGCACTGTTTGTGACCCGATCATCATCATCATCATCATCACTGTCATTATCACCAAAAGGTGTTCTAAAAAAAAATAAAAATTTTCCATTTTTATATCAATAGAGATAAAAAACTGTAATAGGATGAGTTTGCAATTTTCCTTGGGGCGGCACCGTTTTCCACTTCTACAGTGTTAGCCATGAGTTTCCCTTGGGCACACCCATTTTCTTAATAAAGGAATCATATTATGGGCTAAGGCAGTATTTATAAATGCAATTTATTTAGAAAACGGAGATATTACATTACAACTTTAAAAAAAGTAGCATTTTTTATGTTACTACGTTGTTTATTTGTTGTTGAATTATTACAAGTTTATGTTGTTCATGGGAACATAAATAGAATCTAATTAATTAGTCAATTAAGACCTCGACCAAATCAAAACCTACTGCTAACCGCAATTTACAAACCCAGTATTAATGGTTCCCTCTTGGGAAGAAAAAATAACCTTCTAACAAAAGACGCCATCAATAATGCAATAATAATCAATAAATGGTACGTATGTAATTTGCAGTTAGCGGGTGGATCAAAATTTTCATTTGGTTCAGGCCTTAAAGTACAGTTATTATTTGACGACATATTGTAAATAAATTAACATACTTTGTAACTCTTTTTCTTTTACGCTTTAATAATGACTGCATATCCTCTCCAGCATCAGACTGCAAGTCTGATGTTGTGCAGTGAAGTGATTGTTTGTATTTCTGGCGAGCTTTCAAATAGTCATCTAAAATATACAATAAAAATTTAGTTCAGTACTGTGTATACATTGCTTAAAACCTTTTCAAAACATGCATATACTCATACATTTATTTTAAAAAATCCTCTTATTGGACCACCCCTAATTTAATAAAAGTGCCTTTGTAAATACTTTTTTGGATTACTGGGGCCCCCTGACCATTGTGTATGTTTAGGTTACATCATGCACAGGGATGTCTGTCATTTGTGAGTTGGAGTTTCACCAACTGCAACAGTGGCAGGAAATGCTTGTTGAAGCATGAATACATTTTCATAGTAATTCCCCAAACTGTTACTTAATAATAATAAACATAAACAAAACTATTCACATCAATTATTTTTTACATTGAACTAATAGAATCATATACAGTAGGTACTTCAGCATGCTTTTCAAAGGTTACCTTAATTTCACGATTACAGTACTAACCTGTTTTTATCAAAATTCTTACATCATGGCGAGTCCAGCCATCCCCAGGAATTTCTTTTTTTTGAATAGCTCGGTTGATCCTGTCATCTTTTGTGTAGTTGGGCCACCATGTCATGCCATCCTCAATCCAAGTCTCAGGAACAATGTTCATACTTTTATTTTCAATAAATTCCACCAGAAAATACATTTTCTGGCAAAAAATATTAATGAAATTATTTATATTAGTCATTCAAAAGATAAAAAGTGCTATCCAATTCTTCTCAGTTGACAACTGTAAACAATACATTTTGAAATTTCATAAAATTAGTAAAAAAAAAATTTTAAAAAAGTGAATTTATGGAATATCGAGAGCACTGACTATAGAAACGAGATCTTAAACAGTGTGGATCAAAGGAATTGCCACAAAAGCATCTTTGCATGGTAAAAGAACACACTTGCGAGTAATTTCTTCAATGTGCACTACATTTAAAGTATTGTTTAGGTGAGAAACTGAGAATATATCGATTAGGCTAGAATCAAAAGGATATTTAAAATGTGGGGCTTTCAATGTAAATCTCCTATATACAACATATATACCTGTTACAGATTCAACAATATTTTGTACTATGCCAATATCATTACCAGTATAAAAAGCATTGTCTCCTTCAGACACTTTTAGGCAAAACTGTTCCAAATAAATTTCCTGATACTGTTTTTTTGCTTCAATATTTATTGGGACTGGTCCAAGAAAATGTTCTTTCCTGAAACTTTGCATGTTAGTTGTTTGATGATATGGAACACTGGATTGCTCTAAAAGACGGCGAATGACTTGGGCAAGGGGGAACTCTGGTTTTCTGACAAATTTTTTAAGTTTTCTTAAATAATTTTCATATGGAAAGGAAGAGAATGAATCTAAAGGGCCGTGGATATTAACATCCTGGGCGAGATGAAGAAGCCCATGGACATTATAAACTATGAGATCCTTCCCATAGAGTTGTCCATAGTGTTCTACAAAAGCAACCAATAAGCTATGAGCATAACCACTATATTTTTTGCACAGCTGTGGATTGACCAAAATTGTAATACCAGCAAAAAACAAGAGAAAATTATTATATACTGGAGTTTCTAGTATAGGGGCTAGAACGACAGGACCAGTATACAGCAAAAATTGACGGAATTCAGTAGCTTTCCATCGGTCCAGTTCTCTAAGTGATCGTGGCTTTCTTGCGAATTCTGAGGGGATATGTCTTTTTAAATCTGTCAATGACGTGGACAACATGTTGATAAGATGAGAAGATAAGCGACATTTGAGGGGCCCTTTTAACCACAAATTCACCAATCTCCGACAAACTCCTAAGCAAACCAAATGCATATAATCTATTGGAAAATGTGTAATAAAACCAACATTTCCTCCTAGAAAAGGTGGTGGACGGTTGTGATGATCTTCATCTAACATTTGGTTAAATGAAGAATCAGTTCTTAATTGAAAATTCATTACTGGGAATGTCATGCGATGGTTCAAATATTGTCCTGGTTGGGTGCACTTATCACAACCGTGATAAGCATTGTGGCATTTTGTGTTCTTGGTGAATGATTTTGCAGGAGTATCGCACACAACAGAACACAACTTCATACTTATTTTTTTGCCTTGAAATACAAATCCTTCCTGAAGTGTTTGCAATTCAACAGCAAATTCCTGTAAAAACTCAGTACTAGAGTTGGGTTTTTTTTTCCCGCAGTACAAGCCAATCACAACAGGTGCCATTTTAAATCCGAAAAGTAGACCTAGAATAGGCCAGAACTGCTCACAGGTGCTTTTGAACAGTGGCAAACCATCGATGTTTATTTGTAATCCCAAACATGTTCCCACAGGTATAGCATATATAAACGAACTTAAAACTCCCTTGAAAGCCTTGAGAATTCCGAAGTAATAGTACTGTCCACCAGCTTTTTCACTAACAATTACAGATCGTTGTGTCTTTAACAAACTCCTTGCATCTTTTGGGAGATTTGGATGGTAAATCCTCAGAATGCTTAACAGTGAGGTCAAAGCTACCAATGTTATACCATACTGTAAAGTCCAGTTGGTCAAGCTATCTGATAATGAAATCTCATCGTTTTCTAACTCGTCTTCTGAGTCTGTGTCAACTACAGGAACGATATCATCTAAAGGCCACTCATCCAGAATTTCAGTAGACACAAAGTGATTTGTATCTTCACTGTTGTGGTTGTCAATGTCAAAAGCAATCTCATCATCAGAGTCTGTTGATAAAGGAACTGTAAATTCAACACTCATTTCTTGATCTATTTCCTCAGCCATGTTTTTAAGCACATTGTTAATGCTTGCATGTGTCCTCCTTCTTAATGTTGATTTGGCAGGACCTTGCATTTTTTCCATATTCATTTTGCCTAAAATTAATTGAAGATAAAATGTAAATTTAAATGTAGGTACTTGTTATATTTATAACTTATTTCACAAAATATGAATAACATGTTAGTAATTTTGCATTAAATGTCAATAACGAAAACATGGAAAACCTTATAAATACACATTTAAAAAAAAAAACATATACCTTATTGTATCATAAACATTTAATTAAGGGGAATCAAGTTCTCAAATGGACTGGCGTCCGGTCCAGGGTGTAGTCCTGCCTGTGTATGCCGGGTTAGGCACCGGCTCACGGTGACCATGTAAAGGATTAAGCGGTTAATGATAATGGATGGATGGATGGAAGTTCTCAAATGTTTATGTAAGCAATAAGCCATGACATGGTGTTGGTTACGCTGTAATAACCGCACACCCAGGGCGTAGTAAGGCACGAGGCCGCAGGCCAAGTTACGGCCATGGAAGTGGCTTATTGCGCTTATAAAATGGGCTACTAGTTTTTAGAAATAAAGATATAGACATATTTGTATTTTAATATGAATGTAGGTTTATTTTTTCCTAAATCTATTAATACGCTCGGAAAAATAGTTCTAATTAATGCAATAGTTCTAATGAATTTAATACATTAATTATTTTTTAATAATAGTAGTAATGTTATTAATAATAACAGAATGTGGGTTTTGTGTATTTTTTATAATAGCAGGCCTAGTAGTTTTTTTTTTTTTTTTTTTTTAATAATAATAGAAAGTGTGTTGTTACTGTCTCTTTGACAGAGCTAGAGTTCAGCAGTACGGTGTCCATATTAGGACATCGTCATTTCTCACGTCTCAGCGCCAGTTATCAGGAATTTCTTTGTCATGGATCATTTAGTTTGGCGGTCAGTCGTCATTTCTCAGTCATTTTTTCTGTCATCTCTCATGTGTTTGTTATGTCAGCCATTATTTGTATCAGGTATCATTTGTATTTTGTGTCCGCCGTCACTCGAATTTCGAGTCATGGAAAACCTCTGTCACTCAAATTTCGAGTCATGGAAAACCTCTGTCAATGAAATTCTCTGTCAACCATCAGCGGCATTTTTTCTGGGACTTAACGTAACAGCCAATCACGTTTCTAAGTTTGCATATCCTATGATTTCATTGGCTACTGCGAATGTCAATCAACTGAAAACAACGGCTTGATGAGTTCAGTTGCTTGTACGGGTCTCGTGCTTGGTGACAAACTGCGTGTAAGCTACAACTGGTGCGGTAGTAAAGTGGGCGCGGCGAGAAGGGCTGCTTTTGAATGATAAGGGAAGCGAATTTATTTCAGTTTAGTTTTTTTTAATGCATTAAATAGAGTGGTTAGCAATTTGACAATCGTTTTAAAACAAGCCCGGGTGTCCACCTTTTATTATTGATCTTGTTCCTTTATCGCCGCATCTGAACTCAATACACCCGCCTCCGTTTACTGTAGCGGTTCTCAAACTATGAGGCGCGCGAGCTCTCTTTTTTTTTTTTTTTTTTTTGACGGTGGATGATTTAAAATATATATATTATATATTTTAAAATGTATTATACTTAAAATAACTAAATAAAACACAAAAACATTTTGTTTAACGTGCTAATTTTACTTAGCAACTGTGACGTGATTTTTCCGCCAAGAAGTAAACTGTTATCAGCAGCGGCTTAGAGAGAAACAGCCTTAGAAATGGATCGTATTGTGACAAAGGGGGGAAAAACGCACAATACAAGCCGAAGTGAGGGCAGCAGTGGAGGTTCCTGCAAAACGCAGAAGCCGAAAATATGACGAAGCTTATTTAAAACGGGGCTTTACATGGAGCGGGTCCAGCGGTGCACCGAGGCCTCAATGTGTAGTATGCGGCGAACCACTGGCAAACGTGCGGCCCTGCAAGCTACGCCGGCATGTGGAAACAAGACACCCGACCTTAGTATCTAAACCTGTAGAGGTTTTTCAGAGGAAGCTCAATGGGTTAACAGGACAAAAAAAAAGTTTTTGAATTCTACAGCACTGTTAACATGAAGGCTGTGGAGGCTTCTTACCGTGTGGCTTTGCCAAAGCTGGTAAGCCGCACAACATAGGTGAGATACTACTACTTCCAGCTGCAAAGGATATGTGCTCGGTGATGATGGGAGAGAAAGCAGCATCACAGCTAGACGTGATCCCACTTTCAAACAACACAGTGTCACGCCGTATTGAGGAGATGACCACTGATGTAAAAGAGCAGCTCTAGAAAGTGTTTGTCAGAGCCGATATATTTCAATTCAGATAGATGAGTCTACCGACATATCCAATGCTGCATAGCTACTGGTGTATATTTGTTTTGCTACAGCAACAGAATTAAGAGGAATTTCTGTTTTGCTGTCCACTTCCAACAAGAGCAACTGGTGAAGAGCTTTTTAAACTATTGAATGGTTTTGTCCAAGACATTGGCCTTGATTGGGGACGTTGTTTTGGAATTTGCAGCGGACGGTATAGCGGGCTTGTGACAAGGGTACAAGAAGGAGCAGTTTTGTGAATACTTTCCTGAAGTGGGAAAGAAAACAAATGTAATCAGTGGATCAGGAACCCATTCACCTTTAAGCCGAACCCCACAAATGTGCTGTCTTCAAAAGAAGATGAAAGCTTTATCTTCCTGTCAAGCGACAAGGAACTGCAGCTGAGATTTTCACAAATGCCAGTCGCAGACTTTTGGTTATCAGTGGGATCTGAGTTTCATGAGAAACTCAGATCCCACAGACCGGGCCCTGAAAGCACTCATTCTGTTTTCATCCACCTACCTATGCGAGTCCGGATTCTCAGCATTAACTGAAATCAAAACAAAATACCGCTCCCGGCTTTCTGTTGAAGATGACTTACGTCTCTTCCTTTCTACACTGCAACCCCTAATTCTACTACTTTGTACAGCGAGGAAACAAACACACCCCTCCCACTGATAAGGTAGGAATGATGAATATTATACTGAATTAATCTATAATTGTGTGGTGCTATATTTCCTAAAATGTTTTTAAAGTTTTATTTCAGCTGCTTCCGTTTTTATTGTTTTTGAATTTAAGATTAATACTTCTGAAACTCATACTGAATTACATTGATCAAATCCTTTCTACTTTTTATTCATTATGTTGCAACATACAATAGGATTTGCAGTTTGTTGTATTGTTTTAGTAAACTGGGGAGGCGCAGTCATTTTTTTATAGCTCAGAGGGATTAGGGTTCGGTTTCAGTGGTTGCTAGGGAACCCCGCATGTCACTCAGCAGTGCCTGGTGCAATTGAGTATTACCGTACATATATGAATAAGGGCTCTTTTGAAAGCTGAGCATTTCTGCTTCCCATTGCTGCAAACGACATAGAGCTAGGATTTCAGTTGCGCGAGTTATATAATTATACGTTTGATGACGCGGGCGTTATTTTTAACGTTTGCTGGGTCTTTAAACGTTCTAAAATACAGCCAATCAGGACGCAGATAGCTCCCAAACCATTTTATAACAAATGTAGTCTGAGGTATTTTTAAATGTGAGCTCGAGCGCCCCAAATTTCGCAGCTAAAATATTCTCTGAGGTAAATTTAAAACTGTGAGCGTTTTGGGAGGTTAAGTAGGCCTCCTGAAGTAAATGAAAAACTTAAAAATAACATTAAGAAATAAAAGCAGATATATCCAACTTGATATGTCGTAATAAACAACAGGAACCTAAAAAAAAATTAAAAAAAGATGCGCTGAGATTTTAAGAACACCACTGCCTATGTTCTAAAGTCACCAACGATTATAGGTAGTCATTTTATTATGTACTTTATTATACTTCTTTAAATATTTTAATATAATTTATACAGTGGCTTATGCTTAACTAAATATACTACATTTTTTTAAAAAATTATTTACTTTTAGCCATATACGTAAAAAAAAAGAATAATCGTAATTTATTGTGATCCTCTCAAACTCAACGTCATGGGACCGAAAATTAGTATTCTTCCTCGCTTAAATAACCTTACCTTGTTAAAAGGGCTGCCTCAAATGAAGTAAAAAATAAATAACTATAAATAAATCTCACTATATACAATTATTTAAGCTTATAATTTGATATATATATATATATACAATTATTTATTATTTATATACAATTATTTGTCAAATTTATCAATTTATGTAATGATTTCTTCCCTTCTTTTCCCTTCTCCGTTCAACTGTCTCCAACTTCTGCGACTTAGCTCGAGCGTTTCTTGGTTTAAACTCGCTCAGTCTATGCTTGTGCGCGTGAATATTTTTTAAATCGAACACTCGTTTTCTTACTGGTATTTTTTTTTATGTAGGTCAGTTTTCTGCTTAATTTCTTATTTTTTATATAGCGACCATAAAGACACTTCACAAATGTAACAAAACAGCAAATTGTGTTAAGTAATACATAATAAAAGAAACACATAATGCAATAACATAACAAATTATAAGGGATAAAGATCTTATATTTTATTATAAACTATTATAATATTCACTGTTACTACAGGTTCACATACTGAACACAAAAATATGATTGATTTTTATTTTTAGCTAATCCTAGTAAATGTATGTACATATAAAAAATATATTTTTTTTCCAACATTGGGCCAGCACTGGGCCGGTGTTGTAGTTTTATCTCCTTCTAAATACGATGGTCAGTGACATCGTGCCAGAACTGGCCCAACTGCTACTTGCCGCTGCGACTGCGAGCCGACTGTGCCGCTATGCAGCCGGATCCGGCCCGGCATCGTATGGCTGTGTGGGTCTGGACTCGGGTCCACGGTGCTTGAACCTGATTGCAGCAGGCTCAGCACATTATTTAATGTAACAGCCTGCTGTATCTGGTGCTGTCGTACATTTTCCATCATTGTCATGATGTGGAGTTCTGCAGCTGCAATGCAAACAAAAAGTAAACCATGAAATGTATAGAAAATTACAAACCAATTATGGAAAAGAGAACTATCTAAATGTTGAAAATATATTAAAATTTATATTTTTATTAACTAAAACAAATTCTGTAGTCCTTAGATTAGATATTTAATTTATTAGATATTAGATATTTAATTTATTTATTCCCTAGATTAGATATTTTGTCACATTATATACATATGTAATAAACTTATAAGCAAATAAACTGAAAGTATAACTACAGTATACTATATTTGCTTACCAGTACATGGAATGGATTCATTTCCATACCGTCCAATTCCTAAACTGTATGATGGAGTGAACAGATGGGGTCAGGAAGATTGTTGCCCAACTCTTAGTCCTTGTTTGACAGGTGATGGCATGGTAATGGTGGGTGGACTATACAAGCAGTTATGAGATGTCACATCCACATCCACAGATGTAGGAGCACTTGAATCCACAAATACTGGTAGGGCTGAGATGGTTGGTGCTGCAGGCAGCAATGAGGACATTTGCCTGCTCTTCAGGTTCCTCGCACTGTTTGTGACCCGATCATCATCATCATCATCATCACTGTCATTATCACCAAAAGGTGTTCTAAAAAAAAAAAAAAAATTTCCATTTTTATATCAATAGAGATAAAAAACTGTAATAGGATGAGTTTGCAATTTTCCTTGGGGCGGCACCGTTTTCCACTTCTACAGTGTTAGCCATGAGTTTCCCTTGGGCACACCCATTTTCTTAATAAAGGAATCATATTATGGGCTAAGGCAGTATTTATAAATGCAATTTATTTAGAAAACGGAGATATTACATTACAACTTTAAAAAAAGTAGCATTTTTTATGTTACTACGTTGTTTATTTGTTGTTGAATTATTACAAGTTTATGTAGATTTATAAATAGAATCTAATTAATTAGTCAATTAAGACCTCGACCAAATCAAAACCTACTGCTAACCGCAATTTACAAATTATTAATGGTTCCCTCTTGGGAAGAAAACATAACCTTCTAACAAAAGACGCCATCAATAATGCAATAATAATCAATAAATGGTACGTATGTAATTTGCAGTTAGCGGGTGGATCAAAATTTTCATTTGGTTCAGGCCTTAAAGTACAGTTATTATTTGACGACATATTGTAAATAAATTAACATACTTTGTAACTCTTTTTCTTTTACGCTTTAATAATGACTGCATATCCTCTCCAGCATCAGACTGCAAGTCTGATGTTGTGCAGTGAAGTGATTGTTTGTATTTCTGGCGAGCTTTCAAATAGTCATCTAAAATATACAATAAAAATTTTGTTCAGTACTGTGTATACATTGCTTAAAACCTTTTCAAAACATGCATATACTCATACATTTATTTTAAAAAATCCTCTTATTGGACCACCCCTAATTTAATAAAAGTGCCTTTGTAAATACTTTTTTGGATTACTGGGGCCCCCTGACCATTGTGTATGTTTAGGTTACATCATGCACAGGGATGTCTGTCATTTGTGAGTTGGAGTTTCACCAACTGCAACAGTGGCGGGAAATGCTTGTTGAAGCATGAATACATTTTCATAGTAATTCCCCAAACTGTTACTTAATAATAATAAACATAAACAAAACTATTCACATCAATTATTTTTTACATTGAACTAATAGAATCATATACAGTAGGTACTTCAGCATGCTTTTCAAAGGTTACCTTAATTTCACGATTACAGTACTAACCTGTTTTTATCAAAATTCTTACATCATGGCGAGTCCAGCCATCCCCAGGAATTTCTTTTTTTTGAATAGCTCGGTTGATCCTGTCATCTTTTGTGTAGTTGGGCCACCATGTCATGCCATCCTCAATCCAAGTCTCAGGAACAATGTTCATACTTTTATTTTCAATAAATTCCACCAGAAAATACATTTTCTGGCAAAAAATATTAATGAAATTATTTATATTAGTCATTCAAAAGATAAAAAGTGCTATCCAATTCTTCTCAGTTGACAACTGTAAACAATACATTTTGAAATTTCATAAAATTAGTAAAAAAAAAAAATTTTAAAAAGTGAATTTATGGAATATCGAGAGCACTGACTATAGAAACGAGATCTTAAACAGTGTGGATCAAAGGAATTGCCACAAAAGCATCTTTGCATGGTAAAAGAACACACTTGCGAGTAATTTCTTCAATGTGCGCTACATTTAAAGTATTGTTTAGGTGAGAAACTGAGAATATATCGATTAGGCTAGAATCAAAAGGATATTTAAAATGTGGGGCTTTCAATGTAAATCTCCTATATACAACATATATACCTGTTACAGATTCAACAATATTTTGTACTATGCCAATATCATTACCAGTATAAAAAGCATTGTCTCCTTCAGACACTTTTAGGCAAAACTGTTCCAAATAAATTTCCTGATACTGTTTTTTTGCTTCAATATTTATTGGGACTGGTCCAAGAAAATGTTCTTTCCTGAAACTTTGCATGTTAGTTGTTTGATGATATGGAACACTGGATTGCTCTAAAAGACGGCGAATGACTTGGGCAAGGGGGAACTCTGGTTTTCTGACAATTTTTTTTAGTTTACTTAAATAATTTTCATATGGAAAGGAAGAGAATGAATCTAAAGGGCCATGGATATTAACATCCTGGGCGAGATGAAGAAGCCCATGGACATTATAAACTATGAGATCCTTCCCATAGAGTTGTCCATAGTGTTCTACAAAAGCAACCAATAAGCTATGAGCATAACCACTATATTTTTTGCACAGCTGTGGATTGACCAAAATTGTAATACCAGCAAAAAACAAGAGAAAATTATTATATCCTGGAGTTTCTAGTATAGGGGCTTGTGACGGGGGACTGCCCCGTCTTTATGATCATGGTTGGGACTGGCAGGGAGGGGGTTAAAATTCCTCCCTGCCAGGAAAACATGTGAGAATGTGGCTGGAGCCCTAATTGACTAATCAGTAATTATTGAATAATTGGGCTCCAGCCACAGGGGATAAAAGCCAGGGGAGAGGCCCTGGTTAGAGAAGGAGAGGAGAAAGAGAGTTCCAGAAGAGGAGTGTTTTGTTTGTACTGTGTCTTTGTAAGTTTTTGGTTCCAGTGAAGGCAACGCCCAGCCTGGAAATCTTTATTTTTGTAAGTTTTGCTTTTTGTTTTGTGTTTGTATTTTATGTTGAAATCATTTTGTTTGGCCCTTGTGCTGGTTTATTTTGTATTTTTGTTTATTAAAAAGTTTATTTTGAACTTTAAAACTGTCTCTGAGTCTCAAACCTCGGTCCATCCTGTCACATTTGGTGTCAGAGTGGGATAGCGCCACCTGGAGGCTCAGAGCAGTATTTTTTTTTTCTTGAATTTTGGGAGTTTTTTTTTTTGGAAACTTGATTTAAATGGGGAAGAAGAGCAGACAGCGGCAAAGGCAGGAGATGCAGCAGCCGAAGAAATGTAGGCTGCTGCAACAACAGCCACCCCAGCTGGAGGACCCAGCGAGCCTCTTCCCGTGGTGTTCCTGGTGCGGGAAGGAGGATCATCGGTGGAGGTCCTGTCCAGATGGGCTACCAGCTGACTGGTGTGGGTACTGTGAGGTGGATGGCCACAATTGGGCAGGATGCCCCCACAATCGGGACCAGGAGCAGCTGCAAACCCCGTCCTCGGCAGCCACCCCACCACTTCCTACATCACCGCCTTCACCACCATCCCAGGAAATATGGGACTGGTTGATGCACCCTGAGGCGGACCTCTTCCACGACCTCCCCATAGTTATCAACACGCTGTGGCGTCGAGATGGGGGGAGGTGGGAAAAGTGGGAGGAACAGCATCACCCGGCGTCCTTCGCAGAGCTGGCCTTGATGGTCGTTAATTACCTGGCGGTAGATATGGGAGATGCCCCAGTCATTCCAATAAAGAAGGTGGAGCTGTCGTCCCGAGAGCCAGAGAGGGGTGAGCCGCTGTCCCGAGAGCCAGAGAGGGGTGAGCCGCTGTCCCGAGAGCCAGAAGGGGAGGAGCCGCTGTCCCGAGAGCCAGAAGGGAAGGAGCTGCCGTCCCGAAAGCCAGAATGGGGGCCGCTGCCGTCGCCCAGAGAGGGGGAGCCGCTGCCGTCGCCCAGAGAGGGGGAGCCCGAATGTCCACAGCCCGAGAGGGAGGAGCCCGAATGTCCACAGCCCGAGAGGGAGGAGCCCGAACGTCCACAGCCCGAGAGGGAGGAGCCCGAACGTCCACAGCCCGAGAGGGAGGAGCCCGAACGTCCACAGCCCGAGAGGGAGGAGCCCGAACGTCCACAGCCCGAGGGGGAGGAGCCCGAGCGGGAGGAGTCGGTGCGTCCACGGCCCGAGCGGGAGGAGTCGGTGCGTCCACGGCCCGAGAAGGGGAAGCCCACAGGCCTAGGGCTGAAGGGACCCGCAGGGGAAGAATACAGGCTGTTCCCACCTCCACCGCCAGCAGAGGGGGAACAGTCGGAGCTGTCTATCCCTCCACCGCCAGCAGATGGGGAACAACCGGAGCTGTTTCTCCCTCCACCGCCAGCAGAGGGAGACGAGCTGCTGTTCCCGCCTCCGCCAGCAGAGGGAGACGAGCTGCTGTTCCCGCCTCCGCCAGCAGAGGGAGACGAGCTGCCGTTCCCGCCTCCGCCAGCAGAGGGAGACGAGCTGCCGTTCCCGCCTCCGCCAGCAGAGGGAGACGAGATGCCGTTCCCGCCTCCGCCAGCAGAGGGAGACGAGATGCCGTTCCCGCCTCCGCCAGCAGAGGGAGACGAGTTGCCGTTCCCGCCTCCAGAGGGAGACGAGTTGCCGTTCCCGCCTCCGCCACCAGAGGGAGCCGGGCCGCCGTTCCCGCCTCCGCCACCAGAGGGAGCCGGGCCGCCGTTCCCGCCTCCGCCACCAGAGTGAGCCAGGCCGCCGTTCCCGTCTCCGCCTCCCGAGGGTCCGCTGCTGCTGCCGTCGCCTCCCGAGGGTCCGCTGCTGCTGCCGTCGCCTCCCGAGGGTCCGCTGCTGCTGCCGTCGCCTCCCGAGGGTCCGCTGCTGCTGCCGTCGCTTGGGGTCTTCGGGGATCCTGCTTCGCCTGGGGTCGCTACACTGTGGCCGGAGCCCCACGGAGGGGAGTTGCCGGCCATGAAGAGGTGGAGGGAGGTCAGGAGACCAGCTCCCCCAGCGGCACTTTCGTGGAAAGATAGTGTGTGGCCGGAACCCCGGAAGAGGGAGCTGCCGGCCACGAAGAATTGGGTTGTGCCGGATGTCCCACCATGGCCACCCCCATGGACACTGTGCTTCCCCCTCTTCCGGGACTGAGACTGAGGGGGGAGGTGGCCATTTAGGCCATGTTGTGCTTGGCACAAGGGGGGGGGGGATATGTGACGGGGCTAGAACGACAGGACCAGTATACAGCAAAAATTGACGGAATTCAGTAGCTTTCCATCGGTCCAGTTCTCTAAGTGATCGTGGCTTTCTTGCGAATTCTGCGGGAATATGTCTTTTTAAATCTGTCAATGACGTGGACAACATGTTGATAAGATGAGAAGATAAGCGACATTTGAGGGGCCCTTTTAACCACAAATTCACCAATCTCCGACAAACTCCTAAGCAAACCAAATGCATATAATCTATTGGAAAATGTGTAATAAAACCAACATTTCCTCCTAGAAAAGGTGGTGGACGGTTGTGATGATCTTCATCTAACATTTGGTTAAATGAAGAATCAGTTCTTAATTGAAAATTCATTACTGGGAATGTCATGTGATGGTTCAAATATTGTCCTGGTTGGGTGCACTTATCACAACCGTGATAAGCATTGTGGCATTTTGTGTTCTTGGTGAATGATTTTGCAGGGGTATCGCACACAACAGAACACAACTTCATACTTATTTTTTTGCCTTGAAATACAAATCCTTCCTGAAGTGTTTGCAATTCAACAGCAAATTCCTGTAAAAACTCAGTACTAGAGTTGGGTTTTTTTTTTCCCGCAGTACAAGCCAATCACAACAGGTGCCATTTTAAATCCGAAAAGTAGACCTAGAATAGGCCAGAACTGCTCACAGGTGCTTTTGAACAGTGGCAAACCATCGATGTTTATTTGTAATCCCAAACATGTTCCCACAGGTATAGCATATATAAACGAACTTAAAACTCCCTTGAAAGCCTTGAGAATTCCGAAGTAATAGTACTGTCCACCAGCTTTTTCACTAACAATTACAGATCGTTGTGTCTTTAACAAACTCCTTGCATCTTTTGGGAGATTTGGATGGTAAATCCTCAGAATGCTTAACAGTGAGGTCAAAGCTACCAATGTTATACCATACTGTAAAGCCCAGTTGGTCAAGCTATCTGATAATGAAATCTCATCGTTTTCTAACTCGTCTTCTGAGTCTGTGTCAACTACAGGAACGATATCATCTAAAGGCCACTCATCCAGAATTTCAGTAGACACAAAGTGATTTGTATCTTCACTGTTGTGGTTGTCAAAAGCAATCTCATCATCAGAGTCTGTTGATAAAGGAACTGTAAATTCAACACTCATTTCTTGATCTATTTCCTCAGCCATGTTTTTAAGCACATTGTTAATGCTTGCATGTGTCCTCCTTCTTAATGTTGATTTGGCAGGACCTTGCATTTTTTCCATATTCATTTTGCCTAAAATTAATTGAAGATAAAATGTAAATTTAAATGTAGGTACTTGTTATATTTATAACTTATTTCACAAAATATGAATAACATGTTAGTAATTTTGCATTAAATGTCAATAACGAAAACACGGAAAACCTTATAAATACACATTTAAAAAAAAAAACATATACCTTATTGTATCATAAACATTTAATTAAGAGGAATCAAGTTCTCAAATGGACTGGCGTCCGGTCCAGGGTGTAGTCCCGCCTGTGTATGCCGGGTTAGGCACCGGCTCACGGTGACCCTGTAAAGGATTAAGCGGTTAATGATAATGGATGGATGGATGGAAGTTCTCAAATGTTTATGTAAGCAATAAGCCATGACATGGTGTTGGTTACGCTGTAATAACCGCACGCCCAGGGCGTAGTAAGGCACGAGGCCGCAGGCCAAGTTACGGCCATGGAAGTGGCTTATTGCGCTTATAAAATGGG
This sequence comes from Acipenser ruthenus, assembly GCF_902713425.1. NCBI lineage: Eukaryota > Metazoa > Chordata > Actinopteri > Acipenseriformes > Acipenseridae > Acipenser > Acipenser ruthenus. The sequence continues at coordinate 50,822,180 of NC_081190.1, read as the reverse complement.
CTACTAGTTTTTAGAAATAAAGATATAGACATATTTGTATTTTAATATGAATGTAGGTTTATTTTTTCCTAAATCTATTAATACGCTCGGAAAAATAGTTCTAATTAATGCAATAGTTCTAATGAATTTAATACATTAATTATTTTTTAATAATAGTAGTAATGTTATTAATAATAACAGAATGTGGGTTTTGTGTATTTTTTATAATAGCAGGCCTATTAGTAGTTTTTTTTTTTTTTAAATAATAATAGAAAGTGTGTTGTTACTGTCTCTTTGACAGAGCTAGAGTTCAGCAGTACGGTGTCCATATTAGGACATCGTCATTTCTCACGTCTCAGCGCCAGTTATCAGGAATTTCTTTGTCATGGATCATTTAGTTTGGCGGTCAGTCGTCATTTCTCAGTCATTTTTTCTGTCATCTCTCATGTGTTTGTTATGTCAGCCATTATTTGTATCAGGTATCATTTGTATTTTGTGTCCGCCGTCACTCGAATTTCGAGTCATGGAAAACCTCTGTCACTCAAATTTCGAGTCATGGAAAACCTCTGTCAATGAAATTCTCTGTCAACCATCAGCGGCATTTTTTCTGGGACTTAACGTAACAGCCAATCACGTTTCTAAGTTTGCATATCCTATGATTTCATTGGCTACTGCGAATGTCAATCAACTGAAAACAACGGCTTGATGAGTTCAGTTGCTTGTACGGGTCTCGTGCTTGGTGACAAACTGCGTGTAGCTACAACTGGTGCGGTAGTAAAGTGGGCGCGGCGAGAAGGGCTGCTTTTGAATGATAAGGGAAGCGAATTTATTTCAGTTTAGTTTTTTTTAATGCATTAAATAGAGTGGTTAGCAATTTGACAATCGTTTTAAAACAAGCCCGGGTGTCCACCTTTTATTATTGATCTTGTTCCTTTATCGCCGCATCTGAACTCAATACACCCGCCTCCGTTTACTGTAGAGCAGCGGTTCTCAAACTATGAGGCGCGCGAGCTCTCTTTTTTTTTTTTTTTTTTTGACGGTGGATGATTTAAAATATATATATTATATATTTTAAAATGTATTATACTTAAAATAACTAAATAAAACACAAAAACATTTTGTTTAACGTGCTAATTTTACTTAGCAACTGTGATGTGATTTTTCCGCCAAGAAGTAAACTGTTATCAGCAGCGGCTTAGAGAGAAACAGCCTTAGAAATGGATCGTATTGTGACAAAGGGGGGAAAAACGCACAATACAAGCCGAAGTGAGGGCAGCAGTGGAGGTTCCTGCAAAACGCAGAAGCCGAAAATATGACGAAGCTTATTTAAAACGGGGCTTTACATGGAGCGGGTCCAGCGGTGCACCGAGGCCTCAATGTGTAGTATGCGGCGAACCACTGGCAAACGTGCGGCCCTGCAAGCTACGCCTGCATGTGGAAACAAGACACCCGACCTTAGTATCTAAACCTGTAGAGGTTTTTCAGAGGAAGCTCAATGGGTTAACAGGACAAAAAAAAGTTTTTGAATTCTACAGCACTGTTAACATGAAGGCTGTGGAGGCTTCTTACCGTGTGGCTTTGCCAAAGCTGGTAAGCCGCACAACATAGGTGAGATACTACTACTTCCAGCTGCAAAGGATGTGTGCTCGGTGATGATGGGAGAAAAAGCAGCATCACAGCTAGACGTGATCCCACTTTCAAACGACACAGTGTCACGCCGTATTGAGGAGATGACCACTGATGTAAAAAAGCAGCTCTAGAAAGTGTTTGTCAGAGCCGATATATTTCAATTCAGATAGATGAGTCTACCGACATATCCAATGCTGCATAGCTACTGGTGTATATTTGTTTTGCTACAGCAACAGAATTAAGAGGAATTTCTGTTTTGCTGTCCACTTCCAACAAGAGCAACTGGTGAAGAGCTTTTTAAAATTGGCACTTTGTTTCAGACATGAAACGGGGCATGTGTGGCTTTATTTGATAAGCAATAATTTAAAATCATAACAGTGAATCTTGGGATTCTTAAACTGTATCAGTTATCATTCACGTTACTGATGCATATAGTGCATCTGTTTTTTTCAGCACTACATTACCCTGTTTTGTGCCTGTGGAACGTTTCATGCAATTTCATACAGACTCTGTGAATAGCAAATAATACAATACTTCGCTTGGTGCATTTGATTTATAAATCAGTGTGTTTGATTTAGTTTTTTGTGGTTTCAAGACTCTTCTGTGACTCATACGAAAAACTATTAATATAATACATGCTATGCCCACTGAACTTTATAAAATTTGAGTCATTTGAAATGAAACTCAAAACAAAAGCCTCCTCCATAAATCAGAACTCAGGTTTTACAGTTAGTAAACATGTCTCAAATCATTAGGAGCCTATGAGGTCCCCTGCCTAGTAAAAGCTGCACCTGTTCTGCTGATAACCTCTGATGGTTAACATGATTAAATAAACACTGAGAACCTGAAGGAATCAGTACTGTTCAGATAGACCTAGGTGTTTATTATACTCAGCACCTTCCCCATCGGAAGCCTGTCAAAGATGTAGTCTTCCTGTTTAACCCAGTAACACCAATGGGCTTCTCAATAACATATCATTGCTAAGACTTGAAAAACAATCGTGTCTAAAAGTTACACAACAAATTGGTCAATGTATTTAACTGAAAATGTGTTTTGAGCCATGCATTTGATTTATACATGATGCAAACGTTATGAAGAATCACTTGATAAAAAAAAAAAAACCTGCATAAATAATATGTTTGCCTTTGTCTATTGAGAGAGAGAAATCATTGGCATTATAAATCCTTTCGCTCCATCAAAATCTGCAACCTATAGCTGCAGGTTCCTATAATCTCATTCATATTTTGGAGTGCTAAAAGTTAGCAACTGCAGCGTGCACATTGTCCATATGTCACCCCGCTCTCCATATGCTGATTGAGTCCTTTATTAGTAATTAGCATCCAGTTTCTTAAGTTTGTTCTAAGCATCCAAGATACTAGCAAGAGAATCGACTGGTTTGCCATGCATGTATAAGCCAAATCAATAAATTAATCTAAAAGCATGGCTGACCTGATTTATAGCCCTACTCCATTATAATACAGTCTGCTACACTGGAATAGATTACTTTAAAAGAAACTGTGTTGAGTGAAAAAAATGTATAATTAAATAGCATAAATTAAATTACTATAAAATGAAAAATAATGTAAAAGTGGATACAAAACACATACACACACACACACAAATTATTATAATTATTCATATCATTATTGTTATTATCTGCACTGAACCAGCATTCTGTGGTATAAAATGTAGAGGAATGGAGACATAATGTGATTAAGTTTGGCAAGATGGTACTATTTAGGCGTTGACACATGCTTTTTTTTTTTTTTTTATCTGTGGTCAACCACCCTATACAGTTTTCAACACATTGTAGCATGGTTGTCAGTGGAGCCCGTGTGATCACATATAAACACAAAGACAGATATGCAGCCCCACATATGTATTTAACAGTTGGAATAGTAAACATTGCTATAATCATTTATCTTTAAATGAACTTTTTGAACAACTCGCAGCTTAATTCATTTTGTAATACACTTAGCTAAACATATGGTATTGTTACATTAGGAAAACCAACCACGAACAATTGAAAGTTTTAGGGAAAAACAATAATGATACATTTTCCAGCATTTTACTGTGAATTGTAAAATTAATTAAGCTGCGTGTTGTTCAAAAAGTTAATTAAGAGAACGATTAAAGCAATGTGTACTATTGCAACTGTTAAATATTATGGCGCTGCATATATTTAAATTTGTATGTTTGTTTATTTCACTCAGTGCTGATGTAGTACGCTCAAAACACTCAGGCAAGAAACACTCTTGCAGGTGTTTTTAGAGTACGTTCAAAACGCTCTTCTAGTCACTTTCAGAACACTCAAGTCATGTTCATAACACTCTACTTTTACGTTCAAAACACTCCCCTACTTACTTTCAAAACGCTCTCACGCTCAAAACACTCTATACATTACGTTCAAAGCATTTATTACTTTCAAAACGCAGCAATTACGTACATTTTTACAGTTATGATATTACATATGTATTTTCCCCCAAACATTTTTCAGCTATGATAGAATTGCCTTGTCTCAAACTGACGGCTTGTCTGCGTGAGCCTTCTATGTTTCTGTTCACAATCAGGGTTGCCAGTTCTGCTTAAAACAAGCTTAAAATTTTCCTTTGTCCCTTTTAGCACATATTTTTTGCTTTTTTTGCTCCTGGTCGCTTATGTCAATAGGACACAGTTTGTGTGGGAGAAGTTAGACAACAAGCGACGGAAGAGTTGAAGAGCATAGACAGCAGCGCTTTACCAGGCAAGCTAAAACTCTGGTGCTTTCAGTTTGGTCTACTGCCGAGGTTGCTGTGGCCACTGACTGTGTACAAGGTTTCTTTGACAACAGTAGAGAAGCTGGAAGCTTTAATCAGTTCATACATCAGGAAATGGTTGGGAGTTCCACGCTGCCTCAGCAGAGTGGGACTTTATGGTAAAGGAATACTGCAGCTACCAGTCTCCGCTCTAACCAAAGAGTTTAAGTGAGCCAAGGTCCAACTGGAAATGACATTAGTAGAGTCACGCGACAAATGCGTAAGGGAGGCAGCGCCTATGTTGAAAACTGGAAGAAAGTGGGTGGCAAAGAAAGCTGTGGAGGATGCAAAGGCTGCAATTCGAATTGGTGATATCATGGGGCAAGTTCAGCATGGAAGAGGGGGTCTTGGTCTCAGTTCAGCTCCTCCTACATGGCACAAGGCAGCCCCAGCTCAAAGGAGGAAGCTGGTAGTCAACGAGGTGCAAAAGCAGGAGGAGAGGATGAGGTGTATAAAGGCCATTTCCCAGGCCAAGCAGGGAGAATGGATGAGATGGGAGAGTGTGGAACAACGCAAGACCTATGGTCAATGGAACAGAGCAGGATCAGTTTCCTCATCAGGTCAACATATGATGTTCTCCCATCACCACAGAACCTAAACCTCTGGGTAGGAGAGGATCCCTCATGTCCTTTGTGTTCATCACCAGGAACATTAAGGCACATTTTGACAGGATGTAAGGTGGCTCTTAGCCAAGGACGGTTTACTTGGCGCCATGACCAGGTGCTGCGATGTTTGGCCTTAGCATTGGAAGATAAGCGTAACATGACCAATAAGTTGCCACCTGTTCCATCAAAACATTACACACAAAAGACAAAATTCCTCCGCCCAGGAGAGCAACCACCAAGAAAAGGTGTTAAAACTAATCCTCGTCCAGGACAACTGGAAGCTGCTAGAGACTGGAAAATGCTGGCAGATGTTGGTCAACGGCTTATTTTTCTACCTGAGATTGCCACCACTAACCTTCGACCAGATATTGTCTTGTGGTCTGGATCAGCACGCCTTGTTCACCTGGTAGAGTTAACAGTGCCATGGGAGGATGCTGTAGATGAGGTGTATGAGAGGAAGAAACTGCGGTATGCTCAACTAGCCACTGAAGCGGAACAGCGAGGATGGAGAGTCCAGGTTTACCCAGTGGAGGTGGGTTGTCGAGGATTTGTGGCACACTCTACAACCCGGTTTCTCAGAGACGTCGGATTCAGTGGCCAAGAGTTGCGTCGCACAGTGAAGAACTTATCTGAAGCAGCAGAGAGGAGCAGCAACTGGCTGTGGTTGAGACAGAAATATTCTGGCTGGGGATCTCAAGCACAGTAGAAAGGAAAGCTGATGTACGGGTAAGTAAGCTGGGCTGAGTTGAGTAGGGGACGGAGGGGGTGATGCTGGGACGCCAGAATCACCATCAAGCCCTCTTGAGGTGTCTATGGGCTAGTCGACGAAACACTGAGGATGGAAGGTGCCCACTTGAAGACCCCAGAGATGTACCCTACTTAGCTCAATCCAGACGGTTGTCATGGCGAGAGTCGAGTTCAAATCAGCATGAAGTTTTAACATCTACTCTCGTGTAATAGAAATCATGAAGATCTGGATACGTCCAGTGACTGCTGTGAATAGTGCAGCTGGCAACAAGGGAAAGACCACGTGACAGCCTGGCGAGACAGTTGGCACTTGGTGGTTCAACACTATTCCCATTCGCAAACCTTCGCACAGGTTAGAGGACGTCCTCCACCAGCGTAGGGCTGCCGAGCACGAGTGAGACACAATCAGCCGATGGTGTCTGTCGCGTTTGGCATTGAGGTGGAACGCATTGAGCCACGCTTGTAGCGGGCGCATGCGAAGCAAACCCTGCTGAATGGCTGATGTGGCTCCGTCTATCAGACCCAATAGTTTCTGGCACAATAGGAGGATGACCTGCGATCCCTGTTGAAACAGGGAGAGGCAGCCTTGGACAGCTGCAAGTCTATCTTCCAACAGGTATGCGCACATCGTAATGGAGTCCAGCCGGAGCCCCAAGTACGTAGTGCACTGCACTGGTGTAAGCCGACTCTTTGCATCGCAGACTCTTTGCATAGTGAGGCCCAGCCTCGCCAGATGCTCTGTCACAACTGCCGTGTGGGCCAGTGCTCCCTCCTGCGACTGGGAACAGATAAACCAGTTGTCGAGATAGTCACATTTGGTGTCAGGAAGTGGGATAACGCCACCTGGAGGCTCAGGGCAGTATTTTTTTGTTTGTTTTTTGAATTTTGTGAGTTTTTTTTTTTTGAGAAAAAACAAAACAAAAAACAATGGGCAGAAGAAGCAGGCAGCGGCAGCAGCAACAGCAGCATCAAAAGCTGCTGCCACCCCAGCTGGAGGACCCAGCCAGCCTTTTCCCCTGGTGCTCATGGTGTGGCAAGGTGGACCATCGATGGAGATCCTGCCCAAAAGTGCCACCAGCGGACTGGTGTGGGTGCTGTGAAGTCTACGGCCATAACTGGGCAGGATGCCCCTACGCCCTGGCCCAGGAGGAAGCAGATGACGACGGGGAGTTGTTTTTAAAAAGTCTCGCGGCAGAGTTGTGCACTGGCTGTAGGGCATATGGGCACACAGTGGCCATCTGCCCCACGCAAACAGAGGGGAGAAGAAGGAAGCAGAGAGGAAGGAAGACATGGGAGGAAGAGGAGTGGTGCACCCAATGCATGCAGTACGGGTATGAGGAGCACCACTGCCCGGAGGTGTTACCGGACACAGACCTGGAGTGGGAGGAGCCCGAATGTCCTGCGCCTGAGTGGGAGGAGCCCGAACGTCCTGCGCCTGAGTGGGAAGAGCCCGAACGTCCTGCGCCTGAGTGGGAGGAGCCCGAACGTCCAGAGCCCAAGAGGGGGGAGTCGGTGCGTCCAAAGCCCAAGAGGGGGAAGGCCCAAAGTCCACAGTCCAGGTGTCCACCAGCAGAGGGAGAGTTCCTACTGGTTTTGCCTCCATCACCGTCACCAGCAGAAGGAGCATGTCTGCTGGTTCCCCTGCTGCTGCCGTCCCGAGAGCCGGAAGAGGTGGAACTGCCGTCCCGAGAGCCGGAGGGGGTGGAGCTGCCGTCCCGAGAGCCAGAGGGGGTGGAGCCACGGACACGAGAGCCAGAAGGAGAGGAGCCATGGACCCGAGAGCCAGAAGGGGAGAAAGCTGAAGCCCCTCAGCAGTCTTTGCACATGCTGCTGAGAGGAGCTCAGGGGAGGCGCACCCGACTGCGACGGCAGGAGGTGGCTGCCCGACTTCAGAGGCCACTATAATGGCCACAGCCCCCACCGCCAACGCCGGAGTGTCTAGAACCATTGCCACTGGAGGAGCTGGAACTGCCGTTGCCGGAGTGGCCGTCGCCTCCGCCTCCTGTTCCAGAGGGTCTGCCTGTTGTTCGTGAGGGGTCGTCGTTCCCGCCTCCGCCAGCAGAGGGAGACGAGCCGCCGTTCCCGCATCCGCCAGCATAGGGAGACGACCCGCCGTTCCCGCCTCCGCCAGCAGAGGGAGACGAGCTGTTGTTCCCGCCTCCGCCAGCAGAGGGAGACGAGCTGTTGTTCCCGCCTCTGCCAGCAGAGGGAGACGGGCCGCCGTTCCCGCCTCCACTTATCTGAAGCAGCAGAGAGGAGCAGCAACTGGCTGTGGTTGAGACGGAAATATTCTGGCTGGGGATCTCAAGCACAATAGAAAGAAACGCTTATGTACGGGTAAGTCAGCTGTGCTGAGTGGGGGACGGAGGGGGTGATGCTGGGATGCCAGAATCACCGTTGAGCCCTCTTGAGGTGTCATGGGCTAGTCGACGAAACACCGAGGATGGAAGGTGCCCACTTGAAGACCCCAGAGATGTACCCTACTTAGCTCAATCCAGACGGTTGTCATGCTGATGCGCTGGGGAGACCGCACTGTGGTTGATCCCCAGAGCCAGCATCGCAGCCGTTGTGTGTGCTGATGCACTAGGGAGGCAATAAGCTAATCCCTGGAGCCAACATTACACTTCAGCCATTAACACCAGACAGAAGGATATCTACATCATCATATGGAAGGAAACGCAAATGGATGGAGACACATATGGATCACATTAGTTTACTGTAAAGCTACGTCTTAGTTGGTGCTTATCTTGGCGAGAGCCAAGTTCAAATCAGCATGAAGTTTTAACATCTATTCTTGTGTAATGGAAATTATATATATATATATATATATATATATATATATACACACACACACACATGGATGAAGGCTTGTGAACAGGGTGTGAGTGGTGTAAATGCAAGTGAAGGTCCAGACCAGAGTTCTCTCCCAAAAGTCTGTATTTATTTGGCAAAAACCACAATTAATAATAATTAACCACCCCTCTACCAGCGATGGTATCGGGTGGAACACGGCAGGTTTACAGTCCTAACAAAAATAATAACACTCCTGTGACCATAATCCTCTGTGCACGAAACTGTGCTCTTTCTCCGGGGTCGTGGTGAGTGCTGGTGCTGGGCTGTGTTGTGCTGTGAGGGACGTGCTCCAGGTCTTAGTGCTGGCTCCACAGCTGCAGCTCCCGACTCTCACTCCTCCTCTGCTGAAGACAAAACACAAACAAATAACAAACACACAGGCTCCGGCTGGATGTCGTCATCAGCGCAAGGCGCCGTACTGATGTAGCTGCTTCCCCTTTGTACCCAGAACCTCCTCCTTGCAATCAACCCATTGCCATGGGTTTCTCCAATAGGGCCCGCCCCGCAGCTAATTGCAATGGAATCCTTCCAGGTACGTGCAACTATGCGCTCCCCCTAATATGGTCACCTTCCGTTTTCCGCCTACCGTCAAGGCAGTCCATCTATATGGATATGTGCCTTTCAAAGGTTCCCCTTCATCCAGACTGGCCGACTTCCCGACTCTGGGAAAGAACTGTCAGACCAGCCCGTCCAAAGAACTCTGTTCTCGCTGCTTAGCACCCTCACAGGTCGGGAGGGAGATTTACAACCAATAATTATTGTATTTCTGTCACACAGTGTAGAGGCTTTTAATGTCAATTGTAAAAAGAATAATATTATCACAAGGGTGATGTTCTTCGAAATTATCCAGTTGTTTTAGAAAATGTGTAGAGTCTAACATAGAAAGGCACTGATTCAACAAGGGGTTTGAAGATTTCATCAAGAAATCTGGAGATCAGTTCTGTGGGACAGGAACAGGCTGATACAACTGGGCGGCCTAGATTGTTTGGTTTGTGGATTTTCGGAAGTTAGTAAAAACAACTGCAATGGGGAACCTTTGAAAGGCACATATCCATGGAATAGACCACAATGTAATACCTGTAAATACATTCATTCTGAAACAGAGATTAGAGGCTTTAAATCTTCATTCAACATTCATGAACATTTTACATGTACCTCTAAAGGAATAGTCTACTGCATTATCTGCAAGAAATGCAACATATTGTATATTGGGGAAACTAAAAGGCGTTTAGCAGACCGGTTTGTAGAACACTTAAGAAGCATTCGCATTAACACCACAGCATTTCCAGTAGCCCCTCACTTCAACAGTGATGATCACACTGCTGAAGACATCACAGTCTGTGTGATCAGTAAGTCCTATGGAACAAATGTTGCTCGGAAACAAAAGGAATGAGAGTTTATCTTCAAACTGGGAACTTTGGAACCTCTGGAAATGAACCTTCTATTCTAATAATCATGACACCATCCACAGATTTTTTGTATAATTTCAATTCTTGAATAACAACAAGTTTACTGCACTGGTGTTTACTTTTCATTTTTAAACAGCTGAAGGGCTTTTGCCTGAAACATCCTGAAAATAAGCCTTTTTAATCTTTTAAAACCTTTTCTTTCATATGCCTTCAATTTTGTACACTGCAGTTTCATATATATATTATATTGTGAGATAGCACCCCCTTTTGGTAGTGTGGCAAGGCTGCTATCCTCACACAGTTCTGTAATTTCCGGGGTCTCCAGGTTGTAGACAGACTACCGACACATAATATGCAGTAAATAAGTGTTTTATTTATTCAGTCCAAAACACTGCAATAGGGCAAGTGGCCCTTTAAATCCATACAAGAAAAAAAAAAAACTGTACAAAATTCAAACAAAAACCTAGGTCTCCCTGAGCTCTACCTTAACTTTGGTGATTTCCCTCATTTAGTAAAGTAATGTTAATAAAGTAATGTTAATTAGAATTAATACAGATTCAAAGATAGAAGTAAAAATGATGTCACAATATATAGAACACCATTACATCATGTAAGAATAAATCATGGATTTGAATGTAAACAATAACAAGTAGTTGTCATGCTGTCAAAAATCTATAAATACCTCCAATGTTTTGATTGAAACACAGGCTCCCTTGAGAAAGATATGTACAACATATCGAAACGTTGGGCAGCTGGCTCTTTGAGCTAAATATATGGCCCCCACTCTAAATTTTAGGTGCGGGGGTCAATATGTTTGATAATTCAGAACCAACCCACATTTCTTAATTTTGTTTGTTTTTAAATATGCCAGCAGAGTTTACTGACCTTTTGTTTCTGAAGAACAAAAAATAAAACTGTAAAGCTGTAGATACAACCGAGGTGTCTCTACAATATTCACTGTCACTTTTGGGGAAAATATTGGGAAATGTGTCACAGTGATGCTGGTGTATCACTGAGTAGAGGACATTCATTGTACCAGATCACATTAGAACAGGGGTTGTCAATCTTTTTAAGCTGCATACCACTTTCCAAAAAAAGTAGTCCACCGCGTACCCCCATCTGAGATAGTCATAATAAAATGAAAACAGAAAAAAAAGGCCTGCACAATAACATGATAGAACAAAACGTACAAGCCTTGGAGTGTGTGATGGATAAAATTATAAAAGTTACAGTATTATAATGGAAAAAATATATATTATATTTACTTTTGGATAAAAATAGTCCCGCAAACAGGTTTCTAGTTGTTGGAAACATCAACATTATTTTATTATAACTACTAATTAATTAAAATAAACGAAGCCTCCGTGCTAAACTCAGTCACTCAGAAATGACATAGGACTATTACATGATAGCAAATGGCAATGGTATTTTTATTGATAATAAAATTACAGAAAAGGCGGCAAAGAAAAGTTCACTATCCATGGCTCTCTACAGCTGACCTCATTACGAAAACATATGGGCATTTTTTAATTCTTGGTGACTAAAACGTACAGTACTGATGCTAATTAAAAATAAATAAATAAATAATAAAACGCTTACCTAGTATCAGTGTGATGGATGTCCGTGCTTGTTACCACACAAATCACTGATGATGGCAGTAGTACTGCGGCCATTTCCATAAAGTGGTCGGGTACCCCTCCCCACGGTAGAACAAGCCACAACCTAATTTTTGAAGACTTATATGTAAGAAGTTTGAAATTGCCTCTGCATATTCTCCTGTTATGTGTCTTGTAAGCAACCATCGTGTAAGTGCTCCTTTTCTTAAGGTGAAGCCAATCACTCCTCCCTGACTTTTAGCCTCACGATTGATTGTTTGTTCTAGTGATTGGTCAGAAGTTTCGCTTTTCAGATCGGCGAACAACAAAACCACGTGATTTCATCTGCTTGTAGACATTTGGCTGTTTAGCCTCTAGTTGTTTCATCTCTGATACATACACGTTTGTATATTTTGCATAGTTGTTTCTTCCTCCTGCAAAGAAGAATGGTATTGTTTCAACAACTGCATTGAGATGTAGGTCAAAGTCTGCCTCTCGTTCTGCTCTTAGCAATCTCAACATGATGTGAGCTGCTTCTATGAAGTTGTCCCAGAAAGCAAATGTAGATGACTGAGCTCTTCCTGCTGCTTGAAACTTCCCGACTGTATCAGCAACACCTGCAACTTTCACAGCATTGACAGCATTCTTGTTATGAAGGGTGTCCTGCAAGTCTTTTAATCTTTGTTCCGTATCAGAATCAAGCCAATCAAGGCCATGTGCTTCAGACCATAACTTTGCTGAGGACAGATATAACTGAGAGAGTGCATCAAGTACCAATATGATTCCCTTCACTGACCTAGACAGTTGTTTGCCTTGAAGCATAAGATGTGCTGTTGACTCAGCATAGGTATCTGTTGCAGTAAGAAGGTGCCAGAGACCTCCATCTCCAAACAGTTTGCCAATGCTTGCAATGAATGCCATCAATAGGTGCATCCCTCCAAGTCTCATGGTTACCTTTCCATCAAGCATCTCTGGTTTGCTCCACAGTACCTGTTGTGCTTTACTGTATATCGCCAAGTCTGCTTTTACTAGGATGTGGGGTTGTCCTAACTTCTCTGCCACGGCCACCAATTTCAGCAGGGTTGTATAGATGGTATTGATGTCTGTTGGTTGTGCATGGAAGAATGGTAGATATCTGATTGTTGTCAGAAGGTTGATTTATAACTGATGTGGCAGTGTTGAAACTATTCCATACAGGGATGGCTTGGTTGTCTTTATATATGAGCCTTGCAAGCTTCCAAACCAAATCATTTGTTATTGCTTTCAGATAGGATTTGTTATCTCTATCCACAGCAACAATGGAGCTGTTAGCTATTGCAGTTGGCTCTGGTTTTTTGTTGGGTTTAGTGTGTATTTCTAATTCATCTTGATCATATGCTGCTCCTTCAAGTGACTTTTTGCTTGATCGTGGAATGTGGTTAATATCATCAGGAATGCCACATCTTTGATACAGTACCATGGTCATGCAATGTGTGATAGACTTTCCATCCAGAGTATATTCATTTTGGTCGAAGTTGTCTATGGCTGCATCAATGTAGGTACTTGGGTCATCAGCAGTGACCTTTTGTATTCCACGAGGTACATATATGTCTTCGTTCTTTGAGACCTGATCTTCTGCAATGGACGTCACAAATCGTCTAACCTCATCATAGGACACAGAATATCCAAAGCTGTGTAGCACATCAATGAGACGTCTGCTACTAAAATCATGATGCATTTATACCCCAAGGCCGAGTGTTAAGGTTGTTCGTACTTTCTGTCCTAAGGCAATAATGTTGTGACATATAGCCAGCACAGGAAGACTTGATTGTGTTTTTTCATCCTCACTGCGGGAAACATTTTGGTAGTCTTTTTCACTAGTCATCCACAAAATAAAGTCGTACATAAGATGTGGTACAACCTCTCTGCACTTTTTAATATATATATATATATATATATATATATATATATATATATATATCTCCCCTTGATATATACTCTTCTGAATTCCTAATTAGTTGCATGGTCTGCCTTAATATACCAGCAGCCCTATGCAAGACCAGAGCTTCATCCAAATTATCTTTCATTTGCCCAAGTTCTTCAATGTCAGATGCATTTTCCTTACTCAGCTGCTCTTGCAATTGTGCTGCCTTCTTCAGTGCATCGCTAAGTCTAACTTCACTGCAACACAACAGATCAGAAAGACCTGGCCGCTGAACAAAGCATAGACTGTCTGAAAATGGTTCTTCAGTTTTTGTTTTAGTTTCCAGGAGGAATAGGCCTCTGCTTCTAACTCGGAAACTCCCATTTTGGGCAAGATATCAATTAACCTTAAGCGCTGATATGAGAGGGTAGTGACTTTTTTTTGTGCAGAAAATAAATTTTGCTTGATCTCACTCACAAGTGTATTAAATGCCCTATCATGAACAAAGGATGTATCCATACATTTCATATGTGAGGCCTTGATATTCCTTTCTGAAATGTAGTGGGAGAGGCAATATCGGTGGTACTTGGCATCACTTGCAAATAAATCTGGGCAGGAGAACATTCTTTTTTTTTTTTTTTTTTTTTTTTTTTTTTTTAAATAAATTTAGTCGTTGCCAATTATAATTTTTTTTTATTATTTTCTCCCAATTTGGAATGGCCAATTATTTATTACGGTCGGCTCACCGCTACCACCCCTGCGCTGACTCGGGAGGGTGAAGATGAACACACGCTGTCCTCCGAAGCGTGTGCCGTCAAGCCGACCACTTTTTTTCACACTGCGGACTCACCGTGCAGCCACCCAAGAGCTACAGCGTCGGAGGACAACACAGCTCTCGGGCAGCTTACAGGCAAGCCTGCAGGCGCCCGGCCAGACTACAGGGGTCGCTGGTGCACGGTGAGCCGAGGACACCCTGACCGACCTAACCCTCCCTCCCCCCGGGCGACGCTCGGGGCCAATTGTGCGCCGCCCAATCTGAGCTCCCGTCCTCGATCGGCAAAGGATTAGCCTGGATTCGAACTCGCGACTTGCAGGCTATAGAGCGCATCCTGCACTCACGTGGAGCGCCTTTACTGGATGCGCCACTCGGGAGCCCCGAGAACATTCTTAATTGCACAGCTTCATCATGCCTCTTCTCTGCAGCCTCCAGGACTTTAGAATGTGTTGTTTGACCAGTACCAGTGCTGATTGGAGTAAGCCTCTCTCTATGCTTATCAGGAAGTCGCTTTTCAGATGTACCACAAATGAAAGAATGTTCATGTATGTTAAAGTTAGAGGTGCAGCATCTGCTAAGCCTTTGTGGTTGAAAGAAAGAGGCTTCTTCTGTGACTGGTATGGGAGACCTGTGATGCTGAAGATTACTTTTTGATGTGTATGCTGCCCTACATGTTTTATGATAGGAAATTTTGCATTTCAGATTAAGAATTTCTTCTCTTACTAACACTGTTTGTTTATATACATCATCCTGCCTCACTTCAGCTGCATCTAATAATGACTTCAGGCCCTCTTGTGTTGCAGTCTTTATAGCCGGACCTCTTTTTGAATTTCCTTCCAATGCTCTGAGCATATTATACATTGTTTTGTATCAATTATTTTTTTAAATTTTTTTGGTGGCTGCTCATAGAGATCCATATTTGCATCCTCACCTACCACTGTTCTACTGCAAAACAAAAGAGAACTACTGCTAACTTGGTACATACAGTTATAAGTAGGGTTGCCTGTTGTAATTTGTCCTTTTAATGTAAACACATAATTAGGGTTACCTGTTATCAACATTTTAGCAAATTAAGCGTCATTAAAAAAAAAATACCCCTTAATGTAAAACATTAAGGGGTGTTTTTTTTATGACAAGAAACCTTTTAAAGCCATTGGTAGAAATACATAAACATACAAATCAGGCAACCCAAATTATGAGGTAAATTATTCAGCTAAATAAAATAGCACACAATGACTGTCTATTGTAATCGAAAATAACACATAATACTTATATTAATATATAAAAGTTAACATATATATATATATATATATATATATATATATATATATATATATATATATATATATATATATATATAAATATGTAAAGATAAAAGCTTGTTATTTACTTTAACAGGATCCGCATAATTTTCTTAGAACTTTAAATAACTCAATAACAAGGTAATATAGCCTAACATTCTTAAGTATTGTATATCATCACAATTACTGGTATCGAGTCAATATTTATTTATCCATTCATTCAGTGTTTATTTAATTAAGGTTGACTGATTTATAAAACATATTAATTCATATGCATATGATAAATCACTAACAACGATATAATATATAGCATAGCCTAACAGAGTTACATACTTTTAATACGATGTTTTCTCGTGTATTCTCCCTGTCAGAATTACAGCTGATTTTGTGACAGGGACAATATAAACACAGACGTGCAACAGCGGGAATGTTAACACCAGACTGCTGTGCTGTAACCGAGCGTTCAGTGCACACATGGCTAATTTATATATTAAATATGTACGTTATAAATAGACCCTGTTGTTTAAATGTCATATAAACAGTTGGGCGGTTACTGCAGTCTGTCTTTGCGATATATATATATATATATATATATATATATATATATATATATATATATATATATATATATATATATATATATATATAAACTAAAAGCCTAGTATGCCTGCAATCGATATATTTTTTTTTCAATGACTCGATTAAAGTTTATTGTAACTTAAGCACTATTGGTTCATTTCAAAATACATAACGTATGACCAATCAGAAATCGAAGTATTGCCATGCGGTCTAATTTGACAAGCCGTTACATCTGGTGTCAGAGTTTTTAGTTTTCAATCCAGAGAACAAATATGGATTGTTGGCTCAATACTAGAACATTACTAGCAAAGGGCGATCAAGACGAAATACCGTCAGAGATTAAAAAACGCCAAAATGTCTTGCGACTGAAGCTCTCTCCAATTTCGGCCATTTCAGATTTTTTCTCGCGTACCCCAGTTTAAAAACCATTGACCTGACTGGTAAATTC
Organism: Acipenser ruthenus; assembly: GCF_902713425.1. Taxonomy (NCBI): domain Eukaryota; kingdom Metazoa; phylum Chordata; class Actinopteri; order Acipenseriformes; family Acipenseridae; genus Acipenser; species Acipenser ruthenus. The sequence goes on along the minus strand of NC_081190.1, from coordinate 50,805,562 downwards.
TTACCTTCTGGCTTTTTTTGACATTTTTCATTCTTAGCCCCCAAGTAAATATTTTGTATAGTTTTCAAAGCAAGTTTTGCTTTATTTTTTACAACACCACTTACGGAAAAAACACATGTGATTCACATGTGTTCATATGTGACCACATTAAAATATCATTGATGATCACATGTGATTATAAAATTCTCAGCTGAAACACATGTGAATATGAAATTCACATTTAAACACGTGAATATTTCCTGATCACATGTGATTATACCATTTTACATCTGATATGTGATAAGCTCTTACAGCAAATTAAACTTGTTTGATCAAATAAAAACATAAATTAACTATAAATTCTATAGATTAATAAATTAGACAGACGCATTAAGTTTGTGAATACAGGGTTTTTATAAACAAATATTATGAATAACAATTTGTGACAACAAACTCGCTCTCTTCCTTGACTTTATATTACTCCGCCCAACACCAGGATTAACCAACTCCATTTTCTGGACAATTACGCCTCCTAGCTCCACCCCTCGACCAACCCACTTGCTGGCAGCACAAGTAGCCATAGATATATAAACACTAGATAGGACATTACGTCAGTTTGATGTGTAAATTGAGACGCTATCTTGTGCGCTGTTCTGAAGCAACTTCACAGCTACAAACACATACAGTGCTTTCGTATTTATCTATTTCTCCCCCCATATGTATTTTTAAAAACTTTGTTTTTAATTATTTTTTTTTTAATAAAAAAGCACATACACTTAAAATGCTACAATCGTTTACATATTAGTGGTTGTATGTATAATATATACATATTTACTATATATTATTTTCTTCCTATTGCTTCTATATAGATCCAGTGTTAACGTGTTCAGATGTCTTCAATAAAATTGTTTAATGTTTAATTTATTTTTTCTTATTACCTGCTCACAACTACTTTTTCTTATTACCTACTTAACAACGTGAATTCCATAAAAAAATGTTACAAAATTATTTCTAAGATAATCAATAAGACCCTTCTTATTCATTTGTCATTTTCATCCCTACAGATAACCTAAGATGCATTAAAAAAAAGAAAAGGAGTGGTTAGATGCACAAATAGATGACATTGAAGATGACAGTCTGAGTGGCAAGGGGCAGAGAGCCCTAAAGCAGCCAGTAAGGTATTCACCTGAGCAGACTTCTGAAGAATCTTGCTCCGATGAGGAGATAGTGGCACAAAAAAGACCCAGGATCTGCAGTGTTCCTAAACCTAATAAGGTAGTGTTCTGGCTGTCATTCCGCCTCAACCATTAATAATAAATTATTGGATTGTAACTGGTCATACTGCCCTTAGGTTTTAAACAGACACCGTGTTAAAGAAGTATAGAAAACCTACTCGATTGTAGTCCTCAAGGACTGGATTTAAGGAACACCTGACTATTGCATATAGGCTGACGTCTATTACATGAAAGGTTAAGTGTAAACATTTTTTTTTTTTTTGCTATGTTAATATAACTTTTCGGTCCTAAATAATAAAGCAGATTAAATTAATCTGTAGAACTTTATAAAAACAATAAATTATTGCTTTTTCCCCCACTTGTGATTAATAATATATATGTTGTTTGTTATTTTATTTTTCAGAACAAAGTTGCTGCTGTACAAAAAGCTAATTCTGAATTGCTTGAGAAATACAGAACAGCTAGCAATACTAATGATGGATATCCTGGTCAGATTAGCAGAGATAGACTCCTTAAAAAAATTGAAACTCTGGAGGATGAGCTACAAAGAAAAAGTATTAAAATAAAACAACTCACTAAACTGAACATGCAACTCCAAGAAGGTATGCAACTAAAATAAATCAATAACTTTTTTGTTACCTTACTGCCTATATATTGACTCCACTGCACTTGGAATTGATATGTAACCCCAATGTAACTATCACCATATCTACTACTTGCACTGTCCCTTGATTGCACCATGTACTACATTATGTAATTATTTTAGTTAAGCTTGCTCTTATTAGGACTGATGTTACTATATATTGTATTTTCTCTTATTAGGACTTAAGTTATTGTATATTGTTCTTAGTTAAACTTGATCCTTTTAGGACTGAAGCTAATGTGTATTGGACTGTAGTTATTGTGAAGCATTATGACTCCTGTAATATGTATATTTTGTGAAAGTTGTAAATCGCCCTGGGTAAGGACATCTGCTAAATAAACAATAATAAAATTATATAATAAACAGCAAGGTTAATGCTCTTGTATTTGTAGGCATACCTGCACTGATAGATGCTTCAGTAAAGAAGTATGTTCAGAAACATCTACCAAGTAAAGTCAGGCTTACAGAAACTTCACCAGAACAAGCAGCAAATCAGTTGCATCCAGTTGCCAAGTCTGCAACACATGCAGAGATTTCATGCAACAGGGATAGTGTAAGTAATCTAAGAATGACATCCTACAATAAATGTTTGAGATGAGTGATGTACTCATAAGTTTAGCACACCACCACCTGGTTTTAATTTTGCATATTATTGAAAAGCTTTGTGTAACTCTAATGAATACAATACAAAAAATATTTAACCACTATATAGAAGACTACACATGATATAACTTCAAATATGTCACACAGTATGGTAGGAAATATCATGCATTGTTTCAAATTCGTTTTTTTGTTGTTACAAAGATAATTTCAGTTTGACTACTATATACTATTATTAGATTAGTGTTTGTTAATATTTTGTATTGCATGGTCAGGTTTTTGTTTTGCATGTTGTATCTCTAGTTTCTTATTGTTCTGTTTTTATTATTTATGACTGCTTTTCAGAAGAAAGATGGCTTATTGAATCCAATAGCCCAGCAAGAGGCAAGACAGGCCAGTGACTATAAAAAAAATGACAAGAAATCTGATGGGGGCAATGTTCTCAAAAGAACAATTAACAGAGTCCTCAGTCACTGGCAAAAAAGGCATCCAATGCAATGACGTCAGGCAGGCACTGGATTCTTTGAAAGTTAGGCTGATAATAGGTAATGTATATTTCAGGCACAATTTGTCCATGAAACATTTTATCTACCACACTTGATTAGTTTACATTGTGCCATCCACCACATAGGTATATTGTGTTTTCACAAAAAAGGATATATTTTTTTCTATACTTTCAAATATAAAATGTTTTATTTAAAAATTAAATGGATAAAATAAACTATACAATGCAACTTACATATTACCTTTGTGCTATAGTAATATTATTTATTATGTAAGAAAAAGTAAAAGTATTTAATGTTATTTATTACTTTTGTTATTTGATTTATTATGTTTTTTTTTTTAATTATTATTATTTATATGACCCTGTGATGTTGACATACAACTATTGTATTGAGCTTGGGATTACACCCTACACAGGACTCCATGGAGGGCAACACACACACACACACCGTACACTCCAAACACACAGGGTGGTTCAGACTCAGAGGACAATTTAGAGAGACCAATCAACCCAACCAGCATGTCGTTGGATGGAAACCCCCTGTTGACATACAGTACTATTAAATCTATTGTTGTTTTGCAGATCATGTGAAAACCAGGTTCCCTCATACTGATGATACAACCATCAAAGCCTGCATGGCTCAAAAGTTGAGGGATGAAAGGACATTAAAAAAAAAGCTGCAAGATAAAATGGAATCTTGTAAGAATGGACATCAAAATTACTTTTTTTTCCTAATTACGTATTTTTGTTTATATTTAAAATGTATTGATATATGTGTTCCTGTAATTTTGCAACAGTATTAAATTATTAATTTCACATTGTCTGGTCTATGTTACTCATATATGGGAATACATTTAATTTAAATTTACAAAAAGCACTTTATCTGGTGGCAATGTGCGTCTGTGTAATGTCAATTTGTGTGCATGTATATCTGGTACAATAGGAGGAAAAAATATTCACCTTGATTTGTGGAGAATAATTGTATACAAATATTAAATAATCTTACAAAACATTTCACATATGCATGTGAAAATTCAGGTGGAACATGTGAAAATAAACATGTGAATGACCACATGTGAAAATAAACATGTGAATTACCACATGTGAAAAGTCACACAAGAAAGTCCGAAAACCTTGTGTGAAAACTCACATGTGAACACATGTGAGTTTTCACATGTGAATCACATGTGTTTTTTCCATAAGGGACACGTTGGTGTTGTTGATATTATAAACGCGTATATCTGCTTCAGATACTGTATTGAATTTTTTTCAAGGTTAAACGATGGCCTGTGTTACACAGAATACTAAAATTAAAATGTCAAATATACAATATGTATTTTGTTGGTTTTGTCGATTTGCTATATTGTAATACTGCACATAATGATATGGTTTTGAAAATGCTACTTACCAAAACCGTGACTGCACGTGAACTGTATTACATAATAATTTCCTTTATTCCGATTCCAGTGGTGTTATATCAATGCAAGATGTATTATATACAGTGCTGTATAAAATCTCATACACTGATATTATTATTATTATTATTTTATCATGCCGTTATAGGCCTACTGGCGAAATGGCCAAGAGACAGTTGGTGCTTAACACATACTGAATTGTTTAATCATTTTTTGTCATAGAAAAGACACATTTCACATATTTTATAACGTTACCGTAGTCTACTTTTTTTTTTTTTTAATCGATGCAGTATTCGTTTCACAAATCTACTGCACTTCGTCTATAAACTTCTCCCATTCACTTGCAAATAGATAAGTTAACAGCGGATGAATTTCACAGTATTTTTAAGCACAAATATAATAGCCTACATTTCAACAGTCACTGTCGAAGCTGATTACTTATTCTTCTAATAGTAATGGCCGGGTGTAACAGGGATACAAGGTTATATTTGCGCCGGGCCATGTTGTTGACAAGCCTGATAACGTTGTCGTCCAGGCTTTACTGTGAAACTGACTGTAACCAGGGCGGGTGCGAGCGCATTTTATTGGACTGAGGAGTTTAATTATGAAAACGCAAGAGTAAACAAACAAGTAAAAAAGATTAGCCTGTCGTCAGACATGTCATGTTAATACAAAATGCATTAATTTAGTACGTATTGCCGGTATTGCGTCTCGTCTGGGAAGGGGGACATACGGGCGCGTTAAGAGAAATTCAGCGGGACATTTTTTATTTCAGGGGGGATTCAGTACAATTTAATTATACATTTATTATTAAGCACAGACATTTTTGTCCTAGAAAATGTAAGTCTTGCAGGCTGTCAGCATTGTAAATATGCTAGACTTTACATTAATATATATATATATATATATATATATATATATATATATATATATATATATATTTTTTTTAAAGTAAAACAAAAACAATAAAAAAACTTAAGTGTAACAGTTAGACAGTACCATGAATTTTCACTTTGTCACACCTTTATCTGCAGCTTTTATTACACCTAATTTTCAACGCAAACAGTTACTGGTACCTGAGCTGTAAACCAAGATGAGGACAGAGACAGAAAATGAGTCTCCAGTGAGACAGACTAATAAAACCTGAAGAGAGGATCCACCAATGAGTGTTTTCAGGCATTAAATATTCATTCTACAAACAATGGGGAGAAGAAAAAGCAGCCAAAATCGGCACAGCAGTGGATTAGGTTATTGGAGAACGTGGAATATTAAAAAGGTCTTATGTTTAGTGAAAGAAGCTTAGTTAAATAAATAAAAAAAATAAAAAAATATTTTCTAGTTTCATTAAGTTAATTGCTCATATATGCAATGAAAGGCTTTTATCTGAACCCTAACTTTTCTCCATCACTCATCCTATCCTTTTAGCCTTTTAGTGAACTTTCTTTTATGAAGAAAATACTTCTTAAAACATAAAGTGCTTGACTCAGAAACCCAACATTGTATCTCCTAGTAAAATATTGCTTTGAAAACCTCAACATTAGCAGCTGGGGCATATGGATTCTCTATATGGATTTAATATTTGCTAAATATGTCATTAGTATGTTGTGAAATCAAGTATTAACCCTTTAAAGTACATTTTACAGTGCTGATGGCTAATTAAATATAAACATACCATAAATAAATACAGAACATGTTTTGTATTTATACATTACTTGTTTGCATTGTCCATCAACAGGACACTGCTCATTTTTTATGTTCTTCTCTTGTCTGTTCCCCGATGCCATCACAATTTAAAAACCCAGTTAATGGTGACAAGATTGATGACATTCTACCGTTTTTTGCATGTCCAGAATAGCCATCACTGAAGTAATGAAGTATTTGAGGCAGATTTTCCTTCTGTGAGGGAAGAGTGTGGATTGGAAGGAGTGCACAACCAATGTTAAAACATAGATCAATGTCAATGTTGAAAGTTAGGATTTTAGGATTGACAATTAAAGTGATTGTAGATTACAATATAAATGTTAACTTTAGTGCAGTTTGGGGGGCGTGAGCCAGGGCTTCGCCCCTTCCTAATTTCACCTGCCTATCATTATTGACTAATTTCACCTGTCTATCATCATTAACTCCCTATTTAAACGCAGTCACTGCTCAGCTCTTTCTCTTGCGTATTGCTATTTTGCATAAGCTGCGACCCGTTCTCCCTCCCTGCCGGATCTCAAAATATCGCATTCATTTCTCTATCTCATCATTTCTCCAATGGAAGCTCAGTACCGTCTACTTCTAATGCAGACTTCTACCCAGCAACCACACCTGCTGCCCTGGCACTATGGAGATGAAAACGCCCTGCCAGCAGGCTCAACCTCTGTAGCAGCTATTTTATAAGGATTGGCCACTCGCCAAACTCTTAACCACTTCAACACCAAGACGTACGCAGTTACGTCAAATGAAAACCTACTTACAGCACCATTCCGTATGTGCGTACGTCAAGTTTCCGATTCTATTCAATGATCGGTTTCTCAGTCTAACGTTTCAGGTTTCATTCTCTAAGGCAGTGCTAGTACTGTGGAGTGAAAGTCAGGGGAGGGTCAGGTGACATTTGTATCAAATTGCATGTCATGTAGCGATTCCAATCTACCTGTGGGCGTTTAGAAGTCTGAGATATATTGTGGGAAGCCGTTCAACTTTTACAAGTATATATATATATAGTGTTTTAATTTTTTTTTTTTTGTTTTATTATTAGTTTTACTTGTTTAGGTGTAGTTTATATAGTTTTTAGCGAAAGCTAAACATGACGGAGTATGTGGAGAGTGACAACAGGAGTGAAGTTGGTTCAGTGGATTTCAATACCAGCGACAGTGATGCTGACTTATCACTCAGCGATGATGATGAAGAGGATGTGGAGCCAAGAACAGTACAAACTGTACAAACAAAAGAGCATGCAGTTACTTTACAGGTAAGCCAGCTGCAAACTGGAAGCTGTCTGGTTTGAAATGGCAGTGCTGTGATGAAATACTATCAAAACACAGCACTGGGTACAAGGCAATAAAGCAGGCGTCTGCGGCAGCCAGACCCATCACAATGCCTGCGCAAAGTAGCTGTGTACATGCATTTGTGACTATCCCTCCAACACAAGGGAAGCAGAGACCGCAAAAAAGGTGCAGGGTCTGCTACGAAAATGAAAACAAAAGAAAGGACACAAGAAAAATGTGCAGTGGTTGCAAAGGCAACCCTGGGTTCTGTTATATTGAACATTTCAATAAATGGCACCGAGCAAGTCGATAATGGCACACGTTTTGATGTTGTTTGATTTTTATTTGATAATTACTGTTTACTGATTAGGAGCATAAATGCTTAATGAAAAACACAGTTTAGGTCATTTATTTGTGTTTTATTCATCATATGTTGACATAGAAATTACATGTTTGAAAACATTATTATTATTATTATTTTCAAAATCTGGTACCTGGGAAAGGGTTTCATTTTTATATCTGGAGTTGAAATGGTTAAAAACCCTGCACGACAACAATATCAACATCCTGGCTAGAAGCAAGCGTATGGCGTTGTTCAATAATAATTGTACCTTTATATCTGCTACACCCACGTTGCTTCTGCAAACTAGCTCGCCAGACTCCTTCCTCTCCAGCGCAGCACAGCCGAACAGATCCTATCCTTTAGCTTCATAACAACTTTTTCGAGGACATGAAGTGAAGTACCTCATTCACCCCATCACCGTCTCAATTGCTTCAATTAATACATGGATCAACGATATGGACAAACGGGATGCTTCCAGCACTGCAGCAATCTCCATTACTTCAAGCCAGTATTCACCACTTCAATCATGGCCACTGTCTTCGGATTCAGCACTTCCGGTCCCCACAGCTGACGTTCCCACAGCAAAGGCCAGTGACCAAGTTGTTGTCCCTTCACCTTTAGAGACAGCTCCACTCATGGAGCAGTTGAAGATGACCTCAGAAGCACCATCTTCCACAGAACGAGGGATGATGACAAGCCAGCTCCCTCAATTGAGGACCAAGTCTTTTTAAAAACTATGGACAAAGAGTTTTTCAAGGATGATGCCAACAGCTGGGTTGCACCACTCCCATTCAGAACACCCAGATGTCATCTTCCTAATAACAAAGAACAAACACTCAGTCGTCTCATGTCTCTGTGCTGCACTCTGGAGAAGAAACCTGAGATGAAAAATCATTTTGTGACCTTTATGCAGAAGATTTTTGAAAATGACCAAGCAGAGTTGGAGAAGAATGCTGGTACTTACCAACCTTTGGTGTGTATCATCCTCGGAAGCCAGATCAAATCCGAGTGGTGTTCGACTCTAGCGCACAGTACAATGGCATCTCTCTGAATGATGTTCTCCTCACAGGACCAGACCTGAACAATAGTCTCCTTGGAGTTCTCATTAGTTTCAGAAAATAACCTGTTGCAATTACGGCTGACATTCAACAGATGTTCCATTGTTTCATTGTCAAAGAAGACAACAGAAACTTTCTGAGATTTCTGTGGTACCGTGACAACGACCTCAACAAGGACATTGTTGAATACAGGATGAAGGTGCATGTCTTTGGTAACAGCCTGTCTCCAGCGGTGGCTACCTACAGACTTAGACGGGCAGTAGAAGATGGTGAAAGAGACCACAGCACTGATGCCAAGCATTTCGTAGAGACATTTCTATGTGGACAACGGACTGAAGTCACTGCCCACAGATGCGGAAGCCACTGATCTGCTCAGAAGGACCCAAGACATGTTGGCTAGCTCCAACCTGAGACTGCAAGATAGCTTCTAATAGCAAAAAGGTAATGAAGGCATTTTCCCCAGAAGATCTCGCTAAGGATCTAAAAGACGTGAACCTTAGTGGCGACATGCTTCCCATACAGCACAGTCTCGGATTGAGCTGGGACCTCAAAACAGACACCTTCAGGTTCCAGACGTCAATCAGTAACAAGCCTTTCACTCGTCGAGGTGTCCTGTCTACGGTAAATAGCCTGTTTGATCCTCTTGGGTTCGTTGCTCCAGTTACCATCCAAGGGAAGGCCTTACTCAGAGAACTCACCGCTGGGATGAGTAATTGGGACTTACCATTCCCTCGAGAAAAGGAAAAAGAGTGGGAAACATGGAAAAATTCCCTTTAGGATCTCTGTCAGCTCCAGATTTCACGGCCATACATTCCCAAGTCTATTTCAAGAGCTCAGCGCAGAGTGATCTACATCTTCTCAGATGCTTCAGTTAAAGCCATAGCTGCAGTAGCCTACCTCAAAGTCATTGATGCTGAGGGAGTGTGTCTCGTTGGTTTCATCTTAGGTAAAGTGAAGCTAGCGCCACAGCCTGAACACACCATTCCTAGATTGGAACTCTGTGCTGCTGTGCTGGCAGTAGAGATTAAATTTGAATGTAAAGTTCAAAAGTCAAATGTTTGTTGTCTCCATTGAATGAATTTGAAATCTGAATCAACGTTAGGTTATTATCATAATCCTGTGTGATGGCTTGTGGTGATGTCAGACCCGGAAGAGACAGGACACAGTTTGGTGAGTGAATGCGCTATTGTGCCGTTTAATAATAAATAAAGAAAACAAAAGGTTTGAACAAAACACACAAACACTGGTACAAAACAAAAGGCACAGTGGCCAAAACAAACAGACTAACAAACAGACACAGAACAAAACAAGTATTGTGCTGGTGTAGACCCTGCATGCGTATCAACTGTTATTATGATTTTAGTTTCACATTCTTTACCTCCCGACTCTCGTTCCGCCTCTGAACACACAAAACCTGTATCACCCGTGATCACCCTATTTATGCACCTGTGGCTGGAGCCTTAATTAATCATTTAATCACTTATTCAATAAACAGCTCCAACAAAATGCCTATGTGTTTTTGCAGGGAGGACTTTAACTTCCTCCCTGTCACCCATTATTTTACACACACACAACTCAGTGCTCACATACCAACATACCTTTTTAATCTGCACGTGAAGTGATTGTGCAAATCCCATGCCTAAATACAAATACACATTTTAAATCACCTGTGCTACATAACCTGCACTCTACATACATAAATATAACACACATACATAAAACACAAAATACGCACGCCGCCACACCCTGGTTCCCTGACATAGAAATATAACCATAACCGTATGGGTATTTACCACCTAAAGACCCTGTGTGACGCAGCCATGGCCCATCCCCAAGGGCATAAAAGTACTGTGCTGCGTCATTTTTCCTTCAAGCCTGCTGCAATCATGTACGCAGCAACCTTGAAGGCTAATGGTTACATTTCTATTTCAAGGAACCAGGGTTATGATAATAACCTAACGTTCCCTTTCAAGTACGAAATGAAAACATTACCATATGGGCGAGTGTACCAAAGCCATCGCAAGTGGAAGATTGCAGAATGACTGGAATGCTACAAGGCTGCCTTGTGTGTTATCATACTGAACCCCAGTAACAAGTAGCTAGGGCTAAAAAACGTAGGGAAAAACTCACCTCTATGCTTGCGTTGTAAGGGTCGACTGGGAAGCCGCCCTTAACACTCAAGTTTCAAAGTCAATCTGTAGAACCTAGTAAAGGTATAGGGAGTAGCCCACACAGCTGCATTGCATATGCCCTTGACAGATGCACCCTGGAATAAAGCCTATGAAGTTGCCATGCCCCTGGTGGAATTGGCAGTGAGCTTTTCTGGAGGGGGTAAGTTGGCCAGCTCATAGGCAGTCCTGACTGTGTCTGCTATCCATTTGGACAACCTCTGCTTAGACAGGACTGCCTCCAACTTTTCGTCCTGTCAACATAGTACGCCAAGGCCCGCATTGGGCAGTGCATGGAGCTGTTGTGCCCTGTCAGACTGAAAAGGGGTGGATGGAAAGCCTACAATTCCACCGACTGGTTGACATGAAATGCCGAGATCATCTTCAGCAAAAAGACAGGATTGGTACGGAGCATAACCTTTGTCCTGGCCTCTGTACAAATTAAGCAAGCTTTTGCATGGAGAATACCTGCATCACACTCACCCGCTTTGTGGAGGTGATAGGAAGCAAGCAAGCCGGTTTGAGCGATAAATATTTCAGTTCCGCTGAATGCATGGGCTCAGATGGAGGCTTCATGAGTGCATTAAGCACTATGTTTAACCTCCAGCGAGGAACAATGTCCTTCATAGGCAGGCGAGTCAATTTTGACATGGCAAGCCGAAATGGCTGCCAGATAAACCTTTAACATGGAGGGGGATTTCCCCTCGTCCTAAAGATGCTCACCACCTCGGGGGGGAAGCCTCCACTCTGAGGGGCTGGGAACTCTCCTTGTGAGGAGGTCTGCCGCTCAGTTTGTCACCTCGGGCAGATATACTGCCCGCAGTGACAGGAGGTTCTTGTGTGCCCAGAGCAAAAGCTTGCGGGCCACACGATGGAGACTGGGTGACCTGAGGCCGTCCTGGTGGTTGATGTAAGCCACCATTGTTGTGTTGTCTGTACGAACAAGCATATGTCTCCCTCGAACCTCCTGCAAAAAACTTCTGCAAGGCTAGGTAAACTGCCTGTAGCTCCAAAACATTGATGTGGAGACCCTGTCAAGGGGGGTTCCACATTTGGAACCTCCTTTGGCTCAGATACAGGTTGGCCTGTCTGAGGTCAAGGATCAGTCTGAGGCCACCATCATGCTTGGGAAATAGGAAGTACCTGGAGTAGAACCTTTCCTCCAACTGGAGGGGGTCTATCATGCGAATAGATTGTTTTTTCAGCAGAGCTGCTACCTCCTGAGACACCACCGCCGCATTCTGTGGGTCTGTGACTGATGTTGCATTCAAGCCCCGAAAGGGAGGGGGGGTCGTGCTTGACTGCAGCGAGTAGCCGGTCTTTGAGGCTGCTGGGGCCTAGGGTGCCAGTTTGCCACTGGCTTGCACACTAGGGGTGGTCGCTTGGGAAGCAAAAGAGCCTGCTCCTTAGTGAATTCCCATACGCGGTGAGAGCACTGCACCATCTCATCCACCGCGGGACCAAACGTATTCCCTGGTGTAGGGGCATCCTACAGCGGTGCTTTGTCTCTGTCAGGCACACGTGCCTTGGAAAGCCAGAGCTGCCTACATGCAGCTATCAGCACAGCCAGGTTCCTGCCTACAGCCTGCTTTGACACACAGAGCAGGTTCTTATTAACCAGGAGCAGCTTCTCCAGCTGTTGTGGTGAGGGCCTGTGACTGTCAGAAAGGGATCTAAGCAAATAGGACTGGTAGGCTACCAGAATTCTATTATAATTGTATTGTAAATGCACTGGTTGAATAGGCACACTTGAGGATCACCTCTGAGACCTGGCACTGCTTGTTGGGGCAAGTAGCGTTCTTGGACAGGAGTGCTGAATTCAAGGCATCTCTTGAAGCCTCCACTGGCGGAAAATGGTCCAGGCCCAGCTGCTTAGCATCATGCATCCGGTAGGGCACCTATTGACCAGGAAAGAGCAGGAGCTGTAGCCAGATGATCCCAGAACGACTGGATTTCAAAATTTCCAAAAGAAAATCTGCTTGCACTGGGGGGAACATGGGAGAGATAGTAGGCTCATCATCAAAGATGGACTACCTTGTTTCTCCTTCTGTAGGCCAGAGCACTTACAAAACTGATGTGGCCCTCTTGGTCAATAGTAAAAGCTCTGCCTACAGGAAGAGCTCAACCGCAGGGGACATGCCATCGGACTCAGTGTCCTCAGACATGAATGCCAGCTCCTGTTCGCCCACCTCATCAGAGGCGGCGATGGACAGTATGTCCTCCTGTGGCCAATCTGCGTCTATAGCCCCCTGGGGCCCCAAGGGGACAGGCGGCGCCGAACATTCATGCAGTAATTCTGCTAGAACCGTTCCTTGGTCGGAAACAGCTGCCCAGAGCTTTTCCATCTGCTCTGAGTCCGCCAATCGTTTGGAACGGTGACTCTTCTTCTTGTTCCTCAGGGAAGGAGAAGAAGAATCAGAGGAATATGAGGAAGACCATAAAGACGGTTCCCTGTGTGGGCTACTTTCCTGGGTGCGTTGTCCGGTCTCCCTTGGCACACAGAGATGTTTCTCTAGCATGCACTTAGAGAAATGTGCACAAAACTCGCAGAAACTGCAGTTCACCAGTGCCTCCTTGGCATGCTCTGGCCCCAGGCAGGAAGAGCATCTGCCATCCTTATCCTGAACAGGCAGACTGGCCTTGCATGTCTTACAGGGATAAAACCCAGGCATGGGAGCAATGCAGTGCACGGAATACAGATGTACAGGTGCTGCCTCAATCTGCTTATAGAAAGCTACCGAGCAGGTAAAGACCTGAACAACGCCCAGGGGCGTTTGGTACAGGATCAGGTAGAAACCAGATCGGTACCGGGTTGGTACCGTGTCGGTTTGGTACCGGTTCGGTGACTTTAATACCGGGTCGGTAAGGTTCCAGGTTGGAACCGGGACAGTACTGGGTTGGTTTGGTGAGTTTAGCACCGGGTCAGTACGGTACCGGGTCGAAACCAGGATGGTACTGTGTCGGTTTGGTGACTCTAGCACCGGGTCAGTACGGTACCATCGAAACCGGGGGGGTTCAGTACCGGTTCAGTGACTTTAGCATGGGGTCGGTACGGTATGGTACCGGGACGGTGCGGTCACTGAGTCGGCACTGGTGCGGTATGGGTGTGGTAACCTCGGCCCCGGTTCGATACCGGTACGGGTCCACCAGTTCGCAGTCACCACGGGTAGCAACATACAGGGATGCCCACAAGTACAAGCCACTGGCAAAAAACTCAGTCAGTACACACAAAACTGAAAGAAGCCTGCTTGTTAGGTAGAAACAGCCTTCGTAATGGTGATGCTAACAGCAGTCACCAAAAGGGCATCAAGATACTGTGGATGAGATTGCAAGCAATCAATACCCGAAGCATGTATCTTGGTCCTGCACAGTGCTGCTGAGCCCAGCAGCTGCTCTCACTGTACGTGTGCAAAGCACCACGTTGCAGACCCGCCTGCGCGTAGTCTCTGTAAAAGAAACAGAAAACACAAGAGAAACCTTTACAAACAGTAATAAAATATTACAGTAATAAATGTTTCGTAATAAAACGATAATAAAATATCCTATAACCAAAAAATAAGAAATAATAACTCCAGCCGGAGCTATGCAGTCTGGAGGGAGAGCACAAGTCAGCCGACTTACGATGCTGGACCCTGGGAAGGAGCGACTAAGTCGCTGGCTTCATGCGGGGCACAAGGCCGCAGTCTGCCGTAACATGCAACAGACTGTAGTGCACAAATTATGCATAATTAGTAAAAAAAATATTACAGCGATTATTTTATGTAAAAACACAATAAATGTGAAATATATAACAGATAAAAGTAACAAGTGCTTATCTGAACAAGGCTCGTCCGTCAGGTCTTGAAAAGAAAAATGGCTAGTGCAGTGATTTTATGCCCTCGGGGGTGGGCCATGACTGCGTCACAGGCTCTGCGAGCATCTTTGATATATCTTATTTAGGTTTCAGGGTCTTCAGGAGGTAAATACCCATACGGTAATGGTTATATTTCGTACTTGAAAGGGAACTTGTGTTTATAGAAAATAAATATTTAATTTCATTGAATTTGTTGTATATACAGCTTTGTTACATAAAGGCTTCACAAAATTGCCAATGCCTCATTTTATTATTATAACGGTATTGCTGTAAATAAAAAAAAATTTAAAATATCTAATAAAATATTCCACTGGTTAAGTGGATAGTACTTTTGTATATGAATTTGTAGTAAACAAAGTAGATGAGGTTCAGCACTTGAATTTCATATATTGCAGTTGTATCAGTTTCTCTACTTATATTATGAATGTTATATTATTATTATTATTATTATTATTATTATTATTATTATTATTATTATTATTATTATTATTATTTATTTCTTAGCAGACGCCCTTATCCAGGGCGACTTACAATCGTAAGCAAATACATTTCAAGTGTTACAATACAAGTAATACAATAAGAGCAAGAAATACAATAACTTTTGTTCAAGCAAAGTACAAGTGTGACAAACCAAAATTCAATAATACAGCAGATAATAGTGATAGTTACATCAGGATATGATTAAATAGTGATAGTTACATCAGGATGTGATTAAATACAAAGTAGTACAGGTTAAACACTTGGCAGATTACGGTATTCTGAAGTACAGGATTAAATGCAGTAAAATAGGGGGCAGATAAGAGCAAAATAAAGCACATTTACATGAAGGGTGATAGTGTCCCAGGATACAAACAGAGGAGTTCTACAGGTGCTGTTTGAAGAGGTGAGCCGGAATGTGGTCAGGGACTGGGCCGTCCTGACATCTGTAGGAAGGTCAGTCCACCACTGCGGAGCAAGGGTGGAGAAGGAGCGGGCTCTGGAGGCAGGGGAGCGTAGCGGAGGTAGAGCTAGTCTTCTAGTGCAGGCGGAGCGGAGAGGTCGAGTGGGGGTGTAGGGAGAGATGAGGGTCTGGAGGTAGCTGGGTGCAGTCTGGTCAAGGCATCTGTAGGCTAGTACATGAGTCTTGCACTGGATGTGAGCGGTGATCGGGAGCCAGTGGAGCGAGCCGAGTAGTGGAGTAGCGTGGGCGAAGCGAGCCAGAGAGAACACCAGGCGGGCAGCAGAGTTCTGGATGAGCTGGAGCGGACGGGTGGCGGACACAGGGAGGCCAGCCAGGAGGGAGTTGCAGTAGTCTAGGCGGGAGAGTACCAGGGCCTGGACCAGGAGCTGGGTAGCATAGTTGGTGAGGAAGGGTCGGATTCTTCGGATGTTGCTCAGGAAGAATCGGCAAGTGCGTGCCAGAGTGGAGATGTGCTGGGAATAAGAGAGGCAGGGGTCCAGGGTGACTCCAAGGTTCTTAGCTGAGGAAGAGGGAGAGAGTGTGGTAGATTCCAGAGGAACAGAGATAGAGAGATCAGAGGAGGGGGAGGAGGAGGGAAAGAAAAGGAGGTCAGATTTAGAGAGGTTGAGTTTGAGGTGATGCGAGTGCATCCAGGAGGAAATAGCAGACAGACAGGTAGAGATACGGGAGGAGATGGTGGAGTCAGAGGTGGGGAAGGAGAGGAAAATCTGAGCATCATCAGCATAGAAATGGTATGAGAAACCATAGGATGCAATGAGGGGGCCCAGGGAGCAGGTGTAGAGAGAGAACAGGAGAGGACCCAAGACTGACCCTTGGGGGACTCCAGTTAAGAGAGGATGAGGTGTGGAGGTTGCTCCACGCCAGGTTACCTGGTAAGTGCGGTTGGAGAGGTAGGAGGAGAACCAGGCCAGAGCAGTGCCAGAGATCCCCAGGTCAGCAAGAGATGATAGTAGAATAGAGTGATCAACAGTGTCAAAGGCAGCAGAGAGGTCGAGGAGAATTAGGACAGAGGAGAGAGAGGCAGCTTGGGCACACTTTAGTGAGTTGGTGACAGACAGGAGAGCGGTTTCAGTGGAGTGAGCAGAGCGGAAGCCAGATTGGAGAGGGTCAAGCAGAGAGTGGTTGGACAGGAAAGCAGAAAGCTGGCGGTGTACAGTCCGCTCGAGGGTTTTGGAGAGGAAGCGTAGGAGGGAGACAGGACGGTAGCTCTGGAAGGAGGTGGGGTCGAGGGTAGGTTTTTTGAGGAGGGGAGTGATAGAGGCTTTTTTGAAGGCAGAGGGAAAGATACCAGAAAGTAGAGAGGTGTTGAGGAGGGAGGAGATAAAGGGGAGTAGAGCAGGAGCAGCAGCTTGAAAGAGGTGAGTGGGGAGGGGGTCCAAGGCACATGTGGTGGGTTTGTGACCCTGGAGCAGGGAGGAGAGGTCAGAGTCTGAGAGGGGCAAGAAGGTGGAGAAGGAGGGCAAGTGAGTAGGGGATGTAGTGAGTGTAGGGGTTGGAGCAGGAGGGGGTGCGGGGGAGGGAGAGGTGTTAAAGAGTTTGCGGATATCTGAGATTTTAGAAGAGAAGAAGGAGGCAAAGTCATCAGGGGAGATAGAGGAGGGAGGAGGAGGTGGGGAGGGTTTAGGAGGGAGGAGAAGGTAGAGAATAGTTTACGTGGGTTGTTAGTGGAGGCTTGGATTACAGATTGGAAATAAGCACATTTAGCAGAGGAGAGAGTAGAGGAGAAGGAGGAGAGGAGAGTGCGGTACATTATAAAGAAAACAATGACATGAATGTTTGATACTATCAACATACACAATGTGTTCTTTGTAAACTATGTTAAAAGCTAGCATTTCCCCCTCAGAACACCTGTTGTTGTATTTGGGTTAAGCAAGGTGTGCTTACTGAAATATTTATGGTATTGTCTGTATTTCACAGAATCAGAAATATAAGGCAGTACATGGTACTGTATAGCAACACCACCACAATTACACAAACAAGCATCCGTGTAATTAAAATACATCACAGTCTGATTTATACACATGAGAAGTGAAAATATTGTATACTATTTACACTACTGAACATTCTCTACTAATATTTCATTTTATAACCCTAACACAAACCATATTCTTAACCTAATTATTATTAACAGGTATTATTGTGAAAATAAGAACATTACAGACTCATTTATAGTGACGGAAAATATAACTTGCCACTGTCGACAGAATCCCAGTTGTAAGAGGTTCCAAATGTGGACACATTTATAAATAACTTCAAACACACTTGTGATGTTACAAAATGTTGCTGCTCTTTTCTTCTATAAATATGGGTAGATAAATAAATGCCTTTAGTCAAAAATAAAAATATGTTTGTAGATACAGATAATCAAGGGGAACAGGGTGAAATGTTATGTACAGAGTCTTTAAACCTTAAGATCAAATGGATTAGTGAAAGAATACCAGTATTGGGACCTTTGTTCTTAATATCTGCTATTGTGTGGTAATTCAAAGCAGGTATATAAAGAGTCAGTGGAGGCGCCTTGGATTGCTGTCCCATTGAAAACCTCACAATAGCTTGAGCGATTATCTGAGCATCAGTTACAGTTTTTGTATTGGAAATCTCAACTGTATGGTTATTTACTCTGTAGCACATAATAGCTTAACATATATGCAATGACATTATGCATACAGTGCTTCACGTGTCTTTGAATAACTAAGATATACTGTAAACAGAAGTAAGCCAACTCGGAAATGCTTATGTGTGAGGGCTCTAGCTTCCATTACTAAGCAGTAGTGTTAAACATAATTTTGCAGAACCCTAGGTTCTAGTTCACTGTGACTGACAGAGCATATAATAAGTAGAAATTGTGGGCCCTATGTAAACATTAAACTTGTCCATAGAATAAAGCATCTGCATGAGTTATAAACTTATACAAACACCCCTAACTAGCACATACAGAAACCATTTGTGAGCCCCAGTTCCAATCAAGAAATACAGGGTTCACCCCAAAACATTTTGAAATCAGTGCAAAAAAAAAAACAATGTCTGTGTAAACATATTTTCAAAGCATTTGCTCCAGTATTTAATTAGCTTCCTTTTTTTGAAAGTAGACAAAAAACCTACTGGCTTTACAAATCTAGTATAACACATCAAAGTCATTTACTTGGAGGTATCTTAAGCACTTTCAGGTTGTTTGTTTCTCAGTTTTGTACATTACCGTAGAATCTTCATCTTTAAAAAAAATTGTTAACTAAAGACTGGAGTAAACATTTTGAAACTATGTTCAGCATTTTAACACATACAAATGGCTTCTAATGAGTTACTATATTCATGTGCAATCAGTAGGATTTTATTTGTAATTTTAAATACTGTTTATATAGTATACAGGCTCTCTTTAAAATGTAAAATAATAATAATAATAATAATAATAATAATAATAATAAAAGAAATCCACCCATTATTCATACAGAAGAAATTATATGTGAAACCATTAGAGTCATTCATCTAGTTCACTGTTATCACCTACTCCACCTGCATACAAGATGGGAACTGCTAAGAGACACTGCCAGAAAGGACTTTCCCGAGGGGACAAAAAGTGATTATCTGCAAGCGCAGACAGGATAAAGGAGGCTAGCTTAGGCTGGGGCTGCATGACATGCTTTGCACACTATTGCTACATTTTATATAAAGTATTATCTGTAGAAGACAATAAAAAAACAATACATGTTGCATGCACATGACCTAAAGCCTTCAACATATTGGTTTAAACTTAACTTTAAAGAGGAAACTGAAGTCTTTTATTGAATTTCATCATTCTTAATTAGTTTATTCCAAGTTGAATAACATTTACAGAACAACATTATTATTTATTTCTTAGCAGACACCCTTATCCAGGGTGATTTACAATTGTTACAGATATCACATTATTTTTTATATACAATTACCCATTTATACAGCTGGGTTTTTACTGGAACAATCTAGGTAAAGTGCCTTGCTCAAGGGTACAGCAGCAGTGTCCCACACCTGGGATTGAACCCACGACCCTCTGGTCAAGAGTCCAGAGCCCTAACCACTACTCCACACTGCTGCCCTGGTGGTAAGGCACTTTGGAATAAAATTGGTTACAAACATAAATTGTAAATTGCTGGGATGGGATTTACTCCCAAAATTTCACCTGTGACAGCTGCAAAATAAATATATCTAGAAAACTGGGACAGTCCATCACCAGAACAGGCCTGTTGCTAGGCTTACAACCGGGTGTTACTGAGACACTGGAGGATGAGATGACTAGCCTTAAGGCTTAAGTGGCTGAGAAGAAATCTTCTACAAACCTGACATCATGTTAAAATGTATTTGTTGTTTTCCCCAATAACCATGTGGCATCCTATTGATGATTTGTCCTTCCTATTGTACAGGCTTTGTATAGATAATATTTCAGCCATGCACTTTGGGAGGATGCAGTGCATTGTTTTTTTTTTATTTCTTTCAAGTCTTTGAATGCTTCCCCCTCTACCTCCCTGGAGACCCTAACTCAGGTAACTAGTGGGTGTGGAGGAGACAGCGAACCAGGTTCAAACAGACAAGCATATCAGTTTCAGATTGTGCACAGTTCCCCCCTCCCCAATTAGAGATACATGTCTGATCCTATTCATTTCCAAACAAATAGCTATTCACCTAGAAAAGAAGTAGCTAACAAAAGTTAGCTGCAGAAAGCAATTTTGTTCATCTAAAAAAGAGACAGCAATGACACAAAGGCCCACTGAGTCACACAAGTGAGGCAAAACAGACAAGAGGACCAGCAGCCACAACTTTTATTACAGTCATGCCACCTTCTAGAAGCTTCTGCTGTGTCAAACTGAAAGCCAAAGAGAAAGTGAAAACCCTGTTAATTATTGTACTGTAAGTCACTTTAGTACCACCTACAGTATAAGCAACAAAGCAATACAATATTTAGCTTTGCTAACAGCATCAGTCATATCAAACCCTGGTGCCAGCCTATTCAATATTTCTGTATAGGCAGTCTGGTTCTGGGGATGTGATATTTTTTAAAGTATTGTAAAACAATTGGGAAGTTTCAGTTTAAAATAAGCAGAGTTACATTTAGTTTAGAAGACTACATACTGTATAACCAATAATTCACAAAAAACGTTTTTTTGCCCTTAAAATGGCAGGTGATACTACACAATCATATTGATGTTGCCTTAAATTTAGATTACTTCAGCCTTTGTAATGTCATGCGTTTGCCAAACTAAAACTGTATGAACCACAGACTGCATTTACAGTGCTGTAGTCTAAACAAACCATTGCTAACTGCAGTAAAATGTTGTAGTAAACTGTGAGTTAGGAAAAAAAAAAATTATTTTGACCAGTTTTTCTGATACAAATTTCAAGGACCTTCAAGGCCCATTTTGACAATCTTCAAAGACCTAATTTAAGGAGATTGACCTAATTTTCAATGTTTATAACTAATAACCAACTGTAAAAATAAAGCTTTTGCATTAACACTTTATTTAACTGTATAATAACAAAAATCTAAATTATACTCACTTTGAGCTCTGGACCAGTAAACTTTCTTATTCAATAACTTATGCTTACTTATGCTTACGATTGTAAGTCGCCCTGGATAAGGGCGTCTGCTAAGAAATAAATAATAATAATAATAATAATAATAATAATAATAATAATAATAATAATAATAATAATAATAACACAGAGTCAGTTTTGGTACGTATACCTGTTTCATTCTAAAAGCAGTACACACATTTGTTTTTAATGAAATGTCAGAAGCAAGTCCAAGAATTTTGTGTCTCAATCATAGGCGCCTAACTTTGTTAAAAAGTGGGTGGCAAAAGGAAGGACTAACTGCCGAGCTTAGAGAGGCAAATGCATTGATTTATTTAATTTTTTTAATAATTAAAAAGCTCTAAGAAACCAAGCAAACGGTTTTAGTAATTGCAAACCTACAAAATTGGGCAACTGTTTCAGCATAAAATGTTCAATATGTACTTACTGAACACGCATTAATTACAAATACATGCAAGTAGCACCAAATGGCACAATCAGTACCAATGGCATCTCTGCACAGTGCTACACCTAGAATTCCCACATGTAGTTTATTAAAGCAAAGTGTTAAACAAACCAAGAAAAAGATGAACTGTTCTTTTGAAGGTAAGTATTTCCTAATTATGGCAGTTACAAATGCCTGCCATGTCAGAAGCACTGGTTTACTATATATAATAAAAGACTTCATTCTGAAGCAAATGCAAAGAATTTTTTTTTTTTTTTTTTTTTTTTTTCTGAACAACAGTATACATTTAACAGTATAAACTTAGTTGCAGGAAGGACCAGTCAAGAGTTGTTTTTTGTTTTATACAATTACAATAAGAAACTGTGTATTTGCCTTTTGTGTTTGCTTCTAAATGTGGTCCCGTGGCGGAGTGTCCCGCCCCTATATATTTGTGCACTGTTTTTGTATTATTGTTTGCAGCGCGGATAAAAACGCTGCATATTTGTTATTGTTTTGGTATTTTTAAAAACCCTGTGAGGCTGCGTGACTGATCAGCTAGTGATTTATTTAGCTGGCTGACAGTCACGCATCCTTATTAAACTCGTGCAGACGGTGACCATCTCCCAAGTTAATTCATTGATTAACTGTTGCTAATCGGGAGATGGTCACTGTATATAAACCTGCAGCTCTCTACCCTCAGAGGAGAGTGTCAGAGGCGAGATGGGTTTTGAGCGAGCGAGCGAGAGAGAGTAAACAACTGCTAAGTATCGTGCTGGGGTAAAACCAGCACACTTATTTGTTTATTTATATTTGTTTGGCCAAAGTGCCCTTTTGTTTTGTAGTGTTTTGTTGTTTGTTTAAATCTTTTGTTTTTGTTTTATTATTTAATAAAAGCAGCTGAACGCCGTAGCGTTTCAGCTCTCACCCGTACTTCCTGAGTCTGTGTTTCTGGTCTGACGTCATCAGTGAAGGCATTCTGTTCACAGCTGGTGTCCAGAAGCGGGAGGACAGCGCCGCCAAGCATCAGGCCAGAAATACTGCAGTTTTTTTCAAAAGGAGTGTTTTTTTCTGTTTTTGAGAAAATAATAATAATGGGAAGAAGTGGACGGAGGAAACAGCAGCAAGTGCATCAGCAACAGCGCGGGGCTGGTTGCAAGTCCCGCCGGGTCTCTGCTGTGCTGGACGTCTGCCTCACCTGTCTGAAAGGTGAGGAATGGTGCTTCGCTGTTGGTGAGGTTGGGCACGTAGCACCCGACCAACCCCCTCCATGGCAGGTGAGGGAGGATTGCCCAGAGCAGGAACCGGAGGATGAGGAGTCGGTCCGTCCACAGCCCAAGAAGGGGGAGGTCGAGCGTCCACAGCCCAAGGCTCCACTAGCAGGGGAGGAATACCTGCTGGTTTCACCTCCACCACCACCATCTGAGGGAAAGGAGCAGAAGCTGCCTCTACATCCTCCAAAGCGGACTGGTCCTCTCTCCTCAGAGGGGATTTGGGACTGGCTGGCGGAGCCTGAGAGGAATATCGTGGAGGCCCTCCCTGCTGTGATCAACCTCCTAGAGATGAGGAGAGAGATGAGGAGCGCTGGGAGGCCTGGGAACAGAAACACCACCCAGCATCCCTCCCAGACATCGCAGCCATGGTGCTCAACTACCTGGTTGCAGATATGGGAGGGGCCCCGCTGCTGTGTCCTGCGCCAGAGGGAGAGGAGCCCTCGCCACTGTTTCCAGTGCCAGAGGGAGAGGATCCATCACTGCAGTCTCCAGCGCCAGAGGGAGAGGAGCCATTGCTGCCGTCTCCAACGCCAGAGGGAGAGGAGCCCTCGCCATTGTTTCCAGCGTTAGAGGGAGAGGTCCCACCGCTGACATCTCCAACGCCAGAGGGTGAGGAGCCCTCGCCACTGCCGCCACCGCCAGGAGCAGAGCAGCAGGAGCTGCCTCTGTCTCGCCAACTCCAGGAGCAGAGCAGCAGGAGCTGCCTCTGTCTACGCCACCACTAGGGGCAGAGCAGCAGCCTCTGCCTCCGCCACCTCCACCAGCAGAGGGTGAATACCTGCTGGTTCCGCCTCAACCGCCGTGGGAGGACTGCTTACCGCTCCCAGCTCCACCAGCAGAGGGTGAATACCTGCTGGTTCTGTCTCAACCACTATGGGAGAACAGCTTGCCGCTCCCAGCTCCACCAGCACCAGGTGAATGCCTGCTGGTTCCACCTCAGCCGCCGTGGGAGGACTGCTTGCCCCTCCCACCTCCACCAGCAGAGGGTGAATACCTGCTGGTTCCACCTCCATCGTCATGGGAAGGACTGCTCCTGCCTCGCACCGCACAAGGATGCCTGCCTCGCACCGCACAAGGATGCCTGCCTCGCACCGCACAAGGATGCCTGCCTCGCACCGCCCAAGGATGCCTGCCATACATTGCCTGGGGCTGCCTGTGGCTCCGCATCACCTGGGGCTGCCTGTGGCTCCGCATCACCTGGGGCTGCCTGTGGCTCCGCATCGCCTGGGGCTGCCTGTTGCTCCGCATCGCCTGGAGAACCACCAGTTACAGGGTACGAGGGAGAAGTGAAGCTCCCGCTGCCATCTCCATGGCCAGGGGCTCCCCTCCCGAGTTTGCCTCCCGAGGGTCCGCTGCTGCTGCTGCCGTCACCTCCCGAGGGTCCGCTGCTGCTGCCGTCGCCTCCCGAGGGTCTGCTGCTGCTGCCGTCGCCTCCCCAGGGTCCGCTGCTGCTGCCGTCGCCTCCCGAGGGTCCTGCTTCGCCTGGGGTCACTACCAGTCCTGCCATGCGACCGGAAATACTGTGGCTGGAGCCCCATGAAGGGGAGCTGCTGGCCACGAAGAAGGGGGGGAGGTCAGGAGACCAGCTCTCAAAGCCGCACTTTCGTGGCAGGTGAAACTGTGGTCGGAGCCCCACGGAGGGGAGCTGCTGGCCATGAAGAAGAGGGGGGGAGGTCAGGAGACCAGCTCCCCCCGCAGCAATTTCGCTGCAGGAAAACGGGTGGCCGGAGCCCCATGTAGGGGAGCTGCCAGCCATGAAGAAGGGGGAGGAGGTCTGGAGACCACCCCCAAAATTTCCTTGGCCGGAGGAGCCGGCCTGTGCGCGGTCCACCGGGACGCTACAGCTGTTTGGGTGGGAGGAGGACATCCCGCCGTGGCCGCCACCTTTGGCCCGTTGCTGCCCCTGTTCCTGGGCCGGGACTGTGAACGGGGATTTTGGGGACTAAGTGGGGAGGTGGCCGAAAAGGCCATGTGTGCTGCACACAAGGGGGGGGGCATGTGTGGCGGAGTTTCCCGCCCCTATATATTTGTGCACTGTTTTTGTATTATTGTTTACGGTGCGGATAAAAGCGCCGTGTATTTGTTATTGTTTTGGTATTTTTAAAAACCCAGTGAGGATGCGTGACTGATCAGCTTGTGATTTATTTAGCTGGCTGACAGTCACGCAGCCTTATTAAACTTGTGCAGACGGTGACCATCTCCCGAGTTAATTCATTGATTAATTGTTGCTAATCGGGAGATGGTCACTGTATATAAACCTACAGCTCTCTACCCTCAGAGGACAGTGTCAGAGGCGAGATGGGTTTTGAGCGAGCGAGCGAGAGAGAGTAAACAACTGCTAAGTATCGTGCTGGGGTAAAACCAGCACGCTTATTTGTTTATTTATATTTGTTTGGCCAACGTGCCCTTTTGTTTTGTAGTGTTTTATTGTTTGTTTAAATCTTTTGTTTTTGTTTTATTATTTAATAAAAGCAGCTGAATGCCGTAGCGTTTCAGCTCTCACCCGTACTTCCTGAGTCTGTGTTTCTGGTCTGACGTCATTGGTGAAGGCATCCTGTTCACAGGTCCATTGAGTTAGAGGGCAGTTTGGCCATAACAAAATAACTTAAAACAACACTGTAACTGCTGCTAGTCATCTTTTGTTAGTTTTAAAATACTTTTTAAAACTAGCAAACTATTTTTTACTATAAATTTCGAGGCAAGTTTTACACTTGCTTTGGATCAGGTACATTATTTTATATCTGGACGGGGAGAGTAATATAAGCAAAAATATTTTAATTGTCTTCAAAGTAAGATGACACTGGCTGCAAAAAAGACTGCGACTCGATCGTCGTTTTTTATACACAAATAAGCTTACTTGACTTGAAAACTGTCTTAAACAGTTAAGCAAATTCCTACTTGGTTTGATTGAATGAGCACAAAAGGCTAATATGAAAGCTGAAAATTAATTTCAATAAAGAACAACAAAGTTTTTAAGAATATATATATTTTTTTAACCTACTTCACTAAAGTAAAAACAGGCTTTTGTTATTTTTAAATACCACTGCTTCAGATTATTACTAGTGCTTAATAACCGTAACAACATTTTATTTAGAATTGGTGTTGAACACGTTCATGGCCCCGCAGCAACATGATGAACCGACTAACTTCCTTAGTCTGGTTCTCTCTCTTAATTTAATTGATACAGAATACAAACAAACTAAACTAACTACCTAGCCAATAAATAAATTGTTTTTTGTCGTCTCTAAAAATGTTTTTGGGGGGGATAAAGGTAGGCCGAAGGTGAACCTCAACATCCACCGGATGCACTGCTGAAGGAGCAAGAGAGGGAGGAGCTGCCATCCCGAGAACGAGAGAGGGAGGAGTTGCCGTCCTGAGAACAAGAGAGGGAGGAGCTGCCATCCCGAGAACAAGAGAGGGAGGAGTTGCCATCCCGAGAACAAGAGAGGGAGGAGTTGCCGTCCCCAAAAGCTAGTGGGGGAGGAGCTACCATCCCCGAAGGCCAAATAGGTGGTGCTGCCGGCCCTGAAGGCCAAAGTAGGAGTGGCTGCCGTCCCAAGTAGCGCGATAGTGGCCAGGCACGTTACCTCCACGCAGCCAAGACTGCCAGTGGCAGGGAGTTCACCGGGGTTGGGGTTTTGGGGCATGGGAATGGGCAATGTCGAAGTGCCAAAAATTGGCCCTGCCATTGCTGGGTTGCATAGCGATGCCATTGCCCAGGTGTTTGAGAGCAAGCCCGGAGTATTAGAATATTGTAAATAAGAGTGTAGTGATTGGATAAATAAGAACGGGATTAGTTTTAAAAGGGAACCTGTCGCTCCGTGTGTAGCAGCCTGCCTGCTGGGTTTAGTTGCGGGAACGAGCAGCGTGTGTGTTTACCAGCTGCAAGCTCCAAATCAACAGGTGGGCATGGTGCAGCAGAGCACCAGGAATAAAAGGGTCCTGACTACACAGATCACAGCTGCTGTAAAGCCATAGGGGTCAGAGCGCTGCTCCTACCAAAACATCAGTCCGTCTGTGCTGCTAAACGACTGGGTTCAGGAAACGAAGCGACCACCTCTAACAGTGATCGTGTATGTATCTGAGGTTGGAGTTGGGTGAATTGCCCGAGGAACAGGGAGTTAGTTTCGCGATAGCAGATCCCACCCAATATAGACAGGTGTGTAAGAGGGACCTTCATTTGTTAGCGAAGCAGCGCGAGGCTTCTTCATGGTACCTTTTGTTTGCAGTATTTGTACAGTGTTTATTTTGCCTTTTGTAAGCCGGGTCATATGTCCCACATGAGCTACCATTGCTGGCAGCATCATGTGGGGGTCCAATGTTCGTATGTAAATAAATCTTCACACCTGTGGGGCGTGTCAATCCCAACCTTCCAGTCTCATCTCCTGTCAATCACGCATCCACGTCATCTAATCGGTCATCCTTTAATCAGTGGGACCCCTGTTACAGATACATAAAAAACAAAAACGAAATAAATACAATTAAAATAAATACAAAATGATAATTAATTGTACTGTAACACGGAAGTATAAAAACAATAAGACCCTCCACATCAGGACATTATGGGCATTTTGGATGTAATATTTCTGATGTAAAGTACTGTTTGAAATATAAATATCAGTCTCTACAACGGTATCCTGGTTTTCTTATTTTACATAGGCGGGTCTGATTTAAAATATACCTTTAACTTGTAGGTATAAAAAATCCTAAGTTATTGACAGTCACTGAATTCAAGCTTTTCAATTCCAACAGCAATGTGATACTCATAACTTGTGTGTGGACTTGAGTTTTCTGCGTTTGCATGTCATCACTTTTAAATATATTGCTGTTTTTTGGGTGGATTGTGTATGGTTTTGGATTTTTTACATTGTTATTCAGGGACATCATGCAATTCAAACATACAGTAAGTTACTTACGGAGGCGTTAATGCCCTTACAATTTTTTTAAATACATATTTACTAAGAATAAATACAGACACATTAATATTCAACAAAAGCAAAACTCATTAGTTTATAGCTAAAAAGAAACATCTGCGACTTTCAGTTATGTCCGTTCTCCCCGAGAACTCAAGTTGATTTACGATAACAACGCATCATGGTACTATCGAAGATACAATAAAAAAAATAAAGCCTTTCATAAATCTAAATATCTTCTTCTAGGGGGTGAACCCAGTCCTTTGTTTAAAAGTAAAGTGCTTTTGGACCTGAAGCTAGTGCTTATACACATATTAACATCTAGGGTTACCAGATTTCCAGAGTGAAAAACTGAAGTTTTCTTTCTTCAGAGTTACTGATTACTTTTACATATAAGGAGAGTTGTCAGACTGATGTGTAAATGTCGACTATACAATAACACCTGTTTCTTTACGTAACCTGTTTATGTCCAAAACGCAAGTTTACAGTGCTTCACTCTATAAATCTTAATTGGCATGGAATGACCACCTTGAAGTAGAAACACACAAGTGACACAAATGACAGGCTTCTTGTTGATTTAAACACTTATGGGGAGGGGAAATGTCTTCATGCAAGGGGTGGTCAATTTGACATCATCAGACATGCACTACTGTTCAGTGGCTATGCTCGTTCATACTGGCCCAAAGCCAGCTCAGATCTGTGTTTGTGTAAACGGGTGGCTGAAATGATAAGAATCTTCTAATCTGACAGTTCAGGTTCGAGTTGTGTGCAGTTTCACTCTGATTCTCTATCAGCCAAGTCATCTCTTAACACACCAATGTAAGAGCTTACCAGCTATTAGGTCCTTGAGATCAGTGCTAGTTGACTGAACACATCAATCAGACTCACCACAGGCATTTCTATAGGATGGTAGTCTTGCTATTGTGCAAATACTACAAAGTCACAATGAGGTATCGACAAGTGATATTGGATCCCAAAGATGAGCAGGAGCCCTTTGATTTTTTTTATTCCTAAAGGATTTCTACTAGACTCGTTTCAAGGCAGTGACACAAAGATCTGGGGGGGGGGGGGGGGCTCAAAAACGGTTTTCCTTGTTTTGGGAGAGGATACCTGTTGCACACGAGGAATAATTTAGAACTGGAAAATGCCTCCAGTGTTGTCGGTGTTTATTACACTGCACAATATTTCACATTGTGTGGCCCCGTAGTTGTGGAATATTGATGCATGAGGATTAAACTAAAGAGAGAAGTAATTGTTCTGATTATTTTTTAATCATAAAATCAGAGTAAAGTATCAAACTTTTTCATACACACTTTTCTGTTACAAAGTAACCATATCATGTAAAGATTAACAACCTTATGAATAACCAATTTAAAAATACATTGTTTTCTATTCTTGATTAATTGACAAAACTTCTTTGACTATTGTTTATGTTAGAAGCCTTTCTCATTTTTCAGATAATTCGGTATAGATAAAGCGTCAAGGCAAAACTTTGACAGTACTTTCAGACTTCACAAAGCAGGAATCTGTACTATCTGACGGAAAGTCTATTAGGTCCAGTTTGGAAGTCTGTGCAAAACTTTACCCATCATTTCTATCATTATAAGCATATTTGTCAATCTTCATGTTTTAATAGTTTCACAAATCGATGGATTGTGTATGTCTAATAAATAACTAATATCGCTTCTGTTCAAATCTAGTTAAACAAAAAAGTCTTATTTTATATTTTTTTATATAGCATTTAAATAAAAAAAAAACAGCAGATAGCAAACAAGGTTAAACAAACGTTTTTTAAAAGAGCAAAAACAATAACATGAAAAGAAAAAAGAAAAACACAAAGTCGTATTGCTTTCAGTGGAATAGGCGTGAAAATTTCACCAGATACCTGAAAAAGACCTGGACAAACACCTTTTGAATCTCAGGCAAACAAAAATGGGTTAAGAAAGGAGTTAAGAAACATAGACTATATAAAATAATAATATGGGTCAGAATATATTACCACTGCGCCACTTGTGCATTATTGTTATTGTGTGGTTATTGTGTGGTAATATATGCTGACCCATATATTCTATATTTATTAAGAGTACCAGTATAACAATATACAGTGCACAGATCATTTAACACAGTGCATATTAACATTGTCATAAAAACATAACTAGAACAGCCTGGTTTAAGGCATTCCTATAAAAGGACCTTTTTTTGAAAATGTTGTCTTCACAATGCACAGTAAGAACCTTAAGAAAATAATGGAAGCATCTGATTGTTGGACTTAAACTAGTCATGGCAAGACTCAATTCAGTTCAAGTATGAAAATGAGCTCAACCTGTGGCCAAGAGACTACTTGTGGTCGCTTAATAAATCCAAGATAGCCCCTGAAAAATTCCCCAAATTTGGAAACTGCATCTACACGTTCCAATACCCCCAACCCCCCATTCATCAACTACACCATAACACTGCATAATGTTTGTTTGTTCAAAGGGAAAAATCTCCCACCAAATATTTCAATGTTACCATTCTTGAGATAAAGGTTATACTCTGAGTTCTTGAAAATACAGGCTTCCTGGCATTGTGTATGCTGTAATGACCCTATAATAATTGGATACTAAACATGTGTTTTGTGCTTGTACCCACAATCTGTGTCTGGTGTCTATACTGATTTCTGGCCTGGATTAACATTAAACCAGCATGCCTATCGTTATAATATTTTGAAACGGAAGTTGGGCAACCAACCACTCCCAGCGCAATTATTTTAATCCCGTCACAAAAGAGTCAGGCTCATCTGCATAAGGAGTTTTAGAGCTTTTAACTTCAAATAACTGACATTGCTGAGAATGTTCAGCACAGAAATCAGGACCAGGAATGAAGTGGACACTTCACACGGAGAGTGGTGAGGGTATAGAATGAGTTACCTAGTCCTGCTGTTGATGCTGAATGACTGAGATCCTTGACAAAGTTTGAAAATTAGGTACTAGGTGAGCATAGATGGGCTGAATGGCCTCCTCTTGTTTGTTAATTTTTCTTATGTTCTTATGAATGCGTAACAGAAGTGCACACAGAACTGCCCATTACATGCATGCAATGTGCCTACAACATGTAACAAAGCACTGTTCTTTTTAAAATATATATATAAAGTAATAAATAAGCACATCCCTGGTTGGTAAAGGCACCAGCATTTCCTGTATAAGAAATGTCACTTAATTTGGGTATGATCTGATTTTATATAAATATGTATAAGATTATCTGTATGTACATTCACTGGTTTATTTAATTACTTTAAAACTAGTGCTATCTAGCATACTGAAACTCCACTGCTGAACTCTGTGGACTCTGTCTGCTGACTCAAACTTCTGCATTTGATTGGTGGCAATTTAAAACAAAGACTATAGAAGCAGGTATTTATTTCTAATGTGACATGAATGTTTTGTGACAGTAGAGCCTTTTGGAGCATATATTCTCTCTTTGTTTTCCCTCAGCAATGCTGTCAACAAGTGTTACAATACACACTGCACTACATTCACTGCCCTCCACTGGGGTTTGCTCAGATGAAAGTACAAAGGTGGAGGTGGTCATTTGCAATTTATTTTTACATAATCTGGTTACTACGGTAACGGGAAGTATCTCAGCGTGGTGTTCTTTTCACCTCTACCTGAAATTCCTAACAATTCAAAAAAGATAAAACAGAATTTGGCAACCTTATCTGACTCCATCTTCCACAAAATGACAATTTTCAGAAACATGATCAGCATTTCTGACAACAATCATTTCAAACAAGAAAGGCTCTGAACAAAACAAAAATCCATTCATATCACAGGCACATAATTTTGCAGTCCTAGAAAGATTAAATAAATCATGTGGTAACATCAGGTTCTATTTTTGTCCTCAAAGCGCTGAACAAACCTTGGCCTATTGATACAGACATGTTGAAATCCTGAAAAGGAGCTGTAAGGGAAGATGGACAGAGTTAAGCATTATAAAAGCATAGTCTTTGTATACATATTTATATATGTATATGTATACATATTTGAGAAGATAATGGACCTACTGTAAAGGCTAAAACTTCTCTCACTATCTTGCACACTTAAGTATGTACTAATGCTGATCTTGTGATGTGTGTTAGCCAACACTTTTATTTCTACTTCTCATTACCTGTATTAACATGATTACTGGTCCTTCTTTATTGTGCTGAGAAGGTTTTGGTTCTTCTCTTCTCAAATATTCTTCTCAAATATTTCATATACAATGCAATATATTATATATATATATATATATATATATATATATATATATATATATATATATATATATATATATATATATATATATATACACAATATATATATATATATATATATATATATATATATACACACAACATTTGCTGTTGTTCACATAGGCTTGGTTTACATGTAAAAATAAAAAAAGTCTTGCCTTTTTGTCAAATTATTTTGGTAGAACCTTTTGGGCAATTTTACATTTATTTTTCTTTTAGGGAGAGAAATTCTCTTTCAAAATTAAAATGACCTAATTAACATTTTAATATGGAAGGGCATATTTAAATGTTTCTGTTAGTGTTCCAATTTGGCTTTCGTAACTACTGATATTGAGCAGCTTTCTTAAAGATTAAGTAGCGGGGCTCCGAAAAACATAGCTTTATATATGTCCCCACGTGTTGCTACAACTGTTTAAATAACGTACCTGTCATTTTTCCTTTCATTGTTAACATCCTGATAACTTTTTACACTTATAACTTTAAAGACTGTTTCAAAGCTGTTTTTTAAAATGTCCGCTCTAGTGCACTGGGGTTTTAGATCTGTCCTCTTCTATATCCCTTCAGGAAGACCGATTAAAATAAAAAATAAATACTGTAAATAAATAAATAAACATAACAACCAGTGCTCTGCTACAGCATAGTTACAAATGACAGCCATCCGCATCATACAGGTCTTCAAACAACTCTTCAGCTACCTATAACATAACAACCAAAGAAAATGAAATCTTTATCTGATCATTAGAATAAATGTTTTAGTTGATTTCATTCTTGGTTGGTTAATTATTTCAATTCATAACACAAACTTAAATTAGGTAATCAACACATCTGCTCACTACCAAGGTAAAATAACAAATATTTTGTTATTATTTCATGGCCTATATATACTAAATATCCAGATCATTATTATTTTTTTTAATCTATACAACTGTCTGACTAAATATTATTACCCTGGTAGAAGCTTCCTTGTTGAAGGATGCATCGTCGTTGTACGGATTTCTCAAACTATTAAATTGTTGGGGGAAAGAACTCTGCACATTTTTGCTATCAATGGCTGTGGGGGGAGGTCCACCACCAGTCGCATGTTGCTCTCGTTTCTCCCTGGCAACTTCTTTTTTGGTTTTAGCCTTCAACTTTTAATACAATAATTTTAATTGCCTTATTTCCCAACAGTTTACACTGTGGGTATTGAATTCTGTTGTAATCTGTCCCCTGGTAGATTCCTTCAGTGCCAATGTTTGCTTGTCTGTCTTTTTATTTTCAATAATGTTTTTGTATTTATCAAATATGACATTTGATAAAAGGTTTTTGTCGAGCAAATTAAATGAAGGCATCTCAGTTACAGCTATGGTGATGATCTCTGACTACTGCGTCACGAAACGATGACTCGTAATCAAGCTGCGCTACTTACAGCATGTATTGATGAGTGACTCCTATAATGTGGGCAGTAATTCTTACACTATCAGTGCACTAGAGCAGACATTTTGAAAAGAGCTTTGAAACAGACTTTAAAGTTATAAGTGTAACAAGTTGTAGCAACACGTGGGGATGTGTAACACTATATTTTTCAGAACCCTGCTACTTACTTTTTAACCTGAGTTTACAATAAGTGTTTAGGATGTATTGAAGTGTTTAGGATGTACCTCATTTGGCTACCACAAAAATAAAAAAGCAAAGTAAACAAACAAAAATGCAGACATTGCGTGACACAAATACCAAAAAAATAAAAATACCAATTGTACTATTGATGTATTTATTTGTGACTGCATATATATTTATTAGTGGTGGACAACGATATGAAAATGTTAAATCAATAATATCGAAGTCCTCTAAAACACAGAAAAATCTAATCACACCATTGCAATATCATATCATATACTGTATATACAGTCGCAGACACAACTATTTGGGCAGTTAAAAAAAAAAAGAGAAAAACCTAATTCTAATTTTTCTATTGAAAAATATAGAGATTCAGCTTTATAATAAAATAACTAATTATTACATAACATGCATACAATGAAAAATAGCATGCAAAACTAATTTAATTAAGTTTAAACTTAAAAGCTCTTCAATAACATTAAAGTTAATATTACCTGGCATTTCGGTAAAAAAAAAAGTGCAGAATTACCTTGGAAGAAACTAACTGGCATTACAACAGATGGTGCACCATGTATGAGTGGGCAAAAGAGTCGACTCGCTAGCAGAGTGCTAGAAAACATTTAAGAAATGCAGAAGTACCAATTTTCTTACGCTGGATTCTGCATAAACAGGCATAATGTGGAAAAGTTACAAAATTAGAACACGTAATGAGCATTGTTATCAAGTGTGCCAGAAAAGAAGTGCCAAGAGTCCGGACAGAAGTCATGAAAGGGTGCATTTCGTAGTGGTACTGTTTACTAAATTGCATTTTAATAGCTTGCCAGTAACTTTTTGTTCCCACTGCTGTTAAAAACTTCTATTTTGGAATATAAGTTAAACATTGAGACTTTTTTTATTTTTTTTAACTGTTTGAGATTTCCATCGAAAGTAAAATATTATTATTATTATTATTATTATTATTATTATTATTATTATTATTATTATTATATTACATTTGTAATATAGTTTTTTAGGGTGTTCTAGGAAAGCTGCCTAGTTCTGGTTTTTAGGGTGTTCTAGTTATATCTGCCTAGTTCTCTACTATAAAATACATTAAGTAATATGTTGATTTATTGACCGTGCCTGCATACTTATTGATGACTAGGAATCGTGCAGTGGGGGTGTGACAGGACGGCTCAAGTGGTGACGTACTCAGACCAGGAAGCTGACACAGACGCAGGTACTTGCGGGGTTGAGACAATACTTAGGTCAGGCTGAGCAGTTGCCTTCACTGATCCTAAAACACTGTTTTCCTCTCTTTTTACTTTGATTTTTTTCTCTTTCAGCTCTCGCTCGCTCACGTTCCTCCTCCTTGAACACCCACCCCGCTCAGCAAAAGCTGCACGTTTTTATACATATGACCATCTCCGAATTAACAATAAATGAATCAATCCGGGGATGGTCACATTACACACGAGTTTAGTGGGTGGGGCTTTAACCCCATCCACGCTGCCAAACAATAACAAACAAAATTTTGTTTTTGGTATACTGTATGAAATTAGTGTTTTCGAAAATGCTTGTGCATTTTTTTTTCTGTCAAAATGTGTATAGTAACTCGACAGTACTTGCACACTTAAGTTGTACCTTCTTTCCTTTGCTGTCTTCTACAATGAAATCCCTATGGTCACTGGCACATTCTTCTGGGGTTTTTGTGTGTAGGCATTTTTTTACATTTTGCCACAATTTTGTTTTAAATCCTCTGTATCTTAACTGTAAAAAACACGAATAATGAGGGGGGTGCGAACTGGCACAGTGTATTTAAGAACTGTTTCACCACAGAAGGCATTGGTATGAGATTACTTGGTTAAAAGGGTAATCCACATCACAAAACCATCACACAATACAGTACCCATATAAGTCCAGAAATGGAGCTCGCTACAGAATGTTTTCTGTCTACCCTAAAAATACAAATATAATATATTCATGTATTTATCTGTTTATTTATCTGTCTAATAACAACAGCATGATTGGATATTGGGTTTCCTAAATGTTTGTAGCTTTCTAAAATTCTCCTGGGAATAATACATTCTGTTTTTATTTTTCAAAGAAAAAACAGCTTTACTGAGAATCTGTGCATACAGTTTGAAGCATGGTTTCAAGGGAGCTAAAAAGAGGCAGATAGAAACAGTTCTCTTCTATACAAGCTGGGTTCTGTATTGTTTTGTAAAGAGCCTGTAGATGAACGTGAGATGCCAAGGTCCTCCTTGTTAGGCGGAATTTAATAGTAAATCAAAGTTCTTTTGGAGAATAGGCAGTTCTCAACTTTACCCTCCCTTGGGTCCTGCCGAAAGATTTGAGCAAATGATCTGAGTCCTAAGTTAATGTATCAGATAGTTTTACACTGATAGTTAACTCTGTTGTGACCCACCAGACCCACCTAGTTTAACTCTTTATTAGACCAGGTTAAAGCTCAGGAGAAAAAAAGACCAAAAACCCTCTAATTTGCAAAATCCTGCACTGCTTGTTTGTCTGAACCCAGCTTGCTGCAATAAAGGCATTATGTTAATTAGTCAAACATGTAAAATCTGCATATATTCTAATTAAGGAATTATGACCCATTAATGGAACTATTATTATTTGTTTATTTAGCAGACGCCTTTATACAAGGCGACTTACAGAGACTAGGGTGTGTGAACTATGCATCAGCTGCAGAGTCACTTACAATTACGTCTCACCCGAAAGACGGAGCTTAAATGACTTGCTCAGTGTCACACAATGCAATACAAGGGCACTATATAAATTAGATTCGATTAGAACCTCCAGTTTAATTTAATTTATGTAGTGGAGTGCGTATTATTATTATTATTATTATTATTATTATTATTATTTGTTGTAATTTGGCTAACCCACCACTTGTGTCCGTTAGTCTACCTAAAAGAGACTTAAAGTGGGTTCTAGAAGCTTCTGAGTTAGTATCTGTTGATTGGTTTGGGGGAACAGGAAGTTCCACTTACTACAGATTCAAAAGGAGGCTGTCATGGCTCAGAAGGGGGAAGTAACCCAGAAGTATTCTGTATGGAGAGGCATGTGTTGCCAGGACTAAGATTTCTCTGAGAGCTCAAACAAAGAGTTAGTGAATTGGTTTGTTATTTTTCAAAGCTAACAAATGTGTTTAGTTAGCAGCAGTGAGTTAGTTAAACAACAAGTTTGTAAAATTTATATTTTAGCTTGCTATTTTTTTATTTTAATCAGTAAAGCTCGTAAACGTCAAATTCCCCAAAAATATGACTTTGAAATAAATTTATATAGGATAAATGTTGTTAAAATCACCAGCTATTTTTCTTTCTTACCAAAAATAATTATTTAATAATTTATCTCTAGTCTGTGTAGTTTTTATACTTGCTGTCTGTTCTGTTAACGTCGATATTAATCGTTGACTTGGCCAAAAAATAAAAATTGAAAATAATCGAATAGTAGCAAGCCTATTTATATTTAGAGAATTAGTGTACTGCAACGAGCCAAACGAAGACACTAGCAAGTTGGTCAAGCTGGAGTTTATTGGAACAGAGGAACAACATGGAGGATCTGCTTTGCGCTGCTGCCCGGAAGAGGAAACACTATCACGGCTTCTTACCAAGAAAGTCAATGTGAGAACCACTCTGAACCTCACTGTTGAGATTGACATTATTGGTAATTCAGCTGTGGAAGTTGTGGAATCTGTGGAAGGAAACAAAAAGACAATTACCAGGGAAAATCACAAGGGGCAATCACTACAACAAAGAGATTGGAAAAATACTTACCTTTTGTTACTACTGGAAGTCTTCACTGCCATCTTGTGGCTCTCTGGAAAATCTCCATCTGGACCTTCGGAAAGTCGTCATTGTTCCAGCACTCCAGGACACATTACCCAGGACCTCATCAGCCAGTGTATTCGATACAGGAAAAACTTCAACTACCAAAGAATAGGTGCGGGGACACCCAAACCTATCAAAGCTTTCTTGTTGCCAACCAGACTTCCTGGAATCGGTACACTATCAACCCAAAAGACATTGGAAAAATATCCAACTGAAAGACAATTTCACAGAGCTTCGGTGTGTGGTGGTGGGATCTTTGCAAATTACTTCCCTTTAAATAATAAACACACCCGGTGGTTGATGGTGAAACTGCATACAGTGTGGTTATTACAAGTGACAAACAACCACTTTGTCAATTTTGAGGGGTATGTTTTCTCGATCTGTTTCAGATCGGGATGGCATTTCATATGCTCCGTGTCCATGTGATGGCTAATTATTTTTGTTCAAGTTTCATGAAAATCTGTGCGGTAGTTTAAGTTACAGAATCTTTCATTTTTTAATTCCTTTGGTCTTGTGCAGCCTGACTTTATCCATTTTATTTTTTACAACTTATTTTAAAATGTATTTTTAAAAATATATAAATGCTTCTGACGTTAACTCAGCCTGTGAAGCTAAATCCCAGATGCAGTGCCATGACTGACAGTGCTATCTCCAATGGGGACTCCACAAGTTGATGTAGCAACAAATGAAATTGTACCTCTATAAAATATCTATATTTGTAATACTAATATATTGTGTATTACAAACAATATAATGTGCATGATAATTAACACAAAAATCACATAATAAATTGCTCACAAACAATTATGGATTTGCAGCATTTGACTTATCAGAACCCTCCAGTGTGAACTATGATGCACAATACATACAGTATAGTTGTGAATACACTAGGGTAGCTGCATTTGAACAAAAAAAAAAAAAAAAAAAAGTAACGGCAGCGCTTAAAAGTTATTGTATGTGATTTTCCCCAGCGTTTTGTTTTCATGTTGAAATCCCTAGTTAACGGAGTTACAAGTATCTGGGAGATCATGTTGTTCATGATTATTAGGCTATTATCTTGTTTATATTAAGCGATGAAACGGTTGAATCAATTGTATGGAAATGTGCCATTCTCCTCCTAATGACACCATTTGAATCAATGTACATTTTTAAAGAATGTATACATATGAATTAATTTATGAATATGTTCATGTTATTAATACTCAATCAGATAGCTGGCCTAATATAAACATAACTAAAGTATTCATGTTTTTAAAGTGTTAAATGTAATAGCCTAATAATAATATCTTATGTATGAGAAGTATAGGTGTATAAGGTATCTAAAATGTGGTCCTACTTGGGAATGTTTGTTATAATAGTAGATCATTTTTCTTATACAAAAAATACAGTTGCACCACAAATAATAATAAAAAAATAGCAAACCAAAAACTTCCTTTTAAGAGATACAGAGAAGAATGCAATCTAAATGGAGGGATCGAATTTGCATTGCCTATAAATATAATGTTTTAAAATCAGCCTTCCAGTGAAAAAAGAATAAATATTGGACTACAAACTACATTTTACTTGACAGTAAGAGCTGACAATTCCGAAAAAGACGAGAAATTGTCAGGTAAGGCGTTTATCCTAAAGACCCAGCTAACTTGAATAAGATATATCAAAGCTGCACATCAGAGCCTGTGATGCAGTCATGCCCGCCCCCGAGGGCATAACTGGACTGCAGACCCAGACATCATCATCATAATTTTTCCTTTCATCCGAACCTGACAGGAGAGACTACAAACAGATAAGTATCAAGTTACTTGTATCTGCTTTTTCGCTTGTGTAAATTACACTAATCAGGACCAAGTATTTTTCAGTGGGATGCTCCCCCAGGACCAGGCATTTTTTTGCTGTATTTGACTCTCTTCCTATGTAAATTCACTAAAAATCAATTTTTACAGTAGCATCTTAAAAATGGTTTTGTCTGCTTGCATGTGTGGGATTTTCTTAGCATTCCCCCCCTCCTCCTTGTCACTGTCACTGTCCGGCTGTGCTGTTTCTCGTACTATTAGTTTCTGTCCGATTTATTGTTTTCTAAATTAGCCCTTTTGGTGTCATCACACGGCCAAAGTTTATTCCATGAGCGTCTCAAAGACTCTGAGCCAACCTCACTTGAGGCCTTAGCATCTTCTGATTTTCAACTGTTTACAGAAATCAGTGTAAGAATCAAACTCCACTGATCCCAGCAATAATCGCTTAAGAGGTTTTGCTTGTATCGACGTTTCAAGTCATCTAGAATACCTTGGTCTATTGGGTGGATGAGGCTTGTGACGTTCAGTGGCAAAAACATTGCATGCTTCTTGCCTTCTGTCACTAGATGTTCAATGGCAGGGTGGGATGGAGCATTATCCATCAGTAGCACAGCTTAGACAGGTAAAGATTTTGACCGAAAGTATTCTTTTACAAGTGGAACAAACTGCTTAAGAAAATGCCTTTATCCATCCAAGCACTGCGCTGGCTGTAGTAATGGGCAGGTAGAGCTGACATAGTAACGTTTGCAAAGCAACAAGGTTTTGCGCTCTTGTGAATGAACACCACAGGGAGATGGAAATCCCAGCTAGTGTTAGCAGTAGCTTCTTCGCCTGTTTTTCGGAACTATCTGAGTCTTGTTTGGAAGCAGGCACCAGTACAGGCCCGTCTCGTCGCAGTTAAACACTTGGTCCCGGTTAATTTCGTGCTGTTGAATAAATCATTTAGAAGTATTTTTAAACGTACCAGAGGCATTTGAGTCAGCTGACAGGGACTCTCCTGAACCAACAAAGACCTTTCTCTGTATACATCTCTCTTTAGAGTAACTTTTGCCTTTGCTATAACCACACACCACTTACTGGAGTGCTCTCCTGTGTAAATCATAGATGCATTGCCTTATCAAAATCATCATCAGCAGCTTTGTGTCAATACACCTGCTTTTAACTGCTCCGCTGTCTTTTGCTTTTTTTGCAAAACGTTTTATTTTTTTCTGGCTTTTCCTAATATCGGTGACAGCTGATTTCCTGATACCGTATTCTAGGGCTATATTGCTAAGGCTAATGCCACTGTTGAGTTTTTGTAATATTTCGAGTTTTGTTTTGATTGAAAGTGTAACACGTTTGCGCTTCCCACCGCTTGTTATTACAGTTTGCTTCTTTTTTCTCACGACTGCTTGACTGCGTACTACCAGTTCAAAATGAGGTGTGTGACTAACCGGTCAGTTCGTAACTATGAGGTTCTACTGTACACATTAAAACACATGAGACAGAATAAATGTTCTAATATAACTATGTCATCGTGTTAACACAATCCTGGTCCTTAAAGGGTTAATAGTCTTATTCTCTCCAATCCATTCTCTTTGTGTTATGCAAAAATAGAGGACGCTATTCAGATGATCAAAATTGCAGGAAGGGGAGCTTGGTTAGTGAAAGCAGACATTACGGATGCTTTAAAGTTATGCCCCTTCACCCTTCTCAATGGCATCTTTTTGGTATTAAATGGAGATCAACATATATTTTTTGCTGTAAGACTGACACTCGGTTGCTGGAGTAGTCCTCACGTTATTAATTCTCAATCAGAAGTGCTGTGCTGGAACCTAGTAAACAAGATGAGATTGCCTTTCATTCATTTACTGGACATTTTTTTAGTGCTAGACTTTCCATGATCGCTCCTGCTACAAGCATTATGTTACTAAAAAATACCTTCAACGATCTGGGAGTTCTGCTGTCAAGAGAAAACCTTAGGGCCCACTACCTCTCTTGAGTTCCTCGAAATAATTTTGAAGTCCGTCAACATGCTAGTGCGTCTACCACAAAACAAATTGTGTCATATTAGGGAAATAATTAGTCAGTTCTCCCTTCAAGACTCTTTTTAACTAAATGACATCTGCTTTCTCTTCAGAGACATTTAAACTTCACAATGCGTATAATTCCACAATATCGTTCATTTATTGCAAGACTATTAGATAAAATAAAATCTGCAGTTTCCCTACAGTCAGAAATAACCTTGGACGAGGGGTCAATGTCTGATTTTCGCTTGTGGTCTTTGTTTCTAAATAACTGGAATGACATTTCTTTTTTTTACCATGATCACTTTGATAGCTCTTAAATTTTTTACTGACGCGGCTTCCTCTATGGTTTTTGCCGGTTACTTAAATGGACAATGGTTCCTTCAGAGATTTGTTTCGTACCGGAATCTGAAAAATCCACAGCTCTCTTAAAACTTTATCTAATCGTTGTCTTTTGCTATATATGGGGTCGTTCATTGGAAAGGAAACCGTATAAGTGCATTGCAACAATATGGCAACAATCCACATCATTAATAAAGGTAGCTCTCCTTCCCCTACAGTCATGAAATTGCTAAGACGTCTTACATGGTTATGTGTCATCAGGAATTACATTACACCGTGTAACAAATTATTATTTTTTTTTGTTCCTGGGTAGTAAGTTTTATTTCCTAATTGCTTATGCCTCAAAAGTATAGAAAATGGCTATTATTCCCCACAAACTTTGCTTTTGTGACCAGGACACATTTTGAAATTTACCTATTTTCCAGAACATTCCAGATAGATTCAGTGCTGAGTAAACTTGGAGTAACTTCTAGAACTTTCTAGAACTTTCCAGTAATATAAATAGTAGTATAAATACAGGGGCATTAAGCCCACCAGTTCAGTTTAGTTCCAGCTGCCTAAGAGGATACATATCTGCATTTTTCTGAGATGGCATCAAGAGGCTGAAAGCTTCCAGCAGACGCATTTTGCTATGTCTGCGGCCAATTTATCAAGACAAGAGCGAAAAAGTACTCTGTGGAAGCATCTGCTAAGATGTGTGAGGCCTACAAGGCATATTTCGGCATGCCTGTCGGGGATCAAGACAAACCCTGGGCACCTCATTTCACCTGCGAGCACTGCAAAAAAACTCTGGAAGGTAAGATGGACAATTGTTGCTCGGAATTTTATGTTATAAAATTTGTTAAAATTTTTAAAATTGTAAAAGTTTTTAATTTTAAAATGTTTTACAATTTTCAATGTTATTGAAAAAATATATCA
Organism: Acipenser ruthenus; assembly: GCF_902713425.1. Taxonomy (NCBI): domain Eukaryota; kingdom Metazoa; phylum Chordata; class Actinopteri; order Acipenseriformes; family Acipenseridae; genus Acipenser; species Acipenser ruthenus. Next base: position 50,762,908 of record NC_081190.1, on the reverse strand, counting down.
TATATGAAAAATGTTGCGAGAATCTCTTACACATTAGTCATGGGTGAAATAAATGTATTTTTGTAGGATGGTACAGAGGGGAAAAGAGAGCCATGAAGTTCGCTATCCCAAGAATTTGGCGGGAACCCACTGACCACTCAAGCAACTGCTACTTCTGCATGGTGGACCCTTCCAAACGCCAAGATGCACCTGCTATCATGTATCCGGACCTTCCTTCATCCATCACCCCGGTGCCACACTGCCATGAGCTCCCCGTACCCACTACTCTGGAGAGAGAGCAGCCGTCTTTAGAAGAGAGTAGCAAGTCAGAGAGCGAGGAAGACGTTATAGATCCAGATGACAATTTCAGAGGTGGAGCTGAGGAGAGAAACCCATATTACCCCAACCAAAAAGACCTCAACGACTTGATTAGAGATCTTGGTCTCACCAAGTCCAATGCCGAGCTTTTGATGTCTAGGCTCAAGCAGTGGAACTTGTTGGATGAAAGTGTGCAAGTTGCAGATCAGAGGAAGCGTCACCAACCTTTTTCCAGCTTCTTCACCCGTCAAGATGGGCTCTGCTTCTGCCACAATGTGACCAGTCTGTTCGAGGCAATCGGAATCGCCTGTAACCAGAATGAGTGGCACCTCTTCATTGACAGCTCATCCAGGAGCCTCAAAGCCGTGCTGCTCCATAATGGTAACAAGTACCCGTCTCTTCCCCTGGCTCACTCGGTGCACCTCAAAGAGGATTACAACAGCATCAAGACCTTGCTGGACGCCTTGAAGTATGATGAGTACGGCTGGGAGGTTATAGGAGACTTCAAAATGGTGGCATTCCTGATTGCGGTTTTACCAAGTTTCCCTGCTATCTTTGCCTTTGGGACAGCAGGGACACCAAGGCGCACTACCACAGGCAGGACTGGCCACAGCGGACCGAGTTCTCTGTGGGGAGGAACAACGTCAAGTGGGAGCCACTGGTGGACCCCCGGAAGGTGCTGATGCCACCACTGCACATCAAATTGGGCCTTATGAAAAAATGTGTTAGAGCTCTAGATAAGGAGTCGGCAGCCTTCAAGTACCTTCAAGTCTTCTTCCCTAAGCTGTCTGAGGCAAAGGTCAAAGCCGGTGTCTTCGTCGGACCACAGATAAAGAAGATCCTGGAGTGCAATGAATTCCCCAAGAAGCTCACTAGTAAGGAGAAAGCGGCTTGGAACAGCTTTGTCGCAGTGGTTCGGGGCTTCCTGGGCAATCACAAGGCCGAAAACTATGTGGAGCTGGTTGAGACTCTGGTGAAGAACTACGGCACAATGGGCTGTAGGATGTCCCTCAAAGTCCATATCCTTGATGCTCATCTTGATAAATTCAAGGAGAACATGGGAGCGTACTCAGAGGAGCAAGGCGAGCGCTTCCACCAGGATATACTGGACTTTGAACGCCGCTACCAAGGACAGTATAACGAGAACATGATGGGAGACTAGATTTGAGGGCTGATTCGTGAAAGTGATTTACAGTATAATCGTAAATCTCGAAAAACTACTCACTTCTAAATCTTTTGTAGTCATTTTTGTATTACTTTAGTATAAATACATGTTAATTTGGATTCATATGTTGTTTTTTTCTGACTTTATGTGAACGAAAAGACACAAATTTGCCCGTTTTCTCATTGGAAATAGGTAAATTTCAAAATATCACTGTCCTGGTCACAAAAGCAAAGTTTGTGGGGAATAATAGCCATTTTCTATACTTTTGAGGCATAAGCAATTAGGAAATAACACTTACTATCCAGGAACAAAAATTGTGTTACATAGTGTTATCCAAGCCATTCCAGTGTTACTAAACAACATTGCTGATGTTTTATCTCGCTTTCGTGTTCATGAATTCCATCACTTGTGTCCTAATGCAGAAGCTCAAGGTATTGCATGTCCCTAATTTAACAAATGAACATTGGACTAATCATTATGCTTGATTTACCTTGATTTGACCGGCATATTAAAAACAACATAAATGTTATAACTAAAACTGGCTGTGTGACTTTGAAGAGAAGGGGAGTGCAGGGCAGATATATTTCTGATTAACGAATCCACAGAAAACTGTTGATTTGTCAGCGAAACCACCATCAGAACAATTCAACAGAAAAGTAAACACCATTTTATTATGCAACTCGTCAACAATTACTTAATTTAAAGTATTTAACATCACAAATGTAATACTCAGAAAAGGGCTTATAATTTCAGTTCAGTATTTCATATTGTTTGCTAAAGGTAATCCAATCATACATTAATAATGTAAATAAAAATCATAATTAATTTCCACATAAACACTCCCCCACTTATATTTCTCAGCTTTTGCATTTCTTTCATTTAACCATTGTTCAAACAAACAATATTTTCTTGTAAAGGTAGCCCATATATTATTTTTTCCACATATCTATCTATCTATCTATCTATCTATCTATCTATCTATTTATCTACTTTTTCTGTCTGTTGGTGCATGCTGGGAGTGTGAGGGGTGTGTGCTGCTGCAGGAGGGGTTGTGGAGAGAGTAGGTGAGTGATTGCCTTTTGTGCTATGTGTTTTTTTCTTTTTTTGGGATATAAGTGTTATTTAGGTTCATTTATTTTGGGTGTTTTCAAAAATTTAGCTGACTTTTGTCAGCTTGAATAGGCCAGTATGGCCAGTTCCGGGGGGAGGGAAGCTCCCACAAACTTTTCTTTTGAAAAGTTAAGTCGCCGTCATGGAGTAAAAATCATAACGGAGGGGTTTGTGTCATTGGAGCAATGTGTTTTGGCGTTAGGTGAAGTTGTCGGATGCGAGAATATCAAGTCTGCATCTCGAATGAATGGTTCAGTTGTTGCTTTTCTGAATGAAATCAATCTCGTTACTAAAGCTGTTGAGAAGGGAATTGTGGTAAATGAGACATTTATTACCGTGTTACCTCTGGTTTTACCATCCAGAAAAGTAATCCTTTTCTAAAGAATGACGTGTTAGAGAATGCACTCTCTAGACACGGGAAAATTGTTTCGAGTCCGAAGAGAATCCCCTTGGGGTGTAAATCTCCGAAGCTGAAACACATTGTTTCTTTCCGCAGGCAAGTTAACATGATTTTAAATGACATGAGTCAGGAGTTAAACGTAGCCCTCAAATTTAAAATAGAGGAGAATAGTTATATTATCTTTGCGACTACAGATGTCATGAGGTGTTTTGGTTGTGGGAAAGAGGGGCATGTTGTTAAAAACTGTCCCGAAAATGAGGCTAGCATGGCGGAACAGGACAAGGGGAAAAAGAGCGAGCATAAAGAAACAGAGAGGAGAGAGAAGGGGAAAGAAATTGGGAACGGCTCTAATAATTCTGCAGATGCAGGTAATGAAAGTAGCCGACAGACAGAAACTCAGGGGGATGAGAGACTGGAACAAGAAGCTAGTACTGAGGTGAATATAGGAGAGCTGGCAGTGACTGGAAAACAGAGCAGAGAGAAGGCAACAACTAGCGCTGAAAAACCATCAGCTCTTGCTGCAGGGAGCGCTGTGGAAGCAACAAATAGCGTTGAAAAACCGTCAGCTCTTGATGTAGACAGCGCTGTGGAAGCAGGTTGCAGTAAAAAAAATACAGAATACGTCTGAGTCTGTAGAGCTCAAACAAACTGAGTATTGTTAAATCTGTAGAGGTCAAACAAACAGAGAGTGTGGTTGAGGCAGTAGAGTTAAATCCAACAGCAGGTGAAGAAAGTAAAATAAATTCAGTATTAGAAAAAATGGATGTAGAAACGGTAGGGGAAAAGTTTAAGTTCAAAACTCAGAAAAAGAAAAGACAGAGGAAACGGGAAGATGATGAAACTGCAAAGAAAAGAGCTAATGTTATTGAGGAAAGTGAAGCGGCGCCTGCGAAGAGTAAAACAACAGTGCCGTGGAGTGTTAGAGTTGCCAGCAAAACTCCCGAAGAGAGCTCGGCAGTTTTGACTGACTGTTCCCAAACATCAGACTCGGCTCTCTCTGGAACTGGCTACAGTGTCAGTAACATAAAAGATTTTGGGGAAATCACGAAGGGTAGAAGAGGGATCAATATTGAGGACTGTAATAGGGTGTGTGGAATTGTGTTGGAAAATAGATATATCAGCTTGAGAATGAAGAGGGCACTGTTCCCAGAAAGCTCCTTATCTTAAAACTTTTTAAAGAAAAGGGTTATGTGCAGAATGTCCACTAGGGGATCAGGAGTCAGTTCTCTCTCATGCTTAACTAGCTGATTAGTAGGAGCAGCTGAAGTCAAGCTGTCTCCAATTAAGCTAAATCAGGCAGAGATATAAGCTGTCTCTTTGTCAGTGCTCGGTGATCGCGAGTGAGAGAGTGTGGAAGACTAAAGGCAAGATTTTACATGGTCTGTGAAAAGGAATATAATCCCTTACTACAGAAATTAACCCTGTGTTTAGTTACGGTTTGGTAACTGCTTTTTTGTTTGTTGGACAAGCGGCTTATCCGTTCCAACCGTAGTTTAGGAAAGCCTGTGTTTAGTTAGTGCTCTGTGGAGAGCTAGGCCTTTTCTTTTGTGCCCTGTGAGGTGCTGTGTTTTTTTTTTGTGTTTTCTTGTTTATTTCAAACCTGTAAGTAATAAACTGCCAGTCCTGCTTTGAAGACCACTTTCAGCCTCCAAGCGCGTTTATTCTGATTCCAGCTTACCCTTCTAGCCACTGGGTTACACTGTGGTGTCAGAAGTGGGATCAGAGCGCCCCCTAGTGTCTTGGAGGGAAAGCGACAAGCAAATAAAATTCCACTGCTGCCATGGAAGATGTACTGAAAGCTCTGTTACAGGCCACCGCAGCCCAACAGGATCAGACTGCAGCCCAGAGGGAGACTAACCGACTACAGCAGGAACAGTTGTGTCTACAGAGAGCCCAGTTGGAACATGCCCGGCAGGAGAGAGTGGAGATGGCTGCTAGACTTGACTCCCTTGAAGGTTCCCGGACAAGGGTGACTGACATGAAGCCAACTCACCTGCTACAGAAAATGACCAGGGACGATGACGTGGAAGCGTACCTGTTGTCATTTGAACGTGTGGCCACCAGAGAAGCTTGGCCAAAAGTAAAGTGGGCTGGCCTTGTGGCCCCATTTCTAATAGGCGATGCCCAAAAGGCCTATCATGACCTGGACCATAATGCAGCGGCCGACTATGACCAGCTCAAGACGGAAATCTTGGCCCGGGCAGGTGTGACCACCGCAGTAAGGGCCCAGCGGTTTCATGCCTGGAGTTTCAAGCAGGAACAAGCTCCCAGGTCACAAATGTTTGACCTGGTTCACTTGGCCAGACGGTGGTTGCAGCCCGATGTGAATACTGCTAACAGAGTGGTCGAAATACTGGTCCTGGACAGGTTCCTGAGAGCTATGCCACCCCCTTTGCGGAGGTGTGTAGGACAAAATGAACCCTCAACTCTGGATGACTTTGTTGCGGTCATAGAGCGATTTATGGCCGCTGAGGATTTAGCCCTCCATCCAAGTGTCACTTCAGCCAGGAGTGGTCTACGGTCCCCCCGACTGAAACAACACTCTGACAAGAATTCGGGTAAGCCAGAACTAAAGGAAGAGCGGCCGCTGGCTATGAAGGGACTGGGGATAACTGGGGATTATAGAGGAGCTGTTAATCCACCAATTGTAGAACGGTATAAAAACTACAAGTGTTTTAAATGCAATGAGTTTGGACACATAGCTATACAATGTCCCAATGAAACTGAGCCAATGCAGTGCAATGTAGGTGAGCAGAACTACTGTGGTGTAGCGAGTGTGGTAAATGTGGCCCTAGCTGCTCACAAGTTTATGGTAAAGGTTTTGGTGAACGGGAAACAAGCTCAAGCCCTCACTGATTCCGGAAGGGCTGTCACAGTGGTTTCACCTAAATATGTGAAGCCAGAACAATTAGACAATAGTCGTAGGACCGGTATCACCTGTGTGCATGGAGATATTAATTACTACCCCACCTGTGAAGTTAGCATTGAATTTAACGTTATAATAAATGCTATGAGAGTTGGAGTGATAACCAGACTGCCACACGAGGTGATATTAGGTAGAGACTATCCAGGTTTTGAAGACTTGGTAAAATTAAATGGGGAATTGGCCCCCCCTACTGAAAGTGGTGTGCAGGGTGAGAGTGACCCTCATGAGGGCTTGAAACAGGTGCTCCCATTCACTGACCAGGAACTGGACCCACCTAGCGCTAAAGTACGTAAAACACGCAAAGAAAAGCGAGCTGACCAGTATCAGTGGAATAAGAACATTTTTGAACAGGCTTTAGTATTGTTGGGAAGGGGTACAAAAAGGGATAAGAAGGGAGTTAGCACTCAGTGTGGGGCCCAGGATATACTTGATGAGACAGGCGCTACACCAGCATTAATGGACGGAAATGGTCCTGACGCCGTTGAGCAGTGGGTGGTACCAAGTGTGCAGTTTGTGAGAGACCAGGCTAATGATCCGTCTCTAGTAAATGTTAAAAGCCAGGTGGTGGAAGTAAACGGTGTTACCGTGGAGGACGCTCCAAGTAGGGGTGCAGGAGCCTATTATGTAGTAAAGAATGACCTGTTGTATAGAGTCACCCAAGTAGGAGAGGACCAGGTAGAACAACTGTTAGTGCCTCAACAGTACCGTAATACCGTAATGCACCTGGCACATAGTCATTTGTTTGGCGCTCACCTGGGAATTGAAAAGACCACTCAGCGCATCTTAAAAAGTTTTTTTTGGATCGGACTATATAAGGAAGTTGAACGTTTTTGTAACTCATGTCCTGAGTGTCAGAAAACCAGTCCCCGAGCTAAGTTACGAGCACCTCTCGTACCGCTTCCTATCATAGAAACACCCTTTGAGCGAATCGCTATGGACTTTGTTGGTCCTCTAAGTCGATCCGCTAGGGGGCACGAGTATATTTTGGTGGTCTTGGACTATGCCACCAGGTATCCGGAAGCGATGCCCTTGAGAAACATGGCAGCTAGAACCGTAGCAAAACAACTGTTCCACATGTTCACGCGGGTAGGTGTGCCAAAAGAAATCTTAACAGACCAGGGGACGCCCTTCGTGTCGAACCTGATGAAAGATCTGTGTGATCTTTTAAAGATTAAACCAATCCGTACGTCAGTTTATCATCCACAAACCAATGGTTTAGTGGAGAGGTTCAATAAAACCTTAAAAGCCATGTTAAGGAAGGTTATTGATAAAGACAGGAAGGATTGGGATTTGCTACTTCCGTATCTCATGTTTGCTGTTAGGGAAGTGCCACAGTCGTCAACTGGGTTCTCCCCATTTGAATTGTTGTACGGTCGTCAACCTAGGGGGATCCTAGACATTGCCAAGGAGCTGTGGGAAGAACAGGGTGGTCATAGGAAGAACCTTGTTGAACATGTAATGGGTATGAGAGAAAGAATACAAACCCTGACACCTATAGTTAGGACACATCTCGAGAAAGCACAGGCCGCACAGTCTAGACACTATAATGTACAAGCGCAAGTTAGGACGTTTCTGCCTGGGGATAGGGTTATGGTTTTGGTTCCAACTTCAGAGTGCAAATTGTTTGCAAAGTGGCAGGGACCCTATGAAGTCATAGAAGCACTCGGCCCGGTGAACTACAAGATAAAACAACCAGATAAAAGAAAGAAAGATCAGATTTATCACATCAATTTGTTGAAGCCTTGGAAGGACAGGGAACCAGTAGGTCACCTGTTCCTGAAATTAACATAGGCCCTGAACTGACCGAAACCCAGTGCCATGAAGTATTTGAGATGTTACAAGCTGTCACAGATGTCTTTTCAGTTCTCCCAGGAAGACTCATGTGATAAGCCATGACATTGTGACGGACCCCGGTGTTAAAATAAACGTGAGAGCCTATAGAGTTCCAGAAGCAAAACGTGCCGACGTAACCAAGGAAGTAGAGAGAATGCTTCAACTAGGAGTAATTGAGGAGTCGTAAAGTGAGTGGACAAGCCCCATAGTTTTAGTTCCTAAGCCCAATGGAACCTGGCGGTTCTGTAATGACTTCCGAAAGCTGAATGAAGTCTCAAAGTTCGATGCGTACCCGATGCCCAGAGTGGATGAGCTCATTGAAAAGCTAGGAAAAGCTAAGTATCTAACCACTCTTGACTTAACTAAGGGGTATTGGCAGATACCACTTACTGATACAGCCAAGGAAAAGACTGCATTCGTTACTCCAGATGGGTTGTATCAGTACACGGTGATGCCCTTTGACCTACACGGTGCTCCCGCTACCTTCCAAAGGTTGATTGATAGGATCCTAAGACCTCATTTAAAGTTTGCCTCGGCCTATTTAGATGACATCGTAATATATACTGAGGATTGGGAATCTCACCTATCTAAGGTAGAGCTTGTGTTAGGTAGCCTTAGAGAAGCAGGCTTGACAGCAAACCCAGAGAAATGTTACGTCGGGTTAAAAGAGGCTAAATATCTAGGATATGTGGTAGGCAATGGACTGGTCAGGCCACAAATGAGTAAAGTTGAAGCCATTCAAAATGAATAAAAAGCAAGTCTGGGCTTTTTTGGGAATAGTGGGGTATTACAGGCGGTTTGTACCTGACTTTGCAACCAAAGCAGCCCCCCTCACTGAGCTGACCAGAGCCAAAGGACCAACAATGGTCAACTGGTCTATCGAGGTAGAAAAAGCATTCAGTTATCTGAAAAATATACTCTGTAGTGAACCAGTCTTAAGGGTACCTGATTTTAAAAAACGGTTTATTTTGCAGACAGATGCTTCAGACGTAGGGCTTGGGGCAGTATTGTCACAAGTAGAGAATGGGGAAGAACATCCAGTTTTGTTTTTAAGTAGGAAGTTGCTACCCAGAGAACGTAAATATGCCATTGTGGAGAAAGAATGTTTAGCAGTAAAGTGGGCAATAGAAACGTTACGGTATTATTTACTGGGCAGAGAATTTACACTGGTCACTGACCATGCACCCCTCAAGTGGATGAAGGTCAATAAAGAAAAAAACTCTAGAGTGACCAGGTGGTTTCTATCCTTGCAGCCTTATAAATTCAAAATAGAACATCGCAGTGGTAGCAAGAATGGAAATGCAGATGGTCTCTCTAGGGTACACTGTTTTGTTAAGTCAGATGCTCTAACCCAGGGGTTTGAGCTGAGGGGAGGGGTGTGTAATAGGGTGTGTGGAATTGTGTTGGAAAATAGATATATCAGCTTGAGAATGAAGAGGGCACTGTTATGTGCAGAATGTCCACTAGGGGATCAGGAGTCAGTTCTCTCTCATGCTTAACTAGCTGATTAGTAGGAGCAGCTGAAGTCAAGCTGTCTCCAATTAAGCTAAATCAGGCAGAGATATAAGCTGTCTCTTTGTCAGTGCTCGGTGATCGCGAGTGAGAGAGTGTGGAAGACTAAAGGCAAGATTTTACATGGTCTGTGAAAAGGAATATAATCCCTTACTACAGAAATTAACCCTGTGTTTAGTTACGGTTTGGTAACTGCTTTTTTGTTTGTTGGACAAGCGGCTTATCCGTTCCAACCATAGTTTAGGAAAGCCTGTGTTTAGTTAGTGCTCTGTGGAGAGCTAGGCCTTTTCTTTTGTGCCCTGTGAGGTGCTGTGTTTTTTTTTGTGTTTTCTTGTTTATTTCAAACCTGTAAGTAATAAACTGCCAGTCCTGCTTTGAAGACCACTTTCAGCCTCCAAGCGCTTTTATTCTGATTCCAGCTTACCCTTCTAGCCACTGGGTTACAAGGACCATTTCCCAAATATCTCTTTGTTTTTATTAGCGGCACATTTTACCTCACAGAAAGCGTCAGGCTCTGACCTCACTGAGCAAGAGCGTTGGCGTTTAAAAAACCTGATCGCTAGAGTCAGTAAACAGTTAAAAAAAAAACTAGTGATTAAATGGATTGGAATTTCTTTACCTTCTTGTCAGTGTGTCTGGTTCTTCTTTTTCCAGTTTCCTTCCTTCCTTTTCACACTAAAATTAATTCGTTCACAATTGGGTCTTTAAATATTAATGGGTGCAGAGATTAGCTGAAGAGAGCTGCTTTATTTGAATACCTTGATCAGAAAAAATGTAATGTTGTTTTTTTTACAAGAAACACACACTGATTTTAATAACCAAGTCGACTGGGTTGGTGACTGGAAGGGGGACGTGTTTCTTAGTCACGGCTCCAATATAAGCGCTGGGGTGGCCGTGCTGTTTTCAAAAGGTTTTATTCAGTCTGCCCCTGTTGTTACTGAAGTAGTGAAAGGGAGATTGTTAAAAGTTGACATAAAGATAGGGGAAAACATGTTTGTTTTTTTAAACATATATGCCCCGAATGATGGACGAGAGCGGGTCCGGCTTTTTAAGACGTTAGATCAAGTTTTAAATGGCTGCAGTGGCAGAGATAGGGTTGTTTTAGCTGGTGATTTTAATTGCACAGTTAACCACTTGGAGGACCGTAATCATCCTGAGTCACACCTTCAGTCAGCTTCAGAACTTAATTTGATTTTAAAAAAGCATGACTTGACTGATGTGTGGAAACAATTTAACAATTCTATGAGACAGTATACATGGGTCAAATACTGCAATAATAACACAATTTTTGTTCCTGGGTAGTAAGTGTTATTTCCTAATTGCTTATGCCTCAAAAGTATAGAAAATGGCTATTATTCCCCACAAACTTTGCTTTTGTGACCAGGACAGTGATATTTTGAAATTTACCTATTTCCAATGAGAAAACGGGCAAATTTGTGTCTTTTCGTTCACATAGTCAGAAAAAAACAACATATGAATCCAAATTAACATGTATTTATACTAAAGTAATACAAAAATGACTACAAAAGATTTAGAAGTGAGTAGTTTTTCGAGATTTACGATTATACTGTAAATCACTTTCACGAATCAGCCCTCAAATCTAGTCTCCCATCATGTTCTCGTTATACTGTCCTTGGTAGCGGCGTTCAAAGTCCAGTATATCCTGGTGGAAGTGCTCGCCTTGCTCCTCCGAGTACGCTCCCATGTTCTCCTTGAATTTATCAAGATGAGCATCAAGGATATGGACTTTGAGGGACATCCTACAGCCCATTGTGCCGTAGTTCTTCACCAGAGTCTCAACCAGCTCCACATAGTTTTCGGCCTTGTGATTGCCCAGGAAGCCCCGAACCACTGCGACAAAGCTGTTCCAAGCCGCTTTCTCCATACTAGTGAGCTTCTTGGGGAATTCATTGCACTCCAGGATCTTCTTTATCTGTGGTCCGACGAAGACACCGGCTTTGACCTTTGCCTCAGACAGCTTAGGGAAGAAGACTTGAAGGTACTTGAAGGCTGCCGACTCCTTATCTAGAGCTCTAACAAATTTTTTCATAAGGCCCAATTTGATGTGCAGTGGTGGCATCAGCACCTTCCGGGGGTCCACCAGTGGCTCCCACTTGACGTTGTTCCTCCCCACAGAGAACTCGGTCCGCTGTGGCCAGTCCCGCCTGTGGTAGTGCGCCTTGGTGTCCCTGCTGTCCCAAAGGCAAAGATAGCAGGGAAACTTGGTAAAACCGCCTTGGAGACCCATCAAGAATGCCACCATTTTGAAGTCTCCTATGACCTCCCAGCCGTACTCATCATACTTCAAGGCGTCCAGCAAGGTCTTGATGCTGTTGTAATCCTCTTTGAGGTGCACCGAGTGAGCCAGGGGAAGAGACGGGTACTTGTTACCATTATGGAGCAGCACGGCTTTGAGGCTCCTGGATGAGCTGTCAATGAAGAGGCGCCACTCATTCTGGTTACAGGCGATTCCGATTGCCTCGAACAGACTGGTCACATTGTGGCAGAAGCAGAGCCCATCTTGACGGGTGAAGAAGCTGGAAAAAGGTTGGTGACGCTTCCTCTGATCTGCGACTTGCACACTTTCATCCAACAAGTTCCACTGCTTGAGCCTAGACATCAAAAGCTCGGCATTGGACTTGGTGAGACTAAGATCTCTAATCAAGTCGTTGAGGTCTTTTTGGTTGGGGTAGTATGGGTTTCTCTCCTCAGCTCCACCTCTGAAATTGTCATCTGGATCTACGTCTTCCTCGCTCTCTGACTTGCTGCTCTCTCTCCGGAGGAGTGGGTACGGGGAGCTCATGGCAGTGTGGCCCGGGGGCGATGGATGAAGGAAGGTCCGGATACGTGATAGCAGGTGCATTCTTGCCAGTCCGACGTTTGGAAGGGTCCACCATGCAGAAGTAGCAGTTAATAATAATAATTTCTTTCTTAGCAGACGCCCTTATCCAGGGCGACTTACAAGATATCACATTATTTTTACATACAATTACCCATTTATACAGTTGGGTTTTTACTGGAGCAATCTAGGTAAAGTACCTTGCTCAAGGGTACAGCAGCAGTGTCCCCACCGGGGATTGAACCCATGACCCTCCGGTCAAGAGTCCAGAGCCCTAACCACTACTCCACACTGCTTGAGTGGTCAGTGGGTTCCCGCCAAATTCTTGGGATAGCGAACTTCATGGCTCTCTTTTCCCCTCTGTACCATCCTACAAAAATACATTTATTTCACCCATGACTAATGTGTAAGAGATTCTCGCAACATTTTTCATATATGATATATTTTTTCAATAACATTGAACATTGTAAAACATTTGAAAATTAAAAACTTTTACAATTTAAAAAATTTTAACAAATTTTATAACATAAAATTCCGAGCAACAATTGTCCATCTTACCTTCCAGAGTTTTTTTGCAGTGCTCGCAGGTGAAATGAGGTGCCCAGGGTTTGTCTTGATCCCCGACAGGCATGCCGAAATATGCCTTGTAGGCCTCACACATCTTAGCAGATGCTTCCACAGAGTACTTTTTCGCTCTTGTCTTAATAAATTGGCCGCAGACATAGCAAAATGCGTCTGCTGGAAGCTTGCAGCCATTTGATGCCATCTCATAAAAATGCAGATATGTATCCACTTAGGCAGCTGGAACTAAACTGAACTGGTGGGCTTAAGGCCCCTGTATTTATACTACTATTTATATTACTGGAAAGTACTAGAAAGTTCTAGAAGTTACTCCAAGTTTACTCGGCACTGAATCTATCTGGAATGTTCTGGAAAATAGGTAAATTTCTAAATGTGTCCTGGTCACAAAAGCAAAGTTTGTGGGGAATAATAGCCATTTTCTATACTTTTGAGGCATAAGCAATTAGGAAATAACACTTACTACCCAGGAACCAAAAAAATATATAAAAAAATTGTTACACGGTGTAATGTTTCCTTTGCCAGGTTGGATCGCTTTTATATTTTTAAACAGCATTTTAATCTGGTCACCAAGTGTTTTATTTCTCCAACTGGGTTATCCGATCATTCTCTTTTAACTTTAAGTGTAATGGTTCCCTTGCAAAAGCCAGGAAAGTCTTACTGGCATTTTAACACTCAGCTTTTAAAAGATACCCATTTTAAAGAATGTATGAGTTTTCTATGGGAAAGGTGGAGAGAGCAGAAGACTGCTTTTACTAACCTGGCTGAGTGGTGGGATGTGGGGAAGGTGCAGATCAGATTGTTGTCTCAACAGTACACTATTAATGTCACAAAGAGGATGACTGCGGCTCTGGAAGAGCTTGAGAGGGATATGTTAGAGCTTCAGGGAGCTCTACAGTCCAATCCCAATAGTAGGTCGATTCAAGACCTCAAGAACAAAAAACAGCAGATGGCTGAACTGCTGAATGTCAAAATGCAGGGGACGCTGGTGAGGTCCCGAATGCAGCATATAGCTGAGATCAATGCACCCACACAGTTTTTTTTGGATTGGAAAAAAAGAGAGCAGAGCGGAAAGTCATTCACTGTTTAAAAACTTCGACAGGGGAAGAGCTAAGGGAGCCTGGGGAGATTCGGCGACACGCTGTGAAATTCTATTCGGAACTGTTCACAATGGAGGTTGGGGAACAGGCTGAAGCGACACAGCGGCTCGCTGAAGAGGAAAAGAAAGCACTTGAGTTTCCCCTAACGTTGCAAGAGCTCTCTGATGCCCTCCAGGGGCTAAAAGGGGGAAAAACTCCAGGAATAGAAAAGTCCACAACAGTTGTCCTTAGCTCTGGGTTTACACTCTACGAGAGTAGGTGGCAGGTTACTTTGTCAGATTCAAGCAGCCTTGTCTAGAGAGCAGGATGACATTTTGAAAAATGGGTTCTCAGCAAAGAACCAGGCCTTACTTGAGACCCCTTTCCCCTCCTTATTGATTTCCCCATTGGCCGCCTTGAGTGGGGAAGATGAAGGTCGCCTGCTAAAAATGGAAAAGTTGACAGATCTCCCCCTGGCAAATACAGAAGGCAAAAAATTATATGAATTGTGTGTTAAATTGTGTCATGAAAGACAGTTACAAGAACTTCCAGACACACATTGGAGGGAGCGGTTGGAGGTGGGAGAGCAGAGAGGCCTCTTGGTAGCCTCTCTGATCAATCTCCTTCTTGCTCGGTCATCCAGTTTGGAGGGATGGCCTGATCTAGGCAGAGCCTTGGTGGTGCCATACACCTTCCACTTCTTAATAATCGTCTTGACCGTGCTCCAAGGGATATTCAAGGCCTTTGATTTTATTTTATACCCATCCCCTGATCTGTGCCTTTCAACAACTTTGTCCCAGAGTTCTTTTGAAAGCTCCTTGTTGCTCATGGTTGAGTCTGCTTTGAAATGCACTACCCAGCAGAGGGAACCTACAGGAACTGCTGAATTTATCCTGAAATCATGTGAATCACTACAATTTAACACAGGTGGAGGCCACTTAACTTGGTGTGTTATTTTGAAGGCGATTGGTTACACCTGAGCTAATTTAGGATTGCTATTACAAGGGGGGTGGACACTTATCCAACCAAGCTATTTCAGTTTTTATTTTTAATTAAATTTCTACACATTTCAAGAATATTTTTTTCACTTGGAAGTTGTGGGGTAGGATGTGTAGATAAATGAAAAAAAAACAACTATTTTAATGCATTTTATTTGCAGACTATAAGGCAACAAAAGCTGAAGATTTTGAAAGGGGGTGTAGACTTTCTATAGGCACTGTAGATGATAGATTGATATTCTTTGCAAAAACATTAATGCAGCAGTTACGGTCGATATTAAAATGACAAATTAGGGAAATGTGATATTAGGGTTTTTTTTAACCTATCTCTCCATCCACCCTCCCCCTTACAAGCAGTGGCAGGAGCAAGACAAGCAACCACAGACAAGAATGTCTCTACAGAACGGAGGCTCCAGCCGTGTAGCTCCAGCTCTGTAGTCGTGTGTGAGCAGCTCCTAACAACGCCCCCCACGATCATTTCATAAACAACGAAGTAAACAATAAAATGAATAAATAATTTCACGGATAGTTTCAAACACACACATTTTTATACTATATTATTCTCATTCACCCAAATGGAAATATACTAATTATTTTCTAAAGGAGTGTTATTTTCATCGCAACTCCAAAGTTAACGCTAAATAATATTAAGTTACAGTAAGTTAGTACAAATAAGTGTCAGTCCTTCTATGGGCTTTGAAGAATGGGATCCTGAGGATTCTTCCATCAATGCACCAGACCAAGGCAATATTGTGGCAAGCTACTGTAACAGTTATAGCTTGTATTTAAATGTTAGTCAACGGATAGAAGGGGTAGAACGGTTGCAGAGCTAGATAAGCTTTCACAATGCATAGTATTTTACAAAAAAAAAAAAACCTCTGAATGGCAAATGTAAAATAATAACATTTTTAAAAATTGCCAATTTCATCCTCTTTCCAAGTTTATATTGTACCTTCACTATTTCTCAAGGATTTCAAATCTAAAATCAGAATTTTAATATCTTATAAAGTATTTTACAAAAAGTCAACCTCCGAAATGGCAAATTTAAAATATAAATACATCATTTAAAAAATTGTCAATTTCAACCTCTTTCAAAACTTGGAGTAAATTGTAGCTTCACAATTCGTCAAGGATTTCAAATCTGAAATCAGAATTGAGATATCTTGTACAGTTGCAGAGCTAGATAAGGTTTTGCAATGCATAGTATTTTACAAAAATCAACCTCCGAAATGGCAGACTATGGTTAAAACTTGCCAAAAAGTGAGACTGGAAACATTATTGCCCTGTTTGAGATACATATTCCATATTTTGAGATATATATTTCAGTATAAAAATAAAGAAACAACACACAAGTTATCAAATAAAATGTTTATTATTTATTATTATTTTTGAAAATATTACAAATAAAACTTTGAAATTAAGAATTTTATTTGGGAGGGACGGAGACCAAAAAAAACCCCTTCCATATTGTGCTGTATTTATTTATCTTCAAAACTACCCTGCAGTTGAAGTGCTGGGCTGGGGCTCCTCCAGATCACTCTCCTCCTCATCATCCTCCTGCAGCAGCTCTTCATCAAGGAGGTCAGCCTCCATGGTGTACATGCCCTCAATCTCCTCCTCAGTCAGGGCCCTCCTCCTCTTCAGTGACTGAACCAGATGCTAGAACTGATTGGCTCCATCCATTTTCTGGCTTACACACACCCACATAAAACATTAAAATAAATATCAATTAATAATAATAATAATAATAATAATAATAATAATAATAATAATAATAATAATAATAATAATAAGATTCCCCATCCTTTTTCATACACATAAAAAAGTAAACTAATAATAATGACTGTTCTTTACACTCACAAAGTAAAAGTAAACTAATAATAAAATACATGGCTAAATAATAATAATAATAATAATAATAATAATAATAATAATAATAATAATAACTACAGCTAAATGTCTTTGTTCTTTACATAGGCTACATACACAAAGTAAAAATAAAAACTAAACCAATAATAAAAAAAAAAAACAACGAGCTGTATTCCTCATACTTTTACACATCAAATAAAAAAATAAGTTAAAACTAGAAGTTGCAGGCAACTTTAAGGCTTCCAGAACAAGATACGGTTTGAGACTTGTGAAAATTGGAAAGCATCATTTTATCGTGTGTTTTTTGTAGGATAACGGTTAGTATTTTATAAATGTTGATTTAATATTCATTTTGATAACTACTTGTGATTCGTTGAGAGTGCATTGCACACTGTGGAACTTTCAGCAGCAAATTTCTGTCAAATTTCTGTACAGGCCGAGATCACAGTAGTGTTATGAACGAATGGCAAATAATAATATAAAAAATGTCAATTTTACACTCTTAAAAAAATAAAGTGGGCACAGTATTTATTTTATTTTTTTTTACCATTATATGATTTACTGTTAGATGTGATAATAGTATTAAACAGTATATGCTGCAGGGTAACGCAATATCATTTTTATATGGAATTACGAGTTTTCATGGTCATAAGCGCCCTCTTGTGGTGAGATTTTCCAAAGCAGTCTTTTTTCACCAAAGACACATCTACATTTCACCACAAGAGGGCAACCTTGTACCACCCCTTAGTTAAGACCAAACATACTTTTTTTCCTGCTGGTTAATGCAAAGTACAGTGCTATTTCATTTTTTGTTCTAATAGTGGAATACTACAGGTAAAAAGATAAGGTTCAATAGGTATAAGATTATGGCTGAAGCAGTGAGCTACTCAACACTTTAGAGAAAAAGGGAGGGACAACACTATAAAGTTCAAAGTTTTAATTGAAGTTATTAAAAATCACATCTACAATAAAAGAGACATCTAACTACTATAAATACAGCACTTAACTATCAGTCTGTGTATTCTTCAATTATTCAGACCAGAACTTCTTAACCATACTATATAAACCTATTTATGCATTACACATTCCACTATTTACATTACCTATAGTGCTCATATAAACACACCAGTTTTTGTAAAACAACAAAAATCACATCTCATAAATTACAAACATACAAAACTTGCAATTATATTCAATACACAACAAATCAAAACCAATTTATATCAACACACATCCTACATTAAATAATAAAACATAAGCACTTTATATAAATAGTATTTCAAAACTACTATGTGTAAAAATCATACATGAACAACACACTGAGCTGAAGGTTACCAGGGACAGTATTTAATACAGGGTTAAAGCAGGTTTAAGAAAGAGCTGAAGTTAATATTCCAATATAAAAGTAGTATTACTAAACTGCTTTTATGTAATGTTTAGCAGGGGCAGTATATAATACCAAATTAGTTGTGGGTTTTAAGAAATTACTACAATTAAATGCTTTAGCTAAAAAGTATTCACAAGTCAGTCACCATGCATATAAAACAAAGAGGAGGGAGAGAGAAATGCGAGATTTGAGAGACAGTCTTACTAAACTCTGTAGGTAGAATTTGTTTCCGAAGCATGTCTGGGTTTGGTCTGTGGAAAAGGTGGCAACTCTACTTACAGTGTGCGTGTCCGTATGTGTAGCCGTATGTGTCCACAAGGTTATTTTAAGTAAACAATCAACATTAGGGCAGAGAAGCTGGTCCGCTTCAATTATACTAAAATGTCCGCTTTTTGGGGGGATTGTTTGTGAATAACCGTGCGATCTTCATCCTTACAATTGTATATATCCTTGTATATTGTACTTTTCATTACCTAAAATAATTAGTTCAATGAAAGATACGCTCCCAAAGCTGCTCCACCCGTCTCATGATTCTTTGAAATGGGTTACACGCCCGGCTTCTTTGCAACACGTAAAAGTCGTAAAAATAATTATACAACGATTTTTAAGCAAACTGTATTCGTGTGACTTGTAATTATATAGTTGAAAACATGCCTATTGAATACAACTGAAATTTGATATGCTTGTGGGTGCCATTGTGTTTTATGGAACAATATGCCAAAAACAACAATGATAAAGGGTGTTACTAATTTTATGATTTCAAAGTTTCACAACAATCAGTCAAACTGCGTCCAAGAACGAGACATTGGTACTTTAAAAAAAAAAAAAGCACTATAGCCATGAAATCATGTGACCTATCACCCTCACTTTCACAGACACAATATTCTAAAAGTTTGTAACATTCGTGCAGTATGAGACTATAACACTCTAACACAGAAACGCACATTAGAAAAGCTGTAATGTGATTGGCTCATGGCGTCTATGTTTGGTCATGTAGAAAATTTTCTTTAAAAACATTGACAGGACAGTACAAAGTACAGCATTTTTCACAGCTGTGCTATTTACTGTTCATGAGAAGATTTTTGAAATCTTCCAATAAAACGTGCAAAATTCAATATGGCTGGCATACCATGTGACAGAAGCCCACCATATTTTATAATATACAATATAATTTGTAATATACTATTTTAAGTACTACTTGACCAACATAAAAACAAAATATATAGAGTTAGTCTAAGTGAGCACCTGAAAAAAATTCTATACATTCAAACAAAATCGTGACGACTCAATGACACATTTTATAAAGAAATTTATTTCATACCTGTGTTTTCCTATCAATCCGTGTTGGGCTTTAGGTAGTGGGCGAATGATAGGGAATTGCAATCTCAGAAGAATGGGTAAAAAAAATTACGGTGGACTGGATTAGTCAAAGAAATAAACAGCAATGTTGGTTGTGGTTTATTTTTTTAAATATATTTTTTGTTTGTTTTTCACTTTTTTGATGATCACAACACAAAATTATCTTAACTAGCTACATCTTTTTTTAGGTTTGGGTTACACGTTTAAGTTGTCTGGTGTTGGTGGAATTTTGAGTTGTGAAAACCACGTATGTAATAAAGTTAACATTGTGCAAAGGTTAAAATTATCGTTCAAGGGGTCTGTAAGCAGTGGTTTTCAATCCTGTCGTGGGACCCTCCCTGCCCTCATGGTTTTTGTTCCAACTGAGCTCTTAATTACTTAATTGAATCCTTAATTGAACTAACAATTAAGTAATTAAGAGCTCAGCTGCAACAAAAACCAGCAGGGCAGGGTGAGTTCCAGGACAGGATTGAAAACCAGTATTGTAAAGGGACAGCTACATAGAAGTAAAGTAAAACATGTTTAAGTCAGAAGGCAATTTGACTATGGCAGTTTGAGAAGTAACAATAAAAAAAAAGAAATTTGACAGTTTTAAGCATTTAAAAGTTTTATTTAAATTATTGAACAAAAACATTAAAAACTAAGGGTGAATACTTACTGTAATAATATAAACTAACAATGAACCAATTAAAAAGTAGAATGGAAGTTTTTGAAAAAAACTGTTTTGTAAAATGACAGTGTAGACGCTGCTTGTATATTCAACTGTCCACTGTAAACAGTGTGGTAGAAGGGGCTTTAAATAAAGTTAAAAAAAAATAAAGTGAATTATTGTAAGTGAATTTAAAGACCTTTAAAAGACTTAAAACTGCTTTAACTGTTTTATAATACAGACAATGAACAAAACAGAATGAACAAAGAACAAACAATTAAAGTGTTAACTATTGCAGGGAGGGTGGGAGCAAGGCTCGAGTCCCAAAAAAAGAAGTCACAGAATGCACATCCAAATCTTAAAACAAGAAAAGTGCTGGAACTGTGTTTTGGTGCTTCACTTGAGTGCTGGTAGGGAGTGATCTTCAAGTGCCACATCTAGCATGTCGTCATCTGTCATTTGCAGAGCAGAGGCAGATGTAGGTGCTGTTGGCAGTGGGTTTTTGTTGTCTTCGTGGGATGTGGAAGACGGTTTTTGAGGTTTGATAGATGTAATTGTGTTTGCACTGTTGCTGGTGACCTCAAAGTTTGTGGTGTCAAAGATGTGGGCCTCAAGTTCTTGCACATTATTAACCAGGTGTGTGAGGTGTTCGGCTTTTAGGTATGCCATTATAGTAGGAGTGGTGAAGGTGAACTTGTGGTCATCATTGTTACTTGTCAGAATGATGGTCCCATTCATTGTTGTTATATAAGCAGATGAACCTGCAACATGTTGCAGGTGGTGCACCTGTGGCAAAAGATTTTGTTGTCAAAGTCTGTTTGGTTTTTGTGGCAGAGTTTGCATTGACGTTTCTCTATGATGGAGATTGCTGTAACCTCACCAACAAGAGTTGACCGGTGTTCATCATCAAAGGCAGTGTCACTTGTAGTGGAGTGGATGTTGGTCAGATCTTTGATTTTGGTAATGGTTGTGTTGCGAGTGGTGGTGAGGTTTGTGAATGTATATGAGTTGTTGAGAGTGACAGCTGATATATTGGTGTTCTACAGTACCAACTTAATGGTACCGGTGCTGTCGGTGATGTAGCTCTCTCTCATTTCATTGTCTCCGCCGCCTCTGATGGTGATTTGTTCGGTTGCTGCTTGTAGGCTGCAAACTTGGGCGTCAAGACAATGTACCTGCAAATGAAAGAGATGTATATATACGTTATCCACATTTATTTGTCTGTGTGTTTTTATGGCATTTGAGTTTTATTTTGTGTGTATGAGTAGGTGAATGCTGTTGAAGTAATTTAGTCAGTTGTTGGAGGAGTTTTGAATTGTGAGCTGTTAGAGATGTTATCAGGTTGTAAGCATTCAGAGGCAATCTGAGGTCAGTGACTTTTGACAGTGTTGGGGATGTTGTGTATGTATGTCCAGTAAGAGAGAAAAAAGCAAACCTTTATGCAACAGCTAAGAAATAATAATAAAAAAAATAAAAACTGTTTTGTGGGTTTGAGAAGAGGTTGAGCATCATTTAATTTTGTATATACAAATAATATCTATGTAGGTCTTTATGTTTTTTAGTTGTTGTGTCATCTGTTTGTATGGCAATGTTGAGATTATTAGTTTGCAATTCGCATTTAAACGCTTTTGGTTTACTACAAGGATCATACGATGGCAGGGACATGATCATATAAAAAAAGTTTTGTGAAATGTTTATGTTAGCTGAATTTTTTTGTAAGTATTTGAAAGCTTTTGATAGATAGGTTTACTACAAGGATCATACGATGATGTGAAATGTTTATGTTAGGTGACATTTTTTGTAAGTATTTGAGATGTGAGAGACGTGGATATATTTGTAGTAGATTAATGGAAAGAAAATGTGTTTTATAACAAGAGGAATTCACAATAACTTGACAACTGTGCAGAAAGTGATTTTGTTTGTGTGTGTTTTTTTCTTGATATTGTAATCCTATCATTTGATTTATGGTAGTTGCAAGTAAAGTGTATCTAATTGAAGTTAGGTGCAAATTACCCAAATTAAGAGGTGTAAGTTTAAGAGGTTAAGTGTGTGAGGTTATGTAGATAAATGAAAAGGTATTTGTAAAATGTATTATGTATTGTAAACATAAGAGGTACACAGCAATGTAAATAGTAGGAGTTAATGTAATGTATGCAATTTAATAGACATGGACATTGTAAGTAAGAAATGTTATGCAGAAGAGAAAGGTTTAGTGGTGTAATGGTGCAATGTAATAATACTAGGGAAATGGGAGAAAACTGATGTAGATATGGTAGGAAAAGTGATAAGGTGTAGTTTTAATTCAGAAGCAGCAAAGCTTCAGGGCTACCCCTGCCATTGACTTTTAAGCAGGTGAATAGAAAAAAAATGCACTCAAAAATGATATTTTTTCTTATGGTTCCTGGCCGTGACGTGTCCGTTAAGCCTATCCAAGTAACCATGTTAGGTATTGTGATAATAGCGTTTTTCAGATATTATTTCAATTTCCATTTAAATCATTTGTTGTTATCCTATATAAACTTTTTAATACTAAACTTTTTACTTCTGCCTTCACATAATACATCTTTATTTTACCCATTGCAATTCAAGGTATCCTGGTTTCAAAATGATAAAATTAAACCTTGATTTTTTTTTCTTAATACACAGAAATTGTTAAACTAAACTTAAACCAGAATGTACCATCTAATAATGTAATTCAACCGTACCGTCTTAACATGATTTTACAATGCACGGCAAGTGAGATAGCGAGTAGGTTATGTATAATAAAAACAATGTCAATGTGAAAAGAAATCCAAGTTACGAAATGAGCCAAGCCATGAAGAGGAGATCTCAAAAACACAAGCCAAGTTAGAAGGAACATGTGTGGGGCAAACTTGGTCCATATCAAGCTATAATAGGCACAATTATAAAAGTGTGTGGGGGTGGGGGTGGGGGTGGGGGTGGGGGTGGGGGTGTGAAAATGTTCGATGGCCTCCCCACTTGAAGTGGCGCTCTGTAGCCCTTGTTTAATTACTTTGATGGGTGTGTATTGAAACAATGTGTAGTTGGTAATGATCATGAAGTATTGGTGGTGTACAATGTTATTGAAATATTTTGAAATCATGAGTTGTAATTAAGTAGTTTTCAGATGTAGGGGGAGCATGGCGTTGTAAGTTTGAGTGAAATGGTATTTCAAAATTGTGAAAATGTTTAATGTGTGTTTTGTTAGAACTAATGATTTGTTTCCTGAAAATGTAGAAGGTAAAATCAATTGAATAAATACTTACATGTTGATTTGGTACCAGGTCAGTATTGATTTTTGCAATTGTGATTTTTGATTGTTCTTGGTGTTCACGGGGCGGAGCTATGCCACCTGATAGTGTTTATTGACAGAGTTAGTAAACATATACACATGGAGAGAGGGGCTCCGCCTCTTCCAGGCCCAACATTTACTTGATCGATAGACACGATAAACAGGAGGGGGGCCACCGTCTTTGAGGTGACCCGACATACCAAGAGGGGCACCGTCTCTGAGGTTACCTGACATACGAAGAGGCTCGCGAACCGGAAAGAAAACATGAATTAGTATTGATAACACAAAAGAGGTTCCGGCTCTTCCTGACCCAACATATACAGTAGGGGGGTTCCGTCGCTGAGGAGACCCGACAAACAGGAGGGGGGCCACCGTCTTTGAGGTGACCCGACATACCAAGAGGGGCACCGTCTCTGAGGTTACCTGACATACGAAGAGGCTCGCGAACCGGAAAGAAAACATAAAGTTAGTATTTGTTAAAACATATAATGCGTGGTGTTCCGCCTCTTCAAAGCCCAACATAATAGAAGGGGGGTTCCGTCGCTGAGGAGACCCGACAAACAGGAGAGGGGTCACCGTCTTTGAGGAGACCCGACAAACACGAGGGATGCCACCGCTTGGGGACCCTCACATAGAGGCATCAGACCTGAAAGAAGAATCCCAAAAGAAACATACATGCAGATGGAAGGGTTTGGCCGGGGGTCCCCTCTGACTCATGGAGAACCCTCCTCTATGAGGTAAATGAAGCGGAGCTTAACAAAGGGTTGGAGAAAGTGGAATCACTAACCCCCCAAAAGATGGACCCTCGGCTCACCGCTGACGCAACATGAAGAAAAAAGAGAGAACCGCCAATGCATAAGAAAGAAGAAAAAGAGAAAACATTTAGACAAAAGAAAACAAACACTTAACGTGACAAAGGGGTTAGTAGACTGTACCCTAATGACTGTGAAGACCCTCTGCACAGTGGAAAGAAAAAAAAAACCCTTTCTTTAATTTTATTTCTTAGGGGGAAATCTTTGGAGGCTCAGGCAGAAAGGTCGTCCCCACTCCGGACATACTAGCAATGGACTGATGTGCGGAGGATATTTCAGATGATGAAGAACGAATATAACTTTCAACTGCTGATGAAGTCCAGCGCCCCATATTTTTAATTAAATGCTGGTTAATGTTGGCTTTTGCGGCTGAAGTGGCTGCCCCTATTCTAAATGAATGAGGAGTGTAGAATTGCGAAGGAAGACCTGCTCTGGATACCACAGTGGAAAGGTGTGTTGAAAACCAATGCCTTGATACAATGGACCGGCTTGAATTGATAAACAAAGGGTCGGAGGATGAAATGGCTCTGCGTTCTGCAATGTACTTCAACATGGAAGTGAAGGGACACAGAGGAGAGTTGATCTTAGAAAGCTGAATACATTGTCCTTGCCGCAGTTGATCTGTTTTTGAAATGCGAAGAAATAAGATGAAATGAGAATCTGGGATGAGCTTGAGGTCACTGCAGCGGATACCTAGGGTAGGAAAGCTGGCAATAGAAGGAACTGTATATTCAGAACATCTCAAAAATCCAAAAAATGCAGATAGACATATGACTTCCATAGTTAAATCATCAAATGGAGAAAAACAGCTGTGGCGGAGAATTGAAATCAATTTACTGAGAATGTCTATAGAAATAGGCAGGCGAGCAGAAGAAGGAGCCGGAGAGCACTTGGAAATTCCTCGTAAAAGGAGATGAACCGCTGGAATAGATAATAGATTTGGGGAATTGATGGACATCAAGCGAAATTGATGCTGAATTCCTGACAAATATAGTCTGATTGTAGCTGGTGCCAGATGTAGAGAGTCCTTTGCATGCACTATGTACGCCATGATCCAGTCCTGGTTGAATGGAGTAGGATTAATCCTGCTTTGTAAACAAAAAGTTACATAACATGCCCAACCTGTAGAGTACGAGGATCTGGTAGATGGGGCAAGTGCTGATGCCATGTAATCTTGAGCTGAATTAAGAAGTTTATTAATAGTTGGATTTAGTTGAAAATCAGCTGATTGAACTGTGGCGTTGCTGCTGGATATTGCAAAGCTGAGGGCAGCAAACTGTGGAATTTGGAAATCTGTAAACGGGAAAGAGCATCAGCTGCATTATTAAAAATGCCCGGTAGGTGGCGAGCTTGTATTAGGAAGTTATTAGAGACTGAAATCCATACTAGCCGCCGCAGCAATTGCATTATAAGAGCAGAGGAGGAACGTCCTTTATTTATAATATGCACTGTAGTTGAATTATCACAGTAAAATAGTATTGATTTCTTAGACCAGAGATGACCCCACAGCTGGGCAGCTGCTACTATTGGGTATATCTCTAGCAGAGCTGTGGATTTTAGATGAGGAGATATGTTCTCGATTTCCTCAGGCCATGTACTGCAAAACCACTGATTATTAAATAGACCTCCAAATTCCAGAGATGAGGCATCAGTAAATAAAGCCATATCGTGAGGAGCTGAAATTAAATCATCATAAAACATAGAGAGACCGTTCCAGTGCTGAATAAGCGCAGACCACATTTTAATATCTTTCCTAGCTTCTGAAGAGATATTTAAATAGGAGTCCAGATTTTTTGCTGTTGATGCCAGCGCTAGCAGCCGAGATATAAACGTCCTCCCCTGTGGAATGATACGTATTGCAAAATTAAAGTAACCCAGCAATGAAAGCAGTGCCCGTTTTTGAATTGTTTTACTGATCTGAAAATCCTGAATGAGCAAACGAATATGGTTAAGTTTAGACTCAGGCAGGCGGGCTTCAAACTTTTCTGTATCTAGAATGATTCCAAGGAATTCCAAAGAATGAAGGGGACCGATTGATTTTTCTTCTGAAAGCGGAACGCCAACTTCAGAAAATAAGCTTTTAAGATTGGAAATCGCTTCTGCTGGTGCATCTGAAGGAGGAGAAATTACTAAAAAATCGTCCAGCAAGTGGAGCAAGAACGGGACATGATAGACGTTAAGAAGGATCCAGCATAATGCTTCCGACAGGGTATCAAATATCTTCGGGCTGCTACGGCAGCCGAAAGTCAATTGAGTGGCAAAATAAAACTTCCCTTCCCAGCATATACCAAACAGGTGACGGAGAGAAGGATGGATTGGCATTACTTTAAATGCGTCTGATATATCTGCTTTTGCTAACCAGGAACCACGACCTGCTAATTTAATTGAATGTATTGCGTCTGCAATAGTGATGTAATGCAGGGAAAATTGATCTTGGGGAATTAATGAGTTAATGCTGCTGGTGCTTGACCCCCGTGGTGCTGATAAATCAATAATGAGACGCTTTTTTCCTGACATTTTCCTCGTGGCAATGCCGATAGGATTAATTCTATATATTGGAAAAGGAGGAGCTAAAAATGGACCGACTATAAATCCTTTTTTAATTTCTTTTTCGATGAGAGACTGCACTGATTGTGGATCTTGAGTCACTGAATAAAGATTTTTGCTTTGGAACGAGGAAGAAGGAATTTGAGTAAGACCAGTTGAAAAACCATTTTTTAATCCGTCGATCAGGTAATTAATTAAGTTACTGTCGGGATGATTCTGTAATTTACTTGGTAACGCCAGGATGTTTATAGGAGTAAAGACGGTGAGCATCGGGGAAAGTCACTTGCGTTTTAAAGGGCAGATTGTATTAGAGTGAGCGTCACCGCAATTGCTGCACATGTGGATAAAATTGCATTGCCTATTCGAACAGAAGCCAGTTTTGAAATTGTTGCAGATTTGTCTTCCTCCTGAAAATCTGATACTGCGCCCGTATTTGTCTTTCCTTGTAGATTGATCGAGGTGAGCTGAAGAATGTATAGGATTAGGTACTGAAGATCTGTATGAATTAACGGCGAAACCGGGTGCTTTAGAAGTTGATGCAATTGCAGCTTTAGGGCAGAGGAAGCGCAGACCCCACATGCATTAGCACTTAAACCACCAAAAATTCTATTAAATAGATCTGGATCAGGTTTTGCCCAATTGATGATGTGATTATCTGCTGCCAATATCGCTGCTGCTTTTGCAGAGAATGCTTTATGATACTCATAAAACATAGTCCCTCCGTATCTGACAGACAGCTCCACGATGTAATATTCGTAAGATTCCAATTCAGCTCTGCGGTTAAGATATACCGAGCATAACACATCTCTGAATATGGAGAAAGCAAGGACAAACTCCCCTAATGTAAGATTTTTAAGCAGTCTGGGATCTCTGGATTTTAGTTACCGCCAATTCTCCACAATCGACTACTCTATGGTCCAAGAATTCCGAAGTCGTCTTTAATAGTGAAACAAGATTAACGTCCTTACCTTCGAGAATGATACGTCTGATTTGTGGAGATATAGTGTGACGTCTTGCTGCAGCTGGAGAGGAGGATCCGTATGTAGATGCAGTAGCGAGGTTGTATATTGGAGGATCTGCTTCGCTGGCTGAAATTAGGGCTGGACCGGAAGAAGCTGTAGGCGGCGCTGCAGCATTTGATGCTGAAATTAATGACTGCGCTGTAGATTGTTTTCCCTGTTCCATAACAGACACCCTTTTTTCTAGATCCGACAGTTGAGAACTGACCGAAGATAGAGTATCGGAAAAAGGCTGCATAAATGATTTTATCTCGTTTAATATTTGCAAATTTTGGATTTCAATGGCTGGCTGCTGGTTAGCGGTGCTAGTTGTGGGGGAGGTTAGATCCGGAATAGACTCTGCTGTCTGTTTTAGGACGCTGAATGGCTGGGCGCGGCTGATTATGTTTTTTCGGAGGAAAGACTGGTTCTGCTGAGACTGAATTGCAATAGAGAATGAAAAGAGACTCTCTATCACTCCCTGCCGGAATTGCATTACCATTTTTAAGGAGGGTTTTTATCAATTTATTCATGGGCCAGTCCTTCCAAAACAATCGATCCGGAGGGGCGTCCTGAGGCCGAAGACGCTTGGATCGCCGCAGATTCGATGTTTGGATGGCAGGAACGGTAGGCAACATTTGTACTGGAACCTGGTCGAGAGCCTGATCAGGAGCCTGATCAGATGTAACTGAAATAGCAGAAGGGGAGAAAAAACAGAGACTGGATGGACCCTGGATTGAAACTGAAGGAGAATGATCTGTTAATGACAGAAAATCCTGGGAATCCTCTGAATCCGATGACAACTGCTGTAAGTACTCCATTATTGAGGTACGCAAATGTACATGGGTCTTGAAATCGCTTAGGTTTAAGCCAAAAACGAAAAAACACAAGACAGCGAGGTAGAGGTGACTAATGTTTAAATAAGGTAGGTTTAATTGATGACAGCAGATGATAGGTTGTTGGTGCCTAGCTCCGCCCCCTGAACCCCACCTATAGGTTAACATTTGCTTTGGGGGGGATGGAACGTTGTTTACAACTTGGAGGTTGGTCATTCTTGTGCATGTGATGTCAAAGCTTGCTGGGTCTGAAACCGTAAACAGAAGAAAATGTTACATTTGATTAAAGTTAGAGGCAAGTATTATAAAAAAAATAATAATGATAATGTTTTGATGCAGAAATATTTTTTGTTTTAACAGGATTTTTTTTGTTTTTGTTTTTAAAGTGGAGGTAGTGTGGGTGAAAAGTTTTGATAGTAATTTTGTTGACAATTATTTTGGCATGGCATAGACAGTGAACAAACAGGTTTTAGAGTAAGTCTGGAAGAGTGTAATAGAGGATATGATTTGAAGTTATGCATTGTAAGTAGTACACATATGGAAGTTAAAAACACTTATATAGTGTTTAAAAGAAAAACAATGTATTGCAAGAGCTAACTAAAACGAATAATTACATATGTGGTTTGAATGGTTTTATTAAAAGCATGTCATTTTGTAAATTACATAAATTACAGGCATGGTTTAGGAATAGTACGTTTTCAATAGATTATTTAATAATTGTATTTTTTTTTCTTCATTTGTGATTGAGTTTACCAGGATATTGTTGAAGGTGTTATTGTTATTAATTTATTGTCAATTTGTAGTACATTTGTAGTGTAAATGTAGTATAAATTGAAATACTACTGGTTATTTTTATTTAAAAAATGTTATTAGTGTATTACAATAATTGCCAACTACAGTATTATGAAAAAACATGTGATGAGGTTTAGTAACTAATTGGACTGAAGAATGATGTTTGAACAGAATAAATCTTTAACTGAATTGATGTATTAAGTGGAGTTAAATCTAAAGTTTCATTTACTGGGAGATCAGTATAAGGTCACTGTATTGTCTATAGAATTGAGAGTAGTAGAAACCACAGTATTTTCTTTTCCCGCGGTCTAAGGGAGGTATGACACAGGCCCGGTTTTTGGGATGGAACCGCATAACAGTCTCGCATTTTGATTGGTCCATGTCTGTCACATGAATACGTCGTCACACGAGTGGAAAAGCGTGCAGGCATTTTTAACACTGTGATCAGAGAGAGAGAGAGTGATCTGCTTTCTACAACCTTACCATTAAAATATAATGTGGTATTACGCTGTACTGATATAACAAACTATGGGTAATTACTTTATATGAATTATCATGTTATGCATGAATGTAAGAATTGGCTTTCTGTGGTGGTGTACTTTTTTCTTTCAAGTAGCATATATCTATAATAGTTTTTGCGATATATTTTAATATAAAATGTATACACTATTGCAGTTTTGTTAGAGGATACATTAGTATCGAATGTAATCACAGTTTTACATATAGACTGCCCCTGTTTTCATTTACGTCGCAAATTCTGGGCCGCTTTGGTTTTTAGATAACGTCCCAAATTCTGGGCCGCTTTGGTTTTTAGATAACATCCCAAATTCTGGGCCGCTTTGCATTTTCGAATTCAGCCCAGTTTTGGGGACTCAGCTGACAGCCGAGTTTCTAAGTCATCCATGCACAGTTTACCATAAACTGGATAGTGAATTCATTTGAGAGTAACCCTTAGTACATGAATCAAAGTTAATGTATGTTTTACTCTCCCCAGAAATCTTTTTTTTTTTTATGAAAAAACAAATAAAATGTAAATGTTAAAAAAAACGTATTTCTTATTACATGAAGAAACTACATTGCACTGAAATAGATACATGAAAATTAATTAAAGCAGTCGTTTTCCTTTATTAAAGGCTAATATTAAAACACATTTTTGGGAAGGAACATGGTATTCCGAAAAAAGGACATCTCATTTTCTTATGTAATGTCCATCAATATATTGTAGTGTTTCAGGTTCTTTTTGGACAGAAATGAGACTGCAACTGTGAGTAGATGAAGGCTGTTTATTTTGACAATAATTAAATAATCACAAAATAAAATCATAAAGTGAGGGAAAGGAGACTGGGAGTCGAAAGTGAAAATAAATGATTGTAGTAATTTTTCTTTTACCCTACCCTTCCCAGTCTTTACCCCGCCCCTCTTTTGCGCAAAACCTGCACTCCAATTCCCCTCCACACACGTGTACCACCATGCAACCCCTGCACGCATACACCCACCATGCAACCCCTGCACGCACACACCACCATGCAACCCCTGCACGCATACACCCACCATGCAACCCCTGCACGCACACACCACCATGCAACCCCTGCACGCATACACCCACCATGCAACCCCGGCACACACACACCACCATGCAACCCCTGCACGCATACACCCACTATGCAACCCCGGCACGCACACACCACCATGCAACCCCTGCACGCACACACCACCATGCAACCCCTGCATGCACACACCACCATGCAACCCCTACATGTACACACTACCATGCAACCCCTACATGCACACACCACCATGCAACCCCTGCACGCACACACCAACATGCAACCCCTGCACGCACACACCACCATGCAACCCCTGCACGCACACACCACCATGCAACCCCTGCACGCACACACCACCATGCAACCCCTGCACGCATACACCCACCGTAGCAAAAAAATATATATTTTTGGGTATTCAGCCCCATTCATGTCTATGGCAGTATTAAAAAATACATTTTCAGTCATATCTCTCGAACCAGAGCACCTACAACCACTGTTCGAAGGGTTCTAGACCAGCCTGAATGTAACATGCCTAGTTTCGTAGCAATTCTTTGCAAAAAATATTTTCAGGGCGTTCAGGGTGTTCAGCCTCATTAATGTCTATGGCAGGGTTGAAAAACACATTTCAGGCATATCTCTCGAACCCGAGCACGTAGAACCACCACTCGTGATATAGACTCAGGGGAGCACCCCAAACCACCCCCTAAAATGGTGTGGTGGTTCACCCAAAAACTCATGTCATGACGAAAAAATTCACTTTGCCAAGCCGTCCTGGCATCTGAATCATGAAAATGGTGACTCCTTGTGCAGGGCCCCCACAGAACCCGAGATACACCCTGTCAAAAATGTCCAAAAACAACCAGTGGGGTGGCGTATGAACCCGTGGCCGATGTCTTTCTTTAGCTAAGACTCTTGTGCACGCAAAGAGTGCCCTTCTGAGTTTGTTGGTCCAGGGGTCGTGGACATACGGGTACGATAAGAGACCACCCCCTTCCCTATGGCAAATCCCATTATAAAAACACTATCGGGGTAAGGCTCGGCCAATGGCGGTCGTGGGTCGTATGAACTAGAAGGAACCCATTTTCTTTAGCTAAGACTGTTGTGCATCTAAAGAGAGTACTAGCGAGTTTGTTGGCCCAGGATGT
Organism: Acipenser ruthenus; assembly: GCF_902713425.1. Lineage (NCBI taxonomy): Eukaryota > Metazoa > Chordata > Actinopteri > Acipenseriformes > Acipenseridae > Acipenser > Acipenser ruthenus. The sequence goes on along the minus strand of NC_081190.1, from coordinate 50,730,937 downwards.
GTGGATTCATGGGGTATGACAGGAGGACTGCCCCCTTGACCACAATTTCCTATAGCAAAATACATACAAAAAAATTCCATTATATATAAGACCTGAAATGTGCACATTTTGTAGTGTATTTATGCAACATAAGCACCAATTTAAATCCATTCCAAGTGTTTTGTGATCACAGTATCAGCTTGAGTGTATCGGAGCATAGTTTTGCACCAAAAGCGAGCGGAGGCGAAAAAAAGCACTATATACCCTATTCTTTAAAATATCACTTTGCAGTGCAAATTTGAGGAATGCAACCACTTAGCAACTTGCAAATTGGTACTGCAATTTAAAAGCCTGTAGTGTCAGACTGGTAGTCCCTAACTGATTCAAGTGTTTTTGGAATGATTCCTGCAAAGACAAAAAGAGAGATTGACAAACAGCATTTTGCTTTATATGCAGAAACGGGCAACTACAAGAGGGTGTCAAACAAGCTGTGAATGTCCTAGGAGGCTACAGAGTACCTCTGGGTATGAATCCAGATGCTCGCAGTACCTGTTCTTAGATGTCCGAAACCACTGTATCGCTGTATAACTGTATACCCTATAAAGATCACTTTTTATTGTGTATTTGAGGAACACAACCAATTACAAACTTCATTTAAATTGCTGTGCTATCAGAATATCAGTGTATAACTTTGCTGGGTATTGCAGTGTATGCTGGGTATCAAAAGGCCTTCACTTTTACAAAAGGCTGTCAAAATTTAAAAAAGGCCATCAAAGTTACAAAAAAATAGGTGTGCTCCTAACCCAATACTTGTCTTTTTAATTCTGTGCATCCAAATACTTGTAGTTAAAAGTTTTAAGAGTTAAGCCTTCTGTATGTTGTTCTGTCCTAAACCAGCAGTTTGTCACTGTGGCAATGTGCCCCGTCCCTGTGTGCATTTGTGTTGTATGTTGCGTGTGTAAATGTTGGTGCATAGTCATTGGTACACGGGATATAAACGGGTCTGTGTTTCACGTGTATTTAAAAAGTGTATATTTGTATTTAGGCACGGGATTGCACATCACGCACGTGCATTTAAAATGTAATATGTGAGCACGGGGTTGCACGTAATGAATTCACGTGCTGGGATTCAAGTGAATAATTAATTAGTAATTGAATCCCAGCACAACAGTATATATAGACACGTAGCACTCAGTCTGGGTTGGGTGTTCGAGAGTGGAGAACGGGTGAGAGAGAAGGAGAACGTAAAGTAGTAAAGTGAAAATAATATCTAGAAGTGTTTGTACTCACCGTGTTTGTTTGTCTCTCCGTGCACCGTTTGTTAAGTGTTTAGTACGTTTTGTTTGTCTTTTTATTTTGGCGTGTAGTGCCGTGTCCTGTTTTGTGTACCGTTTAAAACCTTTTTATTTGTTAATAAACGCTGAGTGCAGCCATTGCACTCAGCTCATCATCACCACCGTCTCTGTCTGTGTATTCCTGTCTGGTCTGACGCCACCCACTCTGGCCGTCTTTGTGACACGTGGTGTCCTGCGTGGGATCGACAGCGCCTCCAGGACTCAGGCCAGAGCAGGAACCGCAGTTTCTTGGATTTAAAATAAATAAATAAATAAAAACAAAATACAATGGAAGGCTGGAACTGGAGAGACGGCTGCAGTGAGCTGGAGGAGCTCCTCGGCAGGTTGGAGGACCAAGGCTGGTGCCTTGCCTGCGGGGTGTATGGGCACACAGTGGCTGTCTGCCCCTTCCAGGAAGAGGAGGAGGAACCAGCCCAAATGAGGAAGGTGAGGAGAAGGAGGCAGAGAGGGGGAAAAGTGAGGAGGAAGCAGAGGGAGCCAAGTTGGTGCACCATGTGCATTGCCTATGGGCATGAGGACGAGGACTGCCCAGAGCAGGAGCCAGGGGAGGAGGAGCCCGAACGTCCTACGCCTGAATGGGAGGAGCCCGAACGTCCTACGCCTGAGTGGGAGGAGCCCGAACGTCCTACGCCTGAGTGGGAGGAGCCCGAACGTCCTACGCCTGAGTGGGAGGAGCCCGAACGTCCTACGCCTGAGTGGGGGGAGCCCGAACGTCCACAGCCCAAGAGGGGGGAGTCGGTGCGTCCACAGCCCAAAAGGGAGGAGTCGGTGCGTCCACAGCCCAAAAGGGAGGAGTCGGTGCGTCCACAGCCCAAAGAGAGGAAAGTCGGGGCTTCCATAACCCTAGGAACCAAGCTGCCAGCAGAGGGAGAATGCCTGCTGGTCCCACCTCCACCAGCAGAGGGAAAATGCCTGCTGTCCCCATCTCCACCAGCAGAGGAAGAATGCCTGCTGGTTTCCCCTTCCGAGGCAGAGCCGCACCAGTCCCCTGCAAGAGAGGCAGAGCAGCACCAGTCCCCTGAAAAAGGGGGAGACTACACGCTGCTCCCACCTCCGTCGTCAGGAGACTACACGCTGCTCCCACCTTCACCGGCAGGAGCAGAGCAGCCGGAGCTGTCTCTGTCTCCGCCACCTTCACCGGCAGGAGCAGAGCAGCAGGAGCTGCCTCTGCCTCCGCCACCTCCACCACTTCCTCCATTAGGAGCAGAGCAGCAGGAGCTGCCTCTGCCTCCACCACCGCCAGGAGCAGAGGAGCAGGAGCTGCCTCTGCCTCCGCCACCTCCACCGGCAGGAGCAGAGCAGCAGGAGCTGCCTCTGCCTCCGCCATGTCCACCAGCAGAGGGTGAATGCCTGCTGGGTCCCTGTCCACCAGCAGAGGGTGAATGCCTGCTGGTACCACTTCCCCCACCAGCAGAGGGTGAATGCCTGCTGGTATCACTTCCCCCACCAGCAGAGGATGAATGCCTGCTGGTATCACTTCCCCCACCAGCAGAGGATGAATGCCTGCTGGTATCACTTCCCCCACCAGCAGAGGATGAATACCTGCTGGTATCACTTTCTCCACCACCTCCAGGAGCAGAGGAGCAGGAGCTGCCTCTGCCTCCACCACCTCCAGGAGCAGAGGAGCAGGAGCTGCCTCTGCCTCCACCACCTCCAGGAGCAGAGGAGCAGGAGCTGCCTCTGCCTCCACCACCTCCAGGAGCAGAGGAGCAGGAGCTGCCTCTGCCTCCGCCACCACCACCGCAAGGAGCAGAGGAGCAGGAGCTGCCTCTGCCTCCGCCACCACCACCGGAAGGAGCAGAGGAGCAGGAGCTGCCTCTGCCACTTCCAGGAGCAGAGGTGCTGGAACTGCCTCTGCCTCCGCCACCACCACCGCAAGGAGCAGAGGAGCAGGAGCTGCCTCTGCCTCCGCCACCACCACCGGAAGGAGCAGAGGAGCAGGAGCTGCCTCTGCCACTTCCAGGAGCAGAGGAGCTGGAGCTGCCTCTGCCTCCGCCACCGCCCGGAGCAGAGGAGCAGGAGCTGCCTCTGCTGCCCGTACCTCCGCAGGGAGTACGGTGGCCGGAGCCCCAGAAAGGGGAGCTGCCGGCCACGAAGAAGGGGGAGGAGGTCTGGAGACCACCAACCCCAGCAGCAGTTTCGCTGCCGGAGATCGTGGGGGAGGTCAGGAGACCTGCTCCCACTGCAGCAGTTTCGCTGCCGGCAGTACTGTGGTCGGAGCCCCACCAAAGGGAGCTACCGGCTACAAAGAAGGGGGACGAGGTCTGGAGACCACCTGCCCCCGCAGCTTTTTCGCTGCAGGACGGGACCAACAGGCTGTCAGCCGTGCCACTACCGGCAGGGGTGCTGACAGCATGGCCAGCCATGGGCCCACTGAAGCCTCCCTTCCCAGCCCGAGACTTTGTCCTGGACTGCTGGATTTTTAAGGGGGCCGTTGAGGCCATGTGTGCTGCGCACAAGGGGGGGTATATGTGGCAATGTGCCCCGTCCCTGTGTGCATTTGTGTTGTATGTTGCGTGTGTAAATGTTGGTGCATAGTCATTGGTACACGGGATATAAACGGGTCTGTGTTTCACGTGTATTTAAAAAGTGTATATTTGTATTTAGGCACGGGATTGCACATCACGCACGTGCATTTAAAATGTAATATGTGAGCACGGGGTTGCACGTAATGAATTCACGTGCTGGGATTCAAGTGAATAATTAATTAGTAATTGAATCCCAGCACAACAGTATATATAGACACGTAGCACTCAGTCTGGGTTGGGTGTTCGAGAGTGGAGAACGGGTGAGAGAGAAGGAGAACGTAAAGTAGTAAAGTGAAAATAATATCTAGAAGTGTTTGTACTCACCGTGTTTGTTTGTCTCTCCGTGCACCGTTTGTTAAGTGTTTAGTACGTTTTGTTTGTCTTTTTATTTTGGCGTGTAGTGCCGTGTCCTGTTTTGTGTACCGTTTAAAACCTTTTTATTTGTTAATAAACGCTGAGTGCAGCCATTGCACTCAGCTCATCATCACCACCGTCTCTGTCTGTGTATTCCTGTCTGGTCTGATGCCACCCACTCTGGCTGTCTTTGTGACAGTCACCCAAATTCATTAAATAAACAGGGGGGGGGGGGTCATCAGATTATTCTCCGTTTTATTGTAACTGAGGTACCATTCAGTTGAGCGAAAATTGTAAAGGGGAAGTTGTTGAAGGGCACTGGTCTCTTAAACCCAGAAGTTCTGATAAACCCCTACGCCTCACTATATATTGATGGACATTACATAAGCAAATGAGATGTCCTTTTTTTTTTTTTGTGGTATACCATGTTCCTAAATGTTTTCTGGGGAGAGTAAAAAATACATTAACTTTGATTCATGTACTAAGGGTTACTCTAAAATGAATTAACGGTCCAGTTTATGGTGTGCATGCATAACTTAGAAACTTGGCTGTCAGGTAAGCAGAATATCTCAAAAACTGGCCTGAATTCGAAAATGCAGAATTTGGGACGTTATCTAAAAACCAGAGCAGCCCAGAAATTGGGATGTTATCAGAGCGGCCCAGAATTTGGGACGTTATCTAAAAACCAAAGCGGCCCAGAATTTGGGATGTTATCTGCAAACCAAATCGGCCCAGAATTTGGGACGTTATCGAAAAACCAAAGCGGCCCAGAATTTGGGACGTTATCTAAAAACCAAAGCGGCCCAGAATTTGGGACGTTATCTGAAAAGCAAAGCGGGCCAGAATTTGGGACGTAAATGAAAACAGGGGCAGTCTATAAGTACAACTGTGATTACATTAGATCTAAACTAATACATCTTCTAACAAAACTGTAATAGTGTGGAAGACATATATTTGATATTAAAATATATCGCGTAAACGATTTAGATATATGCTAAAAAGTACGCCATTACAGAAAGCCAATTCTTACAGTCGTGCATAACATGATAATTCATATAAAGTAATCGCCCATAGTTTGTTTTTTAATAGTATATTTTAATGGTAAGGTAGTGGAAAGTAGATCTCTCTCTCTCTCTCTCTCTCTCTCTCTCTCTCTCTCTCTCTCTCTCTCTCTCTGATCACAGTGTTAAAAATGCCTGCACGCTTTTCCACTCGTGTGACGACATATTCATGTGGCAGACATGGACCAATCAAAATGCGAGACTGTTATGCGGTTCCATCCCAAAAACCGGGCCTGTGTCATACCTCGTCTAAGGCGAGTTTCATATAAACGTGAACACGGTTTAGATGGACGCATGCCTAGTTAGCCAGATATGAGCAAAAAGTGGAGAAGGTAGAGTAAAGAATTAGCTGAGTCAATGCATTGGACCTGACATGAGCCTAACTTAACTATATAAATGTTAGCTTTATATATATGAGAGAGAGATTTAACATAACATTTGTCTGTTACAATGCAACCGTTTAATTAAAAATAAATCGCCATCTCGCTAGTGTTTTCTGCACGTTGTAATTAATGATATAATAATATAATTGTGATAGGTATGGTATTGAAAAATAATTGTTAAAGAAATACTTAGTTTTTTGGTGATGTTGCATATTTTCACAGGAGTGTTGTTGGTTGCAGCTTGGACAAAGCTTGTGTGTTTCTCAGGACTAAATACTACGCTGTGGTGGAACTCATTGTGGTTCGTTTGAAAACTTGCATTGAAATATTTTGTATTTCTGGCAGATGTTTTCACTGGTTATACATCGTGTATGTAACCAGTAACGTTGTCTTCATTTTTTTCCAGTTTTATTTTTTTGTGTTGAGGTGGAGCAGCCATTGCGATTTTTCGTCTGTTGAGAGTATGTCAGTCTAGGAATTAACGGTGTTGCAGTAGTAAAAAAAAAAAAACAACAACATCAACATCTTAATCACAAGTTTTCTTCATGCAGCAAATCTTATTGGTGGAAGCGTATGTGGTTTAGCCAATTGAGTGTCTTGAAAGAAAATGACACGTGAAAGAGGTATATCACGTTTTTTTTGTCTTCGTGTCGTTTTACAGTGAAGTAGTAGGCAATTCTAGGAATTTACAATCAATTTGTTATTATAAGTTTGTGTTTTGATTTTATTTGTATTTATTTTTTTAAATGTAAAATTGTGGAACACCGTGTTAACACGAAAGTTAATAAGTTAGTAAATTAATAATAATAATAATAATAATAATAATAATAATAATAATAATAATAATAAACATATAGCTATTCAATAATGAAATTGTGGAATATGACTCAGTTGTTAAATTTGTATAATTTCTTATGTTGAAGACTCCCATTGTCACTTTTTTAAGCCCTTTATTGCTAAATGTTTTTTTTTTTTTTTAGGTGCCATACAAAATATTATTTTTGTTATGTAATCCATCATTTTAACTTGATCCACAAAGTACAATCCGTTTTAAAAAGATTGGAGGAAAATAAAATAAGTTTCCATTGCATTTTGTTATATGTTGCCTATTTTGTCATTAAGTGATGGCAACTACAAATTGCTGGATGTTTTGTACCTTGTATGAAGCTTGATTTCACAGCAGTTGAAGAGACAATCAAATCAATATGTATATTTGCATGCATTGTAAATGAATGTTGAATAGGTTTGTGTATTGCATTTAATGGCAAACGGGCCTCTAGTGGTTTAAACGGTTAAAATTTCCTGCAATAAGTGCTCCAATTGCTTTATGGCGCTAGACTGGCTTTTGCTTCTGGTGTAGAGGGTGAGTCAAATTAAGTGGTCCGTTAATATTGTATTTTTGAAGCAATTGTTGAACAGAAATTCTTAAAACCTGTTTGTAAACGTGAAAGAGTAGCATCTGCCCTGGATGGCCCAGTAACCTCGCCCTCTCGGTCACACTGCGTTCCGACTCCTTTTGACTGGCGTTTGTTACCATTCACGCATTCTCCCACCAGACCCCAGCCTTGTCTCAGGGATGCTCCCTCCCATTTTGCGGTCCGTCTCTCCTTATTTGTTTTTCTAGGACGGAAAATAGGAGAAAACATTTCAGCTTGAAAAGGAAACACATCACCAATCCATTCCCTTTTCTTTTCTTCTGCCACGTTTACGTGTGCAGCCGAGACATTATTTGCATTAGTTCTTTAAATTTTGGACAGTCTCGGCCCAGAATAACTGGGTGTGGCAACCTTTCCGCCACCCCTACTACCAGGTGACGTTTTATCGGTCCAACGATAAATATACTTTTAGTGTGGGGTATGCCGCCGTGTCTCCATGGACACAGGAGATGGCCACCTGACCTTGTGGCCGCCACGACACACCGCCCAAGAGAGCGGATCTAATCAAGGTTTGCTCACATCCCGTGTCCACTAATGCGTGGGTTTTCACATTGCCTAAAACCACATCAATCATACAAGGCCCCTCCCGACCGTTTTCCCCACACTTACCTATCTCAGGTGCCCAATTACATGCGGCTACGTCACACTCCATGGCAGTGGGGCATGACCTGGCCAGATGTACCTGTTGGTTGCACCTAAAACAAGTCGGGGGGACAGAGGGAACAGTGGTTAAGTGTCTGTCCCGCTGCTGGTATGGCAATGGGGCAGGGGCAGCACCTCTACCCCAGCTGGGGGCCAACCTTGGTCTCCATGGAGGGGAGACAAGGTGGCCCATTGGGGTCGGCGGTCTCGGAGGTCTGGGTCCCGGGACTGATGGTGGTGGTGGTGTTGGAGGATAGAGAGGTGAGGGTCGGCTGTTCCGAAAGGCAGGAGCCGACAGTATCCCGGTCCGGGCAGAAACTAGGGAGTCCTCGTAGTCCTCGGCCAGTTTCACAGCGCCCTCCATGGTGTCGGGGTTGTGGCACTGTATCCAAGCCTGGGTATTGGCGCCGACCACATGGCAGAACTGCTCCACCACTATTGCTTCCCCCATTTGCACGTTGGTTTTGGTCTCGGGGGTCAGCCAGTGCACCATGATGTCACATAACCGCTCTGCAACCACGCTGGGGGGTCCGGGATCTTCGGTACTCCCTAAACCGAACCCGGTGGGTCTCTGCCGTTATGTTGAGGCGGCGGAGAATGGCCTGTTTGACCAGGTCGTAGCTGGCAGTGTTGAGGTCGCTCATGGCCTGGTAGGCTGCCTGAGCCTCCCCGATCAGGCAGGGTCCCAGCTGGCTTGCCCAGAACTCCCGCGGCCATGACGCGGTGGTAGCCATCCTTTCAAACGCCACCAAGTACGCCTCTGGGTCGTCCTCCACCGACATCTTCATCGCCCGAGCCTTCGGTGCCGACATCGCTGGTGCTGCGGTAGGGGCTGGCACTGTGGACAATGCCAGCCCTACCCGTTCAATGAGCGCGGTGTAGCGCTCATCTCTCCTTCTCTCCTCTGCGTCCCGTCTGCTCTCCAGTGCCTCCAGCAGCTCCGCTAGCGCGTTGCGATCCATCCCGTGTCTGACACCACGTGTGGCAAAGTGGTAAGTGGTAGCAGGTGTATAGCAGGTGCAGTGCAGTTACAATAATTCCAAGAACGCACAGACAACAAAGTACGGGTGAAAATGATTGATTTAATGGTGTATAATCCAATGGTCTGATGACCCGCCAGTAAATAATAAAGACACAACAATGTGTATTGCACAGTAATGAAACAAAGGGTTGCAGTCCCGCAAATAATAGACATGGTACAAAACACACACAATTAGACACACACGATCACTGTTCCAAAGTGAGTGCTCTCATTGCTTGTGGTGAAGTACAATATAATACGTGCTATTAGTGAAACAAGTGCTGATAACAATGTTTATTCGTGACGGTAGTGCAGTGATGATCCGGTTTCGTGCTGGCCCTTGGCGACAGCTCCGGATCTGTGTTTAGCTGTCTAGTGATAACAAACACAGACAATTACTAAACAGACAAACAAACAAAACACTCACAAACTCCTTTCGTTATTTATTTTGGGCAATCTCCCGGTCCTTCCAGTTTCTTCGTAAAAAAACCCAAGCGAAGGAAAAGATTTACAATTCTCCAGCCCCTTTTATGCGATTATGCGTGACCCCTTGGTAAACGATTACAGCTGACTCTATTGCCTGCAGCTGCTACCTCGTTTACCTTCCAGGTCAATACATTCTCGCACTGGAGTCTCGTCTTTTTCCAGGCTGACTGACTTCCCGACCCAGGGAATGAACTGTCAGGACAACCTGTCCAAAGCCTTTCCCTTTCGCTACTTCGTATCCTCACAGGTCGAGAGGGAGATTTACAACCAGAACTCATTATATTTCCGTCACATGGCCCTTGGGGAAATTATGAATAATCCCTATTTAAACTAAACATGAATTAATAATTTCATATATGTTTTAAATTAGCTGTAAATGTTCTCTTAATCAGTTATTATGTGTTTTTGTCAGATGTAATGTTTTGTTAGAAATGTAGTTCTATAATACAGTACAATTTTGTATGGGTCCTGTTGTACTATGCCAGGACACTGTAACTAGTATTGAGGAAAATGCAGTATATTTTGTTTATTTACATGGTATTATTATAAGTATATGCGTTGAATACAATACATTATTTATATTATTATTTGTTTATTTAGCACATGCCTTTATCCAAGGCGACTTACAGAGACTAGGGTGTGTGAACTATGCATCAGCTGTAGAGTCACTTACAACTATGTCTCACCCGACAGACGGAGCACAAGGAGGTTAAGTGACTTGCTCTGGGTCACACAATGAGTCAGTGGCTGAGGTGGGATTTGAACCGGGCACCTCCTGGTTACAAGCCTGTTTCTTTAATCACTGGGCCACACAGCCTCCTATATATTATGTATATGACTATCAGAACACATGCAATGTTATATTATAATCCAAGTGGAAAATATGATAGTTTCCAGATAATAGGCATATATGTATTTCTTGCTATTTATTTTATATGTGATTTATTCTTTAAAAATAGAATATTTGTCAGTCTTGACTAGGCAGACAAATGTCTAACCCAGAATAAAATCTCAAGCAAACTGTCAAGAAATAAGCAAACGCATACAAATTACATTTGTGCGTAGTCTGTTTATATTTACATATCGGGGCTTGAATTGCTGTGCCCTGATATGTAAATATAAACAGACTACACACAAAAAATTAATTGAATTGCTGTGTGGGAATCGCGAATTTTCCTAGTTGCTCCCGCACATCTGCAACTTTCAGTGCAGGAAAATCCCGCAGAGATATTTTAAGACACCAAGCTACTGTATTTTTCACCCAATTTAGAATGCCTGAAACGCTACAACAATCTCTAAGGAAGTGGGTGTCAGTGACGAAAGCACTATGAGCCGCATTCTGAGTAGTTCTGGTTAAAATAAATAAATAAATAAAAGTAATGCTGGATATTTGAAGTGCCGCAAGACTTTATTCTCTCGTACGTGATTCTCGGCCACTATCTTTAATCATTACAAACTCGGTACAATGCAGTAAGTAAACAGTTTAAACAACAAAAAAGACGATATTAAGTCTATCTAGGTGTTGTTTTGCAAGCGGTGACTCACTTTAACTCATAAAACTGAGCCCCGTTCATTGTGGGGCGTTAGCGCAATGAAGGTTACGCATATATTACTCAGGCACCGTAAAAGCCACCTATGGCTTGTTTAAAAATAGAGATTCAGGGTTTTCCAAAAACGTATTTAGTGTGTATGTATGTAGTACTGCTAGCCGGAACTACGATCGCCTGAAATTAAGCCTCATCATGTGACAAAGTTAACAGCTTAGGTTTCGTTTTGAGTCTGTTTCCTCCGTGATTGTAGCAGCTAAACTGCAAGGGGTGGTTTTGTTGGAAAGCTTAGAAGCTCAGCTCCCCCCCAGGTTGAATGGTGCAGTGTTTTTTGTTTTTTTTTTTACCACATATAGTATGCCTGGTCCTGTTGCAACTTGCATAATATGAAAGGAAATGTGGCCTTTTATTTGATATGTTACATGCATGCAGTACAAACTATCCAGTAGTTAAACATACATACATGAAAACAGTGAAAAACAGGCAGAAATAGGGCTGAGTGTAAAGAGTTTAAAAAAAAAGAAAAACACCTTTTTCTTCTGCTGCAGCAAAAACTTCACGTCAGCAATGGAGCGTGCTCTCTCTCACAGTGATGAACAGCTGTAGGTCTCCTGAAAGCAGCTTATTTTAAAGCAACACCAGTGTGAATGATGATGCAGTAAAATATATATAGTTTATGTGCAAAAGTGCCTTTATTTTGCCACTGCCCCTAACTCCCCCATTGGCTGCAGCATAGGGGGGAAATCCTGTCTTAGAACGCTGTCTGAACCATTACAAAACCCTGTGAAAACTGATTGTGAATACAAGACATAGGCTGAAGTGACAAAGTTATGTGATTGTGAATCGAAATGTTTACAGCAAAATGTTTCAATAAAAACTGATGTAACCAAGAAAGTGTCTACAGCAATTCCTGTTGTACAAGGTAGCTTTAATCAAGGTGATGTGCAATTTGGAAACAATAGTGGTAAACAGTGTGTGCCAAACAGTTTGACTTCAGTCTATGACTTCAGTCTATTAAGGGAGATGGTAATTGTCTGTTTCGAGCATTATCATATGCTGTGTCTGGCTCTGAAAACCACCATAGGAAGATAAGAACTGGTGTAGTGAAGCACTTGAAAGGTAATGGCACAGAATTTGATTCTTTTTTAAGAGATGGGTACACATCTGTTGAAGAATATATCGCCAAGACAAGAATGCAGTATGTTGGAACATGGGCCACCGAGCTAGAGATATTGGCTGCTGCAGATCTGTTACACACAGACATATACATTTTCCAAGACAAATGGGTATGGTTTTCAAGTAAACAGTTACAAAAAAATAGACATGTAAATGATGGTGTTATATATCTCAAACACTGCAATCAGTCACATTACGAAGTTGTACTGTGTGTAAAGAAGAGTGTTGTTGATTCAACTCTCTCAGTGTGTACAAATGAGATGTGTTGCAATGAGACAAATTTACCTACAATTGTGAATGATACAAATAGATGTAACAGAAAGAGAAGAGGAAATGACCTTCAAGTTGATTGTGAATTACAAACTTCAAAGACTGAGTGTGTTGTAAACAGTAAAGCAACAAATTTCAGATTACATATGGAGACAACATGTGGATTTGGTGATGATGGAAACATTAAATGCAGAGGAGGTAAAGGACAAACACGCAGTGATCAATTACAACGAAAAACAAAAATGAACAAAAGACAAGCTGACAATACTCAATTGAACAGTAACGTTGACTGTGTGACAAAGAGACGCAAACTGCAGCGTGAGCGTTATGCCAACAATCTACAATATAGAGAAGAAAAAAAAGAAAAGTAAGAGAACATTACTGTAAGACACAAGACAAAGTACACAAGTATAGAAATCACAGTAAGTACAGAGCTCAAAGAAAATCTGAAATGTCAGGACACAAGTACACAAATGATCAAAGGTACCATGACCGAAACCTAGCTGCCGGTATTGAACAATATAAACATGATCATGAGTATAGAGCTAAGGTACAAGCTTACAGTGTTGACAAATACAAACACAATTATGAGCATAGAGCTAAAGTACAGGCTTACAATGCAGACAAATATCAAGATGATGCTGAGCACAGAGCTAAGGTGCAGGCTTACAGTGTGTAGAAATACAAACATGATTCTCAGCACAGAGCAAAAATGATAGCACAGGGTGTCAGAAAATATGAACATGATTTGCAATACAGAGAGTATTAGAAACAAAACAATGCAAAGAGGGGAATAGCACAAGAAACAAAAAGACATACATACAATATGTTCAGTGTTCAAAACAGAAGTTTCATGTGGACCTGCATATATGTGCTGTGTTTGCCATCGCCACCTTTTTGAGAAACAAGTTTTGCACTGTAAACCACAGCTTTATAGAGATAAAGGACATGAAGCAAGTCAGGTTGCTATGCAATGTATCTCTGATAAATATTTACATAAATGTTCTGAAATGTGTGACACGGACTGCTCTTTCATGAAAACGACCAAATCATCATTGTGGATTTGTCATACATGTCACCGCAAATTATTCTGTGGGAAAATGCCAGCTGAGGCTGCATCAAATAACCTTGAAGTAAAGCGTATTCCACCAGAACTTGAATGTCTCAACTCATTAGAGCAACATCTGATTTTTATATATATTCCTTTAATAAAAATAATAGCATTACCTAAAGGAGGGCAACACGGTGTACATGGACCTGTTGTAAGCACAACCACAAACATTCAGCCAAGGTGTGAATCAGATGACCAACTCATCAGAGTCAAATTGAAGAGAAAACTGTCTTACAAAGGTCATCATGAGTATCAGTTTGTCACTAAATCTCACTTGACAGAGACATTGAACTATTTGAAGTTGAAAAATAAATTCTACCAATGCATGGGTTAATATTTTACCAACGATTACAAAAGTTAATGACAATGACATAGATGAATTACCCTATGACACATCTGATGAAGTTGCTCCATTAAGAATTGATGGTGAATTGAGTGCTCATGATAGTGGAGAATTAGACAAAGAGAATGAGGAAGAAAAATTAAATGGAATGTTGATGGATACATGTCTTCAACCTCTAGACATTGGACAAGAAATTCTTGATCAACATTTTGAGGACATACTCTGTGCAGCACCAGGTGAAGGTAATAGCCCAGTAAAGACATTGATGGATGAAACTACAGAGGCAAAGACATTTCCAGTATTGTATCCTGAAGGATCACCAACTTTTAGTGACAAACGTGAAGAAACAATAACTTTAGCAAAATATCTACATATACGACTGATGAATGCTGACAACAGGTTTGCCAAAGACACACATTTCATATTTTATGCTCAGTACCTTTCAGAGTTACAGCAAGTTATATCAAATTTACGTAAAGCAACAGGACAAGCATGTGGGGAAAAAAGTAACTGCTGAAATGTTGACAGAAAAAGATTCACAAAAACAAATTTTGAAATGTGATGAAGGTTACAAATTTTTGAAACCTATTCAAGGCACACCTCCATATTGGCAGACAGCACAAAAATATATTTTTGCAATGTTGTGACAACTGGGAATTCCAACTTGGTTTTGCTCTTTTTCATCAGCTGACATGAGATGGACTGAAGTAGTTGAGGTCATTCTTAAAGAGAAAGGAGATCTTCGAAAAGCTAACACTTTGGAATGGGCAGAGAAATGTGAAATTCTGAGGAGTAAGCCAGTGACAGCTGCTAGAATGTTTGACCACAGATTCCACACTTTCATGAAACAGGTCATTATGTCACCATTGGAGGCTATTGGTAAAATCAAAGACTACTTTTATCAAGTTGAATTTCAACAGCGTGGATCTCCCCACACACACTGTCTCTTCTGGATTAAAAATGCAGCAAAACTTCATAAAGATGATGATACAACTGTAGCTGCATTTATTGACAAGTATGTGACCTGTAAGTTGCCATCTATACAAGAAAATGAAGAGCTTCATAAGATTGTGAGCACTGTTCAAAAACACAGTTCTAAACATTCCAAATCTTGTAGGAAAACAGGGAAAACATGTCGATTCAATTTCCCACGCCCACCTTCAAAAGAAACATGTATTTGTCACCCACACCAAGAAAGTACATGTGTTTTCAACAACAACGGAGCACAAGATAATACTCAGGTGAACAAGGAAGTAAATGAAGGGCTGAGCTCCAAAGAAGGCAAGACAATTCTTGAGAACATTTGGAAAGCTGTTTCTAATTCAGAAAATGAGTATAAAACTGTTGATGCGTTAGATGCGTTAAGATATTTGGATAAATCAGTATAATGCGGATCTTCTTACATGTTGGAATGCAAACATGGACATACAGTATGTTTTGGATGCTTACTCTTGCATTGTATATATTGTATCCTACATTTCTAAAGCTGAAAGAGAAATGGGTTTTATTGGATCATACTCAATGGGAAGCAGTGAAGGAAGGAAATACAGATGCAAAAGCAGCTATGAAAAAATTGGGTAGTGTGTATCTTCACAACTGAGAACAGTGCACAAGAATAAGTGTATAGAGTATGTAACTTGAGGTTAAAGGAAAGTTCAAGAAAGGTGCAATTTATTCCAGTAGGAGAAAATCCTGTAAAAATGAGCTTACCTCTTAAGGCCCTGTCCAAAAAATGTGAATACTCTGATGCAGATGACCAAGACATTTGGATGACAAGCTTGGTTGACAGGTACAGACATAGACCTAAAGGAAAATAATTTGACAGCATGTGCCTTGCCACTTTCTGTTCAGAATATCGAGTACTATATGGATGTCACAAATCTGATGATAATAACAAAAGATGTCATAATCTAGTACATAAACAGCAAAATGGACTAGGTCTCATTCAGAGACGGTCAAGAAGTGATCCTGCTGTTGTAAGATATGCAAGATTTTCTGTCACTCGAACACCGGAGAAGTACTATCAAAGTGTTCTGCAACTTTTCCTACCTTACCATTTCGACAGTCAGCTTAAGCCACTCAATTTTGAAACGTATGAACATTTCTACAAAGCTGGTGCAGTGAAATACGACAGATTGGAAAATGTGAAAGCTGTTGTTGATAGAAATCGAGCTTTGTTTAAAAAAGAGGCTGATGCTATAGACAAAGCAGAGGAAATGCTGAAAAAATTTGGTGCACTGGAAGATGCTTGGGCTCAAATCTGTCCTGAAGTAGAAGCAGAAAGATTGGAATGTCAGAAGGCAAAGGTGAACAACAGTACTGATGAGGAAGCTGATGAAAGGAATATCCCAGACTTGCTCCAAACTTCAAACCACCAGAAACAAACAGAGGTAGTTGGATCAGTGATCTCAAAAACTGAAGCTCAAACAATGTTAAGATCATTAAACACAAAACAGTCTGACATCTTTTACAAAATAAGGCAATGGTGTTTGGATAAAGTACATGGTCAGAAGCCAGAACCTTTTCATGTATTTGTGACTGGAGGTACTGGGACTGGGAAAAGTCACTTGATCAAAACCATATATTATGAAGCAACAAGAATTCTTGCACAATCACTGCCAAGCCCTGATGACATTTCAGTGATGCTCACAGCCCCTACGGGTGTAGCAGCATTTAACATTGGCGCTTTAACAATACATAATGCCTTTTCCATAAGATCAGATGCAAAGCTACCATATCAGCCACTTGGAGAGGATAAAATCAATTCCTTGCATGCTAAACTCAGTAGTGTCCAGATTGTCATTATTGATGAAATCTCTATGGTAGATCACAAGCTACTTACTTACATACATGGTAAACTGAGGCAGATCAAACAAACACCTGACTTCTCAACGTTTGGAAATGTCTCCATTCTTGCTGTTGGTGATTTTTACCAGCTTCCTCCCATAAAAGGCAGCCCGTTATATGTTGAGAATAGTTCAGTTAATCTGTGGAATGATCATTTTTCCATTACACAGCTAGATGAAATAATGTGTCAGAAGGATGATTCAGCATTTGCAAAAACACTCAACAGGCTGCGTATCAGAAAAAAAGGAGAGTCTCTTGATGCAGAAGATGTTACCATGCTCTCTCAGTGTGAAACCGACCAGGAATATGATTGTATCCACATTTTCCCAACAAATTCCCAAGTTGATCAATACAATATCAGCACACTACATTTATTATGCTCAGACCCGATATGTATCAACGCTGAAGACTTTACAAAAGATGCCAGAACAGGAAAATTAGAGCGACGTAAGACTCCTCATGTCAAAGTGTTTAATACAAGTTTAGCAAAGTGTGTGAGTCTTGCAGAAGGTGCACGTGTGATGCTTACCAAGAACACTGATGTATCTGATGGACTGGTCAATGGAGTGTTTGGAACAGTTGCACATGTATCAGACACGTGAATGTAAATTTCCTTCAACTGTACATGTTGTGTTTGATAACAAGAAAGTTGGTGAAAAGCTACATAAGCTGAATTCCACATCTTCATCATAACCACAAGACAGTACTCCTATTGAACCTCAGGAAGACACTGTGACCAACAGTTGTGGTGTCAGATGACAATTTCCTCTCAAATTAGCTTGGGCTTGTACAGTACACAAGGTACAGGGTTTAACAGTGGAGAAAGCAGTTGTTTCATTAGACAAGATATTTGCACCAGGACAAGCTTATGTTGCTTTAAGTCGTGTTACATCTGCAAGTGGCCTGACAATACAAGGATTTAATGACAATGCTATATGCTATATACTGTAACAAGAATATTGCAGAAGCATTGTCACGCATACCACAGTTTATAAACAACACTAAAGATCCGCCAAGTGTACACACCACCTTTATGTTGCATAATGTTATGGAAGTTTTCAAAGACCTCCTTATAGACCCCTCAAAAAACCCAACAGGAGACAGAGTGAGTAAAAACAAATTAATTACCTTTTATTGATTGCAATCAGGAGCGTTCTACAGAGCAACACAGTCTCTGTAAGCAATAGCAGAATCGCACACCCACCCTTAATTTGGTGCGGGTTATATAGTTTTAGCACCCCCAACCCAGCCGAGAGAAGATCCGCCTTTTCTTCCGTCTGCTCTTCTGTGGTTACCCACAGAAGTTTGTTTACCCCACATTTGATTGGCTGGGGCAGTTGTTCAACTTTTGGTTGAGGCCTGATTGGTTGTTACCGGGCAGACTTTCTGGAACCTTCTCCGGCTGTGAGTGTGGCGTGGTGCCAAAAGACACTTTGTAACATCCTTATTATAAAAGTATATAAAATATATAAAATAAAATAAAGAGATAAAACATGCACAAACTCTTTTTTCTATCTCACTTCAGTTCCCAGTGTCCTAGAGATACCGGGCAGGGCTAGTTCTTACCCTCATTGTTCCATCTATAAGCTCTTTGTAGTGTTAATGCTGTGTCTAGCTATATTGAGTTATTTAATGCCATTTAGGCAATACCTTATAAGAAAATAATCCACTACAATAATGTTGAAGGACTTCACTCACATGTACATAACCTGAGATGTGATAAAAGGTTTTCGGAAGCTGATTTCATCTGTTTGACTGAGACGTCGCTGGCAGAGACGGATTCATATGGTCATCTTCAACTGGACAATTTCACATTGCAACACAAGCCAAGATCTCTCTGCTGTGAAAATAGTAACACAGTTTTTAATCAATTAAAACAACAGGTACATGGAGGAGTGGCAGTTTACACTAAAGTCAGCAGAAGTTGTAAATTTTTAAATTTGCCCATGAGAAATCTAGAACACTTGGCTTTCTACCTGCATGACATAGATGACCATTGTTGTGATATACAGACCACAATCCTACTGCCCTGAAACTACAAGTCTGCAAGCATTGCTAAATAAAATAGATAAGTGTCCAGGTGGAAGTATTTTAATGGGAGATTTCAACCAGAATATCTTTGTTAAAACCTCATCAATAGAAAACCTAATGAAGAGCAATGGCTATACACAATGTGTCAAGCATCCACAACGTCTGAAGGAGTTACAGTCTTCCACGGCTGAGATGGGAGACACTGTGCATACGGCGGGTGCTTCACAAAACTGGCCTTTATGGGAGAGTGGCAAAAAGAAAGCCATTGTTGAAAAAAACTCACATCAAATCTCGGCTAGAGTTTGCCAGAAGGCATGTGGGAGACTCTGAGACCAAGTGGAAGAAGATTCTATGGTCTGATGAGACCAAAATAGAGCTTTTTGGCCTCAAAGCTAAGCCTAACACCGCACATCATCCTGAGAACACCATCCCTACCGTGAAGCATGGTGGTGGCAGCATCATGCTATGGGGATGCTTCTCTGCGTCAGGGCCTGGAAAGCTTGTAAAGATAGAGGGCAAAATGGATGCAACAAAGTACAGAGAAATCCTGGAGGAAAACCTGCTGAAGTCTGCAAGAGACCTGGGACTTGGGAGAAGATTTATCTTCCAGCAGGACAATGACCCCAAACATACAGCCAAAGCTGCACTGGAGCGGCTTAAAAACAAAAAGGTCAATGTCCTAGAGTGGCCCAGTCAAAACCCGGACCTCAATCTAATTGAGAATATGTGGAAAGAGTTCAAAATTGCTGTTCACCAAAGGTCCCCATCCAACTTGGCGGAGCTGTAGCAATTTTGCAAAGAAGAATGGGCAACAATTGCAGTGTCCAGATGTGCAAAGCTGGTAGAGACTTATCCAAATAGACTCATGGCTGTAATTGCTGCCAAAGGTGCCTCTACCAAATATTGACTCAAGGGGGTGAATACTTATGTTTTCTATTTGTAATTAATTTAGAACAATTGTTTTCTATTTGTAATTAATTTAGAACAATTTGTAGATTTTATTGTTCACTTTGACATTATGTACTTGAGTGTTGATCAGTGGCAAAAACTCCTAATTAAATCCATTTTGATCCCACAATAAAATGTGGAAAGGTCCAAGGGGGGGTGAATACTCTGGAGAGCCACTGTATATATATATATATATATATATATATATATATATATATATATATATATATATATATATATATTCTAATTTTTTTTTTTGTAAAATTTAAATATAAACATTTATAGGCTTTAATATTAACATTTTCAATTTCCAGATAATAGGCATTTAGTCTCTATATATATCAATCCACAAGAGCATAACAATGTCTTTTTTAGGTAGAACAGTAAAAAAAAAAAAAAAAAAAGCACTGTCTATTTTGCATTTGTATTTCTCAAGCTGTATGAGGGAGACTTCTCCGGACCCCCAGAAATAATGGGGCTATTGGAAAAAGTCAGTAACCCAGGTTAAATAAATTCAGTAAAACCTTTTAGGTAATATTCTAGTTTCTGTTTTTAACTGTAAATAGCAGAACCTTAAAATTTTGTTAGTGTGTTTGTTCTTTCCCAATAGGTCATCTTTATTTGTAATATTTTAGGCCTGTCATCATGAACTGTTGATTGCTGATGTGGAGAGCTTTGAAAAAATTACGGTTTAAATTGTCACTTTAAAATAGTTAAACTTACAGTGTTTTCAACATTTTATCTGTTCATTAAATAAGCAAACAATTCCATAACATAAATATAAGTAGTTTGTTATAAAAAGGCAGTTTGTATAACCGTATTAGTAGGAACAGGTTACTTCTGTTGTGCAGTTATTCCAAGTATTTTCTTAATGTTTAATAAGGGTAACCAAACAGATAGAAGTAACAAGAAATTCAGGCCACTTAAGTCAGGTCTCCAGTGAATTAAGTAGGTATAGTGAACCTGTTATTGTGCTATACAGGGTAATGATAAATCATCAGTAATAGAAAGGGGTTATATTTACAAAACCCCACTTAAAATTGACTGAAACAAATAGAAAGTGGCCAGCTGTAAATTTCATAACAGTTGAAAGAGATCTGATATATCCTAAATATATATATATATATATATATATATATATATATATATATATATATATATATATATATATTTGCTGTCATTTTCACTGGGGACTTTATGTACATACTGGTTGTATCAATTTAAGTCCAGAACAAAAAAAGAGTGAAAGTTAAAATGTCATCAGCTTGATTAAATGAGAACAGTAAGTTATAAAAGAGTCTTTGTAAAAAATTGGGTTTAGCTGGTGAAATCACATCACTAAAGATTTACCTTCCCTCAGAAAACTCAATATAGGACAATAACAGTCTATTACTACCAAAGCTCAGAATGTAGAAATAAAATTCAAAGTGTTACATAAAGGCTTGGAATTGTCAAGATTAAATTACTTGCTCCACAGGAAGCACCCCAGGGAGCTTACTGAGTGGGGCTTATGAAAGGAATGAGCAATTTACCATAAATGCACCGAATTTGTTGCAAACACAGTTTTATTAAGACATAGAGAAAGGAATAAAGTGGGTACAGTAATACGTGACCCTTCAAATAACCATACATGGTAAGACCCAAAATAATTATTCAATAATCTGAAAAAAATGTACACTTATTAAGCAATCTAGCAAGAGTATTGGCGCAACGTAAATGTAAATGTGACAAAACACACTGTTACCCAGAATGCTGCTGCCTCACTTTTCCCTAACACGTAACAATAAAATAATACATTTGCCAGAGGAACAGATTTAAATATTTTTTCTTGCACATCATAATTTGATAGTTACGTATGTGTGTTTGGGGGGGGGGGGCTGTGCTTTCATTCCATGGGTGTACATATGGGGTGGAAGGAACAGGACTTAGCATCTCCACAACAAGTGGTATGGGCGCTGCCATTACAGTTTACAGGCACGTGCCAGAGCTGCCTGGGTATATGCCTGAGTGCGAGCAGGAGTTGGTATATACATGTGCAAAGGAAAGGGGAGGAAATAAAAGAGATTAAAGTTTGTTTTTTTCTTCTTTGAAACTCAGTGTTAATTATGGCATTAAGGGGTACTGTTTTGCCATGACAATCCGGATTATTTTATACAGTCAGGACTCGGCTATCCGTTACTCAGATTACTATGTGAGTGCTGACTGTATGTCTGTCAATGTTTGTATATGTCCGTGTGTTTATTCTGTACATTTTCTTTAGGTTACAACTATAGATGGTAAAAAAAGGGGAGGCGCTTACTTATTTTTTTCCATCATTATTATCTTGTGCAAACATTGGACTTTTTTATTCCTTGCACTTTTTTTGCACTATTTTCTTATTTCTGGAACAATATTGGTGTGGGACACTAAATAAATATTGATCACCTTTCAATTTTTGAGACTGTGTGTGTGCTTGCCATTGGAAGAACTAAGTGCCTTATAGGCTACACGCTATCCACACTCAAAGGGGTAGTGTGACATTTGCTGCTAGAAGTGGGATAGCAAGCCGCAGGGTAACCAGGTCCGAGTGGGTGGAGAAATCAGATTTGCCTCCGGAGGTGTCGTCCGACGAGCAGCCAGTGGTGCGACCTAAAGGCAGAAAGACAAAAAAGGAAAAAGCGACAGCAGAGATAGAACTGGTGTCCCTCATCAAAGACTTCCTTCTTGGACAACAGAAGTGTCAGGAGGGGCTGTATGAAGAGCTGTGGGGCCTTCGAGAAACCCTTCAAGTCTCCCGCTGGTGGAGCCTGGACAGTAGCCCAAAGCAGGCTCTCCCTGCACCAGCTCCATGTCAACTATGAATTGCCAACTAACAGCCAAGGTATCCCGCCAAGTAGGCCTGCTACTTTGCCCGTTAGGAGGGAATGAAAGAAGCCCCTATTCCAGGAAGCGGAGGACACTGAAAGCGATTGGGACGAATGGCTGCCATTTCTGTTGTTTGCCTGTAGAGAGGATCCCCAGGCATCTACTGGGTTCTCACCAGGGCCACTGGCTCTCCTGAGGAGAGGCAGGGAGATAGAGCAACATACACCAGTAGGGATTGTGTCTTTTGTTCTCCAGATGAGAGACCTGCTAGAGCATCTTCGAGAAGAAGCCAAGGAGACCCTGGCGAGGACCCAGAAAGCCCAGCAGTACTGGTATGACCGGTATGCCAGACAGCGAGAGTTCCGACCAGGTCCAAAGATGTTACTCCTGTTGCAATCCTCCACCAGCAAGCTCCTGACAAAATGGCAAGACCCATACAAGGTCCTTAAGAAAGTAGGCCCTGTAACAGATCCTTCGACCGAAGTGTAAGGAAAGATGTCCACCCCAGGAGGAGACATTAGTGGTATTCGGGGTGGAGGAGGAAGATTAGGCTACAGAGAGCGAGTCAGCACCAAGGGCCGGAATTGAGTAATTTGGGTTAGAAACAGCAGCAAGAGATAGCACAGCTCTTTGGCAACATCCCAGACTTATTCTGAGCTTGCAGGTGTCCTGGCGGTCCACAGGTCCAACAGAGTCAGGGGAAAGCTTGACGGGGCCTACCGTCCTTTGTGGTCATGGCATGCAGGAGGGCAACCAGGTCTGCAGGCCAGGCAGATGAGGGCTAGGCGCAGCGCGGCCTGCAGGGTCTTGGGTCTCTGTAGCCGCATGTACTTCCATTCCAGAGTTCGTCCGCCCCAAGGGCCTTCACGAACTGAAACTTGGCTTGCACCTCTTGTTTGCCTGGGGTGGAGGCCACGTAGGCTCATCGGCTCTCCCTCTCCAAGTCAAAAGCCAACTGGACAAGTGGTTCGTCTGGCCTGCATAATCGGTGCTGGAGTTGGAGGCCCTCCAGATTGGATAAGTTGCCGAAACAGCCGAGTGCTTAACTGAGGGCCTGGAAGTCCCCTAGTTGGTTGGGTGGAGGTTTTAGCGCAAAAGCTGGACGTCTCCCCTCAGCGCCGTGGTCAGCCGACTGGTTCACTCCCCTTCACTCCACCCATTGAGTCCGGCCAGCGTTTCTATTTGGACTTGAAAGGCCTCCCAACTGCCAGTCCCATCAAAGCCTGGGCTCTTGACTGTGTTATAGGGGCTCCTAGCCTCCAGTCTAGCATCCCTCTTTGGGTCTTCTAGGCAACCACTACCGTGACGGAGCTCATCACCATCTTCCCACCACTCTACAATGTTTGACCCAGAACACCACACTATTGCTTCGTAGTCTCGGCTTAAACTCTGAATTGCTTTATCTACACTGTCCCATCCCTCATGCCGAGCAAACAATTCAAACTGGAAAAGGAAAGCATGCCAGTTGGCCTTATTGTCATACAAGCGATAGTGTGGGGCTTGCTGTCTCCTATGGGTGCCACCATTGTTGTTGTTGTTGTTGTGAGCCCTCACTGGGGGAGGGGCGCAATGACCCGTGCCTTGTATCTTCTTATGGGCGCGGCCATTTTGACTGTGTGTGTCACTGCTGGCATCTCCTCTCTTGTCGTCGCCTGTTGGACTCGACTGTGTCATCATCACTCCTCTACGTGGCCTGCCCTCCCCTTGTCTCTCGCTCGCCTCACCCCACTAAAATGTGCACACCAGTCTCTCTATTTTCTTTTTACCATCGCTTCCTCCAGACCGTCGACTCTCAGCTCGCATTTTGGTGAGGAGCCCCCGTGTGCGTTACGATATATATAAACTAGTAGTGAGATAGCACTTTATGTATGTACTGTATTGATGGTCCCTGATTAAAGTTGCCTTGTTGAGGACGATACCTGGAATGGTTTTTTGATTGCTGAAACCCATATGAAGTCTCCGAAAAGTCTTACACTACTTTAAGTCAAGTCGATAATTTAGAAATTTGAAACAAGCAGGTTTCAGACACCCTGTTTACTTCCCAAGACTAGTGTTTTAATTAATATGAAACTCCACTGTAAGAGCTTTTCCAAATTCACCGTATGATGTCATTTTTGGCTCACAAGCATCATCCCAATTAAAGTCGCTACCTTTCCAATAAGAACTGATACTGTAGACAACTTTTTCATTCATTTCTATAATATAATGAAGAGAATGGACATTACCCCATGTATTCCCTTATTCTGGTACCAAAAGGTATTTCAGTAGTTAATTTTACTCATTATAGAAAGGCCATGGATTCATGATTTCCATTACACGAGAGTAGATGTTAAAACTTCATGCTGATTTGAACTCGGCTCTCGCCAAGATAAGCACCAACTAAGACGCAGCTTTACAGTAAACGAATGTGATCCATATGTGTCTCCATCCATTTACGTTTCCTTCCATATGATGATGTAGATATCCTTCTGTCTGGTGTTAATGGCTGAAGTGTAATGCTGGCTCCAGGGATCAGCTTATTTTGCCTCCCTGGCGCATCAGCACACACAACGGCTGCGATGCTGGCTCCGGGGATCAACCACAGTGCGGCCTCCCCAGCGCATCAGCATGACAACCGTCTGGATTGAGCGAAGTAGGGTACATCTCTGGGGTCTTCAAGTGGGCACCTTCCATCCTCAGTGTTTCGTCGACTAGCCCATGACACCTCAAGAGGGCTCGACGGTGATTCTGGCGTCCCAGCATCACCCCCCTCCGTCCCCCACTCAACTCAGCCCAGCTTACTTACCTGTACATCAGCGTTTCTTTCTTTCTATTGTGCTTGAGATCCCCAGCCAGAATCTTTACTTCTCAACCACAGCCAGTTGCTGCTCCTCTCTGCTGCTTCAGATAAGTTCTTCACTGTGCGACGCAACTCTTGGCCACTGAATCCGACGTCTCTGAGAAACCGGGTTGTAGAGTGTGCCACAAATCCTCGACAACCCACTTCCACTGGGTAAACCCGGACTCTCCATCCTCGCTGTTCCGCTTCAGTGGCTAGTTGAGCATACCGCAGTTTCTTCCTCTCATACGCCTCATCTACAGTTCTACTGTTAACTCTACCAGGTGAACAAGGCGTGCTGATCCAGACCACAAGACAATATCTGGTCGAAGGTTAGTGGTGGCAATATCAGGTGGAAAAATAAGCCGTTGACCAACATCTGCCAGCATTTTCCAGTCTCTAGCAGCTTCCATTTGTCCTGGGCGAGGATTGGTTTTAACACCTTTTCTTGATGGTTGCTCTCCTGGGTGGAGGAATGTCCAGCAAGTCCCGCTTCGACTGCCAAAAAGGACTTTCGAGTTCTAGCACCGCTCTGCTGTAAGCAGGTGAGAACGAGATCACAAAATCAGTTTTTTCCTTCAGCAAGTTTACTGTATACTAAAGTTATTAAATACAGTTTACACTTTATTGTCTTATATTGACTTTTTGTTTAGTTGGAAACAGAAACTGAACTAATTCTTAAATTGATTAAATTAACATTATCTCAAATGTTTTAACAGTTTGTTCACAACATCATCAGTGTCAAGCATCTGTTATAACGAACTCTCAATATGTTCTTTCAACAGTTTAACTTTAAATGCCATTATAAGATGTATTTCTAATTCAGTTACTTCAATATAGCAATCTCTTATAAATTTAAATTTTATTTTACTTCATTGATATACACAGAACGCAAGAGGTTAATTTTTAATTAGGCACCTGCTTAGCAGCAAATGCAACATTGAATATTAAAACTTACGACTGCTCCTATATTTACTTAATGCTATTATATTAGGTTTCTTATTTATTTCAATACTTTTGTTTTTTCTTACTATAATCAAACCTAGTTTGATTACTTCTGGCATATTAACTCTGTTCCAAATAGTTTGCCATTCTGCTCTCGCTGGATCAGAATGTTTTAAGGCTCTCTTTTAAAAAAGATGCTTTTGCCTGATAAAGGAGGTTTGGAACTTTCAGCAGGACGGCCTGACCTTTTAAAAACCAGGAGCTTTCTTTTCCAGATGTACAGAGACTTATTCAAAAGGATACAAAATACAAAATCCTACAACATTACTATTAGTAATGTATTTCATTCTATAGCATCCAATCCATATCTAATAAGTCAGCTTGTTCCCAGCAAGATTCTAATTCTCTTCCTGGCAAACTGGCTCTGCGAACACCACAGCAGGCCTGTGCATCCAGCGTTTTACATCACAGGTGTGGGCGACCAGGGTCTTTACTTGATACCTACAAAAACTTAAATCTTGTTAGCTGGGCTCCCATCTCTACATTCTCATTCCCATCATCAGTGGGCAAACACATTTTAACTGAATCTGGGTCCATCAAAAAATCGCACATCCTTGCAACCAAGGCTTTCCATGCAAGGATCCAATGACTTATAGCACAAAAGGGACATGCCAGAACTATCTGTGACAATTGGATTAGAAACCCATCCACTAAAACTTGTGCGGATTGATTAATTTATTGTTAATCCTGAGATGGTCACATGTATAAAAAGCCTGCAGCTTTCTGTGTTACAGGGGAGTGTGTAGGAGTAGAGACCAAGAGCAGGTAAAGAAAACGAAACTGACAGTAAAAACATATCAAATGCTACGAGTGCTGGAAGCTCAAGCACTGTATGTGTTTAGTTTGGATTTTGTGTGTGAGATTTGTTTTTGGTTTAAACTTTTACTTTGCTCTGTTAGTGTTGTTTTTGTTTAAATATTTAATTTATTTTTGGTGTTAATAAACACAGCGCCGCAGTGCGCTTTGGCATCCAAGTACCACTGTGTGTGTGTGTGTGTGTGTGTGTGAGTACCTGGCCTAACGTCACCGCTTCGGCTACCCTGTCACAGGTTTGTAGTCATTCCTGTTGATTTTTCAGTCTTATTTAATTTACTATTTCAAAATACAAGACAGTACAAAAACAGACACCGATAAAATGGGAATCACCCTGGATTGCATCAACCACCTATCTGTGGTTGTCTCAGGTTTACCCTGAAAAAGGAGGTTGATGGAATCTATGGAGAAAATCCAGGGGTGGCTTATCCCAAGGCTATAAATTGATAAATAAATCCCTGTGCCCCTACAAATGTAAATATTAGAAAATCCATATGTGGGAGGAGTGAAGGTGACCCAGAAGTGACGACACAGGAAAAAACGGAAGTGATGTTGTAATCCAAATGCCCGGTACCAACAATGGTATTCGGGTCAGGGTTTTATTTCACTATAACACAATAAACAGTCCTGTATTGCATAAAACAAAACTAAAAGAACCACTACGAATATCAGCAATGGTAATCGTGGTTTGAAAATTAAGTGAATAAATCCAGTGTTAAAAAATACAGTTATTAAACAAAATAAAGCTGATGTGTCCATTTGTCCGTGATCCAGCAGTATCCTCCCAGCTGGCTACCTTGCCTCCCTCCCGAGGTGGTTTAAAGTTGCAGTCCTATACTCCTGGACAAACAGCAGATTGTCTGGGATTTAGCAAACGCCGCTCTGGTTCACGCAGGTTCTGCTGCAAAACACAAGGGGTGTAAACACAAAACAACAAACAGATACGCAGCACATCTCAGTTAGGGCAGGATTGGGAACCCAAAGGTTGGAACTGGGCAGCCTAAATACTGCCGAGCCCCACCATTGCAATCAACCCATGCCCCCGCCTCCGCCAATCTGCGAACACAACACAGCTGATTGCATTTGTGGGCCTCAACAGCCTTGCTGTTCCGCGTCAAGCCATCCTCGAGGTATCCCCAGTCGCTGCTCGTCTGGCCCGAGTATGGACAGTCCTACAGCACGCTGCCAGCTGTCGGGAAGGTGGATTACGCCAGGGGTTCCTTCTTTTCCTGTCACACCATAATATTATCATTTTTTTTAAATTAAACCTTTGGGGGAAAAGTCCTATAAAATCTTGTTGTGTTTTTTGCATCTTATCGGAAAAATCTGCATATAGAGCTGTTACATATATCAATATCAAAATATCAGGTGTCCATATGGTATCAAATAATGTATTGTGTTTTTTTGTTTTGTTTTGTTTTATTTTTTTTTAAATAGCCAGTCCCTGCTGACTGAGATCAGTAGAGAAATGTTTGTTAGCCCTGTGGTCAACATTATAAGTGTTGTACAAAGAAAGGTCAAAGGAACAGGCTAGTCCTAATTGAAACACATAATGTGAAAAAAACAACGACTTGGACAACTAAGAGAACATATCTGCCAGCCAAATGAAGTATTTTTTTGCACACAATGAAAGCACAAGACCCAAAATGCCACATGACCCAGATCACAAGGGTGAACAAAAAAACACTCTGAATGTGATTCAAATATAGAGAGCTGAATACAGAACCTGCCTTTTGTTTCCCACTGGCACAACGTTGCATCAAGGTGTAACACAGTATACCTAAGGCCATTATGGGAATTATTGTACACCCATATTTTGAAGATAACTTGATTCATTTTAGCAGAATAAGCAGGTTTTGTAGTTAATGAAACACCCTTTAAATGAAAGACAATGCAGTAGAGGTCATCGGATTGGGTTAACTGAAAACAGCCTTTTGCCCAAGTCCCTAGGTGATACCTGACACACCCAGGCACTACATTTGTATACTGGAGGGAATGTTAGATAAGTTTGAAATCACAATGTGGTTCCTTTGCCTTTGGCCCAGCAGCGAAGTTTCAAAGTACAAATAGACCATGGCTGGCTAGCAGATGAATTAATTAAATGTCAGGCCTGTGTTGTTTGGGATCTATCTGTATGCACAGCCACTATCATGTCTACAGGGAATTAATTGAGAACATTTCACTGAGTGGTAGACCAGATAAGTAAATTAAAACAGGCAGAAGACTATTTTGTTGTTTCAGGAGGGAACAAGACGATTTTGTTTTACAACAATTTTCTAATATAAGAAAGTTATTTATAATAGCTAATGGTACAGATTTCCAGCTTATCAAGCTGGTTCAAGAGCTTTTACTAGTTCGGACCAGTAACCTTTTAATGCTCAACTTTCACATGAGGAAACAACAAAATGTTTTCAAAGTAGATGATTTAATGTTCTTATTTTTATGAAAATTTGGTAATTTATTTTTATTTATTTTAAATTATTTATTTTTAGTACCAGGTGAGTGGCTAAATTGATTAGCAGTTGATTTTGCTATTTGATTGGTTTCCACACAGTTTAGTTGGTTCTTTTGCCAAGCAGGTGTAACATTTAATCAAGCAGCTTATCTTGGCGCCAGCAAGAAGCGCCAGCAAACCGAAGAGCCTCAACAAAAGAGCCGGGAGTCTAGCTGTGGGAGTCCAGCAAGGGGAGGCCTGCGCTGAGACGCTGTTCAGCTAGATCCAAACCCAACGGGGCTCTAGAAGAAGCTATCTACTAGTCAGGTCTGTACCCTCCACCCTACTGCTCCTACTGTGCCTTTTGTCTTGCTTGTCCTGCTATGACTGTCTCTCACATCCCTGTTCTGTCCTCCCATCCTCGTCCTCTGCCCTCCCTCCGTTGCTGCTCCTCCAACCCCTCTAACCTCATTTCTCTGCCTCTCCCCCCCTCCCGCACTCTCTGGTGCACTCTGGAACTGTCACTCTTCTGCTAACAAAGCTGATTTCATATCTGCCTTTGCCTCCCACCTCTCGCTCGATTTCCTTGCTCTCACTGAA
Organism: Acipenser ruthenus; assembly: GCF_902713425.1. Lineage (NCBI taxonomy): Eukaryota > Metazoa > Chordata > Actinopteri > Acipenseriformes > Acipenseridae > Acipenser > Acipenser ruthenus. The sequence goes on along the minus strand of NC_081190.1, from coordinate 50,700,905 downwards.
ACCTGGCTGTCCCCTGATAACACTGTTACTCCTGCTGCCCTGTCCTCTCTCTACGTCCTGTCCCATACCCCGCGTCTCACTGGACGGGGAGGTGGGACGGGTCTTCTCCTCTCTCCCTCCTTACTCTTTTCTGTCCCCTCCGATCTCACCTCTGTCAATACCTTTGAATTTCATGCAGTCCAACTAACCTCTCCCTGTCAACTCCTGCTCATTGTTCTGTACCGCCCCCCTGGGTCTCTCACTCACTTTCTGGATGAACTCGACTATCTACTCTCCTCCCTCCCCTCTCTGTCTACCCCGACTGTCCTGCTGGGTGACTTCAATATCCATCTCTCCAACCCCAGCCACTCTGCTGGATTCCTCCCTCTCCTTCACTCCTTCGACTTCTGTCTCTCTCCGTCCCCTCCTACCCACAAAGCTGGCCGTCAACTGGACCTCACCTTCTCCAGGGCCTGCTGCCCCTCCACCTCTGTCACCCCCCTGGACCCCTCTGATCACTATTTCATCTATTTTTCTCTGTCTCTCCCCCCTCTCCCTGCTCCTCCTACCCCCACTGTCACCTCTCGCCGTAACCTCTGCTCTCTCTCCCCCTCTGTCCTTGCCTCCACTGCTCTCTCTCACCTCCCTCCTATCGACCCCTTTTCACAACTCTCCGTAGACTCTGCTACCTCCACCCTCTTCTCCTCACTCACCTCCTCCCTCGACTCACTCTGTCTCCTCACCTCCTGACCTGCTCGCCCCTCCCCTCCCCATCCCTGGCTCTCCTCTGCGCTCCGCTCGGCAAGAATCACACTGCGATCTGCTGAAAAGAAATGGAAGAGAACCAAACTCCCTGCTGCCCTAGACCTTTACCGCACTCTCCTCTCCTCCTTCTCCTCTACTCTCTCCTCTGCTAAATGTGCTTATTTCCAATCTGTAATCGAAGCCTCCACTAACGTAAACTATTCTCTACCTTCTCCTCCCTCCTAAACCCTCCCCCCTCCTCCTCCCTCCTCTATCTCCCCTGATGACTTTGCCTCCTTCTTCTCTTCTAAAATTTCAGATATCCGCAAACTCTTTAACACCTCTCCCTCCCCCTGCTCCAACCCCTACACCCACTACATCCCCTACTAACTCGCCCTCCTTCTCCACCTTCTTGCCCCTCTCAGACTCTGACCTCTCCTCCCTGCTCCAGGGTCACGAACCCACCACGTGTGCCTTGGACCCCCTCCCCACTCACCTCTTTCAAGCTGCTGCTCCTTCATCTCCTCCCTCCTCAACACCTCTCTACTTTCTGGTATCTTTCCCTCTGCCTTCAAAAAAGCGTCTATCACTCCCCTCCTCATAAAACCTACCCTTGACCCCACCTCCCTCCAGAGCTACCGTCCTGTCTCCCTCCTACCCTTCCTCTCCAAAACCCTCGAGCGGACTGTACACCGCCAGCTCTCTGCTTTCCTGTCCAACCACTCTCTGCTTGACTCTCTCCAATCTGGCTTCCGCTCTGTTCAATCCACTGAAACCGCCCTCCTGTCTGTCACCAACTCACTTAAGTGTGCCCGAGCTGCCTCTCTCTCCTCTGTCCTAATTCTCCTCGACCTCTCTGCTGCCTTTGACACTGTTGATCACTCTATTCTACTATCATCTCTTGCTGACCTGGGGATCTCTGGCACTGCTCTGGCCTGGTTCTCCTCCTACCTCTCCAACCTCACTTACCAGGTAACCTGGCGTGGAGCAACCTCCACACCTCACCCTCTCTTAACTGGAGTCCCCCAAGGGTCAGTCTTGGGTCCTCTCCTGTTCTCTCTCTACACTCGCTCCCTGGGCCCCCTCATCGCATCCTATGGTTTCTCATACCATTTCTATGCTGATGATGCTCAGATTTTCCTCTCCTTCCCCACCTCTGACTCCACCATCTCCTCCCGTATCTACCTGTCTGTCTGCTATTTCCTCCTGGATGCACTCGCATCACCTCAAACTCAACCTCTCTAAATCTGACCTCCTTTTCTTTCCCTCCTCCTCCCCCTCCTCTGATCTCTCTATCTCTGTTCCTCTGGAATCTACCACACTCTCTCCCTCTTCCTCCGCTAAGAACCTTCCTCACCAACTATGCTACCCAGCTCCTGGTCAAGGCCCTGGTACTCTCCCGCCTAGACTACTGCAACTCCCTCCTGGCTGGCCTCCCTGCGTCCGCCACCCGTCCGCTCCAGCTCATCCAGAACTCTGCTGCCCGCCTGGTGTTCTCTCTGCCTTGCTTCGCCCACGCTACTCCACTACTCGGCTCGCTCCACTGGCTCCCGATCACCGCTCGCATCCAGTGCAAGACTCATGTACTAGCCTACAGATGCCTTGACCAGACTGCACCCAGCTACCTCCAGACCCTCATCTCTCCCTACACCCCCACTCGACCTCTCCGCTCCGCTTGCACTAGAAGACTGGCTCTACCTCCGCTACGCTCCCCTGCCTCCAGAGCCCGCTCCTTCTCCACCCTTGCTCCGCAGTGGTGGAATGACCTTCCTACAGATGTCAGGACTGCCCAGTCCCTGACAACATTCGGGCGCCTCCTTAAGACTCACCTCTTCAAACAGCACCTGTAGAACTCCTCTGTTTGTATCCTGGGACACTATCACCCTTCATTTAAATGTGCTTTATTTTGCTCTTATCTGCCCCCTATTTTACTGCATTTAATCCTGTACTTCAGAATACTGTAATCTGCCAAGTGTTTAACCTGTAGTATTTTGTATTTAATCATATCCTGATGTAACTATTACTATTTAATCATACCCTGATTTAACTATCACTATTATCTGCTGTATTATTGAATTGTGGTTTGTCACACTTGAACAAAAGTTATTGTATTTCTTGCTCTTATTGTATTACTTGTATTCTAACACTTGAAATGTATTTGCTTACGATTGTAAGTCGCCTTGGATAAGGGCGTCTGCTAAGAAATAAATAATAATAATAATAATAATAATAATAAATAGTTTTTAATACATATAAATAAGAGGAAACCGTTCACGTAACATTTAGTTTCCATCAGTAGAGGCTCCTTGCTAACGTTTCAATATGTTGTACATATCTTTCTCAAGGGAGCATGTGTTTCAATCAAAACATTGGAGGTATTTATAGGTGTTTGACGGCATGACAACTACATGTTATTGTTTATATTCAAATCCATGATTCATTCTTACATGATGTAATGGTGTTCTATATATTGTGACATCATTTTTACTTCTATCTTTAAATTATATTAATTCTAATTAACATTATTTTATTATGTCAATTGAAGCTTCTTTAAGTTTTACTATGGTATCTAAAAATTCTATTTCTTTTCTTGTCCATCGTCCACCTTAATATTACTGTGTATTTCATTTGCCATTTTATGAAACTACAAACCGAATGTATTCTAAAGGTTCTCTTTCTAATTTTCTAAGTAATTGTTTTTCCCCATGTATGTACTGGCAAAATGCATTCCTAATTTATATATATATATATATATATATATATATATATATATATATATATATATATATATATATATATATATATATATATATATATATCAGTGGATGTGTATGTGTTGAACTGTACATGTATATTCATTGCTACAGCACTGGTGTAGCGGATATTTACTTAATTTAGTTATCTAGGGTATTAATCCCAACTACTAATTTAGTTTTATCTTGTATTACAATTATTGACGCCAAATGAATATAATTTTGCAATAGGAATACGCACAATGGACTCTATAGAGTAATATCCATCGAGTTCAGATTCGTCAATTTAACATCGATACAATATTAGACTGGATTATTAATTAGCACAGTGCAAAGTAACAAAAAAAAAATGCAGACAATGATTTAAAAGTAACACAAAATAGAGAATTCCTAAATACTTGTGGTCAAATTAGCTTAATGTGAGAAAGTAGATTTAATAGTCAGTATTGTATCACACCTGAATTCATACCATACATTTACACAAGTCAGAAATGCTTTCATATAACCTTTGAATTCAGAATGTGTAATAACGTTAGGTTACCTACCGTAACCCTGGTTCCCTGAAAGAGAAGACGACCACCAAAGACATTATGTATGGGATATGCCTGCCCATTGGGTAGGTATCACTGAGCTCTCTATACCAGAACTGCCGATAAGCCCCTTCCTGGGATGATGCACTCGGTCCCACCCACCGAGTGGATAAAACTGCCATCCAAAGGAAGCCATTTCTCTTTTTCCATCAAACCCGTGAGGGCAACCGATGCGACCTCGTGGTTGGTGGCAACATATGAGGGATGCACAAGCATTCTCCCAGGGCTGGCTGTGCAACAGCTGGCACAGGGTTGAAAACCAACTCTCCTGGGCCACTTGGGGGCCACTAGGAGAACCGACTCTTTCTCTAAACAGACTTTTTCAAGAAAAGCCAGGAGCAGTGTTATAGGTGGGAAAGCGTACAAAAATGCTTTGGGCCACTCATGGGCTGCTCTCAGCTCCCACGCATTTATGTGCAGGGATGTCCAGCGATCCGACCAAGGTCTACAAACTCCTCTGCCTGCCCAGACCACCCCCCCCCCCCAACCAGAGTAGGGTGTGTCTGTCATCACCAAGTGACGGTTGTGTATCACGCCTATCCTTACGCCTTCGCTCATGGAGAGAGGCTTGCCTCCACCAGCGTAGAGCTTCCCAGCATAGGTGAGACACAGTCAGCCGACAGTGTCTGTCGCGCTTGGGGTGTAGCCGAAGGCACTGAGCCATACTTGGATCGGGTGCATGTGGAGTAACCCTAGTTGGGTGGGTGATGAAGCCACGGCCATCAGACCCAATAGTTTATAACACAACACCAATTGTACTGTGAACCCTTGTTGAACAGGGCCAGACAGTTGCGAATGGCAGCTACTCTGTCGTCCAACAGGTAAGCTTGCATCATATGGGAATCCAGCCGGAGACTCAAGTAGACCGTACTTTACACCGGTATTAATTGGCTCTGGCATCGCTGAGGGTGAGACCCAGCCTCAACAGATGCTTCATACAAATCACTGTGTGGGCCACTGCTCCTTCCTGCGACTGGGGCAGATCAATCAGTCGTCCAGATAATTCATCATCCAGATCACTTGCAGCCGCAAGGGAGCTAGGATGGCATCCGTGCACTTTGAAAACGTGCGGGGGGCCAAATCACAGCACGGAAAACTCAAAGACACTCCTCTGTAAGGCGAAGCGGAGATACTTCCTGTGCACTGGACGAATAAGAACGTGGAATCTGAGTTCTTTCGGTCCAGTGTGATAAACCATTCGCCCGGCTGGACACCCTGCAGCAATTCCTTAACTGCTGGTCCAAAGGAATGGTCATGGACCACTGGGGAGGTAGGAGCTGCTTTTGAAGGAAGGAGCCACCTTCCCATGAGGCCGAGATAGAATGGTCCTCCTCAGCAATGCTGAAATCTGGTTCTGTAACATCCAGGGCAACCACCGGTGCAGGCGGGGTCAGCTCCGGGGCCGGCATTATCGGCTGAGCTGGGGCCAGAGCAAGGGCTTGTGCCTGCTGCCTGGCCAGGGGCTCCCAACGCCGCGTACGGCTCAGCCGTGTATTGAAGTACTCAGGCACCAAGGGTGCAGACGCACCAAGGACACTGAGTGAGGCAGAATACAGTACTGGTGCACTGAAGGATTGGGGCACCGAGTACAGGTGTTATTGACATGCTGTGGCGCTAAGCACCGAGGCATGGAGCATCTAAACACCGAGGGTGCCGAAGCACTGAGAGGCGCCTAGCCTTAACCGCGTGAAGTCAACACAACCCAGGAGCGCATAGCATATACCAGGGTGGATACACAGGCTCGAGTCGCTGTGGTAGGAGAGCAGTACAGGTGAGCGCATGGAGCTGCATGGTGCTGCACCATGGTGTAGAGAGGCGATAACCTGGTTCTGGACCGCGTGCAGTCACACAACGTGGCAGCGCATAGCGTATGCCAGGGTGCAGCACAGGCTCAAGGAGCTGCGGCGCAGGAATAAAAGTGTACTGCTTTTTTTTTTTTTTCTAACTGCAAAGGCAGTAAAAGGAAAACATAGACGCTTATACACACAGCAGTTCAGCTATGGGAGAAACACATTCACCATGCCAGGCCGGTGACCAAGCGCGCCAAGTAGGCAGGCTGAAACAAGCCTGCTGATACAACTCAACAGTGGGGAGCAGCAGAGCTGGTTCCGTGGGGCAGGAATCGCGCTGCTATACTTTTTCTTTTTAAACTGCAAGGCAGTAAAGAAAAAACACGCACACACAACAGCAAAGTTGTGAGGGTAAAATAGCAGTCACCGTGGCAGCACGTGTAACTGTTTTTTTTTTTTTTTTTAAAACCAGTGCGCCGAGTAGGCAGGTTGAAACAAGCCTGCTGATACAACTCAACAGCAGGACACAGCAGAGCTGGGTCCCGGTGGAAGAATCACGCTTGTATTATTTTTTATTTCTAAACTGCAAGGCAGTAAAGAAACAAATACATACACACTCCACAGCAAGCTGTGAGGGTAAAAATAATAGTTACCACGGCAACGCTAAGAAATAAAAATAACTGATTTTGTTTTGTTTTTACCAGCCCACTGAGTATACGGGCTGAAACAAGCCGGCGTAGGCAGCTCAACAGCGGGGCGCAGCAGAGCTGGGTCCCGATGGAGGAATTGTGCTTGTATTATTTTTTATTTCTAAACTGCAAGGCAGTGAAATAAAACAACACATACATGCACACGACAGCAAAGCTGTGAGGGTAATACAACAGACACCACGGCAACTAACATTTTTAAGCATGCAGAGAGGGCGGGCTGAGGCAGTCCAGCAGAGTCAACTCCACAGCGGGGTGCGGCAGACACAGCGCAGTAACTGGACAGGGGTGTCTAGCCTGGACTACTTGCAATCACACGACCGGGACAGCGCGTAGCCTACAGCGCCTACAGAGGGCAACGAGGCACCTCGAGGGCGCTATGCGCACTGAGGTACTAGACACCTGCCTACGGAGCGCAGTGTACTGTAAGCACTATGTGTACTGCGTACCGTGCAGCACTGTGCATTCTCGCACTAGCGTTGTGGCAGTGGGTACCAAGCACCACGTGCACCGTGCGCGCCGCATGCACCGTGCGTACCAAGCACCGCATGCACCAAGTACCGAGAGCACTATGTGCACCGCGTACCGTGCAGCACTGTTACTGTGCACTGACGCTGAAGTGCTGGGCACTGTGTGCCGTATGCACTGAGCACTTGTGCACTGAGATACCTGAGTATCAAGGGCTATGCATGCGCCGCGGTACTGAAGCACCGGGGAGGCCGCTACACAATGTGCCTACCCTAAACGCGTGGTCAACACACCTGGTCAGCGCGTAGCTTGTACCAGGGGGACACAAGACCTAAGCGTCGGTGGGCAAGTTGAAGCAGACAGCAAAACACGTAGAAAGATAGTATAGGGGAGAGCACACTATTTGTTTACAAGGCCCGAATCACTGAGGTGGGCAGGCCTACACAGCCGGCAGGGTCTACTCGACAGCGGGGATGCGGCAAGGCCTAGCCCCGTGGAGGAGAGCACAGCTGGAAGAGTCACTCAACAGCAGGGATACAGCAAGGCCTAGCCCCGTGGTGGAATTGTGTACTCTCCGGAAGAATAGAAAACCATTCGCGGATGACTGCACAGGCAGTCGCTCACACACAACAGACAGATACAAAGAGTGGCCTACCACACAAGCGAGGAGGCCGCTGAAAGACAGAAAGGCAAAAAAGGCTTAGTCTTTTTCAAGTCGTTGATTCTGGGAAAGCGGCAAGCCGGCTTTCAGCACGAATGCAAGGGAAATACAATCGACTAGATTCGACTCGAGAAGCTCTTTTCTATCAACGCTCAGCTAGACATAGAGGTCTTACCTTACCATCTTGAGAAGGAAAAAGAGAAATGGCTTCCTTTGGATGGCAGTTGTATCCCCTCTATGGGCAGGACTGAGTGCATCATCCCAGGAAGGGGCCTATCGGCAGCTCTTGTATAGAGAGCTCAGCGATACCTACCCAATAGGCAGGCATATCCCATAAGTAATTTGGTGGTCGTCTTCGAACTGAAAGGGAACTTGGATTAATATACATTTCAAAAAACATTATTTAGATAAGGAATCATATGCTTAATCTATGCACCAATTGAAGTAATATGAAAAGTAGAGTTTATATTTAATAGTTACGCGACAAGGTTCCCACTGATGCACACTGAAGGGATCCGATCTCATTAGTTAGTTGCAGCTGGATGTCTTATGGTGACATCAGTAGCGGGAACTTCAAACAGAACCGCAATCTTTAACAGGAACAGGATACTTTAGTTGATGCACAGTCATTTGGATATACAAGACCACGAGTACCCAATTCTTTTTATGGATCTCGGAAGGTGCACATAATTACTTGAGTGGAGAAACAGAAGTTTCTAGAACAAAGTACTTGATCTTGCTCACATTTCTTTTGGAGGCACAGCTTTAATGGTGCCTTTCAAGTACGCAGACAGGCACGTTGCTTGGTAGATTGTATCAGATGGTTTCCATAGCAACGGGTAAGTCACACATGCACAACAGCAAAACTGTGTGTGTCATAGGCTAGCTATGTATATGTGTGCCAATACTTTTGATCACCAATATATATGTGGCAGGGGCGACTATTTACTGTTGGACAAAAAAGTTTGACTACGCCACGTCTTAGAATTACAAGGAGCAAGAGGAGCCCAAATGTACCAGTATCAGAATATTAATTATACCATTTACTGGAGAAAGTTAAATCCCAGGAGTATAAGGTCAGGTTCCCACTTAAGTCCTTCCAACTAAATTAACACCAATGAAGCAGGTATTAAAGTTTAACAGAATTAAGACAAAGTGCAATTATTTCTGTAGTTAGGTAATTGCAATACCGCTCGCGTCCACTAGAGGGGAAGGTCACACCAGGAGATAATACAGTACTACAGTTCCACAATGTCCCCGTGTCTGTAGCCACAAGAGCACCAGGGAATCCTAAATTAAAAAAATAAAAAATAAACAAAACCAAAAAGAAACACCAAAACACAACACAAAATAATCAGTGAAACACGAAAAATAAACAAACCAAGAGTTCAAGGCATAACATATGATAATCAAACACAAATAACTAATAATATACGTGTTCTACTAAAGAATGTAAGTAAAGTAAAATTAAGTGACACTCTAACAAGATCCCGGGTGCAATTACTGCCAAAGGCTGCCAGGTGTCAAAGATAGCACAATATTGTTTTACCTGCGTGAGTTTCCAAATAGTAGTATTCAAAGGATAGTACACTGCCACAGAGGACAGAGGTCTGATAGTACTAAAATCAGACACATGCAGTACTGTATAAGACAACAAAAGAAAAGACAATATCTAATGCAGTGGCGGCTGGTGAGGTCTGTGGCAGGGGAGGCGGGAGCGCGAGTGGAGAATTAGTGAGTTTGAGTTGTGGCTGAACCCAACTGTACGGCACTCTTATGTGTGTTGGTGTGTGTCAGAGGAGCCTACCTGTGTATATAAGGGTGTCACAGAGCAGCTCACAGGTTGATGGTGTTAGTGTGGAAAAGGCTCCCTAGGTGGGTGGTTAGCTGAAGACGTATTATTCTCCCTCCCTTTCTCTGATCACAGGGTGTCACACAGCAGGGCAGACTGGGTGGATGGAGGTCTACTCTGTCTTTTTCAATCCCTCCTTCTCTCTCTCTCTCTGGTCTGTCTCCCTGTCTTTACTGTTTCACTGCTAGTAATCTACTGTAATAAACAAAATAATAATGTAATATAATCTACTGTATTAATAAAACAAATTGCATGTTTGCTTGTTTGTTTTAAATAGTTTTTTTGGGGAGAATTATAGTTAATTAAATATAATTGTGCTTCCCTTGTTCTGCATTTAACCACCATTGTAATTAGAAGAAAAAAAGAGAATCCCCCAGCTATAAATGTATTTTAACTATAATGTAGATCACATATAAATGTCCAGAAATAAGCATACAACTGTATAATTTATCATCTCAGTAGAATTGTAATAATTTCATAATAAATAATAACAATAATAAACATAACAATTTAGCACAAATGTTATGACAACATTGAAACACTGACTTATACAAACAAAAGTTGGCTTTATTAAGAATTTAATAGTAAAAATGACAATTTTAAATTTAAGTTAAGTTGTTGATTAAAAAATAAATAAATAAGGAGCTCCTCTAGTACCTCCCTAACTACTAAGGCTTCCTCCAAATATATTAATATTTCCTAATTGGTGTAACTTCGATAATTAAAATTGTCGAGTTAAAAATTCCAATTGCATCTAGCTCACTCTGTCTGTATCTCTCGCTCTCTCTCTCTCACTCTCTCTCACTGTTCTCAATCCTCACTCTCTCGCACATGTGCAATACAGGGTCGGTGGCGCTGTCTCCCTGTACTAAAAAAATTGCACTTAATCCAATAAGAGAACGCTTTCAAGCACCACGTGTCTTATGCAATTTCAATGGGAAGAAACCGAGATAGGCAAAGCTCATGGCTTTAGAATTGCACCTGCAGAGGGCGATATATTGCTTGCAATCTCTATTTTTGTACTGTTAACACACGCACACACATACACACAGAGACTTATACTTTTGTGGTCAATTATATATACATATATATATATATATATATATATATATATATATATATATATATATATATATATATATATATATAAGCTCAAAGAGCCAGCTGTCATATATACTGTATATATATGTATATATATATATATATATATATATATATATATATATATATATATATATATATACATTTAAAAATGGGGAGGCACTGCCTCCCTAGCCTCCCCTGAGAAACCTCCTCTGGTGTGTGTTATAAACCATGAGGCGAAGCCGAGTGTCTTTATCCGCCCGGGGCGTGTGGATATTAGCGTATATCCCACACCCTGAAGTGCCTTATTGCGCTTATAAAATGGATCAACCAAGATTACAAAAAAAAACATAAAAACATGTTTTAATTAACGAAAAAGTAATTTTTATTAATTATCCTTCCACCTCTGCCTGACCTTAGAAAAAACAGTCCCTTAAAACATAAAAAATAATTTCAGATGTTGAATTGAACATTGTCTTGAAAGTGCAGTTTTGATTCGTTACACTTCTTGTAATTCTTGGTTTATTCATTACATTTTAAAGTAAAATATTACTGTCCATTTTCACCATGACAGAGCACAGATGAGTCTGCCTTTAAATCACACAGACCCTTCCTCACAAGACCTGCAATAGTATCAGGTGAGAGTGCGTTTTTTTTAATCATCCTTTGTTATCTGGGGTAGTAACAGGAGGCATCCATACCTGATTTGTGCTACAGCTTCACAGTGGTGAGAAATACGTTATTTGCATAGAATACCCAGTTACTTATCAAACTGACTTTGCAATTTACAGCTTGGCAACGTGGAGAACTACTGGGCCAGTGTTAAGAAACAATGCAGGGCACAGCAGAAGACATGATACCATCGTACCTGGACACATTTAAAAGGTGTGGCAGGAATTGTCAAGATTAATTTATAAATATTCAGCATCAGATCAAAACAGCTGCGCAGGGGGTGGGTCCAATGGCAGCAGGCAGGCAGACTGAAGAACGGACAGACCGGGAGCAACAGCAACAAAACAAAATTAATCCCTGAATCCCTTTTGCTTCTATTGGAGCACCCATAAGCCACACAATACACCATCTTGCCACTGAATTCTCAAAATGTACTAAACATTGCGTAGACTCCTCACACTTAAGTCAATGGTAATTGCTGCAGGTAGCATAGTGTAGGACGTCTTATACATCACATGCCGATGATAGCCGAGTGTTTCCGAAAAATATGCATATTTCAAGTGCAGCAAAATATCGTCAGGTTTGCCCTATTTTTCGGCCTTCAGGTTACATTTTTTTTAAATTTTTTTGACATGATGTTATAGACCCTAAACTTTACATTTCTGCAAAAAAAAAAAAAAGGTTCACAAATCCTTTAATGTCACCTGCTCGGGCAGCTGCAGTCATTGCAACAATTCTTAATACATTTACTGTATCAAACTGCCAGGCTAATTCTTTTTCTAGTTGTTTCCTCATTTCTATTTTTTCTCGCTTGATGCTATAACTGCATCTGCTCTCATAGCGCATATATATGTTCCAAACCACATTAGTTGTTTTATTTCTTTCTTTTTGTACTACTTTTTTTTTCTTGTGTTTCTACCCATTCTATAATTCATTTCCACGAGGTGACTTCCCCCACGGTACCAACAATTTTATGCATTTCTTGTTGCAGTCTCGGAACACGATTCTGCTTTTCTAATAAACTAACCACCTAACAGTAGCATATATAATCAAAACAGCAAGGGACCTAGAATGGAGTCTTGTCGAACACCACAGACAATTTCTGATAATGCCGATTTTACCTCCCCAATAGAGACATACTGAAACCTATCAGAAAGAGAAGATTTGAACCAGGATGAGAGAAGGCCAGACAATCCTACTGTGCTAGTTGGGTTCCAGGTCAAACTCACGGCATTACAATCCATTTAATCAAAAACCTAGCTATGTGACCCCTTCCATGGCATCTAAAGCATTCCCCCTGAAAATCCTATAGTGGAAATGATTGACAATACCCTGTGTTATGCTTTTGTTTGGCTGTGGTGCCCTTTTAAAACCTTGTGTTATACCCCCGGCCTGTGGTGGGCTAGCCCTTTTCCCCGACCCCCATTGCCCGTCACAACTGACACTCTTTGGCTCCGTGACCCCTTTCAAAGTCCACCTTACCTTGTCCCCTTAGTGCAGGTTTTGAGGCGGGGCCAGTGGAGCTCGGCCCTCCTTGTTGAGCCTCCTGGGTGGAATGAAAGGCCTCTGCCAAGTCAACCGCGTCCTGCAGGCTGTTTAGGGTGTCTCCTCATTAGGGCTGTTAGTTCAGTCTCTAAATAGCAATCGATTAACTGGGCACACAAAATCGAATCGTTCAAATAAATATCGATGATTGTACCAGCCACATACATTGTCGCTCCATTCCTCTCCCCCTGACGTGATTATTTTAATATCATTGCTTTTATAAGTAAAAGCTTGAGCACAACAATTGAATGCGAGGGGGAATTACGCCTTTGTAGCATCAGGAGAAGAAAAAATAAACACAACATTTGCAACAAAACAAGCCTAAAGCAAGTTTAACATATTACAAGAGTGTTACTAAAATATTTATTCCAAACAGATTACAGTACTTTGGAAGTGTTGTGTAGAATATATGCAAAAATAAGAACTGCCTTCAAAAGGCAGAAACTTCTGAATACAACCAAACAGCAATCAGCTTTTCAGAGGTCCTCAGAGCAGGGATCACGTCAGCTTGTAGTACCAAGTTGAGTGACACTTGACTAGAATTGTACTCAATTAAATCTAATTATTTGCTCTGTTATATATATATATATATATATATATATATATATATATATATATATATATATATATATATGGCAGAGCCCTTGTAAATATTGGCAGGGATGGGGTTAAATTCTCCTCCCTGCCCAGGTTTATTGTGTCAGGTGGGAGTAATCAATAATCAATTAGCACCCAGTCACATGACATAAAAGGAGGCCTCAGCTCCTCAGTAGAGTGAGGTAGCTGAGGAAGCAAGCAGGGATTTTGTGTTGCTTACTGGTTTTTCTTTGTGTGCTTTTTTAAAAAAAATTTGCAGTCCAGTGAAGGCAAAGCTCAGCCTGGAAGCCTTATTTTTGCTTTGTGTTCATTGTTTGTGTTTAAGAACCTTTTGTTTGGCCCTCGTGCCTGTTTATTTTGTGTTTTCTATTTAATGAAAGTATTTTATTTGAACTGCAGTCTGTCTCTGGGCCTCATTCTGTCACAATATATATTAGAGAAATGTTTTTTAATATGTAACACCAGTTATATTTGATTATATTAACCTAGGTCAAAAATATTATGTTACCTTTTCAGTGTGTTGTCAATGGGCCAGTTTAACTTCATATACAAATGTGTGTTAACAAAGTATTGAACAAAGACTGTAGGGGTTTATCATAAGCCTTTGAATAAAACCACTAAGCATACAGTGGCCAGTCCAGTTATTTTCATTTAAATTTAGGCTATAATGAACATGTTAAATATAATAGCCTCATATTAACTGTACCATGCTTGGACTAAGCCTGACCTCTCTCTGTTTCTAAATAAATCCCCTGCGCAAGCAGGTTTGAGACACCCTGTTTACCTGCAAGGCTAGCTTTTTAATTAATATGAAAGCGCTTTTCCAAATTCACAGCATGAAGTCATTTTTGGCCGGATTCAAGAGACGCCTCTTCATAAAAAAGCTTACATAATATTTTTTAATAACTAAGCTCTCATTATATTCTTAATATAATGAGGTACATACTCCTGTCTTTTTTACAGTACCTTCCATTGGTTATCATTCAAGGTTGGCAAATCCCACTTTTAAGAGCCAACACTGAATCCTGCTTTGAGGTGCCAAAGACTAAGCCTTATCTTTTGAAGGTTTAATGCCCTTACAGAATTATACTGTGTGCCTGAGGCAAACTTTTAATTCTTTCACTTTTAAACTCTACAGTTTCCCTGTAAATAAATACTTCTGTTTATTACTGCAGTAAAACTTAAATAAATGCAACACTGTGGCTTTTTTAGTTTTAAATGTAACTCTGTCCAAAAGTTGCTTTTTCTTTTGTAATACAAAAGCCTCTGTATTTTTGGCTTATAAACATTGACCCAATTAAAGTCGCTACCTTCCTGATAAGAGCTTATACTGTAGACAACTCTTCTAATTTAAATGGAATGCTCGCTTTGGCTGCCAAGTTTTCATTAATTTCTATAATACAATGAAGAGAAGGACATTAAATCATATACTCCCTTTTTCTGTTTGTTATTTTTTTTGAAAAAAGATTGCTCATTATTGAAAGGCCTTGGATTCAAAACTGCTGATTACCAGCGGGTCTCGCTTCAACTGCCAAAACCTATTTTTTCAAAATTGTTCTTACCTTCCACTATATGGAAGTGTAGTTATAGAATACAAAATAAAAACAAGAGCTGTCTTTAAAGGCAGACTTCTGTATACGACCAAACAGCAAACAGCTTTTTCAGAGATCCTCCGAGCATGTACCGCACAAATTGTAGTTCACAAGTTGAGTGACACTTGACTGGGGTTTTACCTCAGCTTTTATAGTTTTTTTTTATCCATTTAATATGTGAGAAGACACAATTAAATCTATTGTTTTGCTGTTGTGACAGCTCCTATCTTTACGTGAACAATATATCTAAAAAATACAGATGACTCCCTTTTCAAAATTAATTGAATGTGAGCTCATGGTTCACTATCTTCCACCCCTCCTTTCACTAAAAATGAGGTGAACTGGAGTTCACAGGGTCCTTGCTAATACAATACAAGTATATATATATATATATATATATATAGAGAGAGAGAGAGAGAGAGAGAGAGAGAGAGAGAGAGAGAGTTTTTAATGTGTAACACCAGCTCTATTTGATTTATATTAACCTGGGTCAAAAATACATGTCCCTCTTAGCAGCGTATTATGGCCCATTGACAACACCTTTTCAGTGTGTTATCAATGGGCCAGTTTAACTTCATATACAAATATGTGTTAACAAAGTATTGGACAAAGACTGTATGGGTTTATCATAAGCCTTTCAATAAAACCACTAAGCATACAGTGGCCAGTCCAGTTATTTTCATTTAAATTTAGGCTATAATGAACATGTTAAATATAATAGTCTCATATAACTGCTTGGACTAAGCCTGGCCTCTCTCTGTTTCTAAAAATGCCCCAGTGCAAGCAGGTTTAAGACACCCTGTTTACCTGCAAGGCTAGTTTTTTGATTAATATGAAACTCTACTGCAAGCGTGTGATAAAGAGAGAAAGAATCGATGCTGGAAATCTCCCTCCCGATCAGAAACGGTGCCATGTAATGTTGGTAGTACGCTTCCCCATAGACGGGTCGACTTGACAGTGGACGGAAACATGAAGTCGGACATCTTGGTGGAGGCACGTAGCTGTCAGTACAAGAAACGACTCGCATGTGATTAGCTGTGGGCCAGGCAGCGATTGGTTACACCGGGGCACCAAGCTGATTGCAGGGAGGAGTTGGGTAGTACAAAGGGGACATAGCTACGCAAGTACAGCCCCTGAAAATGTAACAGATGGCCAGAGCCTGTATTGTTTGCTGTTTTTGTTACATTTGTGTTTTTGTGTTTTATAGAGGAGGAGTGAGCACCCAGGAGCTGTTGCTTCAGAGCCAGCAGGCAACCCTGAGCACTTCCTTGCACAGCACAAGACACACGTGCACCATGTTCCCCCGGAGTTAAGCATGCACACTTTCGTGCATGGAGGACGCTGGACGGATAAAGTCTTTGGATTATTATTATTTCAGGTTTCCAAGCCCGCCATGTACACCCCAATTTGTTAAAATAAAACACAGATTGTTTTGGGAGAAATACTGTTTGGACATTCACTTTGTTCCCCACACCACTTACACCACTTGCACCTGACAACAAAGCGCTTTTCCAAATTCACCGCATGAAGTAATTTTTGGCAGGATTCAAGAGACGCCTCAGACCGGTATCTTTTCAGATAATACAAAAGCTTACATCAAAATTTTTATGACTAAACTCTTATTATTTTCTTAATATAATGAGGTACATACTCCTGTCTTTCTTAGAGCACTTTCCGTTGGTTATCATTCAAGGTTGGCAAATCCCGCTTTTAAGAGCCAACACCGAATCCTGCTTTGAGGTGCCAAAGACTAAGCCTTATCTTTTGAAGGTCTAATGCCCTCCCAGAATTATACTGTGTGTCTGATACAAACTTTTAATTCTTTCACTTTTAAACTCTATAGTTTCCCTGTAAATAAATACCTCTGTTTATTACTGCAGTAAAAATTAAATAAATGCAACACTGTGGCCTTTTTAGTTTTAATTGTAACTCTGTCCAACAGTTGCTTTTTCTTTTGTAATACAAAATCCTGCGTATTTTTGGCTCACAAACATCATCCCAATTAAAGTCGCTACCTTTCTGATAAGAGTTTATTGTATAGACAACTCTTCTAATTTAAATGAAATGCTCGCTTCGGCTGCCAAGTTTTCATTAATTTCTATAATATAATGATGAGAACGGACATTACCCCATATACTCTGTTATTCTGGTACCAAAAGGTATTTCATTTGTTAAAAAGATCGCTCATTATAGAAAGGCCTTGGATTCAAAACTACTGATTACCAACGAATCCCGCTTCAACTTCCAAAAAGCACATTCCATGCCCAGCACCACTTTGCTACAAGCAGGTAAAGAAGAAGTCACAAAATTAGTTATTTTCCTTCAGTAGGTCCACTGTGTATTGAAGTTATTACAGTTTACACTTTATGGTCTTATATTCAAACATAACACTTCCTCAGTTATAATAAAACATTTACACTTATATTCTGTTTGAATTATTCTAGAATACCTGTGTTTAGCTTAAAAGACTACTTTCAGATCAAGCTTACTTTTTTTCTAAATAAGAAACTTGACTGTGAATCCATTAAACTATAGGCTTGTTAATTTTGAGAAATATAGCAGCATTATTAAGACTTCTGTTGTTCTTACTATTTTTATTACACTAAAGCCCCAAACAGGCAAAACACGTGTTAATTAAAATATTATGTTTATTTACTTCATACATATTATTAATCTTCAGAGAGTTTATTTCATTCTGTTCCTTATTAGATCAAAATACTTTTTAAAACGTCTGTGCTTTGTTGCAATAAAATCAAATAGGTGCAACATAGCTTTTTTCATAGTTTTAAATATTGCTCCGTCTAGAAAGGGTTACTTTTTCTTTTTGTTAACTTGCAATACCTAGCCTCTGTGTTTATCCCCCAGATGCCTGCTTCTGCCAAGGTTAGTGCTTATTAATTTAAAGATTGGGGAAGACCCTATTTTTAAGTCTGACCAGTTTTCAAGAGTATATGTCCACTTTTATAACAAAGGCACAAAGACATGTTTTTCTAACATTAACATTTGTTCAGTTTTCTTCAAATTCAAATCCTTGTAACCTGTTCATAATTTGCTGCAATATTAGTTATGCTGGTTTTATATCCTTTAAAACACAGTACAATTATTACAATACTCTGACAGTGTAAGTTAGTACTGAACTTCTCTCATTTTTAACTGTAATATGTTCTTTCAACAATAATTTTATTTGTACAGTTTAACGTTAAATGATTTTATAACATGTACTTCTAATTCAGATAATTCAATATAGTAGTCTTTTTTTATAAATTGTAATTTTATTTTACTCCATTGGTATACACAAGGCAAGAGGTTAATTTTTAATTAGGCACCTGCTTGGCAGCAAATGTAGTTGAATATTAAAAATACCTCATGTATTTACTAAAGTTATTATATTAAGTTTCTTATTCTTAAAATCTCACAGTCTTCTATTTAAATACATTCGTTTTTTTCGCTTGATAAGGGAGGTTTGGAACTTTCATTAGGTCAGCCTGACCTTATACATTCACTAATAATATTGTTCTACTGTTATACTAGAATAAACAGGAATGTGGAATCCTACAACATTCTCATAGACTAATACAGAGTACATTATAACATGTTTTTTTCTGAATAGTGTGTTTTAACAATTAGTTTAATATTTCTACTTACTTTATATTCTTTTAAAATACATTACAGTCATTACAATATTTGTTGCAGTTTCACAAATATTCATTTTGTATCCCAAAGATCAGTCTGCTTCCAGTAGCTGTGACAGTCTTGGGTCAGTTTCTGCTCTCAGTGAGTCTGTCAAAGGTGTGGGTGACACTCTTTAAAAGCCTGATACCTGCAAAAATTTTAAATCTTGTTAGATTCCCATCATTAGTGGGAAGACTTCAAATAAATTAAGCTGATTCTGTCAAAGAGCCATCCATCTCTGCCGCATACACCTTTCACTCGTGATACTGTGAAACACACAATGCGGAAATCCCTGCCTAAAAGATAATAATAATAATAATAATAATAATAATAATAATAATAATAATAATAATAATAATAATACATTAATTTACTTACCACAACATGCATACCTGCTATACAGGTCAAGCTGATCGTAGCTCGCTTTTTTTTTGTTTTGTTTACACTGAACACAAAGAGGGGCATACTTACGCATTTTCAAAACTGATTTACTTTTCAATCGATTCCATTCCTCATATTATATATATATGAAAAATCAATTTTCGATTTAATTGTAGCAGCCCTACTCCTCACCCAAACTTGGGCCTCTTTGGGCAACACATTCAACAGCATTTTTTCCACTATTTCTGGACCCTATAATTTGTCGTGGCTCAGCCAGCTCAAACACAAATCTTGGAGCTCATAAAAGAGAGCACGGGGAG
The DNA here is from genome assembly GCF_902713425.1 of Acipenser ruthenus. Lineage (NCBI taxonomy): Eukaryota > Metazoa > Chordata > Actinopteri > Acipenseriformes > Acipenseridae > Acipenser > Acipenser ruthenus. Next base: position 50,681,499 of record NC_081190.1, on the reverse strand, counting down.
ATTCCCCGTCCTGTAGCTTCCGTGCTCGGAATCGCTGACGATACCTCTCCTCTGTGAGACTGAGCTTCTGCTGTATCGCCTCCTTCACCGTCTCGTAGCTGATGGTCTCGTCCCTGCTGGTCTCGTCCGGATTCACAGCTTGACATGCTGCCAGAGCCTATCCAGTCAGCAACGGCAAGAGGTACACTGCCCAATTCTCCTTTGGCCAGAAGGTGGCCATGGCGATGCGCTCAAAGTTGGTAAGGAAAGCATCCACCTTCTCACAGGGCTCCAGTTTCTTTAACAAGTCCCACGGCGGTCACACTCTCAGATTGGGCGTCTGTGCTTTCTGCACCAGGTGTTGTCCCTGCTGCAGTGTCTGCTGCTGCTGCAGTTGTTGGACATCTATCAATCAATCAATCGATCTTTATTTTATATAGCGCCTTTCATAGTGGACCACCATCACAAAGCGCTTTACAAAATGCAGTAACAACAAGAAAATCCATAATACTTTAAATACAGAGAAATATACTTTATTTTTTTCATGTACAGAAGTAGAGTCAGCTGCCCTGTGTATATATAAAATCCTGAAGACATTCATGCACGCAAAGCTTTTTCCAAAAAGAGGTGCCGACCATAAGGCACCTTATATATGAATGTCTCTACAGTTAGAAAATAGTCAACAGCAATGGCAAATCAACCATGCATACCCTGCTCGATGACGCTTGTAGAGACGAGGTTGGTCGCATACTCAAAAATCTCTTCTAGATAATTAATCTTTGTATGCCAACTTGAATTTTCAGGTGGTTGTGGTTGAAAATCACGTTCCAATGTCTTTCAATCTTTAGTATTGAATAACTGTGTTTAAGTTAACTATGTAATATGATCTGTAACGTATAGCAGAATATATGGCTGTATTCTAAAGTGTGTTAATATTTTAATATATTAGTGTTTGAGTTTAATTATTGTATACTTACACTATGTATGGATTAATAATTGATTCTAAAACTATTTTCAATTTATGAATGCTATGATAGGTAAAAATTGTCATCTGTAACTTTAAATAATATCTATGGCTATTATCCAATGAATGGTTTAACTATTGGATTGATTGGTGTCTATTATACAGAGGGCTTCTGATTTTCGGTTTTAACCGATAAAACCCGATAAAACACCCCTGATGCAAAAAAAAATAAACCGGTGAATAGCCAGTGAACACTGGAAAGCACCGGAAAAACTGGAAATGTTTAATCAATTCACGTTGACTTTCCCATTAAAAAATAAAACCTACTACAAAAATAATAATAAATACATTTCCCAATGTTGGGCAATGTCCCACCTTCCTGACTTGCATCTATCATTGATTCATTCTCAATACTTTAAACCCGCCCCAACTACTGAATGACAGCACATTCCTACATTTCTGTTGGAGACTCCGCTTGCAAGATTTAAAACGAGATTACAATCAGGATGGAGGCTTGTTAGCGGGATTTCAAGCTTTATTACAGTTAAGATACGGAGGATTTAACAGAATTGTGGCGAAATGTACAAAAATGCCTACACACAAAAACCCCAGATGAATGTGCCCATGACCATAGGGATTTCGTTGTGGAAGACAGCAATGGAAAGAAGGTACAACTTAAGTGTGCAAGTACTGTCGAGTTACTATACATATTTTCACAGAAAAAAAAACCTGCTAACCGAAAACACTAATTTCATACTGTATATCAAAAAACGAAAGCCCCGAAAAAAACGATTTACATAAAACTCGAAAATAGCTAAAAATAAGCACTGAAAAATACAATTAATAAAACCCGAAAAACAGAAGCCCTAATTATATATGATAAAGATGTTTTTTAATTGACAATCGCTGCAACACCTGATGAAGACACACTATGGGGTCTATTCATAAAGGGTTAATGCCTGTCGAAATGAAAAAACAGGAGTACATGATCAGATTTCGTCCATAGCCACCTATTTAATGGTAGTTGCTATTCATAAGAGATAATTCTGATGTGTGGTTAAGCCCCAACGATTTTCGTCTAGGAAGGCATGTTTTTAACAAATTGAGAGAAAGGTTAAAGTAGTGTATCTTGCAGTTTTTTATATCACTGAAATGGATGCAGCAATGCTTATTAAGAATATTGGCATTATTATTATTTTTTTTAAAAACATTTTATAGGCCACTAAAATGTGATTAATGTGGATCACAGATCACGCCTACCAAAAACACAGCCTTTTTGTACCACGTCATGTGTGACGTTTCAAAAAGGAAACAGTTCTCGGCCTGTATGACAGGATTCAACTTGACTTGACTTGTAGGTTGTAAGATTCAACTTGACTGTTTATGTAACACAGGCATGGATCTATTACAATTTTGTGCTTATCACAAATTACTTTAAACACTATTAAATGTTTTTTTTAAATAAATATATCATTGAGGTTTTATAGGAAACCACCATGAATGAACACACACGCACGCGCACACACGCACTAGGGTTGGGACAATAATCGATAATATCGAAAATCAAGATAATTTTTTTGCAGCGATAATTGTATCGCGTTGAAAAATTATTATCGATAATCATAATTATTGTCCGTGACCCAATGAAGCAGAAAGCGGCTCTGCATTGAGCAGTAAGCAGCACTGCACTGTCTGCGTGAGGCGTAAAACATGATCTGTGTGAGCACTGTCTACATTGGGAAGTTAAGAATTGATTTTAAACAATATGCCTAAGCTTTTAACTTTACATCATGGTTTCATTTTGATAATAAGTTGTTCACTGGCAAAGCATGACTGGTTTTCAAACATGAAAACACAAATGTTGTTTGTAAAATAAAAAAAATAATAAAAAACGCTGGCTCACTGTAAAATTACTGTAGAAAAGTGGAATGTTTGACACAGGATTTTTTTATTTTTTTATTTTACGTAAATTGAATGTAACTGCAAAATGAAAGCAACAAACAAAAACACAACCATATGGCACACGTGTAATATAGCCTAAACAAATATGTTGCTTCTTTATTTTAAACTACAGACATGAATACTACACTGCAGCCTATATACCCTTGTGTGCGTGTGTGTGTGTGTGTGTGTGTGTGTATATTTATATATATATATACTTCAATGGAAAGATTCCACGCATTCAAAATATGGTTGAGCTAGAGGGATATAATCCCTGATATATGCCCTTAGAATCTCTGTAACCGCATCACACCTCTGAGATGTCTACAGTCGCTGTAAGTAGTACAGACAGAAGTCACACTCTATCAGCAGCAGGAAATATTCATTCGCCATCTTTATCAAGCTCTTCTGAAGGTCACACTGCTTCTGCTGTCGAATTACAAGGCAACTTTCCTGGAAGCATTTTTAATAACTGCTCGATATCTGGAAGTATTCAAATCAATTACCAAGGAAAAGAGTAATTATTATATTATTACAATAGCAGCACAATCTTTTTTTGGAACTTTGTCCTCAGTTTATTTTCATGGAAGCATTTTTTATAACTGCACACTAATAAAAATAGTCATAGTACTAATAATAATAATAATAATAATAATAATAATAATAATAATAATAATAATAATAATAATAATATTTTTTTTCACAATCTTTTGTTCTCTGTTTATTCAAATAAAAGTATACCATTTTAAAAACGCTTTTTTGTACACTCATTTTATAGAGAAGATCGTGGAAGGATATGTAAAAAAGGTAAACCTAAATAAATTCAGTTAAAATCAATACAAATTACAGATAATTGTGCTGTAACATTGACGTATATAAGCAATAAGACCCTACACATCAGGCATTACCAGGCATTATACAACTGTTTGGTTGTAATAGCCCCTCTCGAAATAAAATGTTTAAATAAGAATTACATATATGTATTATTTTATACAAAAACTACATAATTTATTAATATACAAATTACAAAAGGTGTATTATACCCCCGTTTGTTCTGTGCACCCACCAGAAATGTAAAACTCATACTGTGTTTTTTTTTTTCTTCTAAACTCAGTGACTTAGACTGGCGGTTGTCATGCTGCTTGAGTATACATTTGATAAATTAAATATTTTATTTATTTGGCCGATAACCATGATTATCATGATAATTTACACGTTAATCGATAGCTGAAAATGTTATTATCGTCCAACTGTAACACACCGGTATATGTATACCCGTATTCGCCCAAATATATATATTTTTTATTTAATGAAAGTAAGATTTGAAAAAAACAACTTGCCTTCAAGTCAAGGCTGTTGTGAAAGTGTGTATTGAGTACAGTATACAATGTAAAGTAATGAAAATGAATAAAACTAGCTGCAGTGATCATGTGGAAAAGAGTGGATTGAAAAGGGGTCACATATCAAAGGGCTTACAAAGAAGTTATGATGCAGTTTTTGAGATCACAGCTATCAGAAAAGCTGATTCATCCAGCAATTATCATACTGCTGAAAAATTTGTGTCACCTAAAACACAGGCGGAGACAAAACAACTTCTGTTCCCTTACGAAAACAATCTATAGTATTACTATAAGATCCTATAGGATTTCTATAGTGCCCTATAGTATTCCTATAATATCCTATAGTATTTGTATAGTATTTCTGTTTGTACTACTTCGTTCTGTAGTGTTGTATAATATTTACTATAGAATTATACAGTATTTCTCTATAGTAGGTCCCAATTAACTTCATTTTACTATAAGATTCCTATAGTAAAACTATAGAATTCTTGTCATAAAGGATTGAACACCCACTCAGTGGAAATCGTTTTGTGGACTGTGGGTTGCCTGTGTTTCTTAATTTTCTTGCTTACCTAATGAGTAATATTATTATAGTATAGCATATAGTATTTGAGTTAGATTACTACTTTTGACAGAAACTTACGGTCATAATATCAGCACTCACTTTTAAAATGATATAGAGACTTAATTCTTGTGTGTGCATCATCAGGATACAAAACATGTAAATAGTTGTTATGGCATTACCATATTGGAATATAAACCTGTATTTCTGGATTACAAACAACTGCATGAGAAAATTTGTACCACTGACGTAATGACAAAACGTCCTCCTACAGTGCTTATTGTTTAGTTGCGTATGGAAATGTGTTCACCAGCGTTGTCAAACAAAACGAAAATACAAAGTATTTATTTAACAAATACTTTTTTTCTAAATTATGACATGTCCTGAATTTTTGGCAGACGTGATAGGGGCATCAGAATCAGGTTTAGCAAACTGCCCGTGACTGGCAGCTGCAGACTCGGGTTTCGGTAGGAGGCTACTGTCGGTGGATTCCGTTTTCTTTTTTGCTACCAGCTACCAACGCCACCCAGGGAACATTAATAATGTTGTTGAAGTCATCAAAAAGAGGTGGATTTTCGTTCTTGAACAACTGTATACCCATTCATAAAGTGCTTTGCGACAGTCGCCCGTTTGCTCAGATCATTTTATTATGCCAGTACTTTTAGAAAAGAGCCCTATTTGTTTTTTGTTTTGTTTCAATAATAATAACAAAAGTTTATTTTAAACAACATGTAAGAGGAATCTGATGTATAATATTAGCGTCTTAAAGAAGAAGTGATTTTTGAGTATGCATGGTTGATTTTTGAACTCTGTAGAGAACTCTGACAGGGGCATTCGGATGCATTTCAATATTTTTTTTTTTATCTTTAGCATTTATGCATTTTGACAAGGTCCTACAGTTGGATTTATATAATTTTTAGTAGAACTACTGTACCTACCCAGATACAGATGGATTTCAATGTCACCATTTGTGCTGCTAGAGCTGACTGTTAAGTAGTTGCTATATATAGGAAGTAAATATTCCCCACTGAATTTGTATCTGACTCATGGTCAGTAGAACTATCCTGCATAGACTAACTATCATAAATGAAGGCAGAAACACTAATAATTTCAAGGGAAGGTTATTTTATTGATGAAGGAGCTTTAAAGGACAAAATATATTGGAATATACATTTCTCATTTGTAAACAAGTGGAAGGGCACATGCTCATTGTGTCCTTTGGCTGCATCCTTTATTTATATCATATCACTGCATCATAGTTTCTTCTGGAATTGCCTGTCCAACTCCAACTAGATTGCCAGTCCAACTCTGATTTAAGCAGTCTGCTCTTATTTATATACAGCCTTTGACAGCCTGGTGATATACCATATCACCTTGCACACCTACTAGATATGTTGGTTTCTAGTTGTGGAGACAACCTTTTGTAATTCACCCATAACTGCAAACACTTAATCATGAATTTTATGTAAAGACTGAAGAAACTAAGTCAAGAAGACTGACATCACAGTGAAATAAAGACATATCAAAGTGCTTACAGTACCTGTGGATTAGATAGAATTCAGTCTGTGACTGTTTCGTTTGGTGTCATGATGGGGGTTCTCCTGAAGTATAAGCCCAGAATGCGTTGCCACTGTAGCACTGTCATTTAGAGCTTCATTGACTTACTTAATAAATACAATGATATACCCTTATGCTCGAGTTAGTAGATCCAGAATATGATACACTATATCAATATTTAATAACTGTTAGTGTAATTTTAACAATTGTCCTGGTTTTACCTAATGCTTGCAAAATTAGTATAGCTGTGATTACTGTGTGTTTTATGTGTATCACCACAAGGACAAAGAAAAAGCTATTAACATGTACATGTCGCTCTTGGTTCCCCCTTGCAGCGGAAAGGAATATCCACTAGAAACTGTCCTCAGGGCATCAGATGATTCTAGGGCATTTGCCAAGCACTCCCACCTTTCACTTCCCGAACTCCGCACCACTCTGACATCAACCCACCCTGACCCTAAACCAACCCCAACCCTAACCTTAAAAAACCCCAGCCCTAAAACCTAACCCTAACCCTAACCCTTAAGAATCATCTGATGCCCTGAAGACTGTTTCTAGTGGATATTCCTTTGTGCTGCTTCCCCCTTCCCTTCAGGAATGTTAATGGTTCTCCCTGATTTCCTGGCAACTGATCTTATCTGCTCCATGCTGATTGGAAGAATAAAAACAGAGCTTTTGCTTGAATTCTCTGACATCTTGGAAACACAGATAGAACTAATGAGCCATTTTAGAGGAACCTAGAAGCCACTAAAAAGAATAGCGAGGGCCATTAGACTTTCTTTCATGCATATAATGGGGAGTAGGGGCTGAATATGTCAACACAAGATCTGCTTGATGTCCCTGAGTGATAGCCACAGCCATAGTGTGTAAAATGTGTTATTATTATTTTTTTTTTATATACGGTGGCGCCTCCTCTTCATTTATGCTCTGGTCCACAGGAGTCTCAGGTAGAGCATCACAACAGAGGAGGCTTTGTGATAGGCTAGGGGTTATCAGAGTGGGAGGTGGGGGCTGACAGGGGAAGGGGACAGCTGGAGAAGGGGCAAATTGTTCCAGTTTCCTATTCACACTCAGCGTTTTAGCATCGCTGCATAATAATTAGTCTTGAGAGAAGGCAGTTAAGTATCACTAGGCTGCCTGTCTACCTAAAGTAAAAGCTACTGTTCATAGCAGACAACACATTTAAACATTTAAATCTAAACATAACACAAACTTTGAAGCCTTGAATATTAGCTGTTTGTTTCTTCAGTTGTCAATGTTGATGTTAAAAATGAAAAAAAATATATAAGTTCCTGAAATTGGAGAGAAAAGGGAACATGTAGGATTGGAAACAGATAACATCACAGATACAGCTCAACATCAAATGAGTGAGCCATGCTTAGGAACTTCTACCCTGTATTCTGTAACCAACAGTCATTTGTTGAGATTCTTATATAGATAATGTTTTCTTGTAACAAGAATTGTTTATTTCTACCAGCTTACACAAGAAAATACATCTTGATTTTTCTGGGTGTGAGAAGGAATTTCTAATAATAAAAAACAGCAACAAAAATCATAACTTCTTGATTTTTTTGTGGAGAAATATTTTTGTTAGGAGAAATGTGAATTTCTTAGTACAATATTTTTTTTCTTAGTACAAAGGCTGATAACTGTACATAGACAATATTTTAAATGAGTGGTAACCAATACAGCGCACTCATACATTGGTGTGCATTTTTCCACTGAAAATCTAATACTTTGGAACAGTCTGTGCTCCATTTCCACAGTGCTTTATCACAAAGAAAGCATGACCCCTACTTGAGCCATGCTGGCACCTCGTAATGCATCAGCATCCATCACTCTGGGTATGCGCCTACACAGTGAAACCACTCTGTATCCAACTGAATTTATTCTCGCTTGGCACCTCACACTTTCTTTTCTCTACTTGACTTCGCGATTTTGCTTTCTAATCCCTGGGCTGTCTATTCAGTCTTCACCAAAATGTTTGACTGTTATAGTTTTTAAAACGACTTCCTGTCCTGGTTTCCAATGAACAAGTACATTAAAATTCATAGTTTGTAATATGGAAAACAATGTTTTTGAATAGATGAAGAAATCCCATTACCATTATATTTTGTGTATTGTTTATTCAGCCTTTTGCTTTCCTCTCGACTAAAGGTTTACTCATTAAAAATTGGGATATCAATTAGAAAATGTTTTACTTAAAACGTGAAATATTGTGAGAAATTGTAACGTTGTAAAAGACCAGCAGTCATCTTGGGGCATAGATCAGGAGCCATGTTTAAAATAGTGTTGTTAAGAGGCCCACAAGAGTTTCAAGAATAACAGACTTTACTTAATTGATTCAAAATTCGTTTTTGGCCCCCTGTTGCACCAAAATGGTTTCTGTAATGAAAAGCTTTAATACTTTTGCTAATGCTCAGAAAGTATATAAACATATTTCAGCATTAAAACGTTTTTTTTGTGTCTGTGCACTGTATCATTTCATCCCAAGAGAGTCTGACTGGTCTGTGAGAATAAATGACGGCAGTCCCAGGCTCCTGCCAGGCAGCGTACATGCCTCCCACTTGCCCCATGCTGTGAAGGACCATGTCAGACAACAGCCCCTGTCATGTACCTCTTTATTTCCTTTTACTCTTGTGAGAGCTGTCACCTCCCCCTATGGCCTTGTCTGCTTCGGAGCAGACAAGGCCATACCAGCACTGGCAGCAGGGTGAAGACTACAGAAGACCACATTTAATGGCCAGAGTGCATGATAATAACCAATTATTATTATTATTATTATTATTATTATTATTATTATTATTATTATTTATTGTCTTAAGTAGTATTATTAGTATTTGGTGCTTGTTAAATTACTGCTCATGACAAACAAAAGACAATACGAGACAATGGCACTGGGAACATTTACACCACTGACATGTGCTGGCTAGTGCCACTGTAGCTTCCTCTGCCAGCATACTTAAATCATTAAATGAACACTTCCTATCATTCACTCCAGGGCCTCTCTCAGACATTGTCAAGTACGTGTGAGTTTGATAAGGGGGTTAATTATGTTTAGCTAAGTCCAAATATTGACATTACCACCCACTGCCATCTCCATTTTTCCATGTGAATATTATCTGAAAAAGAAACACATTGGAAATGTGAAAAAAACATGAAGCAAATAGGCACAACTGTAAAAGCTGTGGTGGTCAAGATTGTTCCAATTGTTTCTACTAACTTGGCTTGTGTTTTTCATGCAAGTTCGATCCTCTTTTATTGTGCCTGAAAAACACAAGCCATGTTAGTAGAAACAATAGGAGCAATGCTTGGTGCTGGCCAAGGTTGCCCCAATAGTTTCTTGTGTTTTTGATATCTCCACTTTAAATGCCTGGGCACTTTTGATAACTTGCCGTTGTTTCAGATATCACTTATTTTTTAACTTATAACACACACACACACACACACACACACACACATTATGGGAATAGCAACATTGTTCAACCTATTTCGAGGCAATGTATTGCCGTTTGGATAGGGTAAATGTAAATAGTAGTAACAATTCAATTGACCTTTTCCCTGGTTGTACAACTGGAAATGGAGTCAGCTTCAGTAGCATTTGTCTACTCAGTGTAGCAATGGCCACCTGACATATACTAAAAACAGAGTTTGAAGTTGTAAGTCAAACAACAAACTGTAAACTTGGCTTAAACGTTTCAGCTTGTACTTTTTTAAATTTCATTTAATACTTAGATGGCACCTTAACTTTGATTTAATGACGGCACCAGTCTTAACCATGAAAATACAATGGAACAGATTAAATGTGCGGTGTGAAATGGGAGCAAATGTACAACATGTAGCTGCCACCAGGGCAGTGAAAGGGGGTAGTGACATTTACAAAACAGCAGCTACATCGTTTAGAAAACTAGCTACAGCCTCAGTTACAATTAATTACTTGTCAGGGGATCCCCGTGAACACACTCCCGGCCTTGGCTTTATAAAACAAAACCAGCCGTGCTGTACTTAAAATATATGTACCGTGCAAGTATAAATACTCAATCAATAATAATAATAAAAAAAAAACTTATATTTGCCCAATTATGACTATACAGATTGTAAATATGAATCACAAAAACGCAATCACATCACTTTTTAAAGTACTTTATCTACCTAAATAGCTGATAAGTAACAAAGAAATGACATGTGATGTCTATATAGTACATAAACATGTAAGGAAACAGGCAAGCACTGATTATTCAATGTCTAAATATATAACACAACCTAAAAATGCATAAGCGAAACGGAGCATAAATAAATATACAGCACTCACGAAAATAGAAAAGTATGATGTCACTTTATGTAAAATAAGTGAAACGTGAACCACAACAAAATACATAAATGTGACTTCTATATCTGTGATCAAATAATCAAACAAATCTTAAAACTTATATTTGATTTGTTTTTGTATTTTGTGGGACGGTGATGGGGCAAGTAGATTTTTATGAAGGGCAAGTAGATTTTATGAGCATTTTGTCCCTGGGACAAGAAGTTTTTTCAGAAATTGCACACCCCTGTATGATAATATTTTCGACATCAACTCGTACCATCTAAATAAAGTAAGTGCAACTTATTCATATATATTTATTTCAAATCACTCACTTCGTAACAATTTCTTAGATATGATTATTCAAAATATGGCGCTGGATGATGTCATTAAGACTAAATGTCCTAAATTAAAAACGTAAGTATCTACGAGATTAGTCGCTCAATAGATGCCACGGTATAGATGCCTGCCAGGAGCTTTCTTCTTATAAGTGTAATAGGGTCAGCTACCTGGTTGCTGTCCTTTTTTCTGTAGCATAGCTAGTAGCAATACAACTACAGTTGCTTTCTCTTGTTCTTAGCTGAGGTCTTCATACATTGCCTAACATATTTAATTCTGGGATGACCAGATTGTTTGCTTGATCCCAGAGCCCCTCCCAGTGAGCAAAAGGTCCACGCAGACTGAAAACACCATTTGGAAGTTCTTGGAGGACCACCTGAGGTTCTCCGCTAAGAACCTCGGAGTCACCCTGGACCCCTGCCTCTCTTATTCCCAGCACATCTCCACTCTGGCACGCACTTGCCGATTCTTCCTGAGCAACATCCGAAGAATCCGACCCTTCCTCACCAACTACGCTACCCAGCTCCTGGTCCAGGCCCTGGTACTCTCCCACCTAGACTACTGCAACTCCCTCCTGGCTGGCCTCCCTGCGTCCGCCACCCGTCCGCTCCAGCTCATCCAGAACTCTGCTGCCCGCCTGGTGTTCTCTCTGCCTCGCTTCGCCCACGCTACTCCACTACTCCGCTCACTCCACTGGCTCCCGATCACCGCTTGCATCCAGTTCAAGACTCTTGTACTAGCCTACAGATGCCTTGACCAGACTGCACCCAGCTACCTCCAGACCCTCATCTCTCCCTACACCCCCACTCGACCTCTCCGCTCCGCCTGCACTAGAAGACTGGCTCTACCTCCGCTACGCTCCCCTGCCTCCAGAGCCCGCTCCTTCTCCACCCTTGCTCCGCAGTGGTGGAATGACCTTCCTACAGATGTCAGGACTGCCCAGTCCCTGACCACATTCCGGTGCCTCCTTAAGACTCACCTCTTCAAACAGCACCTGTAGAACTCCTCTGTTTGTATCCTGGGACACTATCACCCCCTCATTTAAATGTGCTTTATTTTGCCCCCTATTTTACTGCATTTAATCCTGTACTTCAGAATACTGTAATCTGCCAAGTGTTTAACCTGTAGTATTTTGTATTTAATCATATCCTGATGTAACTATCACTATTATCTGGTGTATTATTGAATTGTGGTTTGTCACACTTGTACTTTGCTTGAACAATAGTTATTGTATTTATCTTGCTCTTATTGTATTACTTGTATTGTAACACTTAATGTATTTGCTTAAGATTGTAAGTCGCCCTGGATAAGGGCGTCTGCTAAGAAATAAATAATAATAATAATAATAATAATAATAATAATAATAATAATAATAATAATAATAATATTAAAGCAACACAGAGAGGTGTCTGATATGTAGGGAAGTGTAGAAATGGAGATGGATGAGAATGTCAGCTGTTTTAATAAATGTCATGATTCATTTTAAGCAGTTATATTTTGACATCAAAATTTTCAAAGCAATGCCAAAATGCTTTGGGGTGAATTGAAGGGATGAATTGAAGTATTTGGATTTTACTTGTTACATAAGGTTGTGTTTATATTATGAAAATGTGTTTTCTGTACATGTTTTAAGAACATACAGTTAGTTATATTGTTCAATTGTATTTTATTTACAAGTTTTAAGACAACGATTAGTCTATGTTTACATGTTTTAGTACAGTTGTTCCTTTAGAAAATGTATTTAAAATATTTTAAACGATTAAATTGTTAGAATAAAACATCTTGATTGATCATTTTCAATGTATTTTAAACTAATGTCAGCTTTCAAAATTTGATATATTTCTTAACAGTTCATAAATTAATAATGTTTGTTGTTATAACAATGTGTCAATGTCATTGGTGTTACCTTGTGTCAGTGGTGTTACTGCACGGTGGATTGATGTTTCTTTGACAACAGTAGAGAAGCTGGAAGCTTTAATCAGTTCATACATCAGGAAATGGTTGGGAGTTCCACGCTGCCTCAGCAGAGTGGGACTTTATGGTAAAGGAATACTGCAGCTACCAGTCTCTGCTCTAACCGAGGAGTTTAAGTGCGCCAAGGTCAGACTGGAAATTACATTAGTAGAGTCACGCGATATATGCGTAAGGGAGGCAGCACCTGTGTTGAAAACTGGAAGAAAGTGGGCGGCAAAGAAAGTTGTGGAAGATGTAAAGGCTGCCCTTCGAATTGGTGATATCATGGGGCAAGTTCAGCATGGAAGAGAGGGTCTTGGTTTCAGTTCAGCTCCTCCTACATGGCACAAGGCAGCCCCAGCTCAAAGGAGGAAGCTGGTAGTCAACGAGGTGCAAAAGCAGGAGGAGAGGATGAGGTGTATAAAGGCCATTTCCCAGGCCAAGCAGGGAGAATGGATGAGATGGGAGAGTGTGGAACAACGCAAGATTGGCTGGCAAGACCTATGGTCAATGGAACAGAGCAGGATCAGTTTCCTCATCAGGTCAACATATGATGTTCTCCCATCACCACAGAACCTAAACCTCTGGGTAGGAGAGGATCCCTCATGTCCTTTGTGTTCATCACCTGCAACATTAAGGCACATTTTGACAGGATGTAAGGTGGCTCTTAGCCAAGGACGGTTTACTTGGCGCCATGATCAGGTGCTGCGATGTTTGGCCTTAGCATTGGAAGACAAGCGTAACATGACCAATAAATTGTCACCTGTTCCATCAAAACATTACACACAAAAGACAACATTCCTCCGCCCAGGAGAGCAACCACCAAGAAAAGGTGTTAAAACCAATCCTCGCCCAGGACAACTGGAAGCTGCTAGAGACTGGAAAATGCTGGCAGATGTTGGTCAACGGCTTATTTTTTCCACCTGAGATTGCCACCACTAACCTTCGACCAGATATTGTCTTGTGATTTGGATCAGCACGCCTTGTTCACCTGGTAGAGTTAACAGTGCCATGGGAGGATGCTGTAGATGAGGCGTATGAGAGGAAGAAACTGCGGTATGCTCAACTAGCCACTGAAGCGGAACAGCGAGGATGGCGAGTTCGGGTTTACCCAGTGGAAGTGGGTTGTCGAGGATTTGTGGCACACTCTACAACCCGGTTTCTCAGAGACGTCGGATTCAGTGGCCAAGAGTTGCGTCGCACAGTGAAGAACTTATCTGAAGCAGCAGAGAGGAGCAGCAACTGGCTGTGGTTGAGACGGAAAGATTCTGGCTGGGGATCTCAAGCACAATAGAAAGAAAGAAACGCTGATGTACAGGTAAGTAAGCTGGGCTGAGTTGAGTGGGGGACGGAGGGGGGTGATGCTGGGACGCCAGAATCACCATCGAGCCCTCTTGAGGTGTCATGGGCTAGTCGACGAAACACTGAGGATGGAAGGTGCCCACTTGAAAACCCCAGAGATGTACCCTACTTAGCTCAATCCAGACGGTTGTCATGCTGATGCGCTGGGGAGGCCGCACTGTGGTTGATCCCCGGAGCCAGCATCTCAGCCGTTGTGTGTGCTGATGCGCCAGGGAGGCTAAATAAGCTGATCCCTGGAGCCAGCATTACACTTCAGCCATTAACACCTGACAGAAGGATATCTACATCATCATATGGAAGGAAACGTAAATGGATGGAGACACATATGGATCACATTAGTTTACTGTAAAGCTACGTCTTAGTTGGTGCTTATCTTGGCGAGAGCCGAGTTCAAATCAGCATGAAGTTTTAACATCTACTCTCGTGTAATGGAAATCACCTGGTAACAAGAATGCCACAACCTAAATATTAATAATTTCAACATGCCTACTTGTAACATTATTTGAAAGACAACATGTTAGGACATAGTTATGCAAGTTTGATTACACATATTCAATTATTGTTTAAAATGGGCCAGCTCAAATTGATAAATACCATGCAATGCAATTTTACATTTACTTTAAAAAAAAAAAAGAAATAATTATAAAAATCTTATTTTAGAATTGTTAGAAGACATTCCTTTCCTAAACATGTTGAGCAAAAAAAATAACAAATAAGATTGTGGTTAACCAATATTTGCATTTTAGGTATGAGTAACACCACTGACAAAAGAGCAGTTTAACCACTATTTGATTAAAAATCTTAAAATAACTGAAGTTCATTAAGCTCTAAAATTAGTTGTATATGAAAGATAAAATGTTCACAAATGCATTACACAACTTTTTCTTAATGAATGGTGAGTTTCATTTCCAAGAAATTTTCAGATCCAAAAGCCACCGGCATTTGTAGAATGACCCAGTTGGCAAATATTGGCATCTGCAGATTCAACTATGCCACAGGACAAAAAAAAAAAAAAAAAAAAAGGAAAACAAATTTTGACAGAGACGCAATTGACCTGTTAGTTAGTGAAATAGAAAAAAAAATGGAAATATTATTTAACACTTCGCATGGACAAAAAGCATTAATAAAAAAAAAACTTGAAAGAATTAACTAACAAAATAAATTCAAAGGGACACTGTAAGTGGCAGACACTTGACATTCAAAGTAAATGGAAACAAAAAGTCAACACAAAACATGAAAGCCAACCTAATATTAAAGTTTATGTCCAATGTCAATGAGTCAATTGTTAACTTTGCAGCTAATCAAGACAAATGTCTTGAGTGTTTCTGTGAAATCAGTGCAAAATTTGATTATCTGAAAGACATTCAAGATTCAATAAATGATTTTAACCTCTGCTGTTAGACATTTAACAAGCTTCATTCCTGTTCAGATTACTTCAAATGAGTCGCTGTTAAAATGTGATGAAGAATGTAATACAGAAACATTACAATGTAACAATGTATTATGACAAAATGAATGTGCAGTGCAAGACCATGGGTGCAGCAATAACAAACAAAAACGTAGATCTGAAAGAAAGATTTCCCCAAAAATAACAAACATAAATAAAACTGAGACTGTTTCTATATACAGTGTACCGCTGATTTTTGTACTCCAAAAATCAGTTGTACAACCATATTGAGGTTTACCATAGTAAATTTGCACGAAATTGTTATGGGGTGCCATGTGAAAAAAAAAGTGTTTTTAAGCATCTTTTTTTCAAAATTTAACTTAAATCTTGTATTGTTTCCCCCAGATTTACAAATGTGAAAATACATAATTATATATTTTTTAATGTGTACATTTAGATATAATTTATAAATCTAGTTACAAGATGTAACACTTAGCTAAATATCTAACTAAATCTGAAATCTCTTAACAATATAACATTTAGCTAAATATTTAACTGGCAAGCTAAATCTGGAGTTTGTATGCAAATCAGCTCTGCCCGCTTTGTGCTTTCGCACAATATGATTGGCTCTTGTAATACTAATCTAGAAATATGCAAATTTCAGCATTACAAGAGCCTTAAATCTAGTTAAGAGATTTAAAATATTAACGCTTTTTTTACACATGGCACCCCATAAATTCTACAGTTTACCATGTTTGTACTCTGTGCTTCCCTATACTTTCATTGATTTAATTAGTTTAATTTCACTTGTTAATGCTGAACTGCGTTTAATATGGTTGGTCACATCAGGTTGTATTAAAGCACACAGTTTGTGTACTGATTGCTTATCTAACCGGAATCTTAATTTAAACTCAGCATCTGACAGATCTTCAGAAACATTTCTAGCTCTGAAAAATCTTGGTCGTCGTATTCTCTCTGTCAGGATTGCCAGTGCCGGGTGGAAATAATAGCATAGCATTAGCAAGTTCAATTTGAGCTGCAATAACACCATTCAATGTTTTCACTTGTTTCGTAACATGGGAGGTGTGTAAGTTTACAGAACTTTAAAGCACATTAAAATATAAAAATAACCCAAAACAAAATTTATTGTCATTGTTATTTAATATAAACTATATATTTTTCTTAAAAATATTTCCCAACATAAAACCAATGTCACATTACAATAATTGATTTTGAGTTTCAGTGTTTTAAAATAAAATATCAAACAGAACGAAATTTATCATTTGTATCATTTGAAAATGTACCATTTGTAATTCAATAATATGAGAGAATTGGTCAGGGGTCTGAATACTTTTGCAAGGCACTGTATATATATATATATATATATATATATTATAGACTTTTTTTATTTTATTATTTTAATGTGCTTAAAGTAATTATATACCCAGCAAACGTTAACCAGGAGGTTTCACATACGAACAGCCAGTTGAATCTATGCCAGTGAGAGGCATTCTCCAACCACTCCTTAAAATGAGATTTCACTAATGTAGTTTCATCTCATTTCCATTGTATGTAGCTACGCCCTGTTTAAAAAACATTTCATGAAATAAACAAAAAAGCACAAATTTGCTTATTCTTCAGATTAGTTAAGTATTCTAAACTTAATCATTTTATGTCAGTACAGGGTCATTGCTCAAAACATGTAAATTCTGAGCCTAATATAGAAAAAAACACCTACTTGTAGGTAAAGCTTCTGGTTTTCTGTATTTTCTGCTTTCCTTTAAGAATTCAGCTGATACCTATTTAATACATTACTAAACCTTAACCCTTTCAGTCCAAAATTTATTTTCAATCATAAAAAAAATATTTTAAATCTTTTTTCCTAGTCTTATTGCAACTAGAAATGAGACTCAAACCACAAATAGCACAAATCTTTTATTGTTTTTTTGTTGTCCACTCCAATGGACATTGGGACTAAACAGCAGGCAAATCAGAAAAATGTCAATGTCAGGGATATGTGTACTTTTTCTTATTCACATGTTGAAAACACATCTTAGAACATCTTAGAACATTTCCTGAAATTAAAACATAATAAAAAATACACAAAATAATGCTATTAGAAAAACAAAGATACTATCATAGGCCCTCGGTCTAGAAATTTTACTTGCGGTGAGCAGCCTTGAAACAATTTCTATGTGGCACAAAACACAAGTGCACTTTGCACTTTGTAATTGTATGTAAAAATAATGTGATATCTTGTAACAATTGTAAGTCGCCCTGGATAAGGGTGTCTGCTAAGAAATAAATAATAATGTAACAATAATAGCAATACTACGACTACTAAGAGTGATAATGATGGTGAAAAGGATTTCTGTCTCTCCCACTCTCTTCCTTTATCATTTAGTTTATTTACATGAATACTGAATAAACAAGTAAAAAAACAGGTATAGTAACAAAAAGTAATCAGGATTTTAAAATTATTGGGCACCTCTCATATGTTTTAAATGTTTTACTAAATTAGATTGAATCCTCCCTTACATTTACAACTCTACACTAACCAACTGTATGAAGTCTGGTTGTATCTTCAGCCTTGTCATCACTATTCAAACTCTCTATTAGTGACAAATTTCCTTCTGCCAGAAGTTCCAGGATATCTAAAGCTGTACATCCTAAGTGTGAAATATTTTTGAACAAATATTAACTTTTTGTATTGTGCTAATACACTGTTTTCAATGTCATAGCAGTTTTTAACAATACTCATAGATTTACTTAGATTTCATCTCTTTGGACCAAACGTCCATTGTAATGGACAATGATTTTTAGAAAAATCTTGTGTAAAAACTTATTTTGGAACTTAGCATATAACACTTGAACTAACAAATATCATGTTTAAATATCATGTTAAATCAAGCAAATGAGTAAATAAATGTCTAGATATACATATAAAACTGTTACAAGTGTTCCTTACTTGGGTGGCTGAGGGGCTGTGCTGCCATGCTGAAGCTCAGTGTGGTGTTACTTGTTCAAATGTCAACTAGTATGGCAATACTGCCTTCTGATTGGTCCTTTAGCATCCTTCAGAGTTCACTAATCACCAGTCAGAAGCCAGTGATGTAATATGCTATAAAAAAGCTCAAACATGTGATGTACATTGTAATGGACACCAGGTCTGAAAGGGTTAATTACAACTGATAAAGGTGTTAATAGTGAAACTACAGAGCGGGCCTGGTGTTTGAAGTCACTGCTAAAATCAGGACCAAATGGAAAACAATAGTAAAAGAGAACAATCTATTTAATTTCTCAATTGCCACATCTTAAAATAACTAGGCTTTACAACAAAAAAATCATCTTCAAGAACATTTATTTTGGTGAAAACATACACAAATTAACAAAATTACAAAATAGACAGTTTTGTAGGGGTTTTATTTCTTTAGTTATTCAAAAGAGTGTTATACACTCAAAACCAAGTGTTTAAGTTTAGAACACATGACACATAAATACTTATCTGTAACAGTTTTTAAATGTGTCAAGGCATTTACTTTATAAACATGTCAAGAATATAAATGCGTCAAGGTTAAATGCAATTTTTTTTTAACAATAATAAAAATAAACAAATTACTTAACATACAGACGTGCTCAAATTTGTTGGTACCCCTCCACAAAAAACGAAGAATGCACAATTTTCTCTGAAATAACTTGAAAGTGACAAAAGTAATTGGCATCCACCATTGTTTATTCCATATTTAATAGAAATCAGACTTTGCTTTTGATTTTTTATTCAACATAATATTGTAAATAATAAAACAAATGAAAATGGCATGGACAAAAATGATGGGACCGCTAACCTAATATTTTGTTGCACAACCTTTAGAGGCAATCACTGCAATCAAACGTTTTCTGTAGCTCTCAATGAGACTTCTGCACCTGTTAACAGGTAGTTTGGCCCACTCTTCCTGAGCAAACTGCTCCAGCTGTCTCAGGTTTGATGGGTGCCTTCTCCAGACTGCAAGTTTCAGCTCTTTCCATAGATGTTCGATAGGATTCAGATCAGGACTCATAGATGGCCACTTCAGAATAGTCCAATGTTTTGTTCTTATCCATTCTTGGGTGCTTTTAGCTGTGTGTTTTGGGTCATTATCCTGTTGGAGGACCCATGACCTGCGACTGAGACAGAGCTTTCTGATACTGGGCAGTACGTTTCGCTCCAGAATGCCTTGATAGTTTTGAGATTTCATTGTGCCCTGCACAGATTCAAGGCACCCTGTGCCAGGCGCAGCAAAGCAGCCCCAAAACATAACCGAGCCTCCTCCATGTTTCACTGTAGGTATGGTGTTCTTTTCTTTGAAAGCTTCATTTTTTCGTCTGTGAACATAGAGCTGATGTGACTTGCCAAAAAGCTCCAGTTTTGACTCATCTGTCCAAAGGACATTCTCCCAGAAGGATTGTGGCTTGTCAATATGCATTTTAGCAAATTCCAGTCTGGCTTTTTTATGTTTTTCTTTCAAAAGTGGAGTCCTCCTGGGTCTTCTTCCATGGAGCCCACTTTCGCTCAACAAGCGACGGATGGTGCAATCAGAAACTGACGTACCTTCACCTTGGAGTTCAGCTTGTATCTCTTTGGCAGTTATCCTTGGTTCTTTTTCTACCATTCGCACTATCCTTCTGTTCACTCTGGGGTCGATTTTCCTCTTGCGGCCGCGCCCAGGGAGGTTACAGGGCTACAGTTCCATGGACCTTAAACTTCTTAATAATATTTGCAACTGTTGTCACAGGAACATCAAGCTGCTTGGAGATGGTCTTGTAGCCTTTACCTTTACCATGCTTGTCTATTATTTTCTTTCTGATCTCCTCAGACAACTCTCTCCTTTGCTTTCTCTGGTCCATGTTCAGTGTGGTGCACACAATGATACCAAACAGCACAGTGACTACTTTTCTCCATTTAAATAGGCTGAATGACTGATTACAAGATTGAAGCTATGTGTGATACTAATTAAATAAACTAATTAGTTTGAAATATCACTATAATCCAATTATTTATTATCTTTTCTAAGGGGTACCAACAAATGTGTCCAGGCCATTTTAGAATATCTTTGTAGAATAAGCAATAATTAATCTCTTTTCACAGCTTCTTTGCTTTATTCTATGACATACCAAAGGCATGCAAGTATACATGATAAAATAGCTTTTAATTTCATCACTTTTCAGGAGGAATGAAGCATTATTTCAATGAGCTGTAAGGGTACCAACAAATTTGAGCACGTCTGTATTTATTGCATACTCTAAATTTTAAACAGCACAATATTTCATGGAAAAAAAAATTGCAATTAGAAATATTAGAATTAATAAATATTTAATTTAATATATTGGTTTTATTTAAAACATATGTGAGAGGTGTAACAGATTTTTGAGGAAGAAAAAAATCAGAACAATGCATCACACTCCCAAATGATCCCAAATGATAAATACTACATTTTAGAAAAAAAAATACAAATAATAACACTTAAGAAATAATGCAGTTCGCGAACTGTATAAAAATTTATCACTGCAGGTGAATTATACTATGCCCTCTATAACTTTACAATATGCAAGTAAATAAACAAATAATTACTAATTTTCCCCATTAAAAGCAAGGGTAAAGTTCAACAACTGGTTTAATTCTTCCAGCTGGAAGAGTGGTCAGCCACAATCGACAATTACAAAATGTTTCTTTTTTACAAGAATTTCAATGTGGTTGTCATTAGGTTTATTTTTTTCACATTCCTTTTTCAATTCTTGGACATGGTGGTTGTATTCTTCCTCCGACAGTTCTTCAGGCCTCTGTATGGTTGAAGGTACCTGGGATTTCTTAGCCATAATTGGAGCTGAAATTGAATCCATCGGCAGGCTTTTTCTTTTTAAAGACCACCTCATGTGCCTGATCTTCTGACTTAGGCACTTAGAAAATAAGGACTACAAAAAATAATTGTTTATAAATTCTACAGCATGTTTCAGAAAAAGAATGGCAGGCTCTAATTCCCTGATATATTTTGTTTTGCATCACTTGAAACCCATCTCACCCATGGTTCATTCTCATTCCAGAGCTGCTGTTCTTGAATATGGTATGTGGGATCAAGTAAGGGTTGACCATGGCAAGGAGTTTTACTTGTCCTTGTTTATGCAGGAAATGCTCTCTGGGTACAGACATAATCAGGAAAGGCAGCCATACATCCAAACTAAATCAACAATGGTTAGTTGCTATACTGTTGCCTAGCTCAGTTTTCTAAAGTTAAATTATGACAACTGGTGTTTATTAAAACACAAACAATACATTAAAAACTTAAATCGTAAGTTTTTAATGTATTGTGTATTTATTTTTGTTAAACCTTAACGCCTAATGACATAATTTGCATAATATTTAGCTATGGTAATTCATTGTCAGTGATGATGTTGGTGACATCACATGACCCTGATATCTTAGGCACAATGAGAAGATGCAGCCCAAATCATTTGCATAGTTATAAATCATTAAAAAAATGAAAAAATAAACGAAACAGCTAACCAACAAACTGATCCATAAGAAAGGTAGAGGTAGGATATTGTAACCGTTCACTGGTACATATTTGTGTGCTTAGCGTTTAATTTAATAGGGTATATAACATTTTTTAAATATTAATTTTAACCTTTTTCTCTTGCAGAACCATATGGTTGAAATAATGTGGCCAGAAGTGAACAACAGGGTAAACTATCCAATAAAGGGGGCTCTTATTCAGTTGGTGGATCAAGAACAAGTGGACAAGGAAGACAACATTTTTAGACACTGCATTTCTAATCTTGGTATAAACAGAGTCGTACAAGCATGGAATGCACATAGGATCCCAGGTAAGCTCCCAGCGTTCCAGAATGGAAGTTCAATATTTTGGTAGGACCTTGTTTATATTTCTATGGGATCGGCCTGAAGCACTTCACAGAAAAAGTCCTTAACTTTCCTTTGAAAAGGCCCTACATTGCAAGATACATTGAATAATTTTCTCTACTTACTTTCAACCTTGATCCAGGTAAAGGAATACCAAATGCATTAGCACAAAGTGGGTGTGTACGGAAAATTGTGCATGACTTGCTGCCACTTGCACCTTCAGCTGCAGACCTTTATCAACAGAAGAAGAAAAATTAAATGCAGAAAGGCAATTTGCTGACCAGTATCCAGACACATCTATTTTACTAGAAAGTGCTATTAGTCATAATTATGGGCCCTTTCAGGATGCCTTAAAATATCTCATCAATGTAACACAAAGCAATGTCCAGTAAAGACTGAAATTCAAAGCAATTTTGTATTCCAACCTCCACTCCTGCTTACTGTAACTGAATTATCAACACTGAAATAAAAATAAGCATTTCACTTTGACTACAATTTACCAGATGTTTTTATTGAAACATAATGGGTAACACTGAAACAATCAACAGTTATCATAGTATAGAAATAAGCAGTCAATCAACTAGCAGAATAATATGTGATAATTGTTCATTTTTATAAAATTACATATATATATACCTGCAACTGAATATATACAGTAATTTGCAATCTCAAAATTGTGAAGAACATCCTTAATAAACTCTTATATACTAAAGGGCTAGCTTTAACTAGTTTTGTGATTTATAAAACTCTAGTCTAGTAATTTTTTTAAACAACTTTACTGTGGAAGGACAAACAAAATGAAGACTACCATATCACTCTGCTTTTATCACTTCTTTTAGCACAGACAACACACCGCACAGACCATTAACCTTATGGGTGTTGCTCCTGTGATCCTCTGCCCGGCATTTGAGGCAGTGTGTAGAAGAATTCATCCAATTCTCTACACAGATTGTGCAGCCAATCAGGCTATTGCAGCACACTGCAAACATTGGCTCATTCATAGGTCCTGCAAGTAATACATTTTTATTCAGAAGGGTAAAGAAACAAAACATGTGCAAGTGTTATTAAATCTAACAGGCACCTTGAAACTGTTATAAAACTTTTGACTTTCAGTAATGCTTGGATGCAGGCCTCAAAAATAACTCAATAAACCACATATGAGGTTAATGTATTTCCACAGTACTAAAATTACAACTGATGACAAACAAAAACTTGTAGAAAGACTTTTTGGCCACAAACATTCATGACATGGAAAGAATAACTGTACTGTAAACAGCAGATGGCTGTTGTCACAAACCTTTGCAAACCAAACAGGTGAATGCATCCTTAATTTGTGTCGCTTGGGATTCTGTCATTAAAACAGTGGTTTTGGTGTTGGCAAGCTGAGCGAGCTCCTTGATAGACGATGCAACACCTTTCAGATCTTGAGCTGCCAGAACCACCTCATCAATTCTTTCAATTGCATCCTGTAGGCCTTGAATATCAGCATCTTCTTTGCGACTAGATCAAGAGACACGTTAATGCAGAAAGACTTTAACATAGATGTTAAACATATGTTATTTTCACAAGATAATTGGTTTCTTTTACTAATGCAAATATCACTAACAAGTCACTTTCATAAAAAAAAATCACAAACAAGTCAAATTTGAAATGGTTTGTCCTATTTTGTTTACAAATCAGTGTTGAAAACATTAATTAATAAATAAAATAAACAGTACATGCTGATGAATGTGAACTTAACCCTATAATGCCCATTTCTGTAGCAAATATACAATGTTTAGCCACCTCTATATTATTATTTTTAAAAACCAGACTCCCAATTCAAAGTTTTTCATATGCAGTACATTGTGCTTGTGGCAGGACATGAAAAAAACAAGTTTTATACAAGAAACAGAATCTAGTTGCATAACGGAAGTAGCTTAACTCATTAAAAAAATGCTTGGGCATTACAGGGTTAATTTACCCATTTAAAACAACATATTAAGAAGGCTGCCATACAAACATACCTAATTCTCCTCCTCTTGTTGGAATGTGTAAACTCATGGAAGTCAGATTCCAGAACAGCAAAAACTTTTCTGGAATTCTGTTTCCAGTAAATTGAACTTTTAGGGACAATAGAAAGTTTATATCACTAGAAAGTGAGCATACAAAGTTTTTTGGAGCCTCCAATTCTTGGGTGTCATGGGTAGGTAAAAGTTTTTGCATTTATTTAGACTTGACACGTTACATTGGTCATAGCGACAGCTTAAGCTTGTGTAACTTTAGACTCTATAGACTGTTACAGAGTTGCAGAAACAAGTATTCACACCCTGTGTCTTAAATTAGTTAATTCACTAGAATTCATGACTGCCATTTGCTAGGATGAATCAGTGTTCAAAGAACATAGCAGAATTGCCAAATAAGTATACTTTAACAAAAAAATATTATTAAACTAAATACATTTGTGAATATGTGAGATGGAGGGTGCCAATACTTATGTCTGCTACTGTAGATAGATAATATGCAAATCCTAAAGTGAAACATTTTACTACCATTGGATTGTGGGAATGTTAGTTTTGCAGAAAAATGTGTCCTTGAGGTAAAATTTTCTTGTTCTGCTCTTGTATGAATGGTCATGGAAAACTGGGTAATTAAAAAAAAATAAGTATGAAATTTATTGGGATCTTAATGCACTGTGGAATTACAGAGCATTAAAAATGAGGTGAACCATACAATTTATAACTTATTAACTTAACTACAATACATGTAACATCATTAACATGATCACATATTAATAATTAAGAAAACAATATTCTGAAGAGTACCTCTTGTCCCCTCAGAATCAAGAATTTCATTGCCTTGTACATCTGTAAGAACAAGTGGTTCTTCACTGGCACTTTATTACCTTTAAAAAGAACAAAGGTGTAAATTTTCCACAATTTACACCAGTAATACGCAGGCTTCTTGGTACAACAGTATTAAGCGGGCTTTGTATTTCCGGGACAAGGCTAGCACGCGGGAATTCACAGCTGTTTAGACAAGTTACAACATAGACATTTGAAAATTTGGGCTGTTATTCGATTTCTAATACTTTGTTACAAAAAGCAATATGAAAAATGGGAAAACAAGCCTAAATCAGTTTTTGTACTTTAAACTCAGAAATTGGAAAATGAAAAACGGTTCGATTTTTGTTTTTATGAAAAACTAAAATAGAAAAACGAGTCGTTTTCTTGTTTTCCGATTTCCGATTTAGAATGCAAAAACGATTGGCCGGAATGTACACGGACCTTGCTGTATAGCTTATTTCCAATTGCCTTATATTCTGAGCTGTCACATAGGCTAGGAAAATTAGCCAGGTAATAATTAGCTGCCTCATCCACCATTTTATACCATATTCCTCTTGAACTGCCAGCCAGAAGATTGTTTTTCACCAGGTCAGAAAATGGTGGCAGACTATCATCCGCTATCAAACATTCTGTAGTGGATAATAAAAATAATAACAAAAACATTCAGTCTGAGGCTATGATATTCATTGACAAAGAGTACAAACTTAATAGTATGCAGAAAAACAGAATTGATGAACAACAAGGGAAAACAAAACATAAACAGGTACTTACTCTGATTTCCAAAAGATTCAATGTATGCTGTGGAGTCAACTGATATGATTTCATTTATTTTTTCAGAATTAGTGTTCTATTCAGTTGAAGTTCTGCTCATTTGTTCTTCTGGTGAGCTTTCTGTTAGTATCTGTGGGATCCAGCTCTCTTTTTCCATTAGTATAATTAAAGTTTCGGATTGCATCTCGAACAAGATTTCATCATCATCGATCTCGGTTCCGTCGGTTTCCAGGACCAGCGTATGGCCCTTTTTTGGAAGGCCAACTTTTTTGTGAACCTGAAAAGGTTATCAATAATTAATCATTTTGATTTATACAGATGAAAAATAAAAAATGGTAAGAACAAGAGGGAGCCAGTTCATTTTCAGTTCATTTTTTATCTTTTCAGCTGCAGTGTTTTAAATAGTGGCAAATCAAGTGAAAAATTATTTTGAATTATAGAACTTATAGGAGTTATATAAATAACATTTTATCTACTCACCTTTTGCAAGAACTTCTTTGACTGATGTTCCAGTCACCTTTTTTTAGTTTACACCCATGGCTTTTGTCACTGTGCAAAGTAATATATATATATATATATATATATATATATATATATATATATATATATATATATATATATATATATATATATATATATATGAATACTGATTAATTACAGATAACCTATGATTGTAAACATAAATAGAAAGGGGCCATTTGCACTCCAGTCCTGTGTAGGTTTTAACATCATAGAGGCCTGTTACATTTAACACATATCCAAGTATATGCTGGTTGTAGTATTCAACCTCAGTCTTCTCAATAATTAAGATCTTCTCCTGACTGCTAATGATAATGTATTTTATTATACCAAACAATGGCACATCATCAAAATACCCTAAGCGAAGGCAGGAATTGATCTGATATTCGTGGCTTTGAATTTGTGGCCCAATAATAAATGGCAATATCAAGCAAAGTGTCAGCGTATGAGCTGCAGTCTGATCCAATGGTCTTTCTCTTAAAATATGGCTATTTTCCAAAGGCTCGGGCTTGATTTTAATGTCCAGATAAAAGTATGCAAATGATGCAATGTCAGAGTTAAGAGAATTCAAAGTGATTATACCCTCAACATATATGAACTCAAACAGCATAAGCTGGAGTTCATATGGTAGTAATCCTTCAAGTAGCACATGCATTGGGTCCTGTACAAAACTTTGACAGAGAGGGAAATTTAAAATGCCCAATAAGCAACTATCTGTATTTATTCCCCACAGTTTGCTCCAATAAGTGTAACTCTGCTTGGTTAAACCTCTTAGTGTCTCACATCTTTTTTTGTGTTCTTGTTCATCACGAGGAGCAAAATCACTTGCTTCAGCATTTCACTTTATGGCTTCCTGTGTAGCATTGTATGTACAGCAAGCCTTGAAGGCAAAAGATACGCCCTCTTTAAATCCCCCTAACCACTGTGCAGCCAAAGTATCACATGGTACTAGAATTAGAGAACCTTCAATGTTGTAGACTTTTCCATTTTTTTCAATTTCAATACCACCATGACTTATAATTTACGGTTCTGATAAAGCAATGGTTTTACACCAAATTGTCTCAGCTCTTTCGTTTTAGCAACACCAAGTAAATGAATTGCAGAAAGTCTTGAACGAAAGGTCGGAGAAATGTTGCTAATGTCCAGAAAACATTGTAAGCTTTTGCTTTCTGGTATGAGCACCAGTTGGATTGACTATTTCAATGTCATCACAATTAAGTGTTATTTGTAGAGCTCGGGGATTTCTTGAAAACAAGGAGTAGATTTGAAAAATGCACCTATCACAAATATCCAGCATAAGTTCGGAGTTACTGACATGGGGATTCATCACATGATGCCGATTTCAGGTATTTCTAAAAAACACTGAAGGTTGTTTTTGAAGGGTATAATGTAGCCAAATCTTTTTTTGGTTCATAACATTCCCTCTGGCACTTGCTAGTTTGTTTCCAAGATATACTGGAACAGGATTAATTAGATTAAAATGTTTCTCATAAAAGCTTATTCTTTTTTTTTGTGTGTTAACATCAAAGAACATGTTCCTTGGCATTAGACTGTTCAACAAGTCGTGGCTAATATATCCACTGCTTAGAAACTAGTAAATTCTCTCACAGTATATTTTTAATGTTGAATCAATGAGGGATGTAGTTGTTTCAACAACATCATTTACTGCTTTTTCGGTTAAGTTGTATTGCGCCTGAAGAGATAACGTGTATGGATTGTGTGTGCATTTGTGCCAAAACTATCCATCCGTTAGTTTGTCAATTTGTTTGTCAATTCGTGAATTTGTAAAATGCAGGACTATAATGTGAGGTAATTGTATATATTTACCTTATTTATTGCTTTTCCAAAAACTTTTATTTGTCAGCTATTAGGAGCCTTTATGTTATTTTATTAATATGTGACCATACAGAGTCTCGGATTTCTGCTCCATAATTTCTGACCTGCTATTGGATGAGGAGATAAGAAACATTTTATCAGATCTCCCTAACACAGGATGCAGACTGATGGATGGATATCTGAGACGAAAGGGAATAAGAATCACAAGTATGGTTTAAATTGTATTATCTTTTATGTAGTTCTTTCTTTTTGTGATGGCAGTATACATACCTTAAAATCTGTAATCAACAGTCATTACATTATTAAGCTACATTACATAATAAAGTAATCTACTAAGCTGAAACAGGTTGTTATACAACTTTTGTACTTTTTTTTGTCAGTTTGGTAACATTTAAAGTTACTTCATTTTAAGGGGCTCGACTCAGGGAGGCAGTGCATAGAACTGATCCCTTAGGTGTTCTCAGGAGAGCTCTCCTTCTCCATACAGTCCAGAGAAGGGTGTACAATGTTCCTGGTCCCCTGTGCCTTTGGCACGTAGATGGAAATCACAAGTTAATAAGGTAATCTATGCTTCTCTTGTACCATTTTTAAAAGTAAATTAGTATTTAGCTTAACCACATACATTATCTTTTTCAAGCAAATGTAATGCCTCACGTAACACTAATTATCTACCATCAATGTAATTTTTCTTTTCAATAATGAAGTAGAATTGTGGATAAGTTCATATATTTAGTTATTTCCCTACAATTAAGTTTTTTAATGTTGTATTTGAATGTCTTGGGAAGATCAAATACTTTAAAAAGGGATCACTTGCATCTGTATTATTGCGGATATTTGTAACACTTCAAATTAAAATTGAAGTATCAGTTGAAGTTTTTTTTATTGGATTTAACTTTAGATGTACTGACTTTTTTAAAGGGTTTAACTCCCAAATAGTTTGGAGTAACGCATAAAGAATTAAGAATGATGCCTGCTTCTGCAGGTGGCGTGTTGTGGTTCATGGTGGCATTGACGGTTTCAGCCACATGATTGTGTATTTGAATGCCTCCACTGACAACCGTGCAGCAACCGTGTTGAAATCTTTCTTGTCAGCTGTTGAAACATATGGACAGCCACAACGTGTACGATCAGATAAGGGTTTGGAAAATATTGATGTTGCTCGTCATATGGTAGCAACAATGGGCACAGGTTTCAATAGCCACATTGCAGGACTCAGCGTACATAATCAAAGGTACAGTATGTTATGAATACTGTATGTGTACGCATTTCAGTTTACAAATTGTGTTAAAATATAACTAATGGATGGTTTCATTACAAACCGGACCCATTTTTGCTTTGTAGGAATACAGTGTGTTCTGAGTATTTATTGATATCAGATATTAGTACAACTTAGAACCCTTACTGTACTGTTATTCACCTTGTTCTTATACTTACTCACTGGAAAGGGATACTGTACTTACTCAGTGTCTACATTACTGCTTGTATCTGCATTACTTGTACATACATCACATTATAATTGTACTTGCTTAAATGTATGTGTGCCACTTAGGTTCTGTACTTTTTGTACTCCCATTATTGCATTTGCTCTTAAACATTGTTGCACTTCATTGTAATGTTTTAAAGTCACCCTGGAGAAGGGCATCTGCTAAGCAAAAAAATATATATATATTTTCCAAATATTAACTACTATATTGAATAAATTAATCTCCTTTTCAGAAAAGAGAGACTTTGGCGTTACGTGTTCACTTCAGTTTGCAATCGTTCTGTCATCTTTTCTATGAGATGGAGAGGCTGGGCTACTTAAATCCAGACAATGACATCCACCTGTTTACATTACACCGGGTGTTTGTACCTGTGTTGCAAAGGCAGTTGTCTTTATTCCAGGAAGGCTGGAACTATCATAAAATTCATACAGCTTACACAATACATTGTGACTGAATTGTATTAAAGCCTATTTTAAATGTGTATGTGTTTGAGATAAGGCATGCGAATCGCATTTGAAATGCATATTCAACAGATAATCACATAAGAAATGTATTTAAAAGACATTAAAACATGGTGGAAATGCATTACATTTGAAAACAAGTTTTTGACGTGTTTCTAATGCATTTTGTTGAATCACATTAATTTAGAGGTGTAGATTTTCAAACTTGAGTCTCCTTATTATCGTGTGTGCACTAAATACACTGCAGTGCATGCATAAAAAAAATAAAATACCCAACACAATACCAAAAAGTTACTTCACAAGTTTTGAAAATAAACGTTTGTTTTTTCTTCTTCTTTGGAAAATGTAGGCAGTTTCATTGATAGTGTTGTATTTAATGAGTATAGCCTATACTTGTTTTACATTGTTTACAATTTAATAATCTTCAGTCTTAAATCTTTTTGTTTTATTTTTCTAAATTGCATGAATCATAAAAATGTTTGCAAAGCTTTAAAATTTGGAAGTTTGCTTACATTAATCAAAGACAAAGTGCAATTCGGTTAGAGATTGTAGGCCAAAATCCCCACAAGGCAACAGTGTGTTGGAAAGATGCACACAAAGCATTTTTGTTTTATTTTTCTGCAGTAAAAAGGTTAAAAGCTTCCAATTCAAATATTCAATTCATGTATTGGCACAGTAAAAGAAAAACAGCATTCAAAGCATCCGAAAATGATAACGCAACATTTGTACAGTTTACCATGTAGGCTACTTTGTTACATAATTTAACACAGTATTTAATACAGCATTTCACAATTTAAACTAAATGTATGCTAAATAGAGTAGCATGACAAGTAAAAAAATTGAGCCTTTTATAAAACTAGATTAACTAGAACAACATTGACAATTAACAGAAAACTAAATCTAAAAGCAACCCTTACTTTATTACTATTATTATCATTACGTGATTTAGCAGACACCCTTATCCAGGGCGACGTACAATGCATGTAACAATAAAAATAAATACAATAGACCGATTTTTTTTTTTTATATAACAAAAAATGATCCATTTTTTTTACGAAGGTTTGTTGGTTAATCCTTGCAGTCTACCCAGCAATAATAAACAGTGTCCAGAAAGCAGTCTCGTTGACGTTAGGCGTGTGATTCGCTACATTTGAAAGCGCTACATTGTGATCACGTGTAGTGCGCTGTGCAGAAAATGAAACTCTCTGCAACTGTACTAGGAAAAGGAGAAGACGAGTTTTAGTAGCTTATAATAGATAGTGCAGATCTTTATTATTATCTCCATAATGAAATAAAAAACAAATAAACTGAAAACTGTACTTCATCTCTGAAGTTGTCTGTGTTAATCTTCTAAGTGACGTTGCGATAATAATGATAATTGGAAATTCCAAGCGATTTTTTTTTTTCCCTGCAGTTGCCAACCACGGCAGTGTACGCTATGCATTTCTTGCCTGGCGATGACCCAGAAAATGGGCGCCGGTTGCCTACAGTGTCACGTGTTCCTCAGGGCTGAATGCCATTGGCTAAATTGCAGGATCGGTCTATAGTAAACACATTGTAGAAAAAAAGAAAACATCCCATTTGAATACAACAGATAACATGTTATAATGCAGGTTATTAAATACAATTCAGAATGAGCAGCTAGCAGTAATAACTGAAATGAATCCAACACAGTAATATAATACCTAATGTAATCACGCCATATAACATACCACAATCACTACAAGATGAAAATCTATGATCCCCATGCAGTCCTCCCTAAGCCCCATTAACATTGCATGAAACGCCTGCATTTTTCCTGTCATTTGCAGGCATCGGTTTTGATGTGAATAGGTACCAAAAAAAAAAAAAAGGAATTTTGCAGCCATTTTGTTACCTGTAAAATTTCTGATGTTTTCTAATGGTTTTTCCCAGCAGGGAAAGCACGTATGAATCTATAATATTTTCAAACATCATGACTTCCGGTATGATCGACTATCAGCATTAACTAGTCACTCTCTAGAACATTTGGCAAAGCACAAATATACAATCTGTCATTGGCTGACGTAATGACACATTTCCCCCCCCAAATCTAAAGGTGAAAGTGCAATCTCCTGATTAATATCCTCCACTTCACATAAAAAGGAATTTAATTGAGAAATGTTTCCATTTTACATTAAATCTCTTCACAATCTGCAAGAGCCTTAGGATGACAACAAAATCTCTCGTGTCTGGAAAGGACACTTGAACCAAACATACAGCATAATTAGTTCTCCTAGTCTGCCCTGTGTGAGTAATAGAGGAAAATTTTACATTACTAATTTTAAATTGAGTGTACTCTTCTAAAGCCAAACCTGCTAAACTCAAATTATAAAATACTTCAAGCACAAGTCTATGAGAAATGCCCACTTAATGACAACGACCAAGACATTCAACATCTGTACGCACTGCTAAAATGCTGCTGGGAGTGAAGGACTTAAATAGTTGATGCAACATAACAGCACATTCATGGCTAGCATTTGCAAAATAAAAATTGCTATTAAAAATGGCAAATCCCTCAGAAGGCAAACATTTTTGAATATTTACATTGGTACACCTTTGGACCCATGACAGAAACCAAGAATACAATGATTAAATGATTCAAAAGGAAAACATGACCAAGCCCACGTAGGCCCCCAATTGCAGACAGCTTCAGGAATATGCAACAGATGAACATTGTAAGAATTGTGTTCCTTTCCATACAAAGGCTGGACTAATTCTACAAAAGAATTTAGATGTAGCTGCACTGCATCTAGCTCTATGATAGAGAGTTCTCTTTGGAGTTGTGCATAAATTGGTGCAACTAGCAATGACCAGTGAACATATAACTTCCACCCCAAATGTCCTCGCAACAAAGGTAGGGAATAAAAAAAAACTAAAAAGCTTCTCTGGTGGCGTCAAGCGCTGCAGCTCATCATCTATGGCTGTAATCTTACCACCCATATACCAAGGATATGCGTGATGACAAGAGTCAAACCACAATGATGCCATTTGTTTAACTACACCTAACAACACTGCATGCATATAATTGGGTACATAGCCATCAAATGAATCAAAACAAGGAATAAGCATCAAAGGAGACAGACCCTTCACTCCCTTTTTGGGCTGACCACCATCCAAGGCATCCAAAGAACATTGTACCACTGAATTATGAGTTTGCACTACATTGGAAAAGACATCGGGATATACATGACAAAACCCCCTACCCTTGGGCACATGATCCCCTTTTTGTTCACACCAGCTACATCCATACTCTCCATTAAACTGTACCATATTCTGTAAAAGAGGCCTTGCAACACTGTCACATGTACAAATTACAGGAAAAACCCTGCTATTCACAGAATTCTGAGTGTAAGGGTTTTCCCACGCAAACCCCTCATTACCCAACTTTACAGTTTCTCCAACAAATGGTTTAACAAACGTGTCAATGCGTGGTTTGGAGGTGCCACACCTCAAAGATGTTGAAAAGGTACGTTTTCTGCGCAACTCTGGAGCAATTTCATTTACATGGAACTATAGGGGCCAAATTGAATACGAGGATGATTTAAACACTCCATCAAAATTCCATGTTAGGGAGAAGTCATTTTTGCCAAACTGAAATTTGTCAACCAATTTTTCAAAACACAATCCATCATATACATCACAAAAGACATTACTTTTGGTACATTTTTCCTAGTCTATGATGTGTGTAGCTGCGTCCGTAAATTGCAAGAAATCTTTAAGTTGTTTTTCAATGGGTAAATAAATAAAATAGCTCTTAATGTTATCAAGTAACAAGGCCTCATTCTGGGCAGCTGGTGCATGATGGATCAGTTCCACAATAAGCAAAACAGACATGGCAATAAGTGATTTTCACAAGAATCTTTGTAGTTAGAGAAGTGTTTTAACAGTTGGAAATCACTAGGAGGAAATACACCTGGACATATGACATCTAATAACTGTAATAGATCTGTTGTTGCTTCTTTACTTAAACCATGTTTCAAAATAAAAGCATAAACCAATAAAATAGATTGTGCCTTGGCGACAGTGGTACCTTGGAAAAGTGTATCATCACCATTTTCTATAGAAAAATATTATTAGAGTTAAAAATAATTCAATAAAGAAAATCACCTGCATGTGCAATTTGTAGATCTGGCTTCAGAATACCAGTTCATGTCCACATTGTAAGGCTATAAAGAACCAAACAAATTACATTTAAGTGTAGGTTCACTTTATGATTCAACTATCAGGAATAAGCATGACCAAATGTGTGCAGTGACTCAATCCTAAATTATTATCTGTACCTAACAAATAAATCACCAGCACATAATAGTCAATACGCCTACCTCGTCTATTTCAAATTCTCCCTCATCCTCAGCTGTTGAGCCATAATGCTCAAATGCATCTGCAGGCAGGTTTATCTAACAAAAATAATGTAACCCATGATATTAAATTAAAGCACAATAAAATATTGTAAAATATTATGTAAGATGTCATTGCCAAACTCGTTCATATCAAATTCTCCCTCATCCTCAGCTGTTTGGTCATCATGCTCAAATGTGTCCTCAGAAGAGTTAATAAAAATACATTAATTGGACTATAATATAAAATAATTACATAATACATCACAATCCTAAGCACAGCAATGATAATATCAACAACACCACCAACGCTATGGCACCATAACATTAAGATATCAGACAATCATGTCGTTGTTCTAGCTATACCACCTTTATTTCTAATTCTCCCGTTTGAAATTGTACATGCTCAAGTTAATGTAAAATTAAATATGCTCGAAAAATAAAAA
This sequence comes from Acipenser ruthenus, assembly GCF_902713425.1. Lineage (NCBI taxonomy): Eukaryota > Metazoa > Chordata > Actinopteri > Acipenseriformes > Acipenseridae > Acipenser > Acipenser ruthenus. The sequence continues at coordinate 50,646,217 of NC_081190.1, read as the reverse complement.
CATATAAAAAATTAAAACCACATTAAAGTAAATAGGCCATGCATTTTCGGCATTCAAATATGTCATAAACTGTTTATTTCGTCTTCCTCATGCTCAAAAATTGCAAATTCCTCATGGACAAATGTTATACACAAACAAACAAATCTGATGAATGCACGGTGCCAAAAAGTATGTAACACAATTTTTGTTCCTGGGTAGTAAGTGTTATTTCCTATGCTTGTGCCTCAGAAGTATAGAAAATGGCTATTATTCCCCACAAACTTTGCTTTTGTGACCAGGACAGTGATATTTTGAAATTTACCTATTTCCAATGAGAAAACGGGAAAATTTGTGTCTTTTCGTTCACATAAAGTCAGAATAAAACAACATATGAATCCAAATTAACATGTATTTATACTAAAGTAATACAAAAATGACTACAAAAGATTTAGAAGTGAGTAGTTTTTCGAGATTTACGATTATACTGTAAGTCACTTTCACAAATCAGCCCCCAAATGTAGTCTCCCATCATGTTCTCGTTATACTGTCCTTGGTAGCGGCGTTCAAAGTCCAGTATATCCTGGTGGAAGCGCTCGCCTTGCTCCTCCGAGTACGCTCCCATGTTCTCCTTGAATTTATCAAGATGAGCATCAAGGATATGGACTTTAAGGGACATCCTACAGCCCATTGTGCCATAGTTCTTCACCAGAGTCTCAACCAGCTCCACATAGTTTTCGGCCTTGTGATTGCCCAGGAAGCCCCGAACCACTGCGACAAAGCTGTTCCAAGCCGCTTTCTCCTTACTAGTGAGCTTCTTGGGGAATTCATTGCACTCCAGGATCTTCTTTATCTGTGGTCCGACGAAGACACCGGCTTTGACCTTTGCCTCAGACAGCTTAGGGAAGAAGTCTTGAAGGTACTTGAAGGCTGCCGACTCCTTATCTAGAGCTCTGACAAATTGTTTCATAAAGCCCAATTTGATGTGCAGTGGTGGCATCAGCACCTTCCGGGGGTCCACCAGTGGCTCCCACTTGACATTGTTCCTCCCCACAGAGAACTCGGTCCGCTGTGGCCAGTCCGGCCTGTGGTAGTGCGTCTTGGTGTCCCTGCTGTCCCAAAGGCAAAGATAGCAGGGAAACTTGGTAAAACCGCCTTGGAGACCCATCAGGAATGCCACCATTTTGAAGTCTCCTATGACCTCCCAGCCGTACTCATCATACTTCAAGGCGTCCAGCAAGGTCTTGATGCTGTTGTAATCCTCTTTTTGAGGTGCACCGAGTGAGCCAGGGGAAGAGACGGGTACTTGTTACCATTATGGAGCAGCACGGCTTTGAGGCTCCTGGATGAGCTGTCAATGAAGAGGCGCCACTCATTCTGGTTACAGGCGATTCCGATTGCCTCAAACAGACTGGTCACATTGTGGCAGAAGCAGAGCCCATCTTGATGGGTGAAGAAGCTGGAAAAAGGTTGGTGACGCTTCCTCTGATCTGCGACTTGCACACTTTCATCCAACAAGTTCCACTGCTTGAGCCTAGACGTCAAAAGCTCGGCATTGGACTTGGTGAGACCAAGATCTCTAATCAAGTCGTTGAGGTCTTTTTGGTTGGGGTAGTATGGGTTTCTCTCCTCAGCTCCACCTCTGAAATTGTCATCTGGATCTACAACGTCTTCCTCGCTCTCTGACTTGCTGCTCTCTTCTAAAGACGGCTGCTCTCTCTCCGGAGGAGTGGGTACGGGGAGCTCATGGCAGTGTGGCACCCGGGCGATGGATGAAGGAAGGTCCGGATACGTGATAGCAGGTGCATTCTTGCCAGTCCGACGTTTGGAAGGGTCCACCATGCAGAAGTAGCAGTTGCTTGAGTGGTCCGTGGGTTCCCGCCAAATTCTTGGGATAGCGAACTTCGTGGCTCTCTTTTCCCCTCTGTACCATCCTACAAAAATACATTTATTTCACCCATGACTAATGTGTAAGAGATTCTCGCAACATTTTTCATATATGATATATTTTTTCAATAACATTGAAAATTGTAAAACATTTGAAAATTAAAAACTTTTACAATTTTAAAAATTTTAACAAATTTTATAACATAAAATTCCGAGCAACAATTGTCCATCTTACCTTCCAGAGTTTTTTTGCAGTGCTCGCAGGTGAAATGAGGTGCCCAGGGTTTGTCTTGATCCCCGACAGGCCTCACACATCTTAGCAGATGCTTCCACTGAGTACTTTTTCGCTCTTGTCTTGATAAATTGGCCGCAGACATAGCAAAATGCGTCTGCCGGATGCTTGCAGCCTCTTGATGCCGTCTCAGAAAAATGCAGATATGTATCCACTTAGGCAGCTGGAACTAAACTGAACTGGTGGGCTTAAGGCCCCTGTATTTATACTACTATTTATATTACTGGAAAGTTCTAGAAAGTTCTAGAAGTTACTCCAAGTTTACTCAGCACTGAATCTATGTTCTGGAAAATAGGTAAATTTCAAAATATCACTGTCCTGGTCACAAAAGCAAAGTTTGTGGGGAATAATAGCCATTTTCTATACTACCCAGGAATAAAAAAAAAAAAAAAAATTGTTACACGGTGTTACCACAACTGTTTATCTGAATTGGCTGACATTTGTATCTGACACACAGGTTACGTCCGGCAGAAGTTCACCCACATCCCTGTGTCTGACATTCACTCCATAATGAGGAACAAATTGAACAATGCTGCCCATGCCAAGAAACAATTGTAAAATGTCAGTTTATTTGAAATAAAATTATTTCTTCCTCACTCCTGTTATTATAATGTGTTTTATTTGTATAACTGTAACACATGGTCAATATTTAAGATTAAATATAAAACCATTTGAAGTGAAATTAACGAAAGAAGATACTAGTCCAACTTTTTAATTGAAACGTAGTTTGAAATTGAATATCAGTAGTTGTGTGCACATATAGTCTGTATTGAAGGTGTTCAATATTTATTCTTTGTTTATTATAATTGAGCATTTAGTGTACCAGTGCAGTAATGGGACGTCGTTATGTTACAACAATAAAATTAACTTGATAGGAGGGATCTTATCAAATTGAATGGAATTGTGAAAAATACATATTGAAATGTCCTGCTATTAAAACAACGAGGCAGTGAAATGTTTCATTTCTAATGTAGCCTACAGCTCCAGTATTAGAATTTAGGCATTAAAAAATACTGCTGTGTATCAAACATTAGGACATCCGTGTGCAGTGTAGCCTACTGTGCAGTATTAGTAAGGGCGACGGCGACATGGTTTATCACCAGCCGATTCGACTGTAATCAATGCATTGTATGGTTATAATCAAGTAACATATCATGCATTTGAATGGTCTGTGTGGTCCCACATACCACACAGTGGGTCTGCTAGGGGATCATGCATGCATTGAATGGTGATCACAGACACACAAATGTGATTGGCTAGCATTTATATATTGTTATTAAAGAAGTAAAGACACCCTACCCCTCATCTAAACCCTAACCTCAAGGAAGGTAGCAGTGTTACCGATGTGTGGTTATGCGGGACCACACACACACTATTCAAATGGGTCTGATGTGTCTTGATTACAACCATTCAATATACAGTCGAACTGACACTCCCCTCACAGGTTCTGTAGTTTTTGGTACATCACAGCTGTTAGGCATGACTGATCTGTAAAGCAAAAGTTATATTTCCTGTAAATCTCATACAGAAAACAACCTTGCAGCACTCTATCTGTAACAGGAACCAAAAGTGACTAGGGCTGTCGTTTATTTTTGAAAATAATTCAGACTGATGTTTATTGCAAATGTTGCTTTATAAAAAAAAAAGTATGCTTGGGTCAAAATAGTAGAGCCTAATATACTACTAGTAAAGGTTACTAACAATAACAGTATAGGCTATACTAAAACCATAATATTTTGACCCAATATACTTGAAGTATACTACTTTTTTAATAAGGTTATTTGAATCCAACGCAGTTTCTTGAAAATAACTTAATTTACTTTACTATTTGATTCGACTACATTACAAACAGTTCCTGTAATGGTTAAGACACGGCATTTGCACCTGTTCTATTCTGGCTCGATTCCCAGAGGGAGTTTTTTGTTTTTTTTTTAAACACGCTCAGTAATAATAAAAATGATTGACAACATTGTTAAGTGTTTAATACAATACTGGCAATTCATTATTAATATATTGGCAATATATTGTAAAAGTATTGGTAAATCATTTGTAATGCATTGTCAATTAATTAGAAAGTTATTGCCAATGTTGTTGGCAATGCATTACAAATGTGTTGGCAATATGTGGCAATGCATTGTCAATGCATTCCAACTGGGTTGCTTTTTATACATTAAAATTGTAATAATTGCATTTATATTATGTAAATGTCCAGTAGGGAACACAAAGATTTTTAACCGAGCAAAGGGATTTCTTTATTATGTTCGTACGTGGTAAAAACATACTTTGAAATGTGTCCTATTCAATTCCTTAAGTATACACAGTGCAAAAAGAAAAAAACACCTGCTGTAACCAAAATATTGTAATTCCAGAAGAAAATCTCTAACCAGTAGTTGTATGATGAATGCATTGCAACCGGTCGAGGGCTTTAGTTATTGTAAATTTATATTAATCTTAATATCAAAACAATTATTTAACATTTTTTATCATAATTTGCTTTTAGAAATTTAAAAGAAATCAGCAATAATTTTTTCCCCTTTTTACACTCAATGTGGAATCACCAATTACTAGTAAACCCAGCTCACTGCTGCCACCGCTGTGCTCTCTCAAGAGAGACAAAAGCTATACATGCATCCTCAGAAACATGCACCATCAAGCCATCCTCTTCTCACAAGCTTGAGTACAGACAGATCGATTGCATAAGATGGAAGACAGATGCAGATTTCACTGACTAACACTAGATTATTTAATGTGTAGAGAAAGTATTATCATCTGGTCATGTTATGGTAATTACCTTCTGCAATAAACCGTGACACCAAAGTTTTACAGTTCTAGCAGGAGCTAAAAAAATAAAAATAAAAAAAAACTTTAACTGTGGTACGCATTTGTTAATGTTGCTGATACAATCTTCCAAAGTCCTTAGGAATGACTTTGCTGATAGTTAGCAATTGTTTAAACTGTGCACACAAAATACAACCTTCTATCCAATTATAGTTAATGATATTTCATTAAGACTTCAGTATGTGTGTGCTATCCAGCCTTTACTTTGTCCCACCAAAGGCTAGATGTGTATTTTAGATGTGTGTTTACTTGCCTGCCTGTCAATTTCTGCCCTGGCTATACTGGGGAAAACCACCTGTGCTGTGTCTAGTTTTTTTTTTTTTCAAACAGTGCTAACAGCCCTGCCTCAGCTAGCCCTTTCTTTATTTGGTCAATGGCCTTTTGCCTGCGTTCAATTACCTACATAAAAAAGTACAGAAAAGGAAAAAAAAGAACTCTGACATTAATACTACTGTGCTTTAATAATATACAATGGATTACACAGTTTTAAGTTTTCGTTTCCTGTCGTACACATTTGTGTATATGTTATGAATAGGATGGGTGGAAACAACTTACGAAGTGCAGAAGCAGCTTCTCTGCAAACCAGAATCTATTATTTTCTGTCACAGCATAATAATGATACCAGGTTGTCTCTCTTTAGATATATCATCTTGTGTACTTGGTACATACAGACCATAAATACCATAAAGTGATGCAGAAAAGTTCTGACTGCACAAACTCACGTATACTAACTGACACCCTTCACATAAAATATAACCTAATACATTGCATATTTGGTTGTTAGTAGCTTATTGATCCAAGAATCTCATCAGGCAGCTTCTTGAAGGATCCCAGGGTGTCAGATTCAACAACATTACTGGGGAGTTGGTTCCAGACCCTCACAATTCTCTGTGTAAAAAAGTGCCTCCTATTTTCTGTTCTGAATGCCCCTTTATCTAATCTCCATTTGTGACCCCTGGTCCTTGTTTCTTTTTCCAGGTCAAAGAAGTCCCCTGGGTCGACATTGTCTTCTTTGTTCAAGACTGAATAGATTCAATTCTTTTAGCCTGTCTGCATACGACATGCCTTTTAAACCCGGGATAATTCTGGTTGCTCTTCTTTGCACTCTTTCTAGAGCAGCAATATCCTTTTTGTAACGAGGTGACCAGAACTGAACACAATATTCTAGGTGAGGTCTTACTAATGCATTGCAGAGTTTTAACATTACTTCCCTTGATTTAAATTCAACACTTCTCACAATATGTCTGAGCATCTTGTTGGCCTTTTTTATAGCTTCCCCACATTGTCTAGATGAAGACATATCTGAGTCAACATAAACTCCTAGGTCTTTTTCATAGTTCCCTTCTTCAATTTCACTATCACCCATATGATATGTATAATGCACATTTTTATTTTCTGCATGCAATACTTTACACTTTTCTCTATTAAATTTAATTTGCCATGTGTCTGCCCAGTTCTGAATGCTGTCTAGATCATTTTGAATGACCTTTGCTGCTGCAACAGTGTTTGCCACTCCTCCTATTTTTGTGTCGTCTGCAAATTTAACAAGTTTGCTTACTATACCAGAATCTAAATCATTAATGTAGATTAGGAATAGCAGAGGACCTAATACTGATCCCTGTGGTACAACACTGGTTACCTCTCTCCATTTTGAGGTTACTCCTCTAATCAGTACTTTCTGTTTTCTACCTGTTAACCACTCCCTAATCCATGTGCATGCATTTCCTTGAATCCCTACTGCGTTCAGTTTGAGAATTAATCTTTTATGTGGGACATTGTCAAAAACTTTCTGGAAATCTAAATAAACCATGTCGTATGCTTTGCAATTATCCATTTTCAATGTTGCATACTCAAAAAAGTCAAGCAGGTTAGTTAGACACGATCTCCCTTTCCTAAAACCATGCTGACTGTCTCTCAGGATATTGTTACCATATAGGTAATTTTCCATTTTGGATCTTATTATAGTTTCCATAAGTTTACATATAATAGAAGTCAGGCTTATTGGTCTGTATTTACCTGGTTCGGTTTTGTCTCCCTTTTTGTGGATCGGTATTACATTTGCTATTTTCCAGTCTGTCGGTACAACCCGTGTCAAGAGACTGTTGCACGATCTTGGTTAGCGGTTTGTAAATAACTTCTTTCATTTCTTTGAGTACTATTGGGAGGATCTCATCCAGCTCAGGGGATTTATTTATTTTAAGAGCTCCTAGTCCCCCTAGACTTACAATTGTTACAAGATATCACATTATTTTTACATACAATTACATATTTTTTTTTTCTTTCATACATTATTTTGTTACATACAATTACCCATTTATACAGTTGGGTTTTTACTGGAGCAATCTAGGTGTCCCCCACCTGGGAATGAACCCACAACCCTCCGGTCAAGAGTCCAGAGCCCTAACCACTACTCCACACTGCTGCCCCATGGTTCTGTTGTGCTCACTTTCTGAGTCATGGAGGTTAAGGAGTGGTTTCAGATAATCATTTTTCTCCCTTGAGTATACTAAACACCACTCTAAAAACACATGTAGACAGAAAGATTTCAGCACCTCTCATCTATGCTAGGGTTTACCAGCCTAAGACAAAATTAGCTGGTAAGAGAAAATGGTTTAAAAAAAACAAACATTATAACAAGCAAAATTATTACTTTAAAACTATGCAAAGGATAGTTTTGTTGAGGTTACCAATTAAGAAATATTAAAAAACACTTTAGATTATGTTTATGACATTAAAAGAGAAGCATAAATATCACAAAAAATGACTGTACCTTCATTTGTTTGCACTTCAGTATGATGAGCAGGGGAAGAAGTCAAATTCACTTCTACATATTGTAAGTCGCTCTGGGCAAGGGTAAGGGATAAGAAATAAATAATAATGAATAAAACAAAAAATAAACAATATAGAGAAGTAGAGTTTTTGAAAAGTGGTAAATAAGTCACAAGGACTAGCAGACACTCACAATGATATGAAAAACAAACTAACGTTGTAAACAAATGCATGTCAATGTCACTAAAATGTAAAAGGTGAAAAAAGAAACCAAAAAAATAAATAAATAAAAATAACTTACTTTGAAAGGTCAATTTTTGTTCCCCGAGACCGTAAGTTTTTAAGATCTCCCTTTCTGCCTTTGTGGGAGCTTCAACATCATCTTTTCTTGATAAGCAGCAAAATGTATGTGTCCATGTATGTTTTGGATTTATAAAAAATGCAACTGGAGCCCTCTCCCTTCGTCTTTTAGATGACAGATGACCAGCAGTGGTGTATGGCTGAAAAAGCCTAGCCACTTCTTCTAATTCAAGGGAGAAAAAGAACATCTAATTAAATCCAGCAGTTATATAGCAGTTTCAGTTTGTCCAGCGTGTTCTTATTTTTTTAGACTACTGCAGTGCAAACATGTATTTAATGTAATCTATTACAAGGCTACCAAATAACAGGGGGGAATGTACCTTCAACTGAAGATATGGTGTAAGGTACATTGGCTGGCGATGGAACCTAATTGCTGGCTGTGGTGGAACTTGTAGATGGGACTTTTTCAAGCTCGTCTATGCACTCCTTTAGCAGTTCTGAAATGAGTTGCATACAGCTTTGGGCCATATTTAATGCTGGGTAGGGAAAAAAAAAAAAAAGATATATACAGAGCTTGAATTTCACGTTTGTGTGCTGGGGAGATTTCCCCTTATGCTGCAGCCAGTGGGGGGGATTCCAAAATTTTAGGGGGGAATGGCAAAAAAAAGACACTTTTGCATATGAAAAATAAATAAATAAATAAATAAATAAATAAATAAATAAATAGTGGCTCTAAAAAGTATTCACCCCACTTGGACTTTTCCACATTTTATTGTATTACAACATGGAATTAAAATGGATTTAATTAGGAGTTTTTGCCACTGATCAACACAAAAAAGTCCATAATGTCAAAGTGAAAAATAAAATCTACAAATTGTTCTAAATTAATTACAAATTCACTGGGCGTGAGCTGGGGGGGAAAGATAAGGCAGAAGAAGCAGCAAGGAGCAGTTAGTAGGACAGAATGTGGTCACCGACTGGGGCCGACGCTGTCGACATCCCAGGGGCGGAGGACCCGGCAACCGGAAACAGGATAGAAAAGAGGTCACCGACTGGGGCCGACGCTGTCGACATCCCGGGGGCGGAGGACCCGGCAACCGGAAACGGGATAGAAAAGAGGTCACCGACTGGGGCCGACGCTGTCGACATCCCAGGGGCGGAGGACCCGGCAACCTGAAAACACATATGAGGGTTAGACTTGAAAAGCCGCCCCTCGGGAGGAGATGAGAGAGGTACCCAGCATTTGAGGCTTATGTAAGGGGCGCTCGTAAAACCCCTGATTGGCCGAGACATCACGCTGCCTGGGACCTGAAAATAAGGACAGAGCATTGAGGTTAGTATAGGACTCGGCACGAGTGACCACGTCCTGAAGAGAGGCAGAATAGAAGAGAGCCTCGAGTGAGATGAGCGCAGGAGCTGCGACAGGACAGAGTTTGGCCGGGGGTCCGCTCTGACTCACGCGGTGAGAAACCCTGAAGGTAAGGGAGGCGGCTGCCTAGCCCTGAGGTCGGGGAAGTGAGCCTCACTTGCCCCCCAAAGGATGGACCCCCCGGCACCTACGAAAATTCCCACACCGTGAGACAAACAAGACAGAACATGCCAACGCATAACATAAACAAACAAACAAAAGACCAGAAGGACCTCAGGTGACCCCGGCGAACAGGTAGCCCCCACTCCGGGCATGCTAGCAATTTTAAAATGGGCTGCTGCTATATCGGAGGGAGATGAATGGACGTAATAGTCTACTTCAGGCGGTACAGAAGCATTTAAACTAGAAAGGGAGGGGGGAGAAAACAAAAAAACAGAAGGGAGACTACATCAAAACAAGGGCAACAACTCAGGTAAGACCACTATTAAATGTATTTATCTTAATGCTAGAAGTCTCAGAAACAAAATGTTAGAACTTGAAGCTACTGCACTAACAAGTAACTACGATGTGATAGGTGTTACAGAAACTTGGTTGTCTGAGAGTGATGGAGACGAATATAATATTAGTGGGTACACTGTATAGGAAAGACAGGCAGGACAGAAGAGGTGGAGGGGTAGCGCTATACGTAAGAAATAGCCTTGAAGCCCAGGTGTTAAATCAGGACAAAGAAAACAATGCAGAATCAATATGGGTCAGAATAATGGACACAAATTCAAAGGGCATAATAATAGGAGCATGCTATAGACCGCCAAATTCAGATGCTGAGCAAAATAATCTGTTGTACAATGACATTCGAAATGCATGTTGAAAAGGAGAAGCCATACTAATGGGGGATTTCAACTTCCCCCATATAAAATGGGAAAACCCAATGGGGGGCACGACGGACGAAATTGAAATGGTGGAAATGACAAATGACTGCTTCCTAACGCAATTTGTCAAGGCACCGACTAGAGGGGAGGCATGCCTTGATTTAGTCTTTTCAAATAATGAAGACAGAATAACTAAAACAGAGGTCAGAGAGCCATTGGCAAACTCAGACCACAACATGGTCTCATTTGAAATATTTTTTAAAACCCCCAAAGTAATGACTAAAGCTAAGGTTTACAATTTTAGAAAAGCAAACTATGAAGGTATGAAACAGAGACTAACAGAAGTAGATTGGAGTAAAATAGAGAAAACATCCACAGAAAAAGGGTGGCTGTTTTTTAAAAAAGTAGTACTAGAGGCACAAAACAATTACATCCCAAAAGTAGACAAATCTAAATCTAAAACAAAATGGCCAAAATGGTTTAATAGATCAATTAAAAAAAATATTCAGCGAAAAAAGGCACTTTACAGAGCGTTTAAAAGGGACCAAAAACAAAGCACACAGAAAGAGTACTTGGAACTGCAAACACAAGTCAAAAAGGAAGTTAGAAAGGCCAAGAGAGAGAGAGAAATCAATATTGCTAAACCAATTCCAAAATGTTTTTCCAATATTATAACAGCAAGAGAACATTCAAAGAGGAGATTAAATGTCTAAGAGACACAAATGGCAAAATCATAGATCAAGAAAAAAAAATAGCAAATATATTAAATGATTACTTTTCACAGGTTTTTACAAAGGAGGACACGGACAACATGCCCCACATGTCGACCTGTTCCTATCCAGTTTTAAATAACTTTAGCATAACAGAGGCAGAAGTGTTAAAGGGACTAGGAGCTCTTAAAATAAACAAATCCCCTGGGCCGGATGAGATCCTCCCAATAATACTCAAAGAAATGAAAGAAGTTATTTACAAGCCGCTAACCAAGATCATGCAACAGTCTCTTGACACAGGGGTTGTACCGACAGACTGGAAAATAGCAAACGTAATACCACAAAAAGGGAGACAAAACCGAACCAGGTAACTACAGACCAATAAGCCTGACTTCTATTATATGTAAACTTATGGAAACTATAATCAGATCCAAAATGGAAAATTACCTATATGGTAACAATATCCTGGGAGACAGCCAGCATGGTTTTAGGAAAGGGAGATCATGTCTAACTAACCTACTTGATTTTTTTGAGGATGCAACATTGGAAATGGACAACTGCAAAGCATACGACATGGTTTATTTAGATTTCCAGAAAGCTTTTGACAAAGTCCCGCATAAAAGATTAATTCTCAAACTGAACGCAGTAGGGATTCAAGGAAATGCATGCACATGGATTAGGGAGTGGTTAACATGTAGAAAACAGAAAGTACTGATTAGAGGAGAAACCTCGAAATGGAGTGAGGTAACCAGTGGTGTACCACAGGGATCAGTATTATGTCCTCTGCTATTCCTAATCTAGCGTTAAATTTGCAGACGACACAAAAATAGGAGGAGTGGCAGACACTGTTGAAGCAGCAAAGGTCATTCAAAATGATCTAGACCGCATTCAAAATTGGGCAGACACGTGGCAAATGAAATTTAATAGAGAAAAGTGTAAAGTATTGCATGCGGGCAATAAAAATGTGCATTATAAATATAATATGGGAGATAGTGAAATTGAAGAAGGGAACTATGAAAAAGACCTAGGAGTTTATGTTGACTCAGAAATGTCTTCATCTAGACAATGTGGGGAAGCTATAAAAAAGGCTAACAAGATGCTTGGATATATTGTGAGAAGTGTTGAATTTAAATCAAGGGAAGTAATGTTAAAACTCTGCAATGCATTAGTAAGACCTCACCTAGAATATTGTGTTCAGTTCTGGTCACCTCGTTACAAAAAGGATATTGCTGCTCTAGAAAGAGTGCAAAGAAGAGCAACCAGAATTATCCCGGGTTTAAAAGGCATGTCGTATGCAGACAGGCTAAAAGAATTGAATCTATTCAGTCTTGAACAAAGAAGACTACGCGGCGATCTGATTCAAACATTCAAAATCCTAAAAGGTATAGACAATGTCAACCCGGGGGACTTCTTTGACTTGAAAAAAGAAAAAAGGACCAGGGGTCATAAATGGAGATTAGATAAAGGGGCATTCAGAACAGAAAATAGGAGGCACTTTTTTACACAGAGAATTGTGAGGGTCTGGAACCAACTCCCCAGTAATGTTGTTGAAGCTGACACCCTGGGATCCTTCAAGAAGCTGCTTGATGAGATTCTGGGATCAATAAGCTACTAACAACCAAACGAGCAAGATGGGTTGAATGGCCTCCTCTCGTTTGTAAACTTTCTTATGTTCTTATGTTCTTACTGCGGAAGAGGACCAGCGGCCCATGGTCTTGATCAGACTGTGATTGATGCTGGCTCTTGCAGCGGAGGTAGCTGCACCTATACGAAATGAATGGGGAGAATACAGCTGAGGAGGGAGGCCTGCTCTAGAAAGGAGGGAGGAGAGGTGGGCTGAGAACCAGTGACGAGTGACAATAGAGTGAGAGGAATTGATAAATAGAGGGTCCAGGGGGGGATGGGATTTCCTGATGAAGAGATATTTTGCCATTGCTGAGAAAGGGCAGATAGAGGATTCGATCCTTGAAAGCTGGATGAACTGACCACGCCGGAGTTGATCTGTCTTTGAGATACGCAGCCGGATTATGAAATAGGAGTTGCTAATACAGGAGAGATCGCAGAGACGAATACCCGTTGCAGGGAAGCTTGAAGCTGAAGGAACTGCGAATTCTGAGCATCTGAGGAAGCCGAAGAAGGCTGTGAGGCAGATGGTTTCCATTAGGAGATCTTCGTATGGGGAAAAGAAACCTTTCCAAAGAGTAGAGATGAGGGAAGGTGCAGCAGGGGGGGAGCTTTTGAAGATTCCGCGGAGAGTCAGACGAACAACTGGTATGGAGAGGATGGTGGGTGAAGGCACGGACATGATGCGGTAGTGATATTGGATTCCTGAAATGTAAGATTTGATGGATGCTGGGGAAAGATGGAGAGATTCCTTAGCATGGACGATGAAGGCCAGGATCCAATCTTGATTGAAGGGAATAGGGTGGATATGATTATGAGCACAGAAGGTTAGGAATGCTGACCAGGCCGTAGAATAAGAAGCTCTTGAAGAAGGGGCGAGGGCTGTAGACATGTAGTTTTGAGCGGATTGAAGGAGGTTGCGGAGGGTAGGGTTCAGTCCAGAAGTAGCTGATGAAACTGTGGGGTCTGGAGGGGGTTTGGGGAGGCAGATGGAACCAGCTGACGGAACTTGGCTACCTGTAGGCGAGAAAGAGCATCCGCAGCATTATTATGGGTACCTGGAAGATGACGAGCTTGTATTAGGAAGTTGAGAGATACAGACGACCATATGAGACGACGGAGCAGGCGCATAATGAGGGGGGATGAAGAACGTCCTTTGTTAATGATGTGTACTGTGGGTTTGTTATCGCTGAAGAAAAGAATTGATTTTCTTGACCATTGGTGACCCCAGAGGGCAGCGGCCACCGCGATTGGATAAATTTCTAGAAGTGCCGTAGATTTCTTTTGAAGGGGAAGGAGCTGAATTTCAGGGGGCCAAGTGCTAGAGAACCATTCAGGAACAAGGAACCCGCCGAATCCGATGGATGAGGCGTCAGTGAAGAGGGCAAGGTCATGGGGGGCTGAAATGAAATCGTCGTAAAATAGAGAGAGGCCATTCCAGTTAGAAAGGAGACTGATCCACATCTTTATGTCTTTCCTGGCTTCGGCTGAAATTTTCACGTGAGAATTCATATTCTTGACCGTTGATGAGAGGGCTAGGAGACGTGAAATAAATGTTCTGCCCTGGGGAATGATGCGAATGGCGAAATTGAAATGGCCGAGGAGAGACAGGAGGTCCCTCTTCTTAATGAAAGAGGAGATCTGAAAATTGTTAATGAGTGAAAGTAAGCGTTGGAGTTTGGCAAGAGGTAGGCTGGCTTCGAATTTCACTGTATTGAGTGTGATGCCGAGGAATTCCAGGGAGTTAACAGGGCCGATGGTTTTCTCTTGAGAAAGAGGGACACCGACTGAGGAAAAGAGGGTCTTTAGCTGATTAATTGCTTGGGCTGGAGGATCTGACGGGGGGGAAATAAGCAGAAAGTCATCCATTAGATGGAGGAGGAAGGGGACATGATAGGAGTTGAGCAGAATCCAGCAGAGGGCTTCTGACAAGGAATCGAATATTTTTGGGCTACTGCGGCAGCCGAAAGTGAGCTGGGTGGAGAAATAGAACTTGTCTGCCCAACAGACTCTGAAAAGGTGACGGAGGGAAGGGTGAATAGGCATGACCTTGAATGCATCGGAGATATCGGCTTTGGCGAGCCAGGCTCCGTGACCTGCAATTTTGATGAAATGAATGGCATCTGAGAGCTTAATGTAGTGAAGAGAGAACTCCTGCGTGTGTAACCGCCCCGAGGAGCAGATAAGTCAATAATAAGGCGTTTCTTGCCGGAATACTTACGAGTAGCGATGCCTATGGGATTAATGCGAAAGGTAGTGAAGGGGGGTGCTGAAAAGGGGCCGACCATGAAGCCTTTGTTGACTTCGGCTTGGAGAAGGGAACTGACGACTTGTGGCTCAGAAATGGCAGAGCGGAGATTTTGACAGATATGAGACTCCGAAGGAATGTGAGAAGTGCCAGTAAAAAAGCCATTTGTAAGTCCGCTAATTAGATAAGAGACGAACAGCTTATCTGGATGATTTTGTAGCGCTAGCGAGAGCCTGGACGTTGATAGGAGTAGAAACTTGAAGTAACTTTGATTGTCACTTCGCTGTAAGAGGACATATGGAGCGTGAGTGGGCGTCGTTGCAGAAGCTGCAGGCATGCAGGTACTTGCAGGTTTTGCCGAAGCAGGCAGAAGTATTAAACTTGATGGGACGGCCATAGATATCTCTGGCTTGAGATCTGGTGGGAGGAGCTGAAGCATGGATGGAAGCAGGGGCAAGATGTATTGAACTGAGAAGAGAAGGCAAGGGATGATGAATGGGTTGAAGAGAACTAGCTGCTGTCTTAGGGCATAGATAAGAGGAGTGCGCTGTGGAGGCACATGCGCTGCAGGCGTTGGGACGAATTCCACTGAAGATCCGGGTGAAAAGATCTGTGTCGGAACGGGACCAATCAATAATACGGTTGTCGGCCGAGAGGGTGGCAGCAGCTTTGGCTGAGAAAGCACGATGGTATTGATAGAACAAAGCGCCTCCGTAGCGCACGGCCAATTCGACAACCAGAAAGAGATACTGATTTAACTCTTGTAATCTGTGCGGATAAACAGAACAGAGAATATCGCGATAAATGGAGAAAGCGAGGACGAATTCTCCCACAGAAAGGCTTTTTTGAAGACGTGGGTCGCGGGATTTTAGAGTGACCGAAACGTCTCCACAGTCGACCACTCTGTGATCTAAAAACTCAGAAGAAGCAATGAGAATAGAGACAAGATTAACATCCTTGCCTTCGATTATTTGCTTTCTAATTTTTGGTGAAATAGAATGGCTGGTAATAGCACGGGGAGAAGAGGAACTTGCTACAGTGGCTGAGGAGAGATTGAACTCTGGAGGAGGAACGGGGGGTACTGAAAAAGACGTACCAAGGGTATACGCAGGAGTGCTGGAACTGAAGGCGGGTGGAGCCAAAGCAGGATTTTCCAGTTTGTCAGGACGGGCGCTGAGAGCTAGCTGAGAGTCTATAATGGGCTGGAGCAGAGTTTGCAGCTGATTAAAAGTGACCTGAGGGGCGCTGCTGGAGGAGGGGATGGGCGGGGTGAGTGATTGCGGCAGATGCTGTGGCTGCGTTGACTGCGCCGCCGGGGGGAGCTTGGCTGCGAAAGCAGAGTCTTGCGTATGCGCAGCAGGAACAGGAATGGAGAGAGTAGCAGAAGAGGAGGGCCTGACGGCTGAAGCTTGCAAGTGGGGGGGGGGGGAAATCGGCTCGGCTGACAAGGCTTCACAATAGGTAACAAATAGGGACATGCGATCTCCGCCGACGGGAATAGGAATGGGCTTTTCAAAGAGTACTTTCAGCAGTTTAGGTGTCGTCCAATCTTTGTAGTGGAGTTGCAGTAGGGGCTGGCTAGCGGAACCGCGCTTTGGGCCCCGCTCTTGCCTAGCTGAACGCCGGGTGGAAGCAAGGTTGGCTGACGGGGCTGGCGCGGTCACGGACCGGGACGAGGAACGGAATGCCTGACAAAGACGGACCGGTGGAGGGGTCAGAGGCAGGAACTCGTCTGAGTCGGAAGGGAATGCGTAAACTGAAAGCTTTTCCATTTGGAAGCAGGTAAGACTGCGCGTATTAATCTTGCGATGGTCTTTTTTTTTTTCTCGGGAGTAATGCGAAACACTACGAGTCAGGATTCAAAAAACGAAACACTAGACAGAAAAGGTGCAGGTGATCAGGTCTTAAATAGTAAATAGAAACTAATTAACTGGAGATTAGAAAATTGAAAGATTAGAGATTAGCGGCCCCCCCAGCTCCACGCCCCCCGAACCTTGCAAGCTAACATTACAAAACAGAAAATAATTGATTGCAGAAGTATTCACCCCCTTGAGTCAATATTTGGTAGAGGCACCTTTGGCAGCAATTACAGCCATGAGTCTATTTGGATAAGTCTCTACCAGCTTTGCACATCTGGACACTGCAATTTTTGCCCATTCTTCTTTGCAAAATTGCTCAAGCTCCGTCAAGTTGGATGGGGACCTTTGGTGAACAGCAATTTTCAACTCTTTCCACATATTCTCAATTGGATTAAGGTCTGGGCTTTGACTGGGCCACTCCAGGACATTGACCTTTTTGTTTTTAAGCCACTCCAGTGTGGCTTTGGCTGTATGTTTGGGGTTGTCCTGCTGGAAGATGAATCTTCTCCCAAGTCCCAGGTCTCTTGCAGACTTCAGCAGGTTTTCCTCCAGGATTTCTCTGTACTTTGCTGCATCCATTTTGCCCTCTATCTTCACAAGCTTTCCGGGCCCTGATGCAGAGAAGCATCCCCATAGCATGATGCTGCCACCACCATGCTTCACGGTAGGGATGGTGTTCTCAGGATGATGTGCGGTGTTAGGCTTGCGCCAAACATAGCGTTTAGCATTGAGGCCACATGCCTTTTGGCAAACTCTAGCCGAGATTTGATGTGAGTTTTTTTCAACAATGGCTTTTTTTTTGCCACTCTCCCATAAAGGCCAGTTTTGTGAAGCACCCTGGCTATTGTTGCCGTATGCACAGTGTCTCCCAGCTCATAGGCCTCTTGGTGGCCTCCCTGATAGTGCCCTTCTCACCCGGATACTCAGTTTTTGAGGACGGGTTCTAGACAGATTCACAGTTGTGCCATATTCTCTCCTTTTTTTAAAATAATGGACATTACTGTGCTCTGGGGGATATTCAATGCCTTGGAAATGTTCTTATATCCTACCCCTGATTGGTGCTTTTGAAGAACCTTATTCCGGATTTGCTTTGAATGTTCCTTCGTCTTCATGATGTAGTTTTTGTTAGGAAATGTTCTAACCAACTGTGGGACCTCCCAGAGACAGGTGTATTTAACCTGAAATCATGTGAAACACCTTAATTGCACACAGGTGGACTCCATTCAACTAATTATGTGACTTCTAAAGTCAATTGGTTGCACCAGAGCTTATTTAGGTGTGTCATAACAAATGGGGCTGAATACTTATGCAATCAATTATTTTCTTTTTTTTTATTTGTAATTAATTTAGAACAATTTGTAGATTTTATTTTTCACTTTGACATTATGGACTTTTTTGTGTTGATCAGTGGCAAAAACTCCTAATAAATCCATTTTGATTCCATGTTGTAACACAATAAAATGTGGAAAAGTCCAAGGGGAGTGAATACTTTTGAGAGCCACTGTAAATTGGTTCAGAGGTTTCTTAGTTAGCAGGTTTGATGCAGTTTTTTGCATACTGTCCATTAAACAGCAGAGCCTGGAAAGTCACTCTGAGAAAATGCTATTGAATTCAATATTGATTAGAGACTTTGTTACTGCCATTTTACAGGCCCAGGGACTTTTAAAATATGGTGTTAATAGAGTACCATGGTAGGGGCACTAAAAGTGGTTTCATGAAAGATCAAGGGGGTAAATCACCCTATTAAAAGAAAAAAGATTATTATGTACTTAAACAAAAGTCTGTCTGGTATAACAAATTACTACATATTGATAAGAAGCCATTCTGCTGGAGGTTCTGGGTAAAGGCAGGAATCTTTTATCTGGAAGATATTTATGAAGGCAAAATCATGCTATTGTTTGAACAAATGATGGCCAAATATAACATTTCAAAAATAGATTTTGGGGAATTCCTCCAGCTAAGACACTGTATCACTGCCATGACCACTTCACAGCCTCTGATCCCATTGTCAGGCATTCAGGAGCTGTTCCAACAAGTATGGCAATCTACAGGAGGGGCATCTAAATTGTATAGTCTTTTAAGACAAGCTCAAGCTCCTAAATTAGAAGGTCTTAAGATAACATGGGAAAGGGACTTTGGAACAATTATCGCAGAGGAGAGCTGGAGGGAGGTGATTGGGTCATGGCATAGCTCCTCTAGAGAAAGTCCCGTCTAATAAATTATAAGATTATTCACAGGAGTTACTGGACGCCCAGTAGAATGGCCAAACAAACAGAAGGGCACATTGTTGCATATGCTTTATGAATGTCTAATGGTGCAGGCTCTGTGGTCAAAAATGATGAACTTTCTGAGCAAAGTATTTGGGACCATGTTTCCCCAGAGCCCAGCATTCTGTATTTTAGGGATTATACCTGAGGATATTGAATTAAATTATCAACAAATCACCTGGTGTCAACTTGCACTAGCGACAGGGTGTAGGGTTGCACTTAGGAAATGGAAATCATTGTCCACCATTCCGTTTAACTAGAATAGCTGCTTCTGAACAACTGATTTACAAAATCAACAACAGGCATAATATATTCTTGCAGATATGAGGTCCTGTGACGGAAATATAATGAGTTCTGGTTGTAAATCGCCCTCTCGACCTGTGAGGGTACAAAGTAGCGAAAGGGAAAGGCTTTGGCCAGGTTCTCCTGACAGTTCATTCTCTGGGTCGGGAAGTCAGTTGGCCTGGAAAAAGACGAGACTCCAGTGCGGGAATGTATTGACCTGGATGGTAAACGAGGTAGCAGCTGCAGGCAATAGAATCAGCTGCAATCATTTACCAAGGGGTCATGCATAATTGCATAAAAGGGGCCAGAGAATTGTAAATTTTTTCCTTCACTTTTGGTTTTGAAATAGACCCACTGTGTATTAAGAGTATCGTGAGTGTTTGTTTTGTTTTGTCTATAATTGTTACTTGTGTGTTTATAGACGACTAACACGTTCCGGAGCTGTCACTAAGAGCCAGCACTGAACCCGGAACAGCACTGCACTATTTGTCACTCTTTAAACTCACCCACCACGAGCACTACAGCACGCACCCAGGACTGGTGACCATGGTTGTATATTGTGGGAGAGATACTGTGTTTATTGTTTAGGGCTGCAATCCCTGTTACTGTTCTCCGTGTTTTACGCATCGCTGTGTATAACCAGAGTTTATTATTTGGTCACCAGACCTGGATTATAACTAAAATAAAACTGATATTTTTCCATACCGGATTACAAATCTCTGTCTGTTTATTCCTGCACCTGTACATAATCAGCAACCACTTTGCCACAGGTCCCTGTATGACTTTGCTGGAAGGAGGGCAGTAGAATAAAAAATAATTACAAAAATGTATTATGTTCTTCCCAAAGTCCTACAGTGAAATATGTACTGAACATCATGGATGTACCAATACAAATGGGTATTAGATATGTATGCTATTTTTCTTTGATGATGCTCCTTCCCCCAAAAAAATTCTGCTTGTTTTTATTTTTAGTGTTTCTGTTCTGTGAGTTTTGACTTGTTGGTGTTGTTATTGTAATAGCAAAAAGGAACTAAAGAATAAAACAAAAAAAGTTGATGCGTCAAAAAACATGGAGGCCACGAGCAAATACAATTTCAGCATATATTGTACTATTAATCTCTGGTAGAATATTGTACAGTCTTCAAAGTTCAAAGACTAGTAGAGGACAATGGGGTGCTATGCCACAGGGGAAATATGGTCATAGGTCACATGGTCTGGCACTTGGCCCCCGGTCATTGCTGCTTGCAGCTATATTTAACTTTGTTTCTGTTTTTTTCTGCTTTTTGTTTTTTTCTCCTTTTCCTTCTAAACCCTTTAAAATGTGAACAGCCTGTGCACTGTAAAGCCTGCCCACACTATAGCTTCAACTTTGTTGAAATCCTCTAATCTGGTTTAAAAGCCCCTAACTCACTTTGCAGGGGCTACATGTATGAAAGCTACTATTGGGTGTTGTTCTGAAACTGGCTTAGTTGACAATCAAGTTATTAAACAACCTGATTAATCACGTTTGGACATGCTAATTGTGTATGAGAATCCTGGCAAATGCAATGTTTAAATTGGCAGTTATTGTTTGCTTAACAAACAGTAGATTGTGATGATAGATTTTTTTCTTTAAATTTCTAATCTTAATCAGACATCTGTACTGTCACATTCAAACACACAACATAATAAAAAATAAATAATGTCATTCTCTATATTGCCAGGAGAGTCATACACATCTTCCTGATACTAGGTTGTTTAATCCATTGGATTAAAATGTATGCCCTAGTATATGTATTTTCAAATAAATGAGTAAATAATTAAGACGGTTTGACCTGATTACCTTTCTAATTAAATTAAATGCTGACCTTTTCTCATCATCAAAAGTTATATTGTCTATTTTGCAAGCAGTTATGTCTGTATTTAGCTACCTTAAGATGTTTTGAAAAACCCTGCTTTCGCAATACAACAAGTTTTCAATTTTCTTCAGTTTAAGAAAGTAGTGACTGGGATTAAATAATTATTTCAGGAAGAAATGGCAGTTTAAGTTGGGCATTTGAGTATAAAAAGGTGTCTCAGGATTAAAACAGGGATACCCTGCTGTTTCGAGAAGTTAACCATGCATTTATCCTGTGTTAAGAGGTTACAATGAGCATAGGGAAACCAACGTCTGTGACCAATAGTTAGAGTTTATAGGATACTTCAGACTCCTTTAATCTGGTTTATATGCACTAACAATACATTTTGTCAGATGCTAGTCTGGTTGGACTAACCTTGTTTATTTTATAAACAAAGATCATCAACTGTTTTTGAACCCACCTGTAGTGGGACACAGCCCAGAACAGAATGCTGTGCTTATACTTCAGAACTTAATTTGTGTTACTGTGTTCCATTTTGCAAAGTTGTAATTCCTTTAAAATGTAAACATCTACTCTATTTCATTTGAAATCCACCTTTACCTAGAGAAGGTACCCCTTCTACATTAGGGAACAGAGAATGCCATGGATTGGAGATCATGTACTTTAGCCCCATTTGTCTATTTTATAGTTTAGCTTTTACCAATATAGACAATAATGTCAATTTAAAGACTAGTTCAAAAGTGGTGAAGTATTTTGGATAAAGAGTCTCTGCCTTCAGTGGTTAAGTATTTGTACAGGGTCTACCCAAATTAACTTTACAGAAAGAATACACCAGGATATCTACATTTATATATTCAATTATATAATAGTTTATTTTTTATTTTTTTTTAGATTATTTTGTCTGCTGATTTGAGTGAATTCCTTTTCCATACTACTAGAGAGGTCTGCAATTTTTAGTGGAGTTATTTTTTCTGTGTGTAGGTCTGGTCTATTGTGGTAAGATTTGTTGTTGGAATTCTAAATTTGAATGCAAATAGAATTATATTTCTAATATATATTTATATTATTTAAATGATTTGTTTCATATAAGTAGCAATGACTTCAGACAGTATATGAATACAATCTGGGATAACTGTATATTTTATGAATACATTTTTAGATACTGAAAAATAGTTTTGTACCTGAGTATTTTGTTGCTCATCACAGGGTCTCCAACACAACATACTTAACAAGGCAGTTGATTTTAATGTCATTGTTACTAATCTACGCAAGTAAAAATTTGCCCATTTTTACAATGTTCTGCACTAAATCTGTTAATTAACACATTAATTGATTTTGTAAAAATTGAAAATGTTACACTCCTAGTAGATTTTAGAAAAGTTATTATAGTTTTTGTGGAGATCAATCGGCAATGTTTTAGTGACACCTACTGGTAAGCAACAGTACTTTACAAGTATCTGTAGGTACTGTATATATGCCTATATACAGTACCTACAGAGATTTGTCAAAAAGTAACTGTAGAATTGGATACAGTTGTTTTTAGCTGCATGACCTTGATCAATAATATCCAAGAGACGAACAAAGCGTAACATACTTCATGTATTGGTATAAAAATAGAAAATAAGGCTGCAAACTGTTCCTTTCTGCTGGCAGGTACTCTCTGACAATCAGCAATGCAGATGACTGCAGTTTGTTCAGACGTCTGAAACTTCACTATGCTATCTTTGATGAGGGACACATGCTGAAGAATATGAGTTCACTGCGCTACAAGCAACTCATGACTATAAATGTAAGTACAATATTATTGTAGGTAAAAGAAAATGCCATGGATTGGAGATCATGTACAGCCGAACTGCATACGTTTATTCTACTTTGCATTAGAAGGGAGATAAGTCACCAGTTATTTAATGTATGTTTTTAAACATCACACTGATATAAACCATTAAACTATGAAGCAACCTTGTGGTAACAAATAGCACAGCAGCCATTTAAAAGCAGCATATGAGAACAGCCTGCTTACAAATGATGTTCTGAAATGTAGACACAGTAGAACCTGAAGTTATAATTCAGGATTCACTTCTCAACTGTTGTTGTATTTTTTGTTGCACAATAAGGAACCTGGTTGGGTTGGGGTCAATGAACATTTTTAGAACCCCTTTTGTTTTGGCCAGTTTACAATATTTCAATCAATCAATCAATCAATCAATCAATGTATTGTTATATAGTGCCTTTCATGGCAATGCCATCCCAAAGCGCTTTACAGGAAACATACGCACACACAAAAAGAAAATACAAAGTCCAATGTCATAACTAAAATAAAAACATGATTACAAAAATTACAAAATGATTTACATAAAAAATACAAAGCACAATGTCATAACTCAAATAAAAATCTGATTACAAACATTACAAAATGATTTACATAAAAAGAAAATTCAAAGCACAATGTCATAACTCAAATAAAAATCTGATTACAAACATTACAAAATGACTTACATAAAAAAAATGCAAAGCACAATGTCATAACTCAATAAAACATGATTACAAACATTACAAAACGATTTACATAAAAAAACCCTCTCTATTACCAAAAGCTAGAAAAACCAAATGTGTTTTACATTTCTCAAGAGAATGAGCCTCTCACAACTAGGCAACGAGTTCCAAAGTTTAGGAGCACTAGTGGAGAAACTCAGACCTCCCAGAGTGACACACCTGGTCAAGGGAACAGCCAGCAGTTCTAAGCTTGAAGAGCGCAGCTGACACCTTGGAATGTAGGGATGCAGCAATTCCGATAAATATTTAGGGCCAGTTCCCCAGACAGGCTTGAATGCAAAGTTTCCAAGACAGATGTAATATGTTCAGTTCGTTTTGTATTTGTCAGTATTCTTGCAGCAGCTGGACGAGTTGCACTGTTCAGAATATTTTATTAATGTTATTGTTTGTTAGAATTAAACAAATGTAGAAATATTTTGGTTGCTATTTTATTCTGAATATATATATCCCCCGACTGTGATTAATTGATACTTTGCTTGATGTTTCTTTTGGTTTTGGTCAGTTGTACTTTGGGTGTCCACCACTAATGGCCGCTGCTGTGTGAAGGCTGTGGTGGATTGCTAGTACTGAGTCAGACAGAGATTGGGTGAGAGGCAGGAAGTCCCACCCCTTTTAGGAATATAAGGAAACTGGCAGGACTCAGTAGGGAGCGACCCAGGAAGTACCGATGTGGTGCATGTGTTGCAACTGAACTACAGCCGGTGAGAACCAAAGAAAGAAAAATATCTGCTTTAGTTGGTTTATTGTTTAGTGCTACAATTGCGCAGAGAAAATGTTAGCAGAGAAAACCACAAGAGTTAGATTTATTATTTTGAAAGAGCTCAGCAAGGGGACAATGCTGACTGAGAGGAAGAAATAAATAAATAAAATTAAACCGTGGACACAGGTTTTTCATAATACTTGTCCAAAGTATTGTGTTGGTGTGTCTGACACGAAGCTTGCAAATCTGGACCGGATTGAGAATTGCTGGATCAGAACGTACTGGAAGAAACACGGAACCCAGTACTACTTTGAACCTCACCCTTATATTGTTTGAGTTGGTAAATGCGTCTGGTATTTATTAGTGTTAGTGCAGAAGACAAGACAAAGAATATTATTATTATTATTTAGCAGACACCTTTATCCAAGGCGACTTACAGAGACTAGGGTGTGTGAACTATGCATCAACTGCAGAGTTTTATTATTCGGGACCCTGAAAAGAGAAAGAAAGACATAATTAACCAAAGAAAAATACAACAACTCATTAAAATAATAATACAATATTGGAAGCTGCTCTGGGGAAGCACGCAGTGTGGGTTTGGAAAACAATACACTCCGCAACCCTATGTCTCACCTCAAGGGGCAGTCGTGAGACACGAAACTGGAGTACAACACTTATCTTTGCCATATTATTAGAGTCGTGGTCTTGCTTATCGTGTGATCCTGGAAACCCATACACTCTGCAAAGCTATGTCTCACCTCAAGGGGCAGTCGTGAGACACAGAACTAGAAAACGTTAGGTTACGGATGTAACCCTGATTCCCTGAAAGAGAAGACGACCACCAACAATACTTTTGGGATATGCCTGCCACAGGTCAGGTATTCACTGAGCATTTTATGTCAGAGCTGCCGATAGGCCCCTCCGGGGAGTGATGTCCTCGGTCCCGCCTCCTGACGGAACAAATAGTCACTCCATGGAGCTCACTTCCTCTTTTGCATCGAATCCGCAGGTTGGTGGTCGACTTCTCTTTCAGGGAACCAGTGTTACATCCGTAACCTAATGTTCCCTTGTTGAAGGGAAGACGACAACCAACAATACTTTTGGAAAAAGTATACCAAAGCCGTCACAAGGGCGTGTGAGTGGAGACAGCAGACGAAGGATGTCTCAATACTGCAAAACCACGGTTAGCAATGCGAGCATGCAACCTCAAGGACCCTTGTGCGTAATGAAGGTATAAACCCGCAGTACATCTGTCAGAAAATGAGGCTCCTCTAAAGAGGGCTCATAATGTAGCCACTCCGCTGGTAGAGTGTGCAGCCACCCACCCAGGTGGAGGTCGGTCGGCATTAGTATAGGCAGTCGAAACTGTGTCAACAATCCAGTGAGATAGTTGCTGCTTTTAGAGGACCTGACCCAGGGTCCTTACACCTTGACAGACGAAGAGCTGGTCAGACTGATGCAGAGCTCTCGTCCTGTCAAAATAACACAGGGTTCATATGGGTCATGGAATTTCTGGAAAGTCAGGGGAAAATAATTTTTTTTTTTTTGGACCTTGAAAGTCAGGGAATTGTCATGAATTCTAGTTGTGGTCATGGAATGTGAGGGAAAATCAAATAGGGGGTGAGCTCACTACTGAAATTGCGTACAGTATTATAACTGACCGATTCACCCCGTGTCTTAATGCTTTTGATCTTCAAGCCTGTTATTTCCCGCTATTCATGTGACGTTTCCTGGCATACAGTAGTTAGAAATATTCAGCATTCATTGGTTTTCCACTGTAATGCTGCCACGGTTACCTATAAACAATATATTTAATTGGTTAGCACGTAATAACATGTTGGGTAAGAATGAGGTCTGCCTTTCAATCGTTGCCATCAAAGAAGCAAACATATTTTTCACATTGATAGCACATACTGTAATACTGTAATAAATTATGCCTGGAAAGTGCAGGTTCAATGAACTTTGGCTGAGTGACGAAAGGTACAAATCATGGGTGGCCCAAGTAAACAACAGGAATCGCAAAGTGTGTGGCTGTGTGGCACAAAGGTGGATTTGTCTAATATGGGCGAGGGAGCTTTACACAGCCACGGCAGCAAACATCAATCTCGTTTGGAAAGGTAGAATAAAGAAATAACTCAAAACATGGACATAAAAATGTTTAACAATGAGTAACAGCAGTGATGGGCGATTTAAGGACCAAGGAGTCAGGCAAAGTAGTCACAGCTGCAAACGGTCTCTCCACACCCAGTTCTGTAACTGAGAGAAAAAGAAGCGACAGAGCGAGAGGCCTTGGGGTGTTGACAAATCAGACATTGGAAGCTGAGATTCTCTGGTGCTTGAAAGTTATTTGGTCACATTGGTCCTTCAAGTCTACAGGTAGGTCTACATAATTTGTATGATTGGGTACATTTTTCATTTTGTTGAAACAAATTGCCAGTTTTTATTCAAATCCAGGTCGCACTTTATACATGTAATAAATATATATATATATATATATATATATATATATATATATATATATATATATATATATATATACATACAGACGTGCTCAAATTTGTTGGTACCCCTCCACAAAAAACGAAGAATGCACAGTTTTCTCTGAAATAACTTGAAACTGACAAAAGTAATTGGCATCCACCATTGTTTATTCCATATTTAATAGAAATCAGACTTTGCTTTTGATTTTTTATTCAACATAATATTGTAAATAATAAAACAAATGAAAATGGCATGGACAAAAATGATGGGACCGCTAACCTAATATTTTGTTGCACAACCTTTAGAGGCAATCACTGCAATCAAACGTTTTCTGTAGCTCTCAATGAGACTTCTGCACCTGTTAACAGGTAGTTTGGCCCACTCTTCCTGAGCAAACTGCTCCAACTGTCTCAGGTTTGATGGGTGCCTTCTCCAGACTGCAAGTTTCAGCTCTTTCCATAGATGTTCGATAGAATTCAGATCAGGACTCATAGAAGGCCACTTCAGAATAGTCCAATGTTTTGTTCTTTTCCATTCTTGGGTGCTTTTAGCTGTGTGTTTTGGGTCATTATCCTGTTGGAGGACCCATGACCTGCGACTGAGACAGAGCTTTCTGACACTGGGCAGTACGTTTCGCTCCAGAATGCCTTGATAGTCTTGAGATTTCATTGTGCCCTGCACAGATTCAAGGCACCCTGTGCCAGGCGCAGCAAAGCAGCCCCAAAACATAACCAACCCTCCTCCATGTTTCACTGTAGGTATGGTGTTCTTTTCTTTGAAAGCTTCATTTTCTCATCTGTGAACATAGAGCTGATGTGACTTGCCAAAAAGCTCCAGTTTTGACTCATCTGTCCAAAGGACATTCTCCCAGAAGGATTGTGGCTTGTCAATATGCATTTTAGCAAATTCCAGTCTGGCTTTTTTATGTTTTTCTTTCAAAAGTGGAGTCCTCCTGGGTCTTCTTCCATGGAGCCCACTTTTGCTCAACAAGCGACGGATGGTGCGATCAGAAACTGACGTACCTTCACCTTGGAGTTCAGCTTGTATCTCTTTGGCAGTTATCCTTGGTTCTTTTTCTACCATTCGCACTATCCTTCTGTTCAATCTGGGGTCGATTTTCCTCTTGCGGCCGCGCCCAGGGAGGTTGGCTACAGTTCCATGGACCTTAAACTTCTTAATAATATTTGCAACTGTTGTCACAGGAACATCAAGCTGCTTGGAGATGGTCTTGTAGCCTTTATCTTTACCATGCTTGTCTATTATTTTCTTTCTGATCTCCTCAGACAACTCTCTCCTTTGCTTTCTCTGGTCCATGTTCAGTGTGGTGCACACAATGATACCAAACACCACAGTGACTACTTTTCTCCATTTAAATAGGCTGAATGACTGATTATAAGATTGGACACATGTGTGATACTAATTAAAGAAACTAATTAGTTTGAAATATCACTATAATCCAATTATTTATTATCTTTTCTAAGGGGTACCAACAAATGTGTCCAGGCCATTTTAGAATATCTTTGTAGAATAAGCACTAATTCATCTCTTTTCACAGCTTCTTTGCTTTATTCTATGACATACCAAAGGCATGCAAGTATACATGATAAAATAGCTTTTAATTTCATCACTTTTCAGGAGGAATGAAGCATTATTTCAATGAGCTGTAAGGGTACCAACAAATTTGAGCACGTCTGTATATATATATACATACATACATACATACATACATACAGTACACCCTCACTATAACAAACCTGTTGGGGTCCAAGCCTTTTGTTTGTTATATCGAGGGGTTCGTTATAGCGAAAGGACAATCAAAATGAATGATAAACTGTTGGAGTAAGTGAATGAGATGAGATTGTAAATACAAGTAGAATTACACGTACCTGTTTGTTTCATGTATTCAGTATTCTGCCTTTGCTTTATCCTGTTCATTAAAGAATTAAAACGCAGTACAGAAAGCACAAATCCCATACTGAAACTGAACATTTATTCAAAATCAATCTGACACAAATCTTTTCAAAGTGCACCAAATCTTAATCCAACATGCAAGAATCCCAAACTGAGCTTTTATTCCAAATCAACTCGACATGAAAAGTTTGAAAGGTTTTTTTGTTGTTGTTGTTTTTTCTTTAATCAATTTTGCTTTGCCGCATGGTTGCTTAACAAGCCAAAAAAGTGTTTTTTGACAACCTATATTCACGACAGGTGTGTTTACATGATCTTTTTAGTTTTGTTTATTTGGGGTCCAGGGGCCAGGTTTGTTATATATTTATTTTTTTAGAATATTTAATATTTTTGTATTTAAATTATCATGGCGGGGTTTGTATGTAATGATACCGTGTTTCCGTCGTTCTAGACGCGCATACAGGAGCTGTGCTGTGATGGCTAACAAAAAAGCTGTCTTCATAGAGAGATATTTCAACTCTATGAAATGTATAGACTCAAACAGAGCCTCCAGTACATCGTCTAGATTCCACTCGAGGAGGACGCCCCTTCTAGGTGGAAGTAACAGCCGAGCCCCCTTCAGAAAACAGGTCACCAGGAAATGGGCGCCTGGGGACACCGAGTCAACGGGGACATGGCATGCAGATATGGCTGCCAGGTACACTTTCAGCATAGAGGGGGATTTACCCACTTCCAGCAGTTCCTGCAGGAATTGCAGAACAGTTGCTATAGGGCAAAAGATAGGGTTAATCTTTGTAACAGTCATGTTTGAAACACTAAGGCCAAAGACCTGAATCCATGATTCTAAACAAACTATCCATTAATGCATCTCAGCGTATATATATATATATATATATATATATATATATATATATATATATATATATATATATATATATATATATATATACACACACACACACAATTGAGCAAAATAATGTGATATGAAAAACAAGCACAGGACAGACAGAGAGAGAGATAAATAGATATATTGTTGGGCCCAATGTCCTTGATATAAGTCCAGCTCCAAGTAAGAAGCAAAAGAAACAATAATCCAATAAACACAATGAAACAAAGTAACAAAGTAAACAAATCCAGCAATTAAACGAAGCAAAGTAACAAAGTAAACAAATCCAGCAATTAAACGAAGCAAAGTAACAAAGTAAACAAGTCCAGCAATGAAACGAAACAAAGTAACAAAGTAAACAAGTCCAGCAATGAAACGAAGCAAAGTAACAAAGTAAAGAAGTCCAGCAATGAAGATTGGTAAAAAAGGAATGGTCTCACCACTTTGCTGATGCAGATCCTCTTTTGGCTTTCAAATCATTTCCTGCCGATGGCATAATTTTGTATCCACATGTCGCTTTATCCAGCATTTACAGAGTCCATAGGCTTCTTCGTTAGCACAATTAATACTAACACTTTAAAAAAGAAAAACCCTTACTGGTAAACATGCAAAAAATAACAACAAAGAAAACCAAACAGGAGGGGAAGCACCCACAAATAATAAAAATTCAGCTTGTGCTGGTAGCCAGGAAGTTACACATTGCAAATGCAATCAGGAGCACAGGTGCAGAGGCGGCGTGAGGTCACCAAGTAGAAAAACGCCCCCCCTTGATAGACAGACATGTGCTTTTATACTACCCCCCCTTAAAGGTGTATACCCACTTTTTTATAATTCTTAATTGAACAAGTATGTGACCACTTTGAGATAATTACATTTCGGATTAAGGTATCTGGCCAGACTAACTGCAATCAATTAAGTTGCAGATGGGGAGTTTCTTACCCCATTATATGTGGTCAGTGTCACATCTTGAAAATACCTCCATTTGTAGACATGCAACGACCTAGTGGAGGAGGCGCTAGTGTTTTGCAGTGTACCTACGACCGCGTCCGAGATCCCTAAAGCGGACAGACAGTCCTGTTCAGGGGCCAGACTTATAGTTGAAGTCTTGCCAGTTCTGGGAGCCAGAGAGTCAGGGATTCAAAGCCAGGGATCCAGGCGATCCTAGGGATGGCCTTGCAGTAGCTGGCAGAGGGTCGAAAATCATGAGGGGGCCACCAAGAGAACTGTCGCCTTCTGTCGGGAATGAGTACAAGAGCATCCTGGGCCACTTGTGGGCTGGGGTGTCATCGCCTAGTGGACTGCCAAAGTGGCGGAACAAGAACCATATGGGGAAGTGAGTCTCATTTCCGCCGTGGCGAAGAGATCGACTCGGGCCTTGCTTAAAAGCTCCCAGATGCTCTCCACCACCTGAGGGTGGAGCTGCCATTCTGACGGGTGAGGACCCCCTCTCGAGAGGAGGTCCACCCCACACAATTCACCACTCCGGGAAGATGAACAGTCTGAAGGTATAGCAGGTTCTGTTGAGCCCAAGTCAATAGTCAGAAGGCTATGCGATGTAATCCTGGGGAACAAAGTCCTCCCTGCAGTTGACGTACACCACTAACGACATGTTGTCCGTCCGAACAAGGACATGTCTCTCTTGGAGCACCGGGAGAAAATGCTGGAGAGTAAAGTGAACCGCTTGCAGTTTCAGCATATTTATATGCAGGGATGTCCAGCAGCGCGACCAGGACCCAAGTACTCCTCTGCCGGCCCAGACTGCTCCCCAACCTAAGTTGGATGCGTCTGTCGTCACCACCTGACAGCTGTGGTTCACCCCCATCCTTACACCTTCGCGTAGATGAGAGGCTTGCCTGTCTGTCACGTTTGGGATGTAGCCGGAAGGCATTGAGCTACGCCTGAAGCGGGTGCATATGGAGTAATCCCAGCTGGAGACCTGATGAAGCTGAAGCCATCAGACCCAGCAAATTCTGACACAACACCAGAATTACTATCGATCCCTGTTGGAACAGGGATAGACAATTCTGTATGGCGGCCACGCTGTCGTCTGACAGGTAGGCTCGCATTGCAAGGGAGTCCAGCCGGAGTCCCAAGTAAGCTGTACTTCGCACCGGTACTAATTGGCTCTTGGCATCGTTGAGGGTGAGACCCGGCCACTGTTCCTTCCTTCAACTGGGAACAGATCAACCAGTCGTCCAGTTAGTTTGCACTTCGAGAACGTGCAGGGAGCTAAGTAGATGCTGAATGGCAGCATGGAAAATTCAAAGACGCTTCCCTGAAAGACGAAGCGGAGATACTTTCTGTGCGCTGGATGAATAGGGATGTGAAAATATGCGTCAAGTCCACGGTGGTAAACCAGTCGCCTGGTCGGACAGACTGCAGAATATGATGGTGTGTGACTATCTGGAACCCCCTCTTCCTCAAGAACCCGTTGAGGTGTCTCCAGGTCCAGTAGGGGCGAAGGCCGCCATCCTTCTTCGGCAACAGAAAATACCATGAGTAGAACCCGTCCTCTTGGGAGGTGGGTTCTACGAGGTGGATGATTTGTTTGAGAAGTAATATAGCTACTACTTGCTTGAGGGCCAAGACCTGGAGAGGGTCGCTCACGGATGTAACCGTGATCCCTTGAAAGTGAGGAGAACCTGCGCAGAACTGAAGCGCGTAACCGGTGTGTACGGTGGTGAGCACCCCAGTCTGAGGTGCAATTGCGCCAGTATTGCAGCTGATGTTGTGTGAACGGGAGGGTCTGAGGCTGCAAGCCTTCAGGGGCCCAGATTGGGCTGCTGAGGCTGTGGCAGAACCTGCTGCGGGGGCTGCCTAGGGCGGCGATGGAACTGCCTTCGGGAGCGCTGTTGTGTTGGGGCCCCATGTCAGGCACTCCCTCATCTTTATGTGTGGGTCCAGCAGTTAGCTGCCATGGAAGCCTGAAGGCAATGCCTCAGGTCATCATGCAGGGCAGTGGGGATCGGGATGCGTGCCATGGGTGGACGCCAGCGTCTCGATCTGTCTCGCACCGGAGCCCGGGAAGGGAGCTTCTAGGCTACCTGCCGAGACACCTCATGTTCTCGGTGGGAGCGTTGATTGTAGTATCTTCTCCACGGCTGGCCTGAAGGTATGGTCAGGAGATATCAGCGCATCCAGTAAGGCCGATTTGTCCGCATCAGTGACCCTTGCTTGGGACAGCCAAAGCTGCCTGCGAGCTACTCCAGACCAGGGCCTGCCCTTGGAAGCTAGGAATCTGTAGCAGCGTGTCTGATACTAGGCGCAGCTCCAAAGCCACCGGTTCAGAACTGAAGCGCGTAACCGGTGTGTACGGTGGTGAGCACCCCAGTCTGAGGTGCAATTGCGCCAGTATTGCAGCTGATGTTGTGTGAACGGGTGGGTCTGAGGCCGCAAGCCTTCAGGGGCCCAGATTGGGCTGCTGAGGCTGTGGCAGAACCTGCTGCGGGGGCTGCCTAGGGCGGCGATGGAACTGCCTTCGGGAGCGCTGTTGTGTTGGGGCCCCATGTCAGGCACTCCCTCGTCCCGGGCAACCACCAGTAAGGACGGGGTCAGTTCTGGGGCAGGTGCTAGTGGCAGAGCCGGGGCTGGAGCAGGGGGTTGGGCCTGCTGCCTGGCCAAATACTCCAGGACTTGAGCCATTTGGTCCTTCAAGTCAGAGATGCCCTATGCCTGCTTTGACTGTCTCACCCGCTTAGCACTCCGTGTAGGAGACCTAGAGCAGCTACAAGCATGAGACACCAGAGCCTGAGCAAGGTCACACCACGTGCACAAGGTGTCAAGTGCCTGAGTACTGAACTGCCAGGGCATCGAAGCACCGAGGCACGGAGCGTCTAAGCACCATGTGCACCGAAGTACAGAGGGCGTCTAAACACTGGAGTACTCAGGCACAAAGGGTGCAGGAGCACCAAGATCATTGAGTGTAGCGAGGCTCTGAGGCACAGAGGCGCCGACGCATTGAAGGGCGCCTGGGCACTGAGTGCACCGAGGTTCCAAAAGGTGCCGAGGCATCGGATGCCAAAGCACTGAGGGCACCACATGCACAGAGGGGTGACAAGCACCGAGGGAGTCTAACTCTGGAGCATCGAGGCCCAGAGGGCGCAGAAGCACTGAGGGGCGACGAGTCCTGAGGGCTTCTAAATTCTGGAACACCAAACCTTGGTGTGCCAAGGCTCTGAGGCCCCAAGGGTGCTGAAGCACAGAGGGGCACCGAGAGCGTTTAAATTTTGGAGCGCCGAGGCATCAAGGACACTGTGTGCACTGGCAACGGGAGAGCAGTATGAAGTAGCACACGGTGCTGCACCGGGGCCATAGCCTGGCCTTGACCACGTGCAGTCACACAACCGGGGCAGCTCGCAGCGTACACCGGAGTGGAGCACAGGCTCAAAGGGCTGCGGTAGGGTAGGAGGTGGGTGGGCCGAGGCAGCTGGGCAAGGTAGAACCAGGCCCCGGTGGAGGAAGCACATGTTGTCAAGCTGTTATTATTTAGTTTTTTTTTTTTTTAAACTGCAAGAGCAGTAGAAGAAAAACACACACACACACACACAGCAGCCAAGCTGTGGGGGTAGAACAGTCACCAAGCGCACCGAGAGGGCGGGCCAAGACAAACAGCAGAGTCGACTCAACAGCGGGACGTGGCAGAGCAGGGCCTCGCTGGAGGAAATCACGCGTCTCTTTTTTTTTTTTTAGCTGCAAATAGCTGCAAAAAAAAATAGCAAATATATTAAATGATTACTTTTCACAGGTTTTTACAAAGGAGGACACGGACAACATGCCCCACATGTTGACCTGTTCCTATCCAGTTTTAAGTAACTTTAGCATAACAGAGGCAGAAGTGTTAAAGGGACTAGAGCTCTTAAAATAAACAAATCCCCTGGGCTGGATGAGATCCTCCAATAGTACTCAAAGAAATGAAAGAAGTTATTTACAAACCGCTAACCAAGATCATGCAACACATGGGTAAAATTGCAAACGTAATACCGATCCACAAAAAGGGAGACAAAACCGAACCAGGTAACTACAGACCAATAAGCCTGACTTCTATTATATGTAATCTTATGGAAACTATAATAAGAGCCAAAACGGAAAATTACCTATATGGTAACAATATCCTGGGAGACAGCCAGCATGGTTTTAGGAAAGGGAGATCATGTCTAACTAACCTGCTTGATTTTTTTTGAGGATGCAACATCGACAATGGATAAATTGCAAAGCATACGACATGGTTTATTTAGATTTCCAGAAAGCTTCTGACAAAGTCCCACATAAAAGATTAATTCTCAAACTGAACGCAGTAGGGATTCAAAGAAATGCATGCACATGGATTAGGGAGTGGTTAACATGTAGAAAACAGAAAGTACTGATTAGAGGAGAAACCTCAAAATGGAGCAAGGTAACCAATGGTGTACCACAGGGATCAGTATTAGGTCCTCTGCTATTCCTTATCTACATTAATGATTTAGATTCTGGTATAGTAAGCAAACTTGTTAAATTTGCAGACAACACAAAAATAGGAGGAGTGGCAAACACTTTTGCAGCAGCAAAGGTCATCCAAAATGATCTAGACAGCATTCAGAACTGGGCAGACACATGGCAAATGACATTTAATAGAGAAAAGTGTAAAGTACTGCACGCAGGCAATAAAAATGTGCATTATAATATATAATATCATATGGGAGATACTGAAATAGAAGAAGAAAAAAGAAAAAAGAAACAAGGACCAGGGTCACAAATGGAGATTAGATAAAGGGGCATTCAGAACAGAAAATAGGAGGCACTTTTTTACACAGGGAATTGTGAGGGTCTGGAACCAACTCCCCAGTAATGTGGTTGAAGCTGACACCCTGGGATCCTTCAAGAAGCTGCTTGATGAGATTCTGGGATCAATAAGCTACTAACAACCAAACGAGCAAGATGGGTCGAATGGCCTCCTCTCGTTTGTAAACTTTCTTATGTTCTTATGTGAGTTTATTTTCATAAATGGCATACATTTAAAATTCAGGATTAAAATATTGATAATATGGTGTAATGTTTGTAAAACTATTTTATATTTGTTTTTTTTTCTTGTGTCTTTTCTTGTGTTCTAGAAAATGATTCCTTTGGGTGAACATATGCCTTCCCATTACCAGTATCTTGTAGAAGGATCTATTCTTGCTCTACCAACTTCCTGGCTAAAAGTTACCTTAGAAAAACTTGAAGAGAAGAAAGCTACATGTCAGTTGAAATTGCTATGTGATGCTTTCATGCAGCCAGATGACTGCTCTTTCCGTGGAGGAATATCAGTGCTCCAGGAGAAATACAAAGATGTTTTTGTTACTCTACAGTGTAAGTGTTTCTGATAGACAAAAGTCAGATTTTTTCACAGTGTATATGAAGCTTTATTGGGACATGTTTGGCAGTTTCAGTGCATCAATGTCAATGAAAGACCTTGGTATACTCTTTCATTAAGATAACCCTACAACCCAAACTCTGCAGGACTTCGATTGAGGAAACATGTAAGCCATAATAATAACTAAAGTTGCATTGACTGCTTTCTTCAAACATGATCTTACATTACTCTAGGTTCTTACACATATTTGTCTTACTTGATATTGGTCAGCACCTTTGTGAAGACTCAAGCATTCCAGTGCACAAAATGTTTTTTGTTTTGTTTACAGATATATTGCACCAATAATGGTAAACAATTCCTTTTTACAATGTATGCTTAGAACAACCTAAGGCTCTGTGGATCCGAAATTAACAGATGCTTCAATCAAAAGATGGCAACCTATCGCCGTGCTGCATCAAATATTCAAAGACAGAATCAGAAGGATGCTGAAACATCTTAACAATGTGTGGTAGGAGGAGCCACTATGAGGTTGCTGAGATTTAGGTACTCTGAGATGCATACACTGTATACTGAGATACTTGCACTATACTGAGTTCGGTCATCAGTCATATGAGTTGTAGTATTTAGAAACTTGACTGAATCAATGTGTGCTACCAATCTCTGTATACAGTGTATGAATATTAGTGGGTGAATTTTAACAAACTGAGCTGAGTGGATCAGAAATTAACAAATGCTTCAATGAAGAGATAGCTAACACCTTACTGAAACTAATTTTCTTAATCAGAAACTTGTATGACAAAAGGAGCCTGCCCTTATTGAAGTTTACCATATTGTGTTTTTGCATTTTTACCATTGTTTTAATTTAACTTTACCTATGGTTTCAACATGCTTTCACTGTTCTTTGCTGTACTGTACCATGGGAACACCATAATATTCCATAATAGATGTTTCTAAGAAATGTTTTGACAATGGTTCTGTATATTAAAGATCACGGAAATCAAGTTAAAACAGTAGGAAACCATGTTAAAAGTAAGGTAAAGCCAAGGTAAAAGTCTATGATAAATTCACCATGGAAAACTTGAATAAGGGTGGTCTCGTTTAAGACATACTTCACCCACTAATATATATATATATATATATATATATATATATATATATATATATATATATATATATATTGTAACGGGGCGAGCAGCCCTGTACGTATTTATTTATTTATTTTTAGAACGGGGTCTCCCACTCCG
Source organism: Acipenser ruthenus (assembly GCF_902713425.1). Lineage (NCBI taxonomy): Eukaryota > Metazoa > Chordata > Actinopteri > Acipenseriformes > Acipenseridae > Acipenser > Acipenser ruthenus. The sequence continues at coordinate 50,608,987 of NC_081190.1, read as the reverse complement.
CCCCTGTGCAGATTATTGTTTTGTGTTTGTTTGTTTTATGATTTAGTTGTATTTATTGACGACGAAGCGCCGTGTGTTTATTATTGTTTTATTTTTTTTAAAACGTGTTCTGAAATAAATTTAAAAAACTTGTGCAGATTGTGGCCGAGGGGTAATAGAATAATTGCTAGCTAGTTAAACCCCTCGGCCATGATATAAAAAGCCTGCAGCTCTCCAGCTCGTGGTGTGGGTGTATGAGGCGCGAGAGTGGAGAGAGCAAGGAGAGAAAAACAAAACTAAAACTAAACACAGGATGAGTGAAGGCTACAGCCCAGCCTGACCTGTATGGTTTATTTATACTTTGTGTTATTATTATTATTATTATTATTATTATTATTATTATTATTATTATTTATTTCTTAGCAGACGCCCTTATCCAGGGTGACTTACAATCGCAAGCAAATACAAATACATTCAAGTGTTACAATACAAGTGATACAATAAGAGCAAGAAATACAATAATTTTTGTTCAAGTGTGACAAATCACAATTCAATAATACAGCAGATAATAGTGATAGTTACATCAGGATATGATTGAGTACAAAACACTACAGGTTAAACACTTGGCAGATTACAGTATTCTGAAGTACAGGATTAAATGCAGTAAAATAGGGGGCAGATAAGAGCAAAATAAAGCACATCTAAATGAAGGGTGATAGTGTCCCAGGATACAAACAGAGGAGTTCTACAGGTGCTGTTTGAAAAGGTGAGTCTTAAGGAGGCGCCGGAATGTGGTCAGGGACTGGGCAGACCTGACATCTGTAGGAAGGTCGTTCCACCACTGCGGAGCAAGGGTGGAGAAGGAGCGGGCTCGGGAGGCGGGGGAGCGTAGCGGAGGTAGAGCCAGTCTTCTAGTGCAGGCGGAGCGGAGAGGTCGAGTGGGGGTGTAGGGAGAGTGTCTGGAGGTAGCTGGGTGCAGTCTGGTCAAGGCATCTGTAGACTAGTACAAGAGTCTTGAACTGGATGCGAGCGGTGATCGGGAGCCAGTGGAGTGAGTAGTGGAGTAGCGTGGGCGAAGCGAGGCAGAGAGAACACCAGGCGGGCAGCAGAGTTCTGGATGAGCTGGAGCGGACGGGTGGCGGACGCAGGGAGGCCAGCCAGGAGGGAGTTGCAGTAGTCTAGGCGGGAGAGTACCAGGGCCTGGACCAGGAGCTGGGTAGCATAGTTGGTGAGGAAGGGTCGGATTCTTTGGATGTTGCTCAGGAAGAATCGGCAAGTGCGTGCCAGAGTGGAGATGTGCTGGGAATAAGAGAGGCAGGGGTCCAGGGTGACTCCAAGGTTCTTAGCGGAGGAAGAGGGAGAGAGTGTGGTAGATTCCAGAGGAACAGAGATAGAGAGATCAGAGGAGGGGGAGGAGGAGGGAAAGAAAAGGTGTTCGTGACTTGTTTTTGTTTACCTGTTTTATTTTTGGCTCTGTGAGCAAGAGTTTCTTTTTGTTTAAATCTTTTATTTATTTTTGTTATTTAAAAATAAAACGGCGCGTCGCATCTTTTTCTGTTTAAAACTGCAGTTTGGTGTCAGTGTTTTTAGTTCCTGCTTCTGTCTGACGTCACCGCCCAGCGATCCTGTCACAGGTGGTGTCCTACGTGGGATCACCAGCGCCTCCTGGACGTAGGCCAGCGCGGATACTGCAGTTTTTTTCGTTTTTTTCATTTTTTTGTATTACTTGCGTGTGGATAAAAGGAGAGTGAGGAAGGAGAATGAAAGGAAAGAGGAGAATGAGGAGACAGCAGCCACTGCAGCAGCAACAGCCACAGCAAGTCTGCCTTACCTGCCTGCCAGGGGAGGAGTGGTGCTTTAATTGTGGGGAGCCATGGCACATTTCCCCTGGCACATTCCCCATATGGCAGGAGGAAGAGACACGGACAGAGGTGAGGAGGAAGCAGAGAGGAAAGAAGGAACGAGAGGAAGAGGAGTGGTGCACCAACTGCATGCGGTACGAGCACCACTGCCTGGAGGTCTTACAGGACACAGACCTGGAGTGGGAGGAGCCCAGATGTCCTGCACCTGAGTGGGAGGAGCCCAAACGTCCTGCGCCTGAGTGGGAGGAGCCCGGACGTCCTGCGCCTGAGTGGGAGGAGCCCAAACGTCCTGCGCCTGAGTGGGAGGAGCCCAAACGTCCTGTGCCTGAGTGGGAGGAGCCCGAACGTCCTGCTCCTGATTGGGAGGAGCCCGAACGTCCACAGCCCAAGGGGGGAGTCGGTGCATCCATAGCCCAAGAGAGGGGAGTCGGTGCGTCCACAGCCCAAGAGGGGGGAGTCGGTGCATCCACAGCCCAAGATTTACCTAAATTCAAATCCCGCGGCGTTCTGGGACACGGGGGAGGAGCGGAGCACGCAGCACAAACACAAACAAACACAAACAAACAAAAGGCAGGCAGACTTCCCAGCGACAGCGTGTGGAAGCGACAGCGTGGGAGAAGTACGAGTGGACAAGTACAACGCAGTTAGAAGCAGAAAGGAGGAATTACATCTTTAAATCTGGAGTTGCTTTAATCAGAAAACATTGCAGCTTAAAGCCTTGCAGCTGCGTGTATTTTTCTGATCAGCTGAAACTCGGAGCAGCTGATTCAAATCCCGCGGCGTTCTGGGACACGGGGGAGGAGCGGAGCACGCAGCACAAACACAAACAAACACAAACAAACAAAAGGCAGGCAGACTTCCCAGCGACAGCGTGTGGAAGCGACAGCGTGGGAGAAGTACGAGTGGACAAGTACAACGCAGTTAGAAGCAGTTGAAAGCAGGTTGACAGCTGCAGAAGCTAAACTAAACAAAAAAAAAACAAAAAACAAAAAAAAAAACATGGTCTTCAAGCCAGTAATCTGTGACAACTGCATGATGTGGGAAATCCGAGAAAACCCAACAGAGCTCAACCAAGTTTGTGTAAAGTGCCGCACCATCCAGGACTTGCTTCAGCGATTAAGCCTGCTAGAAAAAGAGCTGGAGGAAATGAGACAGCAACAGGAGCTTGAGGAGCTGACACACTCACAATTCATGGAAGTCTGCACCCTTAGCAGACTGAAAGCCACCAGGGAGATGGAAGAGAGTCGAAACAGCTGGGTTCAGATAGGCAGAAGGAGGGAAAAAAAGAAACTTCGTCAAACACAACCACCAGAAATCCAGACAGCCAACACATTTGAGCCACTTCAACATTTAGATGACCAAAACCAACATCACGAGAATGAAAGAAACAACACCCAGGACCCTATAAACAGTGCTGACCAGGCAGCAAAAAGAAGGGAGGTCATGATTGTTGGGGACTCCATATTGAGAAACACAGCAAGTTCAGTTCGCAGTTTGGACCCCCTTACTACAACAGTGTGCTGCCTTCCAGGAGCCTCAGTCAAGCACATCACTGAGAATGTGGACAGGCTCCTAGAACGAACAGGAGATGACCTGGTAGTAGTCGTCCACATTGGTACAAACAACATTGGAAGAGACAGGCCAAGATCCCTGCAAAACAAATTCAGAGAGCTAGGAAGGAAATTAAAAGACAAGACCAAAACTGTGGTATTTTCTGGGATACTGCCGGCGCCTTGCAAAGGACCATATGGACAGCTGGAAATACAAAATCAAAATGCATGGCTGAAATCGTGGTGTACACAGGAAGGCTTCACCTTTCTTGAACATTGGAGCACTTTCTACAACAAGGACTATCTATACAGGTGGGACGGACTGCACTTAAACAGAAAGGGAACCAATCTACTCGGAGAAAGGATCCTTCAGGCGGTACAGAAGCATTTAAACTAGAAAGGAAGGGGGGAGAAAACAAAAAAACAGAAGGGAGACTACATCAAAACAAGGGCAACAACTCAGGTAAGACCACTATTAAATGTATTTATCTTAATGCTAGAAGTCTCAGAAACAAAATGTTAGAACTTGAAGCTACTGCACTAACAAGCAACTACGATGTGATAGGTGTTACAGAAACTTGGTTGTCTGAGAGTGATGGAGATGAATATAATATTAGTGGGTACACACTGTATAGGAAAGACAGGCAGGACAGAAGAGGCGGAGGGGTAGCGCTATACATAAGAAATAGCCTTGAAGCCCAGGTGTTAAATCAGGACAAAGAAAACAATGCAGAATCAATATGGGTCAGAATAATGGACACAGATTCAAAGGGCATAATAATAGGAGCATGCTATAGACGGCCAAATTCAGACGCTGAGCAAAATAATCTGTTGTACAATGACATTCGAAATGCGTGTAGAAAAGGAGAAGCCATACTAATGGGGGATTTCAACTTCCCCTGTATAAAATGGGAAAACCCAATGGGGGCGCGACGGACGAAATTGAAATGGTGGAAATGACAAATGACTGCTTCCTAACGCAATTTGTCAAGGCACCGACTAGAGGGGAGGCATGCCTTGATTTAGTCTTTTCAAATAACGAAGACAGAATAACTAAAACAGAGGTCAGAAAGCCATTGGCAAACTCAGACCACAACATGGTCTCATTTGAAATATTTTTTAAAACTCCAAAAGTAATGACTAAAGCTAAGGTTTACAATTTTAGAAAAGCAAACTACGAAGGTATGAAACAGAGACTAATAGAAGTAGATTGGAGTAAAATAGAGAAAACATCCACAGAAAAAGGGTGGCTGTTTTTAAAAAATGTAGTACTAGAGGCACAAAACAATTACATCCCAAAAGTAGACAAATCTAAATCTAAAACAAAATAGCCAAAATGGTTTAACAGATCAATTAAAAAAAATATTCAGCGAAAAAAGGCACTTTACAGAGCGTTTAAAAGGGACCAAAAACAAAGCACACAGAAAGAGTACTTGGAACTGCAAACACAAGTCAAAAAGGAAGTTAGAAAGGCCAAGAGAGAGATAGAAATCAATATTGCTACGGGGGCTAAAACCAATTCCAAAATGTTTTTCCAATATTATAACAGCAAGAGAACATTCAAAGAGGAGGTTAAATGTCTAAGAGACACAAATGGCAAAATCATAGATGAAGAAAAAAAAATAGCAAATATATTAAATGATTACTTTTCACAGGTTTTTACAAAGGAGGACACGGACAACATGCCCCACATGTCGACCTGTTCCTATCCAGTTTTAAATAACTTTAGCATAACAGAGGCAGGTGTTAAAGGGACTAGGAGCTCTTAAAATAAACAAATCCCCTGGGCCGGATGAGATCCTCCCAATAGTACTCAAAGAAATGAAAGAAGTTATTAACAAACCGCTAACCAAGATCATGCAACAGTCTCTTGACACAGGGGTTGTACCAACAGACTGGAAAATAGCAAATGTAATACCAATCCACAAAAAGGGAGACAAAACCGAACCAGGTAACTACAGACCAATAAGCCTGACTTCTATTATATGTAAACTTATGGAAACTATAATAAGATCCAAAATGGAAAATTACCTATATGGTAACAATATCCTGGGAGACAGCCAGCATGGTTTTAGGAAAGAGAGATCATGTCTAACTAACCTACTTGACTTTTTTGAGGATGCAACATTGAAAATGGATAACTGCAAAGCATACGACATGGTTTATTTAGATTTCCAGAAAGCTTTTGACAAAGTCCCGCATAAAAGATTAATTCTCAAACTGAACGCAGTAGGGATTCAAGGAAATGCATGCACATGGATTAGGGAGTGGTTAACAGGTAGAAAACAGAAAGTACTGATTAGAGGAGAAACCTCGAAATGGAGTGAGGTAACCAGTGGTGTACCACAGGGATCAGTATTAGGTCCTCTGCTATTCCTAATCTACATTAATGATTTAGACTCTGATATAGTAAGCAAACTCGTTAAATTTGCAGACGACACAAAAATAGGAGGAGTGGCAGACACTGTTGAAGCAGCAAAGGTCATTCAAAATGATCTAGACAGCATTCAAAATTGGGCAGACACATGGCAAATGACATTTAATAGAGAAAAGTGTAAAGTATTGCATGCGGGCAATAAAAATGTGCATTATAAATATCATATGGGAGATAGTGAAATTGAAGAAGGGAACTATGAAAAAGACCTAGGAGTTTATGTTGACTCAGAAATGTCTTCATCTAGACAATGTGGGGAAGCTATAAAAAAGGCTAACAAGATGCTTGGATATATTGTGAGAAGTGTTGAATTTAAATCAAGGGAAGTAATGTTAAAACTCTACAATGCATTAGTAAGACCTCACCTAGAATATTGTGTTCAGTTCTGGTCACCTCGTTACAAAAAGGATATTGCTGCTCTAGAAAGAGTGCAAAGAAGAGCAACCAGAATTATCCCAGGTTTAAAAGGCATGTCGTATGCAGACAGGCTAAAAGAACTGAATCTATTCAGTCTTGAACAAAGAAGACTACGCGGCGATCTGATTCAAACATTCAAAATCCTAAAAGGTATAGACAATGTCAACCCGGGGGACTTCTTTGACTTGAAAAAAGAAAAAAGGACCAGGGGTCATAAATGGAGATTAGATAAAGGGGCATACAGAACAGAAAATAGGAGGCATTTTTTTACACAGAGAATTGTGAGGGTCTGGAACCAACTCCCCAGTAAGCTGACACCCTGGGATCCTTCAAGAAGCTGCTTGATGAGATTCTGGGATCAATAAGCTACTAACAACCAAACGAGCAAGATGGGCTGAATGGCCTCCTCTCGTTTGTAAACTTTCTTATGTTCTTATGTAAGAAGGGAAGGTCGGTGCATCCACAGCCCACGAGGGGGAAGGCCGAACATCCACAGCCCAGGTATCCGCCAGCAGAGGGAGAATACCTGCGGGTTCCACCTCCACTGCCCTCGGAGGAATGTGTGTCCCTCCCACCTCCACCGGCAGAGGCAGAATACCGGCTGGTGCCACCTCCACCGCCGTGGGAGGACGACTTACCGCTCCCACCTCCACCAGCAGAGGGAGAGTACCTGCTGGTTCCGCCTCCATCACCGCCACCAGCAGAGGGAGCATGCCTGCTGGTTCCCCTGCTGCAGCCAGAAGGGGAGGAGCCCCTGTCGCCTTCGCAACCAGAAGGGGAGGAGCCCCTGCCACCTTCGCAACCAGAAGGGGAGGAGCCCCTGCCGCCTTCGCAGCCAGAAGGGGAGGAGCCCCTGCCACCATCGCAGCCAGAAGGGGAGGAGCCCCTGCTGCCATCGCCAGGAGCAGGGCAGCAGGAGCTGCCTCTGCCTCCACCACCACCTGAGGGAGAGGAACAGGAGCTGCCTCTCCCTTCACGACAGGACAGACCAGAACAGAAGGTTGGCGGTCAGCAGCTGCCCTTGCATAGGCTGCTGAGCAGTGCAAGGGGGAAAACGGCCGGGTCGCAGCGGCTGAAAAGATGGCCAACCCCAGCACCACCGCCGGTCCTGGCTCCCCTCCTGCAATCGCTTCCCGAGGGTCCGCTGCCGCCGTTGCCTCCTGAAGGACCGCTGCCGCCCTGTCATGCATCGCCTGGGGATGCCAGTTTGCCATCGCCTGAGAATGCCAGTTCGCCACCGCTCAGGGATGCCTGCCATGCACCGCCCAAGGATGCCTGCCTTGCACCGCCCAGGGATGCCTGCCTTGCACCGCCCAGGGATGCCTGCCTTGCACCACTCAGGGATGCCACACCCCCTCCACTCAGGGATGCCATGCCTGGATTGCCTGGGGCTGCCTGTTGCCCCGCATCGCCTGGGGCTGCCTGTTGCTCCGCATCGCCTGGGGCTGCCTGTTGCACCGCATCGCCTGGGGCTGCCTGTTGCACCGCATCGCCTGGGGCTGCCTGTTGCTCCGCATCGCCTGGGGCTGCCTGTTGCTCCGCATCGCCTGGGGCTGCCTGTTGCTCCGCATCGCCTGGGGCTGCCTGTTGCTCCGCATCGCCTGGGGCTGCCTGTTGCTCCGCACCAGTTACAGGGTACGAGGGAAAAGTGGAGCTCCCGCTGCCGCCTCCATGACCAGGGGCTCCCCTCCCGAGTTCGCCTCCGGAGGGTCTGCTGCTGCTGCCGTCGCCTCCCGAGGGTCCGCTGCTACTGCCATCGCCTCCCGAGGGTCCGCTGCTGCTGCCATCGCCTGGGGTCATCGAGGGTCCTGCTTCGCCAGGGGTCGTCGAGGGTCCTGCTTCGCCTGGGGTCGCCGGGGGCTCTGCTTCGCCTGGGGTCGCTACCAGTCCTGCCATGCGGCAGGAAATAATGTGGCCGGAGCCCCATGAAGGGGAGCTGTCGGCCATGAAGAAAGGGGGGGAGGTCAGGAGACCAGTTACCCCAGCCGTATTTTCGCGACAGGAAACACTGTGGCCAGAGCCCCACGGAGGGGAGCTGCCGGCCACGAAGAAGGGGGGGGGGTCAGGAGACCAGCTCCCCCCACAGCAGTTTCGATGATGGAAATTGGGTGGCTGGAGCCCCACGGAGGGGAGCTGCCGGCCACGAAGAAGGGGGGGGGGTCAGGAGACTAGCTCCCCCCACAGCAGTTTCGATGATGGAAATTGGGTGGCCGGAGCCCCACGGAGGAGAACTGCCGGCCATGAAGAAGGGGGGGAGGTCAGGAGACCAGCTCCCACAGCTGCACTTTCGCGGCAGGAGAAGTTGTGGTCGGAGCCCCACGGAGGGGAGCTGCCGGCCATGAAGAAGGGGGGTGGAGGTCTGGAGACCACCCCCAAAATTTCCTTACACGGAGGAGCCGGCCTGTGCACGGTGCACCGGGACGGTAGAGCTGTTTGGGTGGGAGGAGGACATCCTGCCGTGGCCGCCCCCGGAGACACCTTGCTTCCCCTGTTCCTGGGCCGGGACTGTTAGCTGGGACTTTGGGACTAAGGGGGGAGGTGGCCGTTGGGCCATGTGTGTTGCGCACGGGGGGGGGATATGTAACGGGGCGAGCAGCCCTGTACATATTTATTTATTTATTTATTTTTAGAACGGGGTTTCCCCCTCCGCCCCTGTGCAGATTATTGTTTTGTGTTTGTTTGTTTTATGATTTAGTTGTATTTATTGACGGCGAAGCACCATGTGTTTATTATTGTTTTATTTTTTTTTAAAACGTGTTCTGAAATAAATTTAAAAAACTTGTGCAGATTGTGGCCGAGGGGTAATATAATAATTGCTAGCTAGTTAAACCTATATATGGATGTTATGAGCATCAACAATTTACTCAGAGCCTCCACTGAGCTTGTATTCTCTGTATAGAGTGTGTAGATTATTCTCAGTAAAGAGTGTGTTTCAGTGTATGAGTTTGTAATCTCAGTACAGTATGTACAGTATTTCAGTGTATAGTGTATCTCGGTTCAGTGTATGAGCTTGTAATTTTAGTACAGCGTATGTGTTTCAGTACATCTGAGTATAGTGTATTCTCAGAATAAAGATAGTATGTTTTACTATATAGTGTAGTAGTGTATGAGTTTGTAATCTCCGTTCAGTGTTGAGTGTATCTCAGTTTGTATAAGATTGTAATCTTAGTGTGTTTCAGTATATACAGCTCAGTATGGTGTATGAGAGTTTATTCTCAGTAAAGTGTATGTTCATTTATGATCTACAGAAATTAAATAAAATAAATACATTACAGATCTTTTTGTGTTTTTTTTCTTTTTTTTTTAAGATAGCCATATAATTAGTAAATAAAGCAGCACAAAAGTTTCCTGCAATATTACTGCTGTAGGTTTTAACGTCTCCATAAATACAATTGATCCTAACTTAGTTACAGCAAGGTAATTTCAAATGTTCAATTAGAGAGGTAGTGATTCAACTCTGCCCAGTCTTAATCCAAAAGGGCGTAAAGTCCCCCGCTAACATTCGTGAGGTGAAGAAGTTGTCAACAGTGGTGACATAATTGCAATCATAATCATCAAAGTCCCTATATGCACCAGTCTAACTACAATCCATATTTTCTACTTCTGTTTTATTTTTACATTGTCTAGCAATGTGTCCCTTCTGATGACAATTAAAGCATATGATATCAGGATTAACCACCCTCCTATACCTTTTGCCCTAAGGTCCCTTCACAGTCCATGGCTGCTCTTCGTCACCCCGTTTCCCAGTTCCGTGGGTTCCCGGTTCTTCATGAATGGGGTGCGCTGTTTGAAGCGCCGTTGTTCCTCCAGAGAAAACCGAGCCAACCCGTCTCTCAACAAGAGAGATAAGTTAATTTGCGTCGGTAGGACTTGTTTGTCTGACCTTTTTTCTCAAATATGCAAATACCAGTCCATGACAAGTAACTCCACTACTTGAACTGATGAGTTGATCTCAGGCTGCAATCATCTTTGGGTCAGATGTATAAGGTAAAAGATTTGAGACCACAGCACTTTAACCTTCTCTAACCGCTGAGCTCGTACGGCTGTGGTGACTCCTGCCCGGGCCAATATCTCCTTCTTCAACTGACTATAGTCAGCAGCAGCATCAAGCTCCAAGTCAGAGTAGGCTTTTTAGGCATCACCTATCAGGAGTGGTGCCAACATCCCCGCCCATCGAAATTGAGGCCAGTTTTCCCGTTCCGCTGTCCGCTCAAAGGTAAGCAGGAACGCCTCCACGTTGTCCTGTTCGGTCATCTTCTGCAATATATGGGTCACCGGTACAGGTCGTTCTTCCACCATTTTAGCGATCTGTTCTTGAACAAGTGTCAATTGTTGCTGTACGAGCCGACTAGCTTTGCTGTGCAGCATTAACCTGCAACAGTTAACTTCTTCTTCCATGTTGTGTTTTATCATAATACACAGGGTACGAGTCTGAGTTTGTCATAAGACAACTCACCCCACTTCTGGTACCACAATGTGACGGATTGGCTCTTTGTCAAGGTTTTCCCTCCTTCAAATAAGCAATTTGACACCAGGATGCCAGAAAGCGCTGTACCTTATGTTCATTGTGTACAGTCACAAAACTAAATAAACAAAACAAAACCTAACTCAGTCTCGGGCCCTACCTAAACAGATGTGTTACTATCTAATTACGAGGCAGGCTAAGCCTGTTACCTCGTCTCCAAAACCAAATTGTAATCCAGGCTCGTTCTCCAAATACCTTTTCCAATTTTTTTGTTTCACAGTAATAATAATTCTCCTTCCACTCAGTCGCTCGCTTGCTCTTCAACTCACCAACCAAACTCCTACCATCACCCTCTGTGATCCATACACACTTAACTCAAACTGTATCATTCCTGCACAATAATATTTATTTTAAACCAAATTTATTTAATTTTAATTTCACTTAATTAACACACCATTTATCATTTAAAAGTTTATTCATGAACCCATCTTTAGTTTTAATCCCAAACACTTTACATTATTTGATTACTTTGTTCACCAACCAGCTTGTTTATGTTGTCCTTTTACATTTTGTTTAATTTTCTTTAACCAACCTCATAAATATGTGGAGGCGTTCCTGCTCACCTTTGAGTGGACAGCGGAACAGGAGAACTGGCCTCAAGTTCGATGGGCAGGGACATATATATATATATTAAAACAAGTATCTTTGGAAAATTAAGCACACAGCAGTAACATTCTGAAAATTTACTGAACAATAAAACATAATGCTTTTACTGGGCCTTAGAGGACTGTTTGTGGCCTGTTTTTGATCCATTCTGCTATTTCGGGAATGGCTTCAACCCTGTCTTTCAGAGCTAACAGGTTTGGATAGTTTGCTGCAAAGTCTTGCCTCAGTGTAATAAAAGTTGTAAAACAAACATCCCAGTAGAAATCTACCCAAGTAACCTGAAACAAGAAGAAAGAGAAAATCATGTTAACTGACACTGGTATTTCAGAGATTGGAATGCATTGAGAAGGCTAAAACCAAATGTACTGGTAAGATTCATTTTCAAATAATGGATTGATGTTCCATAGGAGCAGGCCAGAAGTATTTTACTCTGCACCTTTAAGCAATATACTAAATATTATGTTCTTATTATTTATTTCTTAGCAGACGCCCTTATCCAGGGCGACTTACAATTGTTACAAGATATCACATTAGTTTTACATACAATTACCTATTTATAAGGTTGGGTTTTTACTGGAGCAATCTAGGTAAAGTACCTTGCTCAGCACAGCAGCAGTGTCCCCCACCTGGGATTGAACCCACAACCCTCCGGTCAAGAGTCTAGAGCCCTAACCACTACTCCACACTACTGCCATATTGATCGGCAGATTTGTTAGTATATTGAACAAGACTTACACATTTTGCCATATGAATAGTACTTTAATAATAGAACTGTGTGAACATTTAACAGAGTATCATTACAGACATTTAAAATGTATGTGTCATATTAATAGTATAACTGTTATACTATAATATATACTCTTATAATATACAGTCTGAGAGCGGGAAATGTGCGACAATGTGGTTGTAAATAAACTTGTGTCTTTGTTTCCATTCCATCTCTGACACAAAAATGAAAACCTCAGTAAGTTAAAAACAGACAGATTAGTCCCATGGAAAGGGATAACAGGAGCACCTGGGAAATCCATGTCATTTCTACCCTTTGTAGTGCTGCACCGATTATTTTTCAATTAATCGATTAATCGCAAATTTTGCCATCATCGATGAATATTTTTATCATCGATTCAACAGGATTTAACAGTGAGCACTCAGAAGCAAGCAGTGACATGAGCCCCTCCCCCTAACACACACAGACAGGTTTTTTTTTTTTTAAGCGACAGTAAATGTGGAGAAGCGGATTAAGTGTCTAGATATTCCCAGAGCTAAAAGATCCAGAAACAAATATAAAGATTGTGAACACAGAGACAGTAGGATTAACATTCATTTATTTATTTAAGGCAAATGTTTCCTGTAAATTTATCAACACGGGCTAGACTCCTGTCACAAAGACGGCCAGAGTGGGTTGCGTCAGACCAGAGAGGAATTCAAACACAGACAGAGACGGTGGTGATGATGAGCTGAGTGCAATGGCTGCACTCAGCGTTTATTAACAAATAAAAGGTTTGAACAATGGAATACAAAACAGGACACGGCACTTGACGCCAAAATAAACAGACAGACAAAACGACTAGACACTAACACACAGGTGAAACGGAGACGAACAAACACGGTGAGAATACACTTATTATATTTATAATTACGCTGACGATTTTACTCCTTCTCTCTCACCCGTTCTCCACTCTCTGAACACCTAACCCTGACTGACTAAAAATGTGCCTATTTATACTGTTGTGCTGGGATTCAATTACTAATTAATTATTCACTTGAATCCCAGCACGTGAATTAATTCTGTGCAACCCCGTGCTCACATATTACATTTAACCAGCACGTGAAGTGATTTGTGCTCTCCTTGTGCCTAAATACAAATCTACACTTTAAATACACGTGAAACACAGACCCGTTTATATCCCGTGTACCAATCTATACACCAACATTTACACACGCAACATACAACACATAACACAAATGCACACAGGGGCGGGGCGCTTTGCCACAACTCCCCATGTCTTTTTCTTTTTTTTGTTTTATTTCATGTGCCCACTTCTATTTTTTACACTAGGATCAAATTTGTTGTCTTCCTCCAGATGGAAACACTGGCACGGTGACTTGCTCTTTATGCAAACAGTCAATGACTTATCATAACAGCACGACCGTTCTGCTTGAACACCTATGCATCCATCTTAAAACGCTTGGTGACTCTCAACAAGCGATTTATATGTTTGCAACAAAGCCCCTTCGTTGAATACGTGACTGACTTGAAGATACCAAATATATTTCACGTCTTTAGTTTCCTCAACAAATAATTATTAAAATGACTATTAAGATTTGCAAACAAACAGGTTATTTGTTTAAATTACATCACGCTGTGAGATATAATAGAAACGTTAGACCATTTTTGTTTTGTTTTACAAGTAAAGAAAATTACTTTTTTTCATACCATTCCATTGTTAAAAAAGCAATCGAACCTATAGTTGCTTTTTGTCTTATGAAGTGGTCAACTTAAATAAATAGTTTCTGCTTGTGAAATTATAAAGTTTATTTGTGGTAAGATAGATAGCTGCCATCATTTGACCTTGGCGTTTTTATCAGAAGGATACTACGCGGAGTATTCCTTATTTAATACTTTATTTTAGATACTTTAGAAATTGTAGAGTATTTTTTGTTGCTGAAATAGAAAAGCAAAGGAAGTACAATCATCTTGAGACATTTATTGCACTGGGTACATAAAAATCTGTACAAATGTTTCAACTTGCTAGCTATTGAGTGATGTGTTGGTATTTTTCCGAATACTCGATTAATCGAAGCAATAATCGATAGATTAATCGATTACATTAATAATCGTTTCATGCAGCACTACTCCTTTGTATGGTTTACTTTTTAATAAATCTCAAAAAACAATCGATGAAGGCAAGATCACACAAGAGTCGCACAAACACATTTCCATATTTATTTGAGTTATTTTTTATAATTTTTACTGACTGTCGGCAGGCCACTTGGTTGTCCCTTGCGGGCCGGACCAGTTGAAGAGTCTTGGCATACAATATGAATATGGCTACATTAGAAATATGTATATTATAGTTATGGTTTCAACTCAACACGTATCAACACGTAAGCATAGAATAGTTGTAACAGTGTTGATTGCGTATTTAAAAATATAATTCCTGACAATGACATTAATTCCAAACAGTAAATGACGTTAAACACCACTCAATACCTTAGTAACCCTACCTTAGTAACCCGAGCAACAAGCTTCCTCAACTCATTGGTTTGTGGTGTACAAGTTTGTGTTTGGTGTTTTCAATGGATCGCTTTGTGGTGCGAGTTACAAAAGATGGGGGAGAGCCTTCTGTGCCTTCCAGTAGTACCAATTTGAATGAAAATATCCCAGCTGTTTCAAAAAAGGCGAAGCTGGCGCCAAAGCGTAACATTAACGAAAGGTAGGAGCTGGAATTTGCCATTATTTTTGGTTCCACATACCTGTGCGAGACTATGTTTTCATCACTGACCGACCTGAAGTCGAAAAAACGCGGAAAGCGTTTATACGGTCTCCCTGCCAAATAGTGTTGCCAGCACAACTGTGTCATTGAAGATTACGACTAGTAACAATGTGCAATAGACTGTATAACCATCATATTAATTTGATATTTTAATTATGTTGCGTTCTTTGTTTTTGGTTATCAAAGAACATTGTACTGCTTATTAATGTATTTACTTCTTTAGTGTACATTTACATTTTCAGAATACTGTACATTTACATTTTCAATGCACAATTGTGTCTCAATGCAGATTACGACTAAAGTAACAATGTGCAACAGATTGTAAAACCATCTGTGACAGAGACAGAATGATTCTTGGTGATAAATCTCCCTCCTGACCTCTGAGGGCACTGTGTAAAGGGAACAGAGTGCCCTGGACTGGATGGCCAGACAGTTCATTCCCAAGGTTAGGTGGAAGTTGGCCATCGAGAAAGGGGGCGGAGCTACGGTACACTAAATCATCGACCAGGAAGGGAAACGATGTGGCAGCCACGGATTGGAGGAGCGGTTGCAATCGTTAACCAAGGGTTCATGATTGACAGTATAAAAGGGGACGTAGCGAAGTGATCTGTTCCTTTGTTATGGTTAACGCTAATCGGAAGGAGTACCGTATTGTGAATCGTGAGACTTTTGTTTGTTTTTGTCGTGTCTAATTGTACTTGTTTGTTATATAGATGGCTGATCCGGAGCTTTTGCTACAGGACAACACAAAACCTGGACAACACTGCACTTTGTTTCACAATAAATTGTATTTACACCACGAGCACTACAGCACTCACTTTGGACACATTGGACTGGTGACTGTGTTTGTATATTGTGGGTGTATTAAAGACTCTGTTTATTGTTTTGGGACTGAACCCCAGGGTTAAAAAGCATAAATAAAATACCCTTGCACCTGGATTACTGTTGTCTGTCTGTTATTGATCACTGCATTACTCCTTCACCTGCACACTGCTAACCACTTTGCCACACCATCATATTGATTTGATATTTTAATTGTGTTGCATTCTTTGTCTTTGGAATATATATATATATATATATATATATATATATATATATATATATATATATATATATATATATATATATATATATTTGGAAAAAGGATAACTGCTGTGTACCAAAATAATCAAAATAAAGAAGAAAAAGGTAATACAGGTACATAAAAATGTGAATAATTAATATAAAATCAATTATCAGAACGTTTCGGACTATGTCCTTCATCAGCTAGCTTTTTTCTGTATATATATATATATATATATATATATATATATATATATATATATATATATATATATATAATTTATTTCTTAGCAGACGCCCTTATCCAGGGCAACTTACAGTCGTAAATAAAAATACATTTCAAGAATACATTCAAGATTACATACAGTAATCCGTCGCTTATCCGCGTGTCACATATCCACCCTAGCCATTTATCCGCCATGATCAACCTCTTCAGCAACGTATTTATTATTAATACGAGGCTATGTGGTCCAGTGGTTAAAGAAAAGGGCTTGTAACCAGAAGGTCCCCGGTTCAAATCCCGGCTCAGCCACTGACTCATTGTGTGACCCTGAGCAAGTCACTTAACCTCCTTGTGCTCCGTCTTTCGGGTGAGACGTAATTGTAAGTGACTCTGCAGCTGATGCATAGTTCACACACCGAGTCTCTGTAAGTCACCTTGGATAAAGGCATCTGCTAAATAAACAAATAATAAAAATAATAATAATAATAATCAGAGAAGATTAGTTCAGATATTGTAGATCCTACCAGAGTTTTCGTACACTGTGTTGTATGTGCTCTGTGCGCTGCCACTGCTGGTAGTGTCACGTCACCTGTTCAGTCTGTTGATATGTAAATAAATCCTGTTCGCCTGCAGGGCATATCAACTTCAACCTCCATCTTGACAGTGGCGTGCCATCATGACCTTCAAGGTATTCTTAAGGTATTTAAGGTATTTATTAAGGAGGCTGTGTGGTCTAGTGGTTAAAGAAAAGGGCTTGTAACCAGGAGGTCCCCGGTTCAAATCCCACCTCAGCCACTGACTCATTGTGTGACCTTGCATAAGTTCCCTGCATAAG
Source organism: Acipenser ruthenus (assembly GCF_902713425.1). Taxonomy (NCBI): domain Eukaryota; kingdom Metazoa; phylum Chordata; class Actinopteri; order Acipenseriformes; family Acipenseridae; genus Acipenser; species Acipenser ruthenus. The sequence continues at coordinate 50,591,997 of NC_081190.1, read as the reverse complement.
TCTAAAACAACGACCAGACGCTAGAAAAAAAACAGTTGAGGGTATTCTCCGTTTCAGTTGAAGATCTTGAGTGAGTTTAACCCATAGGCGATTTTTTTAGACAGGTGACCAATCAGGAGTGAGCAGAGGCGGGCCATAAATCTCCCAGGGTATTCTTTGCCTCACTTGAAAGCCCTGTTTTAGCAACCAATGGGAAAGTCAAAGCTCTGACAGCTGACCAATCATTAGTGAGCAACCCCAAAACATGAATATTCCTCGGTTACCACTGCAGTTAGGAGGATAGCTGGATTTCGCATGATATTGCTTATAAATATACATTGATAAATACAAATACCTTTACAACATCTAATTATTTCGAATTTTATTTTACACTAAATGAAAAAAAAATGTGAGAAAATGGAGACATCATAGTCGATTTGGTTACGAATCCTTTTTCAAGGAGAACTTTCTTTGAAAAATTGGAGATTGTTAAAAAAGGGAGATATACACCACAGATCCCCGAGCTGACACAGGAAGGGAAAGGATATAGTCAGCACTTTCAGAATTCAAATTATGAAAGGTATCTGTGGCTTACAGGTAGCTGACACTTAACAAAAAGAGGGTTGGGGGGTGGGGTTGCGATGACTCTGCTACCCCAGTCCATTTTGTCACGGCACGCCACTGCATCTTGATCTGCTGCCTGTCACTCAGCAGCGAATGCACACACCCACACAGCAGACAGCTACTCTGTCACAATAATACCCTATATCTTTCTAAACAAGGGATTTAGGGGAGCTCCCTAATAAACGCTGAATTTCAAAACAATAATTGTGTGAATATAGTAATTGTTACAGTACTGTATATAGTGGTATTTAAAACAGGATTCATTCATCCGACTTTTTATATATCCATCCTTATATAAATTCAAATTACTCAAATGTAGGACCAGTGTTTGGTTGGAAGCTCCGATCATCGTCACAAACTGCTATAAAACAAAGTTGATAAAACTGGGCTGTTTATATACAGTGACACGTCTTGCATTCAATTAGTCTAATAACTTAGTGTTCCATGTTATTTCAATGATCTTAATTAATAATAGTGCAAATTTGCAGAACTGCATGGTTTGTGTGGACGGTACCTTCCTCTTCTTAACTAAAAAGGGTTTCCCAATCGACAATGTCTATTTAATATCGTTTCCAATCAAACTTTGGGTTTTTTAAACCTTGTTTTTTAGGATTTTTTTTTTTTGTACACTGGGGTAATTTTAAATAACTACTTTTAGTTTGTTTATAGTATAACTGAATTATGAACTTTACTATTGTTACCTGCGACAACCGATAGTCCAGCAGACAGTGAAACACTCATTACTGGTACATTTATGAGCAGATCATATACGGAATATGACTATTCTAATAAGTATTACCAATTCTCTATTTATGAAACATGATAAGCATAACTTTTGATTAAGGTGTCAAACTGGAAAAATGGCCAACTAATCTGCAAACTAATCTGGTGGTTAAAGAACAATTGAAGACTAATCTGGTGGGTTCTGTAAGAAAGTTTTCACTTTGCTACCTTCCAAAGAGAACTTGTTGGCATATCTTCTTAAACTTCTTTACTGATTTTTGAATCAATTATTAGGGTATTTACCCTCAGTTAAAACATTTTTCTAATGTTCTCTAAAACCATTTTTTTCCATTTTCATGTACTGATTCAAAATTAAAGTTGAGTTTTTGGCAAAGATGGAGGAAAAAATATTCTAGGCATGCACAGATGAATTCGCATGACTGCGCATGTGTTCTGACTATAAATGAGACACTATTCTTCCAATTACACTATTTGGCACAACACCTGAAGCAGCTTGTTACTGACGCTTCTCTGGATTGATTTGAACTGTCGGCCCAAATGTTGATTAGAGCAAATGTTTCTACATCCCTGCTACAGTCTGGCTCATGCTGTGTCTCAGTCAACAAAAATATGGCTAAACAGAATAAACAGAAATGTTCCTTGTGGAAGTGAAACCTTCATGCAGGCAAGCTGTTTGTTATTGCGTCGGCTCACGAATGGCTGTCAAGCATTTTGTCTCGCTCAACCTGGGTCAAAGCGTGCCAAGTCATATCCTGACCTGGGTAGCCAGGACCCAGGCAGGAGTGCCAGTGTGAAAGGGGCTTTAGATGTTTCTTTAATTTTAATAAATGTAGATGTTCACTGTTACTTTTATGGGGTGATTTTTATTGGACAAAAATACATATCAGCTTTCAGACTTCCTTTTACTTGGATTCCTCCATTTTGTTAATAAGCTCCCCTAACATAATGGTCCCCACTGGCTTAAAGCCAGATAACCACAACTGGTCAAAAGTGTTTTACTTTATTGTACTCTTGTTCACTTTCCTGCTGGTGGATCGTGGAGCCCATTAAGATCCACTAAAATGGATCTCAATATTTGTGTATTGGCCACCACTCGGGTATAGTGATGTTCTTTGGAACATTAACACTTTGACATATCTCTTTAAATATTTAAACAGTCTTTCAATAGGATTTGTATTTTTGGGGGGGGGGGGGGGGGGGTCAAAACATACAAATTTCCCCTGTGTACAATATTAATTATAATGTCATTTTACATCTCAGCGTTTGAGAGGTGCTGGTTTTCCTCAAGTACGCTCAGAAAGACACACACCCATATCACAAGGCACTGTGTGAGAATGCTGGCCGTGTTCTGCCCTTTTTTGCCACCTGCCTCTTGTTGCTTCCTTAGGGAACTGCACATCCTCTGTGCATGCTCTTTTGCTACCTTTAAATATGCTCAACACTTCTACTATGTCTGAAATAGCTACCCAACCCAACCAAGAGACAAAAAAGATTCAGAAGGTAAGATACTTTAAATTCTGAGACTGCTTCTTTATTAACATTATTACTACTTTTTTTATTTGAAAATATTGCAGCTGTTTATATAAGTATCTGAAAAAAATAAGTATCTAAAAAATCTACTCGATAGGTACTACACTCAAACTAAATGGCTCAGATCGCTCAATTAAGGTAGTAAAATATGTTGTACTTTTGTGACAATTCCTTTATTATTCCATTACCCTTTAGTTTATAAACTTGTGCGGTTGCTGACTGTTTTCCTCACCGATGTTGTGACACATTTTTCCCTGCTGTTAAGCCCCCCCCCCCCCCCCCCCCCATCATAAACGTATCATCTGACGATTTGTTTTCGTTTAGCTCTGCATTTTCTGTGAAAAATACAATATTAGAATTGTGTTTTATTATGTATGAAGCATAACAGAGTCAAATAATTCGCTGTCAAGGTCAAGTTCTGAGGCTTGTGAAGATTAAAGAGTTACAAGGTTGAAACATTTGTGAGCATTAGCAAGCAATATTTATTTTAGTATCAAAAAGAATAAAAAACGCATTGAGTTCAATTACTGAAACATGTGTTACACATGAATAACAGTAATACAAAAAATATAAACTGAAAACTAATTCAGTGACACCAAAGACACTTAGGGTACAGTGTTGAACAATTCTAATAGATAATGGAAAACTACTAAACTGATATGTGGTTGTGCTAAGGGAATATTGCGTATTGTTTTGTAGGTTTAGTGGAGTTAGTAATATGAATCCAAAATCTAAGACACATTCAAGCGCAAAAAGCCATGGTTTTATTGTTTTTATTTTCAAACACGAATCTGCTTGGGAGAGATAATGAATTGAAAATAGAGATGTGTTAATGCACGGTAAGAGCAGCAACGATATCACAAATTTGTGATCTTAAAGAATTTGGGGTAACAATTAATTCAAACTGACTCTGGCAAGCCTCCGAGGCTATGACACGCATAGGATTGATTGACTTGGGGTGGGGGGTGGGGTTTAGTGCCAAGGACCTCAAAAGGTTTATTTGGAGTTTATATGTGCTAAGTGTGCAATGTAGCCTCAGTATTGATAGTATGGAACTGATTTTTGGGCTGTGGGTCTCCTGGTGTGGACTTCCGTCCATATTCAATGAAGCAGTTTTGTGTCTGTTTCACTCTGTCCGCCTGCCATGCCCAGCAGCCTGTCGTCTTTACATAGATGCTTGCTCCTCTGACATCTTTGAAACACAAACAGGCAATATACATAAAGCACATTATCTTTGTAACTCTCCTAGTTAAATCGATTGATTGGTTTTAAAACAACATTACCCAGAAGCACAGTGACGACACTTGTAAAGTACGTTTTTGTACCATTTAAATGTTCCTATCCTAACTACAGTTAAATAGGCTTGCATTTTACAAAGATTACATGAGACAGTAATAGAGTTAAACACTATCTTCACATATTTCTTTCAAAATGTTAATTAAAACTTAATAGCAATTGTAAATACAATGTTACTATGAACTCACCTCCTTTACTTAAACAGTATAGCAACATGATTTATGGTTTCAACTTCGTATTTATGTTAAACTCTGATTTCTCAGTCTCAGTCAAAACACATTTAAGATAATTACCCCACCCCCACTCGATACAGGCATATAGAAAATTATGTCATTAAATATGAGTAGAAAAAAGTTCAGTCAAATATAAACAGATTTAAAATTGTTTTTTTTACAACTTAAAAGTACTTTATTTTCAGTACTATAATAAAGTCTATGTATATATATATATATATATATATATATATATATATATATAGATAGATAGATAGATAGATAGATAGATAGATAGATAGATAGATAGATAGATAGATAGATAGATAGATAGATCGATCGATCTGGAGAAAAAAACTGTAATAGCTACAGCTATAGTACTGGGCACCTTCTATGGTGGTTAGAATGCGGCTTGTACATACAAGTGTTTGGTAGAATATTAAACCAATCATGTGGATGAATCCCAATGTCATTTGGTTGTGATTGGTTGTTTTGGAAATAGTTTTTTCAGAAAGCTAGACTTAAATTCTCTGAACCGGCCCTGCCGGCGATATCTGCTCTATGCGGCCGACTTGCAGCTCATTTCAAGCCTCAGGTCCCCCGGCCTCCCCGAGCTGACTTCCGTCTCTATTCATTTCCTATGGATTTTCCGAACCCATTCCTTGTTGTTATTTTAGCGCATCAATTGCTACAATTATATGGTATTTGTATGTTACTGGCAATACAAATCTAATTTATGTAATGATGAGTAAGTATTTTAACAGTCAAATATGTTCTATTTGTGTTGCTTTGATGTTTAATTGTAAAGGTTATTCACTTCAAATGTTGAGTTTGTAACATTAAAAATCAAGTTAAAATACATTAAGAAAAAGGGTATAACATTATGGACTTAAATTACTCTATTCCTTCGAATTTAAGGCACAGCCAAAATTTCCCACCCTCAATTTAAAGATGCATTTACAAAGATACAGCCTCAATTGCGCATATACAAAAATGACGTATGGAGGCTGTTTGCGCCCATCTGCTATCACACAGAGCATTACAGATGTGCTGCTTCTCATTTCCAGTTAAGATTACTCGCACCAGTTTTTTTCACTTTTTGTGAACTGTGGATTGCTTGGCATGTTGAAAAATATGGGGGTCTGATCAGCATTTCCGATCTTTCCAAGCTGGTACTGTTTGTTAGAACTGAGCCTTATAACGAAACGCTGAAATTGTAAAAGCGTCTCTTCGAATTCCTCAGGAAGCTAATGACACTTCTTTGAAAACGGCTGTCTGTATGTCATGGATGATTCAAGATCGGGCATTAACGTTTTTGTTCGGGCAGTCAGTCACATTGCTGTTTGTGTTCTTGTGCAGTCAAGTCTTTTGTTGGCGATTTTAATGCACATATCACTATTCTCAAATTTAAGACGCAGGAAGTTTTTGAGAAGGATTTTTTTTTTTTAAAAGTACATCTTAAATTCGATGTTATACAGTAACTGCATAATGATCAAAGGGCATCAGCTTTTAACAAAAGTTAATTTCACCGCCTTTGCAGGTGGTTAAGAACTATAGGCCACTTAAATATTCAGCTTTTTCATAATTAAACATTAGTCTAACACTGTCAGAAAGTACATGGAATCATATTAATTTAAAATGTTAATCAATTTCTTTTAATGCTTTTTTTAAAATCTCGACGTCTTGATCGGCAGCGAGAGCACCTTTGAGCGCCCCAGTCTTTAGTGCTGAATGCAGACGATCACTAGTTTCTTTAGCCGGGGTACAGCAGGGTTTTGTTGGACCTTAACAACAAAGCGATCACTTATGAATAAAAGAAAACAAAAAACAATTAGGTGCAAGAAGTAATAAAGTAAACAAAAGTATGTTAATTGCAGACATCAGTGTACATTAAAATGCAGTGAACAGTTTTGTTGGTATTGAGTGACACCCAGCAAGCAAGCAAGCAAACCTCTCTGAGCCTAACTGGAGGTGAGAACAAAAGTTAAAAATTTAAAGGTGCAGAGCTACTTTTCGATTTTATTTATTTGTATACTAGAGCTGGAAGGTATTGTTTTTCTATAAATGAGTAAATAAATGTGTCTATCTTGGAATCTGCTTGCAAGAATTTGATTATACTTTGCTGAAGCATTTATTATGATATATTCTATATGCTGTGGATGTAAGTCATGGTGACCTACCTATTAATTATACTAATACCTGTAATGTGTAGTTTACATCCTGGATAGAGGTACCTGGTCATTATTGCTTAATTGAACTTGTCATTGTGTTGCTACAGATTTTCATTGCTCCCCTTATCATTGTTTAACAAGGAAAAGTTTCACTAAAGGTGTTGTTGCTAAGGTTTTAAAATCAATTTTCTTACCTCTGCCATTTTCACTGCTCCCCTTATCACTGAATGCCACCTTGTTAAGACCCCATTCACACTTGCGATTCGCCACATTTTAGGCCTGCTTTTCAGTCACATCTGGGGTTGCAGACCTAAATCTGAAGCAGCCCCTGAGGCGGTCCTGGGCCAGCACAGTAGTGTGAATTGAGTCTAACACATCTAAATCTATACTGAAAGCCTAACCTGGATGCAGCTGAGTTATGGGAGGTATGGCATTTCATGACCTTTGTGGCTTCAGGCTTAAACCATAACTATTTTTAACAGTTTTTTTGCAATGAATGTGTTTTACACATACTATATTTACTATAATTATCAACATATTCTGAAGGTCTTTTCACTGCAAATTGCTGCATGTTAAAGTTATGCTGTCATCTTGATTTATACAACGTGTCTAGGAAGATGAAAGCAGCACCCCTCATGATCAAAAAGGCTGTTTGTTAAGTTTTTCTTGTTTATCACAGACTGCTACAATCCTTTTATTTAAGCAATGTCTACAATGTGCATAGAGTGTACAAAGAGATAAGTCTTCAGAGTGGATTCAATAAGAGAAGGTTTAATATGTGGCAAACGGTTGTCTCCAAATACATTCCTTTCTATGCGTCCTTTCGTTACAGTTGTGTTTTGGTCTCTCCTTAATGCTCTGAGTCTGACTTCAAATGAATTAGTCAACTGGCTTAACAACAGGGTCCTTTGTCTATGGTGTCAACAGGACCCTATTGGGACCTATGCAATCTGGGCCCAGTTCTAACAAATGTTTTGTTGAGGACTATTTTTTTTATGATTTTTCTCTAGTTTGCAGTTCACAAAACCTTTTAAAATTATACCTGAATGAAAAAATACTGAGAATGTTCATTAACATTCCTTAAAACAGTGATCACAAGTTCTCATCTTTAGCACTAGAGGTTTAAGGTTACACAATATTTGTTGAAATGTGTGGGGGAGTAGACAGATATGACAGATAAGTGACTCTGCTTTTTGCTGTCTATAAACATTATGCAATATAGGTTTTTTTTTTTTGCTGCACGTTTACTGATAAGCTATTTGTAATTTATCTTAGAAAGGCCAGGTTCAACAGTACTTCAGGCACTGGCTGGAACTATTTATTAAAACCCTTTTCATATTATTATTATTATTACTATTATTACTACTACGACTAATTGCTGTATGACAATGTTGCAGAAACTTTACTTACTGAATCGCCAACAAACCAGTCCTTGTTTCCCAATTGATTTGCTAAGTTCTGCAAAAGCACTGGGGCTTCATTGTCAAACAGATCATCAAGTAACTTTTTCTAAAAAAGAAAAAAAAGAAGAAAAGAGAATGTTTTGGTTAGTTAGTCAGTTTTATGTTACAGCAGTTTTGCCTCAAAACATTTGACAACCAAGCTCAATCCATTACTAAAGCTCATTACAAACTACATCTACAAATAATTGAATCTATTCAGTCTTGAACAAAGGAGACTACGCGACGATCTGATTCAAGCATTCAAAATCCTAAAAGGTATTGACAATGTCAACCCAAGGGACTTTTTAGACCTGAAAAAAGAAACAAGGACCAGGGGTCACAAATGGAGATTAGATAAAGGGGCATTCAGAACAGAAAATAGGAGGCACTTTTTTACACAGAGAATTGTGAGGGTCTGGAACCAACTCCCCAGTAATGTTGTTGAAGCTGACACCCTGGGATCCTTCAAGAAGCTGCTTGATGAGATTCTGGGATCAATAAGCTACTAACAACCAAACGAGCAAGATGGGCTGAATGGCCTCCTCTCGTTTGTAAACTTTCTTATGTTCTTAAGTTCTTATGTTCTTATGTTCTTATGTTCTTAAGTTCTTATGTTCTTATGTTCTTAAGTTCTTATGTTCTTATTAATTGTTGGTTCAAATTGGCTACATGAAGTTTGTGCTTTTATATTTCAAGGAAAACAAACAATTTAAATTCTAGTAATATTAAGACCCTAACAACTTGGGGATGGAAAAAATTTTGATATTGGAGGGTTTTTTTCTGTTGGCTAAAAAAAAAAAATACTGTTAGGGAATCTGCCCGGTTGTATTAGCTTTACACACTAGTGTTATTTAAAATGCTATTGTGAGTTTTGCTTCTGTTACATTAAGTGCGATTGTAAACATATAAAGGGTCTAACGAATATACATTCTTTGATATATAGTATTTAAATAACAATGTAACAGCTGTATCAATTATATACAGTTGTCTTATACTTTACAGTGCCTTGCATGAGTATTCTCTCCCCTTGGACTTTTCCACATTTTGTAGTGTTACAACCTGGAATTAAAATTGATTTAATTATTGTGACACAAAAGTTAATTAAACAAAAAAAAAAGACATTTGTTGGTTGCATAAGTATTCACCCCCGAGTCAATACTTGGCAGAAGCACCTTTGGCAGCAATTACAGCTGTGAGTCTTTTTGGGTAAATCTCTACTTGTATTCAAATATTTACATGGCTGTACTCTGTTAGCAATTTTTGTTAAAAGAGGAGATATTTCATTCTATGTTAGTGGTTGCATTTTATAAAAAAAAAAAATATTTACTGAAATATAGTACTCAATGATTTATAACGATCAGTGAAAGTTATCTTGTGATATGTTATATTTTGGTGAATGATTTGGGAATGGTTCAATGTTATTAATGCACCATGCTTATGCCTCCAGGACCAACTTGGAAAACTCGATGCTTTAACTAAACAGGGCAATTTCAAGTATCGGCAATAACATATTTAAAAAATGAAAAATAAATAAATAAATAAATAAATAAATAAATAAATACTTTAAGGATTTCATCCTTCTCGTTCCATGGAATCAATGTTGTGAAGTCATTTAGGGAGTCCACTAAAGCATCGATTTGGGCTTGTTCCAAGATGCTTTTCCCTACCAAACCTGCAGACAGGAGGCAAAATACTTAATTATTCTTGCTGGATTTGTGTATCAGATGAATGCATTGTTGAAAATGCTTAAGTGTTGCTTGTATGCTTGTCATCCCCCACAGGGGCTGGAATGGGGATACAGTGGAAGGTGTTGTCATCCTGTACACATATGTCGGTCATTCTCTAGGTCAAGTTTGATCGTGGATGTCATACAAAGAAATAAACTTTCCTGACAGTTTTTTTTGTAAAGCTGCCAAATATTTGAGGTAGTTGTATATATTTTCAGGGTTATATAAACCCTTCATGCTAAATGTGTTGCTGACAATGAAATACTTTGAGTTATTGTCTTTCTTTTGTAACCAGCTGTATTTTTTGTATTTCCTTATTCAAGTTCTATAACTCTTTCACTTGATCTAATATTACATACCCCTTGGATTATGCTTCTGGGATTGCTTTGTTTTTCTTTAGAAAAACTCCCAGTTCTAGTTTTTGAATTGGGTGAAGCCTATTTATTGTTGTATAACACTGCAGACTTAATCCCTCTGCAGCAGTTATTTGTATCTCACCTAAAACCAAGGTGCAGCAAAGGGCATTTAATGTTTCAGGTGTGGGACAAATAGTGAGTCTACAGTGTTGTGGGTAAATTAACTTTAGCAGGGTCAAAGTAAAGTCTGGAAAATTAAACACCTGCAGGAAAGTTTTTCTAACAAAAAGTATGAAAAAATATGTTAAGCCATTTTTGATTTCCAGTATATCTCTGGGGACCACTAACTGACTGTATATCATATGTGGTTGTTGGTATTGCTGGACTATACATTTTTCACAATGTGGAACAAAGCAGACATTTTACTAGTACTACTTTTAGTATGTTACCTGCTTCCCGGGCAAGATATCTTGAAATGGCAAGGCTCTGATGAATAATGACTCCATCAACTTCCATTACAGGAAGATGCAGAAACGGTATGGCTGGAAATAGAAACATATAGCACATCTATACACATGCTTTTATTGAAGGAATAATGATCAGGAGCTCGACCATTACCGTGGCAGACCCGCTGTGGACAGTGGCCAAGATGCCAAACTTTGGTTTAATGGCAGGGAAGCCTTTTATTCAGCTAATGCTTGTGCATCTATATATATATATATATATATATATATATATATATATATATATATATATATATATATAAACAATACAATACTTTTTTTTATTTTATTTTTTACCACTACCACCCCTGCGCTGACTCGGGAGGGTGAAGACGAACACACACTGTCCTCTGAAGCATGTGCTGTCAGCCGACCATTTTTTTTCACACTGCGGACTCACCATGCAGCCACCCAAGAGCTACAGCGTCAGAGGACAACGCAGCTCTCGGGCAGCTTACAGGCAAGCCCGTAGGCACCTGGCCAGACTACAGGGGTCACTGGTGCGTGGTGAGCAGAGAACACCCTGGCCGACCTAACCCTCCCTCCCCCCCGGGCGACGCCCCCTGGGAGCACCCGTCCACGGTCGGCTGTGGAATAGCCTGGACTTGAACTCGCGATGTCCAGACTATAGAGCGCATCCTGCACTCCACGTGGAGCGCCTTTACTGGATGCGCCACTCGGGAACCCCAACAATACAATACTTTTAAATTAGTGGAGCAGCTCTTATATCTACTGAGGGTATTGTTTTCCAACTGCCAAATCGGATAGTCTACATTTCCATGCATTCGGATAGTGTATATAGATAATACAGTAACTTAGTTTTATTTGTTTTCAGTGCAGCACTAAATTAAATTACATTGAGAATATAGAAAAGACAACTTTTTAAGGGCAAGACATAGCCGCAGTATAAGCCTGCAAAGATTGAAAAACTATTCATGCAGGTGCAAAAATCGCGGCTCTGTATTCATTGACAAAAACAAATTGCACTGTCTGTAATTCTGCTGATGCTAAGAGACAGCATTAGAAACTTGTGAGAGACATAAAACATGTTAGTCTAAAGAAAAACACTAGAACAATCCACAAAGTTTTCTTTATATCTATGCGGCAAGCTGGCTTGTGTGGTGACATCAGACCCTGAAGAAACACACTGCACTGCGAGTGAAATGAATGCGCTGCTTGCACGTTTTGATAAATAAACAAATAAAACAGTTGAACAAAACAAACCACTGCACACAAAACAAAACGGCACGTTGGACAAAACAAATAGACAAAACACAGCGAACACTAAACACACAAGTATCGTGCTGATCTGTGTCAGCACAAGTAGCAATTGCTTTTTAGTTTTAATTTACTCTCCTCTCTCCAGTTCTTTCACCCTGAACACCCAGGCCCGAGTGAGTGATTCATGCATTTATATATACAGCTGTGCTGGGATTCAATTACTAATTAATCACTCACTTGAATCCCAGCACGTGAACTCATTTGTGCACTCCCCATGTTCACATGCAGATAAAGTGTGTATTAGGATGTGAAGTGATCGTGCAATCCCTGTCCCTAAATACTTGTGATACACAGCCCAATTTATACCCTGTGCACCAATATATACACACCACATACAACATAAAACACAAAATACGCACAGGGGCGGGGCACCCTCACCACAAGCTACTAATTTACTTTAGGTTAAAGAGTAAGTAGGGGTTCCAAAAAATATAGAATATATTTATCTTTTCAAAATGGCGGCTCTAGTGCACTGGGGTTTGAGATCTGTCCTCTAAATCAGTGGTTCCCAAACTGAGCTCTCAATTACTTAACTAGACTCTTAATTGAATTGACAATTTGCTGAATTAAATCTTTTTAATTGTTTTTAGCTCTTAATAGTTGCCTAATTCAATATATATATATATATATATATATATATATATATATATATATATATATATATATATATATATATATATATATATATATATATATATATATATATATATAGCCTTGTAGGAGGCTGTGTGGTCCAGTGGTTAAAGAAATGGGCTTGTAACCAGGAGGTCCCCGGTTCAAATCCCACCTCAGCCACTGACTCATTGTGTGACCCTGAGCAAGTCACTTAACCTCCTTGTGCTCCGTCTTTCGGGTGAGATGTAATTGTAAGTGGCTCTGCAGCTGATGCATAGTTCACACACCCTAGTCTCTGTACGTCGCCTTGGATAAAGGTGTCTGCGAAATAAAATAAATATATATATTGTCACAAAGACGGCCAGAGTGGGTGGCGTCAGACCAGACAGGAATTCAAAACAAAGACAGTGGTTGATGATGAGCTGAGTGCAATGGCTGCACTCAGCGTTTATTAACAAATAAAAGGGTTGAAAACAGCACAAAACACGGGACACGGCACTTCACGCCAAAATAAACAGGTAGACAAAACGGACAGACACTAACAAACAGGGACGAACAAACACGGTGAGTGAAAACACTATTTACTTTATATTTACGTTCTTCCGTTCTTATTTTAACTCTCCTTCTCCACACTCGTTCTCCACTCACCGAACACCAACCACGACTGAGTGAAAATGTGCATCTATATATACTGTTGTGCTGGGATTCAATTACTAATTAATTATTCACTTGAATCCCAGCACGTGAATTAATTCTGTGCAACCCCGTGCTCACATATTACATTTAACCAGCACGTGAAGTGATTTGTGCTCTCCTCGTGCCTAAATACAAATCAACACTTTTTAAACACACGTGAAACACAGACCCGTTTATATCCCGTGTACCAATCTATACACCAACATTAACACACGCACGCAACATACAACACAGATCACACAAATGCACACAGGGGCGGGGCACTTTGCCACATATACCCCCCCTTGTGCGCAGCACACATGGCCTCAACGGCCACCTCCCCCCTTAAAAACCCAGCAGTCCAGAACAAAGTCTCGGGCTGGGAAGGGAGGCTTCAGTGGGCCCTTGGCTGGCAATGCTGTCAGCACCCCTGCCGGTAGTGGCACGGCTGACAGCCTGTTGGTCCACTCCTGCAGCGAAACTGCTGCTGGGGAAAGTGGTCTCCAGACCTCCTCCCCCTTCTTTGTGGCCGACAGCTCCCCTTTCTGGGGCTCCGGCCACCGTACTCCCTGCGGAGGTACGGGCAGCAGAGGCAGCCCCTGCTCCTCTGCTCCGGGCGGTGGCGGAGGCAGAGGCAGCTCCAGCTCCTCTGCTCCTGGCGGTGGTGGAGGCAGAGGCAGCTCCAGCTCCTCTGCTCCTGGCGGTGGTGGAGGCAGAGGCAGCTCCAGCTCCTCTGCTCCTGGCGGTGGTGGAGGCAGAGGCAGCTCCAGCTCCTCTGCTCCGGGCGGTGGTGGAGGCAGAGGCAGCTCCAGCTCCTCTGCTCCTGGCGGTGGTGGAGGCAGAGGCAGCTCCAGCTCCTCTGCTCCTGGCGGTGGTGGAGGCAGAGGCAGCTCCAGCTCCTCTGCTCCTGGCGGTGGTGGAGGCAGAGGCAGCTCCAGCTCCTCTGCTCCTGGCGGTGGTGGAGGCAGAGGCAGCTCCAGCTCCTCTGCTCCTGGCGGTGGTGGAGGCAGAGGCAGCTCCAGCTCCTCTGCTCCTGGCGGTGGTGGAGGCAGAGGTAGCTCCAGCTCCTCTGCTCCTGGCGGTGGTGGAGGCAGAGGCAGCTCCAGCTCCTCTGCTCCTGGCGGTGCTGGCTCCCTCTGCTGTGGCGGCTGGGCATGTGCACGCCGTGCTGCCTTCAGCAGCATAGCGAGAGGCTGCTGGGGGACACCAGCATCCTGCCCTTCTCCCCCCAAAAATTTTCAGGGGGTTGAGCCTGTAACTCCTCCCCTTCTGGCTCTTGGGGCTGAACCAGCAGGCATTTTCCCTCTGCTGGTGGCTTGGGTCCCAGGGCTGTGGAAGCCCCGACTTGCCTCCCTTTGGGCTGTGGACGCACCGACTCCTCCCTTTTGGGCTGTGGACGCCCCGACTCCTCCCTGTTGGGCTGTGGACGCCCCGACTCCTCCCTGTTGGGCTGTGGACGCCCCGACTCCTCCCTGTTGGGCTGTGGACGCCCCGACTCCTCCCTGTTGGGCTGTGGACGCCCCGACTCCTCCCTGTTGGGCTGTGGACGCCCCGACTCCTCCCTGTTGGGCTGTGGACGTTCGGGCTCCCCCCACTCAGGCGTAGGACGTTCGGGCTCCTCCCACTCAGGCGTAGGACGTTCGGGCTCCTCCCACTCAGGCGTAGGACGTTCGGGCTCCTCCCACTCAGGCGTAGGACGTTCGGGCTCCTCCCACTCAGGCGTAGGACGTTCGGGCTCCTCCCACTCAGGCGTAGGACATTCGGGCTCCTCCCACTCAGGCGTAGGACATTCGGGCTCCTCCCACTCAGGCGTAGGACATTCGGGCTCCTTCCGCTTGGGCTCCTCCCATTTGGGCTGTGGATGCTCAGGCTCCTCCCATTTGGGCTGTGGAGGCAAAACCAGCAGGCATTCACCCTCTGCTGGTGGAGATGGGGACAGCAGGTACTCACCCTCTGCTGGTGGAGATGGGGACAGCAGGTACTCCTCTGCTGGTGGTCCTGCTACCTGGGCTGCTGTTCCGTTTATGGTTGCCTCCAGGTAGCTGAGGACAAACTCCACACCCTCCTCCAAGGTGTTTGGGGTGTGTTCCTGCTGATATGCCTCCCATCTCTCACTGTCCATCATCCACAGGACCCGGACAACTATGGGCAGAGACTGGGCCTCCAGCCCAGCATTCTCTAGGAACCAGTCCCACCATTTTGTGGCGTCTTCTGCCATTATATATATATATATATATATTTTTTTTTTTTTTTTTTTTAAACAGACCCCTCCTGGTCTGACGCTTGGAGGCGCGGCTATCCCACGATGACACCACGTGTCACAAAGACGGCCAGAGTGGGTGGCGTCAGACCAGACAGGAATTCAAAACAAAGACAGTGGTTGATGATGAGCTGAGTGCAATGGCTGCACTCAGCGTTTATTAACAAATAAAAGGGTTGAAAACAGCACAAAACACGGGACACGGCACTTCACGCCAAAATAAACAGGTAGACAAAACGGACAGACACTAACAAACAGGGACGAACAAACACGGTGAGTGAAAACACTATTTACTTTATATTTACGTTCTTCCGTTCTTATTTTAACTCTCCTTCTCCACACTCGTTCTCCACTCACCGAACACCAACCACGACTGAGTGAAAATGTGCATCTATATATACTGTTGTGCTGGGATTCAATTACTAATTAATTATTCACTTGAATCCCAGCACGTGAATTAATTCTGTGCAACCCCGTGCTCACATATTACATTTAACCAGCACGTGAAGTGATTTGTGCTCTCCTCGTGCCTAAATACAAATCAACACTTTTTAAACACACGTGAAACACAGACCCGTTTATATCCCGTGTACCAATCTATACACCAACATTAACACACGCACGCAACATACAACACAGATCACACAAATGCACACAGGGGCGGGGCACTTTGCCACAATATATATATATATATATATATATATATATATATATATATATATATATATACACTGAGTGTACAAAACATTAGGAACACCTGCTCTTTCCATGAAATAGACTGACGAGGTGAATCCAGGTGAAATCTATGATCCCTTATTGATGTAACCTGTTAAATCCACTTCAATCAGTGTAGATGAAGGGGAGACAGGTTAAAGAAGGATTTTTAAGCCTTGACACAATTGAGACATGGATTGTGTATGTGTGCCATTCAGAGGGTAAATGGGCAAGACAAAAGATTTAAGTGACTTTGAACGGGGTATGGTAGTAGGTGCCAGGCGCACCGGTTTGAGTGTGTCAAAAACTGCAACACTGCTGGGTTTTTCACGCTCAATAGTTTCCCGTGTGTATCAAGGATGGTCCACCATCCAAAAGACATCCAGCCAACGGCAGGCCAGTGGTCGAAAAAGTGGTCGAAAAAAGTGCCTCCTATTTTCTGTTCTGAATGCCCCTTTATCTAATCTCCATTTGTGACCCCTGGTTCTTGTTTCTTTTTTCAGGTCAAAAAAGCCCCCTGGGTCGACATTGTCTATACCTTTTAGGATTTTGAATGTTTGAATCAGATCGCCGCATAGTCGTCTTTGTTCAAGACTGAATAGATTCAATTCTTTTAGCCTGTCTGCATACGACATGCTTTTTAAACCCGGGATAATTCTGGTTGCTCTTCTTTGCACTCTTTCTAGAGCAGCAATATCCTTTTTGTAACAAGGTGACCAGAACTGAACACAATATTCTAGGTGAGGTCTTACTAATGCATTGTAAAGTTTTAACATTACTTCCCTTGATTTCAATTCAACTCTTCTCACAATATATCCGAGCATATTGTTGGCCTTTTTTATAGCTTCCCCACATTGTCTAGATCAGGTCATTTTCATAGTTCCCTTCTTCAATTTCAGTATCTCCCATATGATATTTATAATGCACGTTTTTATTGCCTGCATGCAATACTTTATACGTTTCTCTATTGAATGTCATTTGCCATGTGTCTGCCCAGTTCTGAATGCTGTCTAGATCATTTTGAATGACCTTTGCTGCTGCAACAGCCAACTTCACACAACTGTGGGAAGCACTGGAATTGAGTCAACATGGGCCAGCATCCCTGTGGAACGCTTTCGACACCTTGTAGAGTCCATGCCCCGACGAATTGAGGCTGTTCTGAGGGCAAAAGGGGGTGCAACTCAATATTAGGAAGGTGTTCCTAATGTTTTGTACACTCAGTATATATATATATATATATATATATATATATATATATATATATATATATATATATTAGGAATATGAAAGAAAAATATTTTATTTTCAGGAGGTTTTGGGCAAAAGACCTTCTTCAGCTGTTTAAAAAGAAAAGTAAACACAGCGCAGTAAAGTACAAGGTTGTCCTGGAAGAAAACTTGCTTCCTTCTGCTCTGACAATGTTCCCCAACTCTGAGGATTGGTTTTTCCAGCAGGACAATGCTCCATGCCACACAGCCAGGTCAATCAAAGTGTGTATGGAGGACCACCAGATCAAGACCCTGTCATGGCCAGCCCAATCTCCAGACCTGAACCCCATTGAAAACCTCTGGAATGTGATCAAGAGGAAGATGGATGGTCACAAGCCATCAAACAAAGCCGAGCTGCTTGAATTTTTGCGCCAGGAGTGGCATAAAGTCACCCAACATCAATGTGAAAGACTGGTGGAGAGCATGCCAAGACGCATGAAAGCTGTGCTTGAAAATCAGGGTTATTCCACCAAATATTGATTTCTGAACTCTTCCTAAGTTAAAACATTAGTATTGTGTTGTTTAAAAATGAATATGAACTTATTTTCTTTGCATTATTTGAGGTCTGACAACACTGCATCTTTTTTGTTATTTTGACCAGTTGTCATTTTCTGCAAATAAATGCTCTAAATGACAATATTTTTATTTGGAATTTGGGAGAAATGTTGTCAGTAGTTTATAGAATAAAACAAAAATGTTCATTTTACCCAAACACATACCTATAAATCAGGGGTGGGCAATCCTGGTCCTGGAGGGCCGGTGTCCCTCCTGGCTTTTGTTCCAACTGTGCTCTAAATTACTTAATTAGACCAATAATTGGTAATAATCAGTACAATTAAGTAATTTAGAGCACAGTTGGAACAAAAGCCAGGAGGGACACCGGCCCTCCAGGACCAGGATTGCCCACCCCTGCTATAAATAGTAAAACCAGAGAAACTGATAATTTTGCAGTGGTCTCTTAATTTTTTCCAGAGCTGTATATATATCCCTGCCTGTAAAGAATGTGTGTATTTTGGTGGTGGTTGGCAGGGATGGGGTTAATCCCCAGCCTGCCAAAATACATGTGAGAATGTGGTTGCTCTTTAACAAGGCAATTTGTGCTAATAGGGAACAGCCACATGCTATAAAAAGAGAACTTAAAGCTCCATTAGGGAGGGGACGACTGGGGAGTTCGTAACAGAGAGAAGTGATGTGGTAAGAAGAAAACCAGTGAAGGCTGTGCCCAGCCTGGTTAAAATTAAAAAGAGCGGTTTTGTTGGGAAAACAACTTAGATGTTCCAACCCTTTAGTTTAGAAAAAAAAACAAAAATGTGTAGTCTTTTGTTTTGCTTGTTTGTTTGTTTGTTTGTTTGTTTATTTTGTTTTTTATTTAAAAGTGTGCAACCCCTGGTTGTGATGTTCAAATACATACAGTGAGCGCTTGCTAATTTACTTTTTTAAACATAAAAGTAGGGTTACACCCTTTATAAAATAATAATTAATTACATTTGAAAAGGTTCAATTTATTTTTATTTTTTTATTTTTTGCACAATGCAGTGTACCCTGATACATCCTTTTAACATTCCCACGGTTCCACCCCAAGTAGTCTGCGGACAATAAATACAAATGTGCTCCTAAATTAAACATTGCTCAACAAACAACTTCAGACTGCTGTTGAAGTTATTTTTGATCTCTTGTAGAAAAAATAGGTTTATCTGTTTTCTAGTCTTCTAACTTTATTAAACCTATTTATTGGACACTGTAGGTGCTGTGACCTTTCAACTCTGGTCTGTTTATTAATTATTTTAAAGGGGCAGTCCTGTAGCCTACTCAGATACAACCATTCACAGACTAAATGATATGGTTGCCCTGAAGTGCAAAACACATGCAAAATAAAATGTTAAGGACTGTTAGGGACTGATGGCTTGTGGGTGACGTCAGACCAGGAAGAGAACGGACATAGTACTGTGGTTGAACGCCCTAGTGCGTGAGTTTTAATAATAAATAAACTTCACCGTGCCCACATACAAACATACATTTTAAATCACCTGTGCTACATAACCTAAACTATACCAAATAAACCAAATACACCCAGGGGCAGAGGGTACCTGGTCACACATTTCCCCCCTTGTGCGCAGAACACATGGCCTCAAAGGCCACCTCTCCCCTTAAAATCCCAAAAGTCACAGGAGTACTCCTGGGCCAAAAATGGAGGCCTCAATGGGCCCACGGGTGGCAATGATATCTGCGGAACTGCTGACAAATGCCAGGCTGGCTCCTCCAGCCTTGGCAATCCTGGCAGCAGAAATGCTGCCCTTGGCAACGCTGACAGCGGCAATGCTGTCAGCGGAAATGCTGACAGAACCAAAGCTGGCTCCTCCAGTTTGGGCAATCCTAGCAGCGAAAATGCTGCCATTGGCCACGCTGGCAGCGGCAATGCTGTCAGCGGAAATCTGACAGCACCAAGGCTGGCTCCTCCAGCAAAGGCAGATCATGCAGCGGTGCGGTGCACTCCGGAAGTGGTGGTGGCGCTGACAGCGGTAATGCTGCCCTCAGTGGTTCCCTTTTCTTGGGATCCGGCCCCAGAATTTCCGGCAGCGCATTCCCGGGCAGTGACATGCAGGCATCCCCAGGCGATGTCGAACAGGCATCCCCGGGCGATGGCAAACTGGCCTCCCCAGGCGATGCAGGCAAGGCAGCCCTAGGTGTTGCAGGTAGTCTCCCTCTAGCGGTGGAGGCAGGAGCAGCAGGTAGTCTTCCTCTATCACTGGGGACTGGTGTGGTTCTCCCTCGGTCACTGGGGACTGGTGCGGCTCTCCCTCGGTTGCTGGTGACTGGTGTGGCTCTCCTCTGGGCTTTACCGTGCCTACTGCCTGTGGAGCTAGAATAGGCATGGCACCTCCCGATGGCATTACAAACTATACCATATAAACCAAATACACCCAGGGGCGGGGGGTACCCCATCACAGGGACATAGAATACAAACAGGCAGTGACTTACAAATAAAACGTGCAAACAAATTCTGTTCCAAAACAGAAATGGAACAATTAAGTGGGCAGGTGCTAGGTAGTGGAGGGAAACTGGTCACAGATCTACAATTGTTTATTTTCAATATAGTGCACAGTACTTTAAACTTTTAAACGGGACTAGCCTGTGGTCCCTTGTGAACCACATACTCAACGCATCATTGACAAAAGTCCTCCACATCCTGGTGACACCAGCCCCAGTAGTACCGCTGCTGAAGTTGGCCAATAATTTTGGCTACTCCAGTGTGTCCTACAGCCGGCTTCAGGGAATCAGGCACCACAAGCTGCCACCATTCCTCCCGATCTGCCAATGCCTATGGAGCATGATGTCAGTGGTTGCCAGGCTGGTCTACTGTGCCCACATTCCTTTTTTTGCCTCCAACTGCAAGGCCTCCGGCGATCCTCCAGCCACTTCCGCAGAGGCACCAGATCTTGTCCAAGGCAGTCTCAATCCCATGACTGGTCACTCGGTTTCCCATTAAGGCGACACCATGTTGCATCAAGTGTCACTTTTCGGGATGAAGCTTTTAGCCGCTGCAGCATCTGTCGTAGATTGTGGACTGCTCCGTCAAAGGTGGGGACTTGAGATACACAAGGCAGTGTTGCGGGGTAATTCTGTCCAACACCTTCCCCATAAGGCACTCTAATGTGGCAGGTGCATACAGTCCGAAGGGCATAACTTTGAACTGCCACAGCCCCCGCCCCATTGAGAAAGCTGGGTTGGGCCTCTGCAGCAAGCTCCACCTGCCAGTAGCCACTGTACAAAGCTTACCAGAAATCATACCAAGTCGTCCAAAATGTTCATAAACCCAAAACAAAGTTAACAAAATATTAACTGTAGTGAAATATTCATAGGATAAACTTCAAGGATGACTCTCCAATCAAAATGCATTTCACTGAAGCCCCAAGCCAATATAGATAACCAAAAATGTCAGTGATTTTGGATCGAAATAGAGGATGGTATTTTTGTGCATAATAAAAGGTATCTCTGATGGCAAACTTCTTCACATTGATTCAAGTAAATAATCTGAGCTAGATGAGCCTTACAATTTTGTATAAAATCAAAACAATACAAAGTATTTATAAAATAATTTCTGATCCTAATCCCTGAGGGTTGTGACTACCACTGGTAATTTTACAGTTGTTAGGTAGGAGATCACACTAAATTACACTTTCGAGGACATTTCTAAAGAAAAATGTATTTGAGTACATTTTAAAACTATTTTCTTTTTAATTAAAACTATGTAAAAGTATGGTATATTTCATCATATAATGAAAACGTTATTCTCTTAATAATCTTCACTCTGCTGTTTAGAAAGGTATAATATGTAGGGACCTACCTAAATCGCGATTTTGCGGATTTCGCGGAAATCATGAAATTGAGGGATCACCGCGAAATTCACCTCTTAGGGGACAATGCATACAAACAAGTACGGAGAGGAAAAAAAAAGAAACCGCGTTTAAATGAACTACTGCACAACGCAAGCGACGCAAACTACGTATCTTCCTTGTTTAGATAGCCTGTTTTTATTCCTTCGCCGTCCCGTGTGCATTGCACTTAAGCAAAAAACAAACAAACAAAAAACGTCCACAAATAACATTTACACAAAAAATTCTCCAAAGCAGTTAGCGTTCTTGTTTACTATTCAAATGACAAAGTTTTAATCAGCCTATCAGTGCGTCTTTACTGCTTTTATGTGATCTGTGTACTGTGCAGTAGGGGGTGGGACAAGGTTGCTGCATTGTTTTGATTTAGGTTGCTTAAATCTAGTTTTCAGCATTGGAGGGAAATAGTAGAAATGGACGACAAAAAAGCAAAGTATATTTCGGATGATGATCGTTTCAAGATATTTCCCAGAGAAACTGTACATGCAGGCTGAGGTAATTGTTTTCCATATCTTAATGTGTATTTGGAGAAAATACGATCGATCGCTATTAAGCTTCAGAATCACACATTAAAGAAAAGGCTACCACAGAGGCTGCTGAACTGAATGTAAAATAAACAGCTTTCAGAAACCAAACTGGAAAGTCAGCCCAGACAAAAAGTATTCCTGTCTGCAAGTTAAATCAGTACTAAAACGATCCAGCACAGCCACCTCGCTTCAACCTGCTTAGTTGTAATTTTCGACCCGAATAGCCACGTCTTCTTTGTTTTGACTCGGTACTAATAAAATAAATTATTGGGTGGGACAAATAACATGACAACGAACGTGCTGCATACATTGACTTTATTAAAGTATGCCAGATACCCGCCCTTGTGTAACCGAGTTTTTGGGCTGTTTCTAATCGATTTCCACATCTGTATAACTTGGCAAAGCTTTGCCTTAACTTCCAACCAATTCAGTGGATGCAGAGCGTGCAGTCTCAATGTATGGGCAAGTCAACTGCAGGGGGATGCTGCATGCATGCCTTTAACAAATGACAGCACTCTGTTTTAGTAAAGAAGCAAGTACCGCTATTTTTAGGCTTTTATAGTGCTCTGAAATACTGTCTACTTAGGTTTATTTAATGTTTAAACAGGTCCGTGAAATGTCCGCGAAATCCTAATTTTATTCCGCAACATACCCGTGAAAAATACATATATTTACCGCGATTTAAGTAGACCCCTAATGATATGGTATAGTTTTGGTGAATATTTGTCCTGATACAACAAGCCGAAAGACAAGTTATGTCAGTCAGACCTCAAACAGATAGAATTTTCACCGTAGCGTACGTATTGATGAAATGTACAGAAATGTTTATGTACCTGAAATTTGCTGTGTTTCCTGAGTAAGATTGTCAACCATCCATAAATTTTAGGGACAGTACGAAAAGAGTCACATTTTATTATTATTATTATTATTATTATTATTATTATTATTATTATTATTATTATTTCTTTTTAAGCAGACGCCCTTATCCAGGGTGACTTACAATTGTTACAAGATATCACATTATACATATTATACATTATTTCACATTATACAGATATCACATTATTTTTTTTACATACAATTACCCATTTATACAGTTGGGTTATTACTGGAGCAATCTAGGTAAAGTACCTTGCTCAAGGGTACAGCAGCAGTGTCCCCCACCTGGGATTGAACCCACGACCCTCCGGTCAAGAGTCCAGAGCCCTAACCACTACTCCACACTGCTGCCTATAAACCCAAAAATAACACTATAAAAATAACACTATAAATCCAAAAATAACAAAAAATGTCAGTGATTTTGGATCGAAATAAAGGATGGTATTTTTGTACTGCTTTGCGGCTTTCCCAATCAGCTCAAATGACATACACCTACACCTTATGTGATGGCAGTGAAAAGTAACAAAAGAAGAATGACAATTAACAATACTGTGCTGAAATTAGTATACGCGTTCTTCAACCAAGTAAGTAGCCAAAGCACAGCGAGAAATCGTCCAGCTTGCAATGCCTTTCCCACAGATTGTTCTTGGAAATTTGCTGGATAGCCTAGAAATGAAATGTATGCAGTACCAAGTGACTGACTTGACGGATCTGGCAGCTGATGAATACTGGCACAAAATTGCACCTTTGTCTATACCTAGCATAGACGAGAGCAACATTTTCCTAAGTTTGCCATGAATATGTTGGCTTTGTCACACAGTACAGAAGTACAAAAAAATTGGATGGAATTATGACTACAAAAAACAGCACAAGCTTCCAACCCACGAAGCAAATGATCCAGTCTGCAAATGTGTCCATGAATGACCACACAAAGTAAATAAGACCTAAAGAAATGTAAATACTAGGACTGTCAATTAATCGCAGTTAACTTCTGTGAGTAATGCGTTAATTTTTGGGGAGATTAATTATTTTTACGCGTATTACTCACACTTGAGCCTTTTGGCACACCGTACTTCAATCCCGGCCGCGGCAACATTGAACTGAGTGTCTGAGTGCATATATTGTTTAAATAGAACCGCGTAATGGAGCAAAGCACTAAAAATGAATGGGAGGGTTTTTTTTGATGTATTTGACATTGTGACGGAAAGATGCTTACTTGTCTGCTGTTAATGTGAGTTCCAGTAATCACACACAGTATCACACATGAATACATCTAGTCTGCTGCATGCTGAACATGCCTTCACTTCTCATAATACACTCACAGCTCTTCTGCGACAGACAACGACAATACAATAACAAATTAAACCCACCAGTTTCGACAGAAATTCAGGATCGCTGCAAGCCCATGAATCAAGCTAAATATGATAATATAAGACTTTTTGTTTTTGTTTTTTAAAGAGTTGTAGTAGGCTGCGTTGCAGCTTTTTTATTTTTGCGCATAGTATGTAAAGCCTACCAAACTTTCTTGTTAGTTTGCAGTTTTTGGATATGTTCTCTTCACAATGAACAGTTCATTTAGTAGAAGTGCATACTATAGCTACATATCTATAATTTTATTTTAAAAAGTATATATATATATATATATATATATATATATATATATATTTATTTCAGTCCACAATTATATTTAAAAATAGATATCCTATTTATTGTGTTTTCTGATCTCTGTGTGCTGCTGATCAAGCTTGAACCGCACATTTTATTGTGTTGGTTGTATTTGTAATTTCTAAATTATTGCCCCTAGTAAATTTTGTCAATGGGTACCTTTCCTGGTTAAATAAACGAGACACCACGTGGTACCCCGGGGTACCGTGGCACCCTGGTCACTCTCGTTCATATTACGTCATTAGAATATTCCTGGTTCCCGCTAAACAAAAAGGGCTACATGTGCAGGTGGACACTTGCAGTTAAAACATAAATGAAATGGGGCTCCCGAGTGGCGCATCCAGTAAAGGCGCTCCTCGCAGGATGTGCCCTATAGCCTGGAGATCGCAGGTTCGAATCCAGGCTATGTCACAGCTGACCGTGACCGAGAGTTCCTAGGGGGCGGCGCACAATTGGCTGAGCGCTGCCCGGGTAGGGAGGGCTTAGGTTGGCAGGGGAATCCACGGCTCACCGCGCATCAGCGACCCCTGTGGCCGATAGGGCGCCTGTGGCTCTGCAGCGGAGCCGCCAGATCTGTGTTGTCCTCCGGCACTATAGGTCTGGTGGCATTGCTGTGGATCTGCAGTGTGAAAAATGACGGCTTGGAAGGAGCACGTTTCGGAGGACGCGTGTTCCAGCCTCCGTTTCCCGAGTCGGCGGGGGGGTTGCGAGCGGTGAGCCGGGGATACAGATAATAATTGAGCATGCTAAATTGGGGTGAAAACCGGGGTAAAAATATTTGGCGACGACTACATTTATTAAAAAAAAAAAAAAAAAAAACATAAATGAAATACTACGCACCAGACACGTCAACAAAAACTAGAAAAAGCCCTGCAGGGACTCAGCAACTCAGCACCTTCTCATTGAAAACAGGGTGTACGAAGACCTAAAAAAAAAACTGCCGCAAGCCCAAACAAGCCTGCATTCTGCAGTTCATTCTTGGTAAAGCAAAAACACATGATAACTGAGGTAGTTTGTAAATCGTTTCCAGTGATTAAAACTTGAAAAGGCTAATGCAAGTGTTTGATTTGTATTTTTTTTGTCTAGTTACAATTGCCTGCTTGTTCTCTTGAGTTTGTTTCAACAAGTTATTTACAGTTTTCAAAACGTTTACGTGAACACATCTTTTTTTGTACGTACATAACTATA
Organism: Acipenser ruthenus; assembly: GCF_902713425.1. Lineage (NCBI taxonomy): Eukaryota > Metazoa > Chordata > Actinopteri > Acipenseriformes > Acipenseridae > Acipenser > Acipenser ruthenus. The sequence continues at coordinate 50,565,950 of NC_081190.1, read as the reverse complement.
ACTGTGTACTAATTATTTACATGCAGCACACAACATTACAGGCAATGTGACAATCAAAAAACTTACATCCTGTCAATATATTTTTTAAATGGTTCTACTTTAGGTATCTGGGCCAATGCCAAAAAAAAATAATTTGACAAAGATGGCGAATTTGCACGGGGTACACCGGGATAACGTGTTCAGTCTCAAATACATAAATACATTTAAAACTATTTTATTTACAGTTAAGGATAATAATAATAATAATAATAATAATAATAATAATAATAATAATAATAATAATAATAATAATAATAGCATCAGTAATAAAACAAATTTATATTAGATGGATGTATGTGGCAGTGTTGGTTGCAGTGCGCAGGTGTAGAGGTGATAAACAGTCTGATGACAACAGTAAACAATAAATGGAGGACTGGAAGTACCCAACGATGTATACTGCTCAGCTAAATAAACACGGGGCTCAGTCCCGAAATAATAAGCACAGTATTTAAACACACACAATACACAAACACGAGTCCAAGTCCAGGTTGAGTGCTATTAGTGCTAGTGGTGCAAATACAATTTATCTGTGAACAATAGTGCTGGTTATCCGGACAGCTCCGGATTGTGTTAGCCGTCTAACAAATAACGAATACAACAGTTAGACGAAACAAACAAACAAAACACTCACGGTTACGTTTCACTTGTCCTTTAGCGGTTTTTAACCATAATAAAGGAACACCTTGCTACGTCCCCTTATATACCATCAGTCACGCCCTCTTGGTTAACGAGTGCAACCATTTCTCCTCCAATCCAAGGTTGCCACATCGCTACCCTTCTGAGGCAATGACTTAGTGTACCATAGCTCCGCCCCCATTCTAGTTGGCCAACTTCCACCTAACCCTGGGAATTAATTGTCAGGCCATCCAGTCCATGCACTCTGGTCCCTTTACACAGCGCCCTCACAGGTCAGGAGGGAGATTTATCATCAAGAATCATTCTATCTCTGTCACAATGTAGTAATTGTATCAATTTAATATGTGATTAAAACTGAGATTAACTAAGATTAACTTTTTTAATGGCAAGATTAATTGTGATTATTTTTTTTAATTGCTTGACAGCCCTAGTAAATACATAAAAATAGCCTATATTCTAATGTATTTTATTGTTTCTCAGGATCTCTGTCTGTATCTGTTAATCCATGGCAGTCCCTCCACTTGTTATGTGTGCAGGATAGAGGCTATTTCTCCACGCTTCTATCTCAGCTCCTTGCTTAATAGGTTGTGGTTGTCATTTTATTAAGGCACATGCTATGGTATGCTAATGAGTTCCATAGCACACCTTAATAAGGGGCATTCACCTTAGAAAATACAGTACATCCTCACTATAACTGACCTGTTGGGGTCCAATCCTTTTTTTCACTATATCGAGGGGTTTGTTATAGCGAAAGGACAATCAAAATGCATGATAAACTGCTGGAGTAAGTTAATGAGAAGAGATTGTGAATAAAAGTAGAATTATATGTACCTGTTCATCTCATTCTGCCTTTGCTTTATCCTATTTGTTAAAGAATTAAAACGCAGTACAAAAAAACAGAATTGAAGCTGAAGTTTTATTATTTTAAAATCAATCTGACATGAATCGTTTCAAATCTTAATCCGACATGCAAGAATCCCAAACTGAGTTTTTATTCAACCCAACCTGAAAAGTTCGACATGAAAAGTTCCTCAAGTTTTTGTTGTTGTTGTTGTTGTCTTTAATCAGTTCTGCTTTGCTGCATGGTTGCTGAACAAGCCAAAAAAACACGTCACGACAGAGATATGCCATCAGTATAGTTTCCAGCTTTGTTGCAACAGAAAATTATTTTTGTTTCGTTTTCACAGCGCACACTTTTTATTGAGACAAAAGAGTTGACTTCACTGTGTGTGTTTATATTATCTTTTTTTATTTTTTATTTGGGGTCCAGGGTCCAGGTTCGCTACAGCCGAAAGTTTGTCATAATGAAGGGCGTTATAGCGAGGGTACACTGCACCACCTTACGTGTAGAAATAAGGTGCACGTTAAGGGATTGTGTTAACGCGTACCTTATTTCTACTTTGAACAAGGTTTAGTGAATGAGGCTCATAGACTTTACATGCAGTCTTAAAATAGGACATTGTCATACTTGTGTCATGAAATCCTGACATAGCACGCTCTTCTTGTATGACAATGGAAGTGTGTGACAAAATGTAGCTACATTAAGAAAGTCTGGGACAGAGTTGTATTTCGTGATTTCGTAATATTAAAGGAGATTTAAAAATTAAAAGCAAACAATAATTAATCCATTCTCTAATACATTTAGAAAAATTCTTATCATTTAATACATAGGTGCTACATTTCCAGGAGTGTGCTTTTTTTTTTTATTATAGACTGTGTTTAGTGTCATAACTAATGTAATAGGTAAAGATTTGGATATGAGAAAATATTCAATTCTTGAGTATGACTGGTGAGGACAAGAATAAAAAGCTAATTCCCTTGCAGATGGGTTAAAAGTTATTTAACAATCTGTGAGACCAATCTCCCCTGCTATGAAAACCGGTGCTGCCCCCAAGTTATACACAGTAATCCATCACATATCCACCCTGATCAATCTCTTCATCTAAGTTAGTTTATTATTGAACAGAGAAGATTAGTTCAGAGATTGTAGATCCTAACAAAGTTTTCGTACACTGTGTTGTATGTGCTCTGTGCGCAACCATTGCTGGTAGTGTCACATGAGCTGTTCGGTGTGTTGATATGTAAATAAATCCTGTTCGTCTGCGGGTCGTATCAACTTCAACCTCCATCTCGATCTCCTGTCTGTCACTCAGCAGCGAATGCATGCACCCACATGGCAGATGGCTACTCTGTCACATGCATTAATACCCTATATCTTTCGAAACAAGGGATTTAGGGGAGCTCCCTTATAAAAGCTGAAATTGTTACAGTTGTGTATAATGATATGATATCCGCCCTTACTCTGGTCTGACCATAGTCGAATATGCGGCGGATTACTGTATTTATTTTATAAAGGTTTGCAAAAAATGAATTATTATTTATGTTGGGTGCATAAATTTTAGCTAAAATTATAGTTCTGTTATCAGTAACAATTTTATTGCTATAAATCACCCCTCTTTATCTTTGACAGAATAATGTATATGTTAATATTTTATTAATAAGGATAGCAACTCCCCTAGATTCAGAATTGTAGCAGGATGCAAAGACATGCCCCACCCATCTGCATTTACGTTTGAGAGATTCCTCCTCAGTCAAATGAGTCTCTTGCAGGAAGGTAATGTCACATTTTTTTTTTTTACTGGGCTATGAATACTGTTAACATTCCAATACATTGCTTTTAACATTGTTTCTACTGCTGTAATATCAAAAAAATATTTTAGTACCATATCGCCAATTGCATATAGTTGGGTGGGTGAACAGAACGTGATCAGTTTCATCCTCTATGAGAAGGACAGTGTGTGCATATCGTCAATGCAGCAGTTTTGAAATCGATGTAAGACCATCCCAGTACTTTTTGTCTGTTACACGTCTGTACTAAAATATTTAAGTATGTTTGTGTGGTTATATGTTTAACAGAGCTCTAAAGTTGCTACAAATTGTAAAAGACAACTGAACCCGTTATATGAGTAGTATAATAATTTCTCAAAATATAATATCAATCACAAAATATCGTTCTTGTTATGGTACTGTTCACCTAGATTTCATTTCGTAACAAAAAAATCTCATTTTTCGAAGTGTTTTTTATTATTTACAGTTTGTGTTTAGACAAGCGTCACAGTCAATATTGTGAAAGCCGCAGCGCCATGTCTGTGTCACATTTTCAGTTGCGGTCTCCCTATTTCGACCTGGCCACAGGAAGACATACTACACTGAATTATTAAGATAGCAGGTGTGGTTTCAGAGTTATAGGGGTGGGAATAAGTGATGCACTTTCACATTTGCGCTTTTCACTGGCCTGTCTTAGCAGCGGATGTTGTTGTTCTACCTCTGCAACTCATTTGTGCTACTGTGCCTTTGTAACCTCCAGTAAATATTAGTAAAAATTATATAGCATAGTATTGACTTATTAAGAGACATATTCATTTACTTTAGCATAAGCATTTAATTAACACATTTTGATATGTTGTAAACAAAATATTACCCTTTTAAAATGACTCCTAAGCATTTTAACCAAGTTAGCGATTTGGTTGAGGGAGAGGAAGGCAAGAGAGTAGACAGCATCTAACAAGACAGGGAGAATATATCATACATATACTCTTCTTTTTTTACCTCAGAATCTAATATGTTGGATTTTCATGGTGACATGTTATTTTTTATTTTATTTTATAATCATCTAATAGATAGATCTAAGATATGTATTTTATTGTAGTTTTTGATATTATCTCAAGACAATATTTTGATATTGTCTCAAGACAATATTTTAGGACGCACATTAAATACATACGAATCGGTTCACTTTACCCGAAGTCAATCTGAAGAAGATCCGCTTTTGTACTTTTGAAATGTAAATAAATCGGATAATCGGATAATCGGATAATTGTATTTAAAAGAATAGGTCCCCAGAAGATGCCAAATGTAAAAAACAAATAAAAAAAAACTTTGATTTGGGGCTTGCATGACAAGTTTAGCATGCATTAAATAGTCCCACCCTCATTTGTATATACAGTACTTATTAAAAAATAGCTAAACCAATAATAAACTAGAAGTTGCAAGCAACTTTACAGCTTCCGAGGAGTTACTGTGAAATTTAAGCATTTTGATTGGTTGCCATTCACTCAGTTGTAGACATCACTTTCTATAGGCCTTTTTATGCATTCCTATCTGTGTTCTATAGTAACCATGACTGTATCTGCACTATGTAATTTTACATTTTACCTTAAGGAGAGGTCAAAGGTCAAGGTCAATATCAAGGTATTTTTTTAATAGACCATACATTAATTCCCATAGGCCTCCACTACTCTGTGAAGTTCCAAGTGTTTTTGTTCAATGGTGTTCATTTTATGCGCAATATATGCAACTAGAGCAATAATGAAATTTGATTGGCCCACGGCAACCATGTTTGTTAATGTAACAACTTAATTTGGGCAAACTTTAAAGAAAACCATACTTGGATCATGTATGCCAAGTGTTGCTTCGATCAGATTAGCAGTTTTGGAGAAGAAGACATTTGTGTGTTAATTAGGTTATCCAACATGCCCGCCATACCACTGAACCAATCAGCTTAATTTCGAGCACCGTGTATCTTGGACAATCCCTAACCATGTATACCAAGTTTCAGAACTCTGCGATAAGTGGTTTCCGACAAGAAGATGTTTGTAAATTGTCCAAATTTGTCGTAAAATCCAATATGGCTGCCAAGCAATGTGATGAATCATGTTCATTCAGCTGTGGACATTACTTCCCATTGACGTCTACAACTTTGTGAAATTTCAAGAGTTTTCGTGCAACAGTTTTCATTGTATGCAACTTCTAAGGTTTTGTTGGCAGAAAGAAAAATAATAATAATAATCTTAACAACAACAATAGGCTTCCCAGCCATGGGCTCGGAAGCCTGATAAAGTAGGAGGTAATATAGCAATGAGGGAATAAAATACAGTCCTCCCCTGTTTATGACTTGCAATAAAAAAGTTGAAACATTGAAGACAGTGAATTAGTGAAGGGCACTTGTACAGAAAAATATAGGAAATATACTCTCAACCTGGACTAACAGTAGGGTGGGCGAATCAGGCGATTCTGTCTATGGAGAGTTCTACTCAGAGACTGTGCTGCTCATGAATTTTGCCGTTTTCAACTCATCATATAATTGAATACTAATTAGTGGAGCATAATCTTAAATGCCTTGGTAAACATAAATAATAATCACAATACTCTGACAATTTTTGTTTTATTCCCCTTTAAAAACGACCATTTCAGAAAATATCATCTCCAGCATTTTTAAACTGTTAAAATTGAATAATAATATTAAATTTAAAGTTAAAAATACAAATTTAAGTATAGTATAGTAATTGAAGAAGGCATGTTATGTGCCGTTTATTTTATTTTTTGCTTGTAGTATCTTCTTGATTGATTTCAGTTTCTTGGTTGATTGTTCAGTGTTCAATTTTACATTTCTTCCTCTTTATTTAATTATTCCTTTTCATTTATTAACTTTCATTGATGTTCCTAACGTTTATATTGTACTTTATAACTGCTTTGGCAATACCACAAATGTTGTCATGCCAATAAAACAACCCATGAAAACAAAAACACTGCTTGTATTTATAATTTCTCTTCATTTTTGGATACTGAAACAATGTTGTAAGTTTGAAAGACACCACAAGCAAGAATTATTCTCCCCATTAAAGACAAAGTGCACTGTAAAAATGACAAGTTTAAAACTAAATTTTGGTGTTTCTGTCCCCAAGAATTACATACTCCTGACATTCGCCTCTTGATGTTCTTTTAAGATTACCCCTTGCTGTTACCTACTTAGAGAAGTCTTACATTTAAGATTTATTTCTCACTGATGCCTGTCTACTGTCACAGTAAAAAAAAAAAAATTATATATACTGTATATATATAGCGTTACTCACAAGGCTTGATTGTAGGCCAGTTGACCCACTCTATTCTGATGTCATCGTATTGGATTCCTGCATAGGCGAAAATGTAACGGGCAAGCTCAGCTCTCCCCCTCATATTAAAATATGAAAGCTTGTAGGTAGACATATTTTTCCTCAATGAAAACTGTCAAAGAAAAGAAGGTAGCATAGTTAAAATATGCATTTACTGTTTTTAAACAAAGACACTGTTATATTAGGAAAATGGTGTAGTGGTCCTGGGGTTGCCAGCTAATCAAGACTGATTTTAGGTTAAGGACCTAGTAATGCATTATGGAAATAAGCAGTTAAGCACTTACCTTGGTCTACAAAGTTGAAGCATGTTCACACAATACAATGTAAAGAAGCTTACATTGCCAATATCTATGCGATATCTAATTGAGTTTGAAAGAATTACTTTCTTTTCCGGTACTGTCAATCCAGCACATTTCACAGACACTAAATGTTTTTATTTTTTTAAAGGTTAAACCCCTGTTAAAGGGCTTTTAATGTACTGGTCCATTTAATGTATCAGGCAAACATAATATATTTACATTAGAAACTGTCATATCAGATTCTGTAAGATATGTTAGCCTGTTTCAACCAATAGACCTCTGGCCTGTGTCATTTACACGTGCTGCTACCAAACTGAACTGAATGGTACAGATGGAAACTGATCAGTACACATTTTACTATGGGTCTAAATCAGTAAATTCAGCTCTTAGCAGGACAAATGATTCAGTTGCAGAAAAAAGTGTGTTTGGGAATTTCACTTTTTACATGCTATCACCTCACATAAAACAAACTCCCCAGTTTAACCATCTTCAGTAAAAGAAAACAAGAAAGCAATGGATTCAAATAATTATTACCGTTAAAAAGCCGGAACAAGATTTTTTTGCAGACCTCCAAGCCCGTTTTATGTTTGTGTGCGTGGGTTTTTATTGTAGTTGTTGTTGTTGTTTCTGTCTCGGGTTAACACGCACGGTGCCAAAAAATAACTGTTGGATTACTTTGGCATAGACTACAAAAGCACGGTAAGAACTGTTTTAGGAATGTTGTTTTGTAAATTACTGAGGACAAAAAAAGTCAAGTTTGTACCCCAAAAAGTATTAAATGAGCATAACTGGGAATCCATTGCCAGTGGCTTTATTATTGTTGTGATCTACCGACAGCACCAGGCTTGAGCGACCACATGAAGAACGAAAACATGAAAAAGAAAAAAAACTGTTGGTTCCAGAAATTTGGCGAAGCTGCTTTAGGGGGTGGGACCAGTGACAGCAGGAGATAAAACCGACCAGAGCAGAATAACGGACAGACCAGGGGCAGCGGCAACAAAACATCCATTTAATCACCAGTCTCTTTTTTTTAGTGTGTCCAATTATAATTTTCTCCCAATTTAGGATGCCCAATCGCTTTTCCCCTCACCGCAGCAATTCCCCACATGGCTCAGGAGACCAGAAGGTTCAGTAGCCATCCTCTGATCCCACTACCCAGCCAGCTTCCTTTTTCACCCAGGAACTCGAGAGCGGATGTCAGCGAGTGACTGACCTCTGGAAGACAAAGGCCAGCCCTGCAGGTGTCTGCTCTGAACTCACTGGGCACCTGGCCAACAGGGTTGGCTATAGAGCAGGTTTTACCTGCCTAACCCAAGGGAGCGCCTGAGCCAATGCGATGCTCCCTTTGGAGTCCCCAGTGAAGACCAGCCTACTTCGCTCAACCAGGATGCGAACCTGCACTGTATGACTCACCCTGCGCCACGTCTCTGTGCCTCTACCAGGTGAGCCATTTGGGGACCCCCAAAGTCTCTTTTAACCCCTTAGCGGTCCATTTATTCAGCACGTCTCAGGCACATCAGGTCCAATTTATTTTCACACACGCAGTTTATTTTAGATGCGCTGTTTAATTTTTATTTCACAGTAAAACAGGTTTAAAAGGCACTGCATATCAACAGGACACTCAGTACTGCATCTCCAACCCCGCCCCACCCTTTGTTCGCTGAATTTTTCACATACCTCTTCATAGTCGTGCATACTGATAAATCATCTCCTGATCACTCGTTTTATCACCATACTCCTCAATAATGCTATCCAAGTCATTATTTTATTACTACAACATCTCAAAAAGCTCTGCAAATGTCTGTGATATTCTTTGAGCGCTGGATGCGGAAGCAGCTATTTTGTTTGTTTATGGCCGTGTTATCTCTGTGGTGCCAGGGCTATGTGTATTGCTCAGATCCACCACTTTTTTTTCGGATTCTCTTGGCTCCTATCGGTCTCACTCGGCCATTGAATGGTTTTCTCAGCTTTTTCCGGAGAAAAAACGACTAGAGACCTGTGCTTTACGTCTTTTTGATGATGTCGGACAGCGATCAGAATGGCGAGTTTTGAATTAATGTGAATACTTTTGCTTTTTTCACTACTTTAATCATTGGTGTCTGATTCAGACTCACTCAATATCTCATGTACACTTTGGTTTCCCAAAAGGTCAACAGTCATGTTTATTGCGATAAATTACAATATGCCTGTCTTTTTTTCCACAATTCTAGTGGTGTATGTATATCTACCAGTGATTTGCTGCTTTTTGAAAAGAAGTGTTGACCCATGGTGCTATGCTGTAATATCAACACTCCCATGTGACCTGTTTTGACCAATCAGGATAGAGTATTTAAAATACCCATTTTATAAGTAAGCAATAAGACACGACAGGGTGTGTGATATACTCTAATATCCACACGATATAAGAGTATATCCACACCCTGAAGTGCCTTATTGCGCTTATAAAATGGGTCAACTAACTAAATTAAAACATTTTAAAAAATAAATAAAACGTAAAAACATGTTTTAATTAACAAAAAAGTAATTTTTATTAAATATCCTTTCGCCGCTGACCTAAAAAATAGTCCCTTAAATCTGAAAAAAACAATAAAACCAAAAATGTATTAATTAAAAAAATAATAATTATTTAATAAACATTGAACTGACTAAAAACAAGAAGCACTATTCATAGATATTAAATTGAACACTGCCATTGAAATTGCAGCTTTGAAGATTTACAGGCCCTTTTTTTAGATGTTCACTCGAACAGTAGGTGGAGCTGCAGCAAGCGATTTCAAGCAACATCATGCAGACCATCTTTGCCACGTCTGGCCATATTTAGTTGCATCAAAACAAACCTTTCTCACAAGACCTGCGGCAGTGTCAGGTGACATTGTTGGGGAAGATTTTTTTTTTTTTTTTAATTGTCCTTTGTGATCTGGGAGTAGTGACAGGAGATATCCATGTCAGATTTGCGGTACCGTTTCACAGTGGCAACAAAGATGTTGTTTGCATTTTGAAATACTTGGACAGTGGCATAAACAGGACAGCCAATGCCCAGGCAGTGGACTGTGTATTTTTTTTTCCTTTTGTTTTTCTATGTCCAGAAGCTGTGCCTCGGTAGATGCCTGGCAGTATTACTTTTTTTCACCACTTCAATAAGTCTTGGTCTTGGTGATTCAGACTCATTCAAAATCTCATCGAGTTTGATTTCCCAAAAGGTCAAAATTGGTATACCTTGTCAGTCATCGTTATTGCGAATTTAAATATGGCTACCGTTTTTTTTTTACAAAATTATATATGAAATGTGGTTTATTAATATACATTTAAATATGGCTACCGTTTTTAATTTTTTTCAAAATTCTAATGGCGTATGGATATCTACACGTGATTTGCCCATTTTTGAATAAAAGTTTCAACCCATGGGAATATGCTGTAATATTCACACTCCCATGTGAAAGGTACTACCAAATTAGCATGACAAATTAAAATGTTTCCATGGAAACGCCACCATCGTTAATTTAAAAAGCCACACCGTTAACATCTGCAATGTAGTATAACGACTCCCTCTGATAGTATATTTTTACATTGCCGATGGACCCCTGGAGCGAATTGAATCAGATCTGATCAATTTCTGATTTAAATGATTATTGAATACTGATCTAAACTGACAGAATATACTAATTAGTTTAATGTATATTATGGTAAATGTTGTTTTAGAAATACTAAGCATTTTCATATAACCACGTTCTTATTTTGTTTAAACCAGCAGAAAATTGAAAAAATATAAACACATTTTTTAAATTAAAACATGATGGTGTATAAAAAGCAGGGGAAAAGCACAGATATTTTAAAAGAAAACATTTATATAAGTAACATTTATGGAAGTTCATAAGCTAAATATAATAATATGGCGACTGTAAAGAAATGCATGTAAATGCAAGTAAAAGAAAAATGATAGCTTACATTTTAACTTCAGAGTTTTCTTGCTGTAGTACACGTCCAGTCTGTGAAAAGTGATAGCTCTGCTTTGGCAACAGTGTTCTGATAATGTGGTAAAGGGACCTCCTACATGATTATCTTAAATTATTAATAGGATAACGCTCACGCATGTATTTGCATAACCAGTAGGCTAGAATTAGACCACATTCTTGTCTCAAACAAATTCATAAGGTACAGTGCATAAATTATAGTTCAGGTGATAATCACTTCTTTGTGAATCGTCTAACAACACAGCTTGTGATACAAATAAATATATATATCTTTGGAAATTAGTACAAGAACCATTCATTTAATTTCATTTTTATTTCAAACAAAATGGCCAAAATGGTTTAATAGACAATTTAAAAAAAATATTCAGCGAAAAAAGGCACTTTACAGAGCGTTTAAAAAGGACCAAAAACAAAGTACACAGAAAGAGTACTTGGAACTGCAAACACAAGTCAAAAAGGAAGTTAGAAAGGCCAAGAGAGAGATAGAAATCAATATTGCTAAGGGGGCTAAAACCAATTCCAAAATGTTTTTCCAATATTATAACAGCAAGAAAACATTCAAAGAGGAGGTTAAATGTCTAAGAGACACAAATGGCAAAATCATAGATGAAGAAAAAAATAGCAAATATAGTGCCTTGCAAAAGTATTCAGACCCCTGACCAATTCTCTCATATTACTGAATTACAAATGGTACATTGAAATTTCGTTCTGTTTGATATTTTATTTTAAAACACTGAAACTCAAAATCAATTATTGTAAGGTGACATTGGTTTTATGTTGGGAAATATTTTTAAGAAAAATAAAAAACTGAAATATCTTGCTTGCATACGTATTCAACCCCTGTGCTGTGGAAGCTCCCAGTTTACACCGATGAAAAAAATTGCCCTAACGAGGACACAATTACCTTACCATTGGCCTCCACCTGTGAACCATTAAAGTTGCTGTCACATTTTCTAGATAAAAACCCACTGTTGAAGGATCATTGGTCAGGCTGGGAATCTGAAGGAAAATTTAGACCAAAGAGCATTCTACAGAAGTTAGAGATAAAGTAATACAAATGCATTGATTAGGGAAAGGGTACAAAATAATATCCAAGTGTTTGGATATCCCAGTGAGCACAGTTGGATCAATAATCAGGAAGTGGAATCTGCATCACACCACCCAGGCACTGCCAAGAAAAGGCCGTTCCTCAAAACTCAGCGCTCAAACAGGGAGACGACTTGTGAGAGAAGCCACAGAGAGGCCAACAATCACTTTGAAGGAGCTACAGAGTTCAGTGGCTGGGAGTGGAGTAATGGTGCACCAGTCAACCATATCAAGAGCTCTGCATAACACTGGCCTGTATGGGAGGGTGGCAAGAAGGAAGCCGTTACTCAAAAAGTACCATCTGAAAGCACGTCTGGAGTTTGCCAGAAAGCATGAGAGTGACCCAGCTGTGATGTGGGAAAAGGTTTTGTGGTCAGATGAGACCAAGATAGAGCTTTTTGTCCAAAACTCAAAGCGCTATGTGTGGCGCAAACCTAACACTGCCCATGCCTCAAGACCCTACAGTGAAGTATGGTGGTGGCAGCATCATGCTGTGGGGATGCTTCTCATCAGCAGGGACTGGGCATCTTGTTAAAATTGAAGGAAGAATGGATGGAGCAAAATACAGGGAAATACTGCAAGAGAACCTGCTTCAGTCCGCTAAAAAACTGAAGCTTGGGAGGAAATTCACCTTTCAGCAGGACAATGATCCCAAGCAACATTGGAGTGGCTCAAGAACAAAAAGGTGAATGTCCTACTATGGCCCAGTCAAAGTCCTGGTCTCAATCCCATTGAGAATCTGTGGCACTATTTGAAAATTATGGTCCACGTCGTACAACCAACCTGAACAACCTGGAACAAATCTGCCAAGAAGAATGGGCCAAAATCACTCTGACAATGTGTGCAAAGCTGGTACATACTTACCCCAAAAGACTTAAAGCTGTTATTGCAGTGAAAAGTGGCTCTACCAAATATTAATGTGTGGGGGTTGAATACTTATGCAAGCAAGATATTTCAGTTTTTTATTTTTCTTAAAAATATTTCCCAACATAAAACCAATGTCACCTTACAATAATTGATTTTGAGTTTCAGTGTTTTAAAATAAAATATCAAACAGAAAGAAATTTCAATGTAATTCAGTAATATGAGAGAATTGGTCAGGGGTCTGAATACTTTTGCAAGGCACTGTATATTAAATGATTACTTTTCACAGCTTTTTACAAAGGAGGACACGGACAACATACCCCACATGTCGACCCGTTCCTATCCAATTTTAAATAACTTTAGCATAACAGAGGCAGAAGTGTTAAAGGGACTAGGAGCTCTTAAAATAAACAAATCCCCTGGGCCAGATGAGATCCTCCCAATAGTACTCAAAGAAATGAAAGAAGTTATTTACAAACCGCTAACCAAGATCATGCAACAGTCTCTTGACACAGGGGTTGTACCGACAGACTGGAAAATTGCAAATGTAATACCGATCCACAAAAAGGGAGACAAAACCGAACCAGGTAACTACAGACCAATAAGTCTGACTTCTATTATGTGTAAACTTATGGAAACTATAATAAGATCCAAAATGGAAAATTACCTGTATGGTAACAATATCTTGGGAGACAGTCAGCAATTGTTTTAGGAAAGGGAGATCGTGTCTAACTAACCTGCTTGATTTTTTTTAGGATGCAACATCGACAATGGATAATTGCAAAGCATACAACATAGTTTATTTAGATTAATTCTCAAACTGAATGCAGTAGGGATTCAAGGAAATGCATGCACGTGGATTAGGGAGTGGTTAACATGTAGAAAACAGAAAGTACTAATTAGAGGAGAAACCTCAAAATGGAGCGAGGTAACCAGTGGTGTACCACAGGGAACAGTATTAGGTCATCTGCTATTCCTAATCTACATTAATGATTTAGATTCTGGTATAGTAAGCAAACTTGTTAAATTTGCAGCAAAGGTCATTCAAAATGATCTAGACAGCATTCAGAACTGGGCAGACACATGGCAAATGACATTTAATAGACAAGTGTAAACTACTACATGCAGGCAATAAAAATGTGCAATATAAATATCATATGGGAGATACTGAAATTGAAGAAGGAGTCTGTGAAAAAGACCTAGGACTTTATGTTGACTCAGAAATATCTTCATCTAGACAATGTGGGTAAGCTATAAAAAAAGGCCAACAAGATGCTCAGACATATTGTGAGAAGTGTTGAATTTAAATCAAGGGAAATAATGTTAAAACTTTACAATGCATTAGTAAGACCTCACCTAGAATATTGTGTTCAGTTCTGGTCACCTTGTTACAAAAAGGATATTGTTGCTCTAGAAAGAGTGCAAAGAAGAGCAACCAGAATTATCCCGGGTTTAAAAGGCATGTCGTATGCAGACAGGCTAAAAGAATTGAATCTATTCAGTCTTGAACAAAGAAGACTACACAGTGATCTGATTCAAGCATTCAAAATCCTAAAAGGTACAGACAATGTCGACCCAGGGGACTTTTTTGACCTGAAAAAAGAAACAAGGACCAGGGGTCACAAATGGAGATTAGATAAAGGGGCATTCAGAACAGAAAATAGGAGGCACTTTTTTTACACAGAGAATTGTGAGGGTCTGGAACCAACTCCCCAGTAATGTTGTTGAAGCTGACACCCTGGGATCCTTCAAGAAGCTGCTTGATGAGATTCTGGGATCAATAAGCTACTAACAACCAAACGAGCAAGATGGGCTGAATGGCCTGTTTGTAAACGTTTGTAAACTTTCTTATGTTCTTATGTTCTTAAACTAATTCAAGTACCAAGTACTAAGATTTTCAGAGTATCCGTTACAATTATACATACAAGTAATACACTATTATAAAAGGGCTTGACCAAACAAGATCACATGCCTGTGCAGTAAGACAATGCTAGAGGCTCATCATCTTTCAAGCTCAAAGCATACTGGCAGTTAAGTACCCGTATATTCATAATTTTGTATTTGCCACAGACGAACAAAAATTAAATAAAATCATATAGCATTAAAATGATCATCAATGTCCTTGGATTTCTTTGAAATCTCCAAATGCTGATTTCTTTGGCTACAGCGAGAGCACATATAAAGCCCTGAGCTGAAGTACCAAATGTAGTCGAATTGCAGGGTCGGATATCAGGGTGGAGAGAGGATGAAATAAAAAACACAACCTAGGTTCAAGAATATGGTATGTAGGTTAAACACATTACAGTAATTGCACACAGTGTGTATTTTAATGCAGTGAGCAGTTTTGTTCAGGTTGACTGATATTTGTGACATTATGCATAACCGTCTGGGTTCAGCTGATGCACTAAGACTGGACAAGTTAAAGGATTCCGAAATAAGCAGACATATTTTTTTATACATTCCATAACTACTTACGTTTTTAGCTTGATACAGGGTGTATCAATCACTCAACATGAAAGTTAATTTCCATTAATTGATTCTCAGTTTTAAAGATGAGGGAAAGGCAGCTTTTCTTGTTTTCAAATCAATACATTAATTATTGGGTTTGTTTGGATTTATTTGCTACCTGCCAACAAATCCTTCTTAAAGGCAATTACTCAGAAAATATACGTAGCGTCACATCCCTAATACTTACATACATACATACATACATACATACATACATTAATTCTGTTTAATAATAATATTAATAATAATCTAAACTTGGACTTTACTTGGACTGCCAGGTCCACAAAATATACACAATATGTATAATATGCAGGCAAAGGCCCTGCCACACTCAATTGTTTACTTAACTGTTCTAGTAATACCAGTCAAGTCATCTTCTGTTACTTTGTCTACTCTCAATTATGTGTTGATTTGTCAACTTTACAGTACATATACAGTAAGTTAAAACTAAACATTAATCTGAATAGACACACAAATTTAGACACATACAGTGCACACAATCTTTAAGTAACAGTGGTATGCTCCTGGTGCAGTGCTTCCTAACTATAGTGCAAGAGCTTTTGATTTCTTCAGTCTTTTATTTATAAGGCAATGCTTAAAGTATTGTCATGAGGGAACACATGATGTGCCCTGATCATATCAAATGCTTCTGAAACTGCAAGTCTCACTCGTATTGGTAAACAGAACCATGTATTTTGTTGTGTTGATTTGCATCATGCAGACAGTATGGTTCATATAATTTTCATTGTGTGTACACAAGATCAAAACAGGTGTCAGCAATGATGTACCATGCCCAGTTAACATGAATTTATTGTCAAAATGGCTTAAGAACAGTGGACAGATGAGTTTATTGACAAGCTCATTGATTTCTATGAGAAACATACCATTTTGTATGATGCTGAAGGAATACTTTGACCTCAGCAAGAGATGAACTGACACCCAGCCTATATAGCAACTGCCATGCATTAAGCATTGTATTCATTTACAGAATGCCACCATTATTGGTTACTAATACTAGCACACTATCGTGTTTAAAAGGCTGAATTTGAATCTTATGCTTTGAAATGTTTCATTTGAAGTAATTTACTTCATTGATACTGTATAGTGCCTTGCATAAGTATTCACCCCCCTTGGACTTTTCCACATTTTGTAGTGTTACAACCTGGAATTAAAATGGATTTAATTAGGATTTTTACCATTTGATTTACACAACATACTTAACACTTTGAAGGTGCAAAATATTTTTTTATTGTGACACAAAAGTTAATTAAACCAAAAAAAAGACATGTGTTGGTTGCATAAGTATTCACGCCCCTGAGTCAATACTTGGTAGAAGCACCTTTGGCAGCAATTACAGCTGTGAATCTTTTTGGGTAAGTCTCTACCAGCTTTGCACATCTGGATCCTACAATTTTTGCCCATTCTTCTTGGCAAAATTGCTCAAGCTCTGTCAAGTTGGATGGGGACCGTTGGTGAACAGCAATTTTCAAGTCTTGCCACAGATTCTCAATCGGATTGAGGTCTGGGCTTTGACTGGGCCATTCTAAGATATTCAGGTTCTTGTTTTTAAACCACTCCAGTGTAGCTTTGGCTGTGTGTTTAGGGCCATTGTCCTGCTGGAAGGTGAAACTCCGCCCCAGTCCCAGGTCTCTTGCGGACTGAAACTGGTTTTCCTCTAGAATTTCCCTGTATTTGGCTCCATCCATCTTGCCCTCAATCCTGACCAGTTTCCCAGTCCCACCACCATGCTTCACCGTGGGGATGGTGTTCTCAGGGTGATGAGCAGTGTTGGCTTTGCGCCACAAATAGCGTTTTGCGCTAAGGCCAAAAAGTTCAATTTTGGTCTCATCAGACCAGAGAACCTTTTTCCACATGTTTGCTGTGTCTCCCACATGCCTTTTGGCAAAATCCAAACGGGATTTGATATGGGTTTTTTTTTCAGCAATGGCTTTCTTCTCGCCACTCTTCCATAAAGCCCAGCTTTGTGGAGTGTCTGGGTTATAGTTGTCCCATGGATGGTTTCTCCCATCTCAGCTGTGGATCTCTCCAGCTCCTTCAGAGTTACCAATGGCCTCTTGGTTGCTTCTCTGACTAATGCCCTCCTTACCTGGTCACTGAGTTTTGGTGGACGACCTTCTCTAGGCAGAGTCGCGGTTGTGCCATATTCTTTCCATTTTTTAATAATGGATTTAACGGTGCTCCGGGGGATGTTCAAAGTTTGGGATATTTTTTTATAACCCAACCCTGATTGGTGCTTCTCCAGAACTTTATCCCGGACTTGTTTTGATAGCTCCTTGGTCTTCATGATGCTGTTTGTTTAGATATGCTCTCTAACAAACTCTGGGGCCTTCCAGAAACAGGTGTATTTAATCTGAGATCATGTGATACTTTAATTGCACACAGGTGGACTCCATTCAACTAATAGTGTGACTTCTGAAGGCAATTGGTTGCACCAGAGCTTATTTAGGGGTGTCACAGCAAAGGGGGTGAATACTTATGCAGTCAAGACTTTTCAGTTTTAATTTTGAAAAATAATTTTGAAAAATATGTAGATTTTTTTCCCCACTTCGACATTATGGACTATTTTGTGTAGATCAGCGACAAAAAATCCTAATTAAATCCATTTTAATTCCAGGTTGTAAGACTACAAAATGTGGAAAAGTTCAAGGGGGTGAATACTTATGCAAGGCACTGTATAATGAGTTTTGGTTGTAAATCTCCCTCCCGACCTGTGAGGGCCGCTAAGCATCGAAAGGGAAAGGCTTTGGACGGGCTGGCCTGACAGTTCTTTCCCTGGTACAGGAAGTCGGTCAGCCTGCAAGAAGGCGAGACTCCATTGCAGGAACGTATTGACCCGGAAGGGAAACGAGGTAGCAGCTACAGACAGTAAAGGAAGCTGCAATCGTTTACCAAGGGGTCATGTGGAATGGCATAAAGGGTCCGGAGAATCGTAAATCTTTTTCTTCGCTTTGGTTACGAAATATAACCAGGAAGGACCCATGCAGTGATTATTGAAATATCGTGAGTGTTTGTTTATTTGTCTTGTCTATAATTGTTACTTGTGTGTTCATAGACAGCTAACATATTCCAGAGCTGTCACTAAGGGCCAGCACTGAACCCGGAACAACACTATACTATTTGTCACTATTTAAACTGTATCACCAACCACGAGCACTACAGCACGCACCCAGGACTGGTGACCATGGTTGTATATTGTGGGAGAGATACCGTGTTTATTGTTTAGGGCTGCAATCCCTGACCTGGATTATAAAGAAAATAAAATAAACCTTTTCCATACTGGATTACAAATCTGTGTCTGTTTATTCCTGCGCTGCATCACCTCTGCACCTGTTCATAATCAGCAGCCACTTTGCCACAAAGATGCAATCAGAAAGGAGCTAGTATTTATTCTACAAAACAAACTGCCCCCAATCCATGTAAAACACAGTGGGGCAGTTGGTATTTTGCAGCTGAATATCATGACCAGTACATTACCTTTTCACCATTTGTTGTGGATAATGAAATGGAAATCTCACCAAAAAATGAAAGGTTAAAGGGGCTCCAGAATTACATAAAATACCTACAAGAACACACTGCCAAAGAAAAAAAGTCATTGTAGATACAATTGCTGGAAGTTGTAGGATCTGTAATTGTGTTTTGGCTCACAGAAAGCAGCCATAATATCAAACAACTTTTCAGGCCATTCCCACTGAAATGTTAAAGCAGTTGATAGTCACTCTAGGAGTTTGGAAAAACGTATGTGTAGGTGGTAAAAGAATGGGGGGTTACCGGTAAGTATTGGTATCAGAATAGAAGAAAGCAAAACAGAGACCAGGTATTGAGTTCACACACACAATGTATTTAGTTGTTTACAATATTTACAAGGGAAGAGCAAAGCACACAAACAAAACAAAGGGGGTTGTGCTTTCAGTGCTTACTAGTGGCCTAGTATGCAGGCGGTTTTCAAGTCCGGAGCCAGACAGTTCATGGGTCAATGTGGCAAAGTGCCCACTCCTTTATATTTATTAATGTATGTTTTATTATTATTATTGTTGCTATTGTTGTAGTTATTATTATTATTATTATTGTACTTTTATGCAGGCGGACAAAGCCGTCCATCTTAGTTATTATTTTGAGATAACGGCAAAAAGTCTGTTTTGTTTTGTTTAATTATTTAAAAACCTTGTGCAGCCGGTGACCATCTCCCGAGTTAACCTGTATAAAAACCTGCAGCTTATCTGCACTCGAGGAAAGAGTGTTCAGGGAGTAATGAACGGGAGTTAAGTAGAGGTAAAAGAAAAGCGAAACAACTGGTTCCAGCACAATATTTGTTAGCATAATTGTTTGTTTGTTTGGCCAACGCGCCCTTTTGTTTATGTCTTTTGTTCTGTTTAAATATTTAGTTTTATTAGTTAATAAACGCGCTGTGCGCCGGCTGCACTTCAGTTTTGCCGAGCCCTTTGTTTATACTTTAGTCCTTCCTGGTCCGTGACGTCACTGCAACCACTCTGACACAGTCAACAAAAGAAGTGATTGCCAAATGGAATGTGACCGACTGCCCGAGAAAAGACGAACAAAAACATTACTGTCTGATGTCAAATAATCCATGACAGGCAGCCACAAAGAGCATCCTCTTCACACTGACACTCTCTCTCTCTCTCTCTCTCTCTCTCTCTCTCTCTCTCTCTCTATATATATATATATATATATATATATATATAAAACATGTTTAACACCAACATTTAAAAAAAATTTAAATAAACTTTTCAACATGTAAACAACAGATTTCAAAATACTAAAAAAAACAAAAAACTTTTAATCATATCAGCATTAGTTTTATCATTGTTCTCCACTATAAGAGACATTTTGCAGATTATAGTCTTGTTTTAATCTTTAGGTAACAGAAACCCATATTTCGTAAGGCACTGTGGTTTTCTGTTTTTCAAGATAGAAATGAGCACGATAACTTACTTTTTTAACCTTTTGTACACCAATATTTAACAAGCAAAATACCTTGCAATCTTCTGCATAATAATAAGTAGGTGTCTAACAAAGAAGTCATGACACTACTAATTTGATGCACACCTGCACAAGTACATGTAACTTGAATAAATGGGGATCAGTGATCACAATGCAGATACCAGTTATTCCCAGTTAATGGCTTATCTATGTTCATTTTGTACAGTGAAATCAAAATGTAAGGTTTGTGTTCTGTAGGAGATGACATTCTTCATAAAGTATTAATGATGTATTTGATTATAAGTTTCTTTACTTCTATGTTAAAATTTTCATATTATATAGTATGAGTTTTTATATTTTCATATTTTGATGCATTGTAGGGACAGAAAATGAAATCAAACTCCAAGAGTCGATGATTAAGAAGGTAGTTTTTATTCAAGCAGATATCTGGAGAGATAACACTTCACAGGCAATCTGTTAATGCTTCTCTGCCGGTTATAATATTACACAGAGTTTATATAATTAATCTAACAGTAGGGCAGTGGTCCTTTTCCTCCACTCCAAACCAGCCACAACCCAATTTCTACAACATAAGGTTAAAACACTTTAGTCTAAGCCAATGTAAATGTCACATGTCCTATAATGATAGCATCTTGTTATTCTGAACTGACACTCACACTACCAGGGAATTATAGCAATATTCAAAACATTGTGGTTAAGCCACACTAGTCAAATTAATTATAAGAAATCTATGTTACAGAAAAACAACTTATAATAATGTAGAAATAGCCAGTTTCTGCAGGCTAACAAATAAAATAGGTCAACCATGTTCCATCATCTTATTCTAAAACATACAAGAATAAGTTTGGTCCTTTAACATCTTAAAGCACATGTAATTAGCTAAGCAAGACTCTACAATTTTCCTGTCTCTCTAAAAAACTAGACATTTGCAGTCTCTCGTATCTTGGCATCTGGGCAGAGAACCAAAGTTAGCAGGTGTCCAATCAAGATGTGTGGAGGAGTGGAGACACAGTCCGAAAACAGAACACCACAAACAAAGGACTAGTATTTCTAACAGATTAGGTTAAGATAGTCTGTAAAATGCTTAAGGGCGAGTTCCCCCCCTTACCAGGAGGTGTGTTGAAGGTGTGTGATATTAGGGTGGATCCATACTCATTGGAAGAAATGGGTGTGGAAATGCTAATATTGTCATAGTATTTAATGTAATGTTTTTGTTTGAATCTTCAGTCAATTCTTTGATTTGACTTCACGGACATCTGTGTTATGATACAAACGTATACATTGGGGCATGCTGTGACCGGTGCGTCTTTGCTTGCTTGTATCTAATGTTTATACGATTGTATTAACATTATTTTCTTTGCACATATAAAATATTTGTGATAAAAAAAATAAATCACTACAGTTCAATTCAATCGTATACAATGAAATAAACTTAATGAAACATTCACACATGCCAAGGTGTACAGTCATTGTGTAATATACCATGCCTCTTCTGAGGTTTTTATTTATTTTCATGGGCTTTAACTGTATTAAATGTATCCATCTGCCAAAAAATTGAAAGGCAAATAAAAAAGTCTATATAAATGAAAACAATATTGCTTATCGCAAACTTTGTGCACAGTAACTTTGTGCATTAAACATTGCATGCCAGTAGTTCTCACATTATTCAGTCTGGGTTGTGTACCTGCTGTGGTTTTGCATTCCACACTGTAGACTGAGGCTTCCAGAAAGCCTTGAGGATCTTTTGAAATCAGTTCAAGACAATGTCAAAAAAAGTCTACCAAAGAAATAGATTAGGATGGTAATCCTAATGTTTATTTTCTATTGGTGTTTGATTAATAAACACATACAAATTAACTATAAAAAGCCTAAAATGCCAGGAAGAAAAAACAAGATGGCACCCACTACACTTTTCACTGTTGTTAACCAATGTTATTACAATTTTGTGCTTATATGCCAGTTAATGACCTCTATATTTGGTCATTATGCTTAACAAATTTTTAGAAAATTATATAAAACTCAAAAAGATTAAAAAAATCGTAATGTGTTTCCCTGTCTGGTGTAAGTTAAAGATTTTAATTACCTGGTTCTTGTAACAATAATCTACCTTAAAACCCTAATTTAACTCAAAACTTTGTTGGTCAGCTTTATTCAAAGTGGACTCACGAAACCCATCTCTCCTTTAAACAGTTGATAACTCTGAGAAAAAATAATCTAGAGGATTAAGATTGCAATGCATTTTGATCAGTATATTTTGTGGAGCCAGGTCTTGCCATCATAAGCCCCTTACACACTGGCACTTCTACCCGGGTCCAGACCCGGGTTCTGGCTACCCGGGTCACAATCCGACATAGTGTGAAACCACGTACCTGGGATGTACCCGGGTTAAGCGAGACAAAATGCACAGCGGCCAACGAAATAACAAACAGCCACGCCTGCGTGAAGGTTTCACTTCCGCAAGGAACATTTCTGTTTATCCTGTTTAGCAATATTTTTGTTGCTTGAGACACACCGTGAGCCAGATTGCAGCACGGATGAAGAAACGTTTGCTCTAATCAACACCTGGGCTGACTGTTCAATCCAGAAAAGCTTGAATAGAAGTGTCTGTAACAAGCACATTGTTAATTTGCATGCCAGTGTGAAAGGGTAGACATATTTGCATTTTGTGTCCTGACTTATAACTGCATTATGGGCAAATGTTCTATGATATAAAAGGCTGCCATATAATGAGGAAGCACAAATGAGGTATAGAATTAAATACATCTGCCGGTTATTTTTCCCATTGCAAATTAACCTGCTTTGCAACACAGAGATTTAGTATTTATACATTACACCATACATACCATTTACATAACAAACTAATCTGTTGTGTATTTTTTTAATGTCTTGTCAATGTCAGCTTTTTACATGAAACACAGATGGTAAAACATATTTTAGAATCATTTAAAAGTGTCATTGCACTATATATATCTGAAGAATATCAGTTCATTGCCATGTTCTTGTCAATCTATTATTATTATTATTATTATTATTTATTTCTTAGCAGACCCCATTATCCAGGGCGACTTACAATTACAAGATGTCACATTATACAGATATCACTTTTTTTTTTATTGTATTTTTTTTTTTTTTTTTTTTACATACAATTACCCATTTATACAGTTGGGTTTTTACTGGAGCAATCTAGGTACAGTACCTTGCTCAAGGGTACAACAGCAGTGTCCCCCAGCTGGGACTGAACCCATGACCCTCCGGTCAAGAGTCCAGAGCCCTAACCACTACTCCACACTGCTGCCATATAAAAAGGGCTATATAAATGAAAACAATACTGCGCATCTCAGGCGTGTCAGGTCCAATTTATTTTCACACGCGCAGTTTATTTTAGACGCGCTGTTTAAAAGTTTTTTTTTTCACAGTAAAACAGGTTTAAAAGGCCCTGCATATCAACAAAGCACTCACTAGGCATCTCCAGCCCCGCCCCACCCTTTCGTTTGCTATAGCTTTCACATATGCTAAGAAATAAATTATAATAATAATAATAGTCGTACATACCGATCAGTCATCTCCTGATCACTCGTTTTATCACCAAACACCTCAATAATGCGATCCAAGTCATTATTTTATTACTATAACATCTCAAAAAAGCTCTGCAAATGTCTGTGTTATTCTCTGTGTGCTGATTCAGTAACAGGCAGCTTGTTTCCTTATGACCGCCCATATGTAATGCCAGGGGCATGTATAACTATTCATGAGATATGCCTTTTTTTTTTTCGGCTTGTCTCGGCTCCTGTCGCTCCCACTCGGCCATTGAATTGTTTTCTCGGCTTTTTCCGGAGAAAAAACGACTAGAAATCAGTTTTTTGCATTTTTTTGATGATGTCGGACAGGGTCCGACAATGGACCGGATAGGAATAATTGCAATGGACTGCAAAGGGTTAAAAGGCACTGCATATCAACAGGACACCCAGTACTGCATCTCCAGCCCCGCCCCACCCCTCGTTCGCTGTTTTTTTCACATACCTCTTGATAGTAGTGCATACCGATAAATCTTCTCCTGATCACTCGTTTTATCTCCAAACTCCTCAATAATTCGATCCAAGTCATTATTTTATTACTATAGCATCTAAAAAAAGCTCTGCAAATGTCTGTGATATTCTTTGAGCACTGGATGCAGAAGCAGCTATCTTGTTTGTTTATGTCCTAGCTGTATTCATGAGATACGGCCCTTTATTTCGGCTTCTCTCGGCTCCTATCGATCTCACTCGGCCATTTCTGCTTTTTCTGGAGAAAAAACGACTAGAGACCTGTTTTTTTGTCTTTTTCATGATGTCGGACAGGGTCCGACATTGGACCGCAAAGGGTTAAACATTGCATGCCAGTAGTTCTCACATTATTCAGTCTGGGTCATGTATCTGCTGTGGTTTTGCATTCAATTGTAGACTGAGGCTTCCTTGAGGATCTTTTGAAATCAGTTCATAAGCCCCTGTGACAAGCAGGCTCTAGTGGTTACGTCAGACCAGAAAGGAGTACACAGACAGATGGTGGATAAAATGGTAAATGCGCTTGCTTGCGACCCACCTCAGGATGTCGGTCAACACGCTTTGACCCGGGTTGAGTGAGACAAAATGCAAAGCGGACAACAAAATAACAAACAGCCACGCCTGCGTGAAGGTTTCACTTACGCAAGGAACATTTCTGTTTATCCTGTTTGGCAATATTTTTGTTGCTTGAGACACACCGTGAGCCAGATTGCAGCACGGATGAAGAAACGTTTGCTCTTATCAAAGTTATCTTGAAAGATTGGAACTTAAAATGTAACTTTTTATTTTAAACAAATCAAATTTCAGGATAGATTTTCAGGAAATATTCTTTAATAATAAAAAAGAAACTTGGTTATTATAGTTAGATAATTGTTTTGATAAGAAGCTTTTGTCAGTGAAGTTCCCTATTCTCTGTTCATTTTTTTTTCTGTAAACATGTGCTAGTTTTATTTATTGCTGTATAGTATGTGTCATTTTATTCTGTCCTATGTACCTTGCAGATTCCAAGGAGTGCTTCTGTATCACAGCAGTGTGTTTATTAGAACTAGGAATGCCATTGTGATGTATTGTTTATTGTGGGACATATTCCCTAAATATGATAATATATGAATATGTATTAGAAATGTAACAGGACTAATTAATGAAACTGCTGTGTCTTGAGAAACAGGGCAAACTGCTGTATCTTGAGAAAAAAAGCAAACTGCTGTGTCTTATGAAAAAGGCCCATTGGTTCCTGGCAGGAATACTGAACTGAAGATGACCAGGGCTAGGATGGGGGCATCTGGACTGGGTGAGGCTGAAAGGACAGTGAAGAGACCGCAAAACTGCAAACACAAGCGGTTTGGTGCAAGGAAGACATAAAATATAGATGTCAACAAGTCCCAACTGCAACAACAAGCTGCCAGATGAAAGGAAGCAGACAAAAGATTTGTGAGTTAAAAAGGCGAGGTACACAAGTGACCTCATGAAAGTAGCTACTAATCAGAGTGAAAAGACTATAAATATCCAAGCAAAACTAAACATTTTGCGCTCCACATCGAATGCTGAACAAGGTGCTGTCACTCTGCTAAGCAAAGCTGCAACTTTGGGACTAAAAACTGACCCAAGATGGGACTCTGCCTGAAAACGGACCCAAGAAGAGGAAACAAGCTGCAAGCGAGTCAACGACCACAAGCAACGAGACTGAGGCCCGGCTGGAGGACTGCCGTAAAACTTACAGTGACTGTTATCAGACAAACCAGTCTGGGTCTGTTGTACACCTAAAACCACAGTATCTAAAAGAAACTGTGCCCTGCTACCTGCATAGCTAAAATATTCAGTGAAGTGGACAGAGCTGACGGGCGCTGTTGTGAATCCTATACCGAGGACTGAAGGCTTTGTTGCAGCTGTTTGTTGATTCTATCGAGAATTGAAGTCTTTGTTGCTGAGAGGAGAGCTTTTTGTACCAGACACTTCAAAAGATTGAGTTTCCAAGCCAGCAGACCAAAAGTCTAAGCTTCAAGGAACCATTGAGTATAATTCCAGTTGCATTTTCCTTTCATGGAACTAAATTAATTAATTGTAACACGCCGGTGCACGCCGGGCCTTTTGCCCTGCAGTACTTTGTTTTTGAGTCTCTCTGGCCTGACGTCACCACTCGGCCATCTCTGTCACACGTGGTGTCCAGCGTGGGATCACCAGCACCTCCTGGACTCAGGCCAGAAAAGGTACTGCAGATGCCTTAAATTATTATTTTTTTTATTACTGTTTTTCTTTTTGGAGTGGAAAAAAATGGGAAGGAAACAGCAGCAGTGACACCTGCAGCACCAACAGCAGCACCAAAAGCAACAGCAACAGCTGCCACCGGGGGACGTCGGCCAGGGCTACGTCATGGATGAGTAGTGCCCTGGTTGTGGGGAGTTTTGCCACACAGTGGCCATCTGCCCCACCCAATACCAGGGAGAGGAGGTGGCTGCACAAGCAAGCCAGGACCAACACCCCGGGGAAGACCCCAGAAGGCCACATCTAGGATAATAATATAAAAACATATATAATATATAATCCTTGATCTAGGGGAGCCTTTTGGGGTTTTCCCCTGCCCATATCACCACTGGTAGTTCTGCCTGTGGTATTTACAGTGCCTACTTCCTGACCATCTTGCTATTAGTGTTTCCAGCTTGCTATTCATTGTTGTGGCACCTATAGTGACGCTGCAGTGAATAGCTAACTGGCTTATTTTTACCTACTTCCCGACCACCTAGGACCACCAAACTTTATATGTGAGATGTACTTGATGTGACCTACATTTCGGTATCATTCATATTGCTGTGCCACCTATAGGGGCGCTGCAGCAAATAGCTGACCACTAGTGTAGCTATGGTGTGGCTGACTGTGCTGTCGGCCCAGTTGCCCAATCAAGATTGCGTCATGCAATTTTCTTTTCCCCAGGGGGCTAGTCTGATTGGTTTGATATACCATATATATCCAACCAATCAGAGTAGCCCCCTGGGAAAAAAAAATGCATTACCTGCCAAACAGTTAACGGTTGACTTAAAACATTGTATACAAACTTTTTTTTATACATAGAACAGTATGGCTGACATTAAGTGTATGTGATCAGAAATTCTTGAATGTGATACGAGTGATCTTGTTCCAAAAGATCGCCTTATTCGAGAGCACTATATTAAACATGGACCAATTCAGCAGACAGTTAACCAGAAACCCAACAACACTGGTTCCTGGTATGTACAGTATTAAATAAACATTACGTGGTGCATTATGTAGTAGCCTATTTCCCTGTAACTTGGGAACTACTATACATAGCATTGTTTCTTTGCGAGCAGTGCCCATTTACTACATGTTTTGATATTGTGGTATTTTTTATTTCTTGTCGTACGTATTTAAAATCATTATTGACAATCACAGTGACAGACTGGGGCTAAAAATCGGCCATGTGATTTTAGAGCGCCCACGTCTGCATTATGTCAAAATATTTAAAAGTAAAGCGGATAGGCCTAGGCCTAATGTTTAATAAAAAAAATGTTTATACATTTTTAAAATGATGTGTTTATTATTATTTACATTATTATGCAACATTATTTGTGTTATTAATGTGTATTGTAAAATATCAACAACAAAAAATATTTAAGTCGATACGAGAACAAAAAATAAAATTAATAGACTTTAAATAGGGCCTGCTTAATTTTAGGCCATACATAAGCAATAAGCCACACAAATAAGGAAATACTTATATAACTTACTTAACGGAATGAGCAGACTTCGCAGCAGGAGTTCATAAAATGTATAAAACATATTTGGACATCCACCCTCCACGCATAGATCAACAAGTGGATTTCTAAGGTAGAGACACCATTTTCGGTCACTTACAAAATGTAGTTCCGTGCTGCAGCTGGGGGCTGGGGCCACGATAATTATTTTTTTTAAGATTTCTATTTAGGTTAGGTTTAAATTTCTATTAAAATAAAAATCAACACGAATCACAGCACCCTGGTTTACCTGAAAAGCCTGTCACTGAAATTATATAGTGATTTTATTGTTTCATTTCTGCTTTGATGAGGTTTTAATCGTATGCATTAACAGTATTTTTAACATGATGGGCAGTTTTTCCCATCCAACCTGCATATACTTGCAGTAACGTTATATTACTTTTCTAAGGTATGTAGGCTACAACTGAAACATAACAATAAGAATATTAATAATCTAAAAGCACATGCAAATAAAGTCTTGATATGATAGAATAAAAAAAATATAAATAAGTTAATGTACAATAGAGGCTGTGTGGTCCAGTGGTTAAAGAAAAGGGTTTATAACCAGGAGGTCCCCAGTTCAAATCCCACCTCAGCCACTGACTCATTGTGTGACCCTGAGCAAGTCACTTAACCTCCTTGTGCTCCGTCTTTCGGGTGAGATGTAATTGTGACTCTGCAGCTGATGCATAGTTTACACACCCTAGTCTCTGTAAGTCGCCTTGGATAAAGGCGTCTGCTAAATAAACAAATAATAACAACAATACCTTTGTAATTTATTAAAAAATAATTTATTACAGGATGTTTCGGGCAAAAGCCCCAAAAAAGTAAACACAGTTAAAATTGTTGATTTTTGAAAATTCCAAGGTTGCAGTTCAACCTGTCTAGATTACTTAGTCTAGATATGTTGTGCACATATGTACTGTATTTGTTCAAAATAGAAAAACATTCATGGAACATTATCAATAAAATGAATACCCAAATGATTTACATTTTAGGTATCAACAATTCACTTGGCTGGAGTACAGTTTGAAGAAGGAGAAGGCTTTCTGCTATTCCTGGCACTGTCGGCAGCTGTTCCTGTCACTTTTTCAGTGGAGGGATTCAATTCCTGGAAAAATGCACTTGGTGGCAAGGATCATGGTTTAAAAAGCCATGAAATTTCCAAGGCACATATGATGGCCATCACGGCTCATCATGATTTTATAAAAAACAAACCAGTGGACTGCCAGCTCAGTGATGCACATAAACAGCATCTTGACAGCAGAAGAAAAAGAAAAGAATGTAACAAAACAGTTTTTAGGCAAGTTGTCACTTCCTTTCCGTGGACACAATGAAGATGAAGCCTCCATAAACAAAGGACTTTTTAAAGAGTTTGCATTTCCTAGCAGAGCGTGGTGAAGTTCTGAAAGGACACCTGAATACAGATGCAAAGAATGCCACATACCTGAGCCCTCAGATCCAAAATGAGATGAGAAGTACAGTAGGAAAAGCAATCAAGTCAGACATTTTAAAAGAAGTTAAGGAAGCCCAATTTTTTTCTGTTCTCATGGATGAGACTATAGATGTCTCAAGAAAAGTCTCAAGAAAAGAGCAGGTTGCCATATATGTTTGTCAGGCCAGATGCAGGAACATGAACAGACAAGGCAGTACTGCGGTGCAAAGGCGCGGCAGCGCAGTGTTTATTTAAACACAAAAGTAAACGGTTGTGTGACAGGGTGGCTGGGCGGTGACGTCACGACAGAAGCAGGAACATAAACAAACTGACACCAATAGTACTGCAGTTTCAAAATAATAAAGACGCGGCGGCGCCGTTTATTCAAATACAAAAATAAATAAAATATTTAAATAAAAACACTGTGCTCACAGAGCAAAATAAAAAGATTTAAACAAAACAAATCTCGAACACAAAGTATAAATAAACCATACAGGTCAGGCTGGGCAGTCGCTGTCACTGTTCCTGTATATTTTAATTTAGTTTCGT
Organism: Acipenser ruthenus; assembly: GCF_902713425.1. NCBI lineage: Eukaryota > Metazoa > Chordata > Actinopteri > Acipenseriformes > Acipenseridae > Acipenser > Acipenser ruthenus. Next base: position 50,535,846 of record NC_081190.1, on the reverse strand, counting down.
TTTCTCTGTCCTCACTCTGTCCGCTCCTCTCATACACCCACCACGAGGTTAGAGAGCTGCAGGCTTTTATGCAGGTGGCCACCTTCTGCACAAGGTTTTTATAATAGTGGATGGGGCTTCCCATCCACACTACCAAAAGGTATGAAACAAACATTTGGCTACGCCGTCACTAAACAAAACAATAACAAAACATACGCCGCTTCACCGACAAATATACAACTAAATCATAAAACAAACAAACACAAAACAATAATCTGCACAGGGGCGGAGGGGGAAACCCCGTTCTAAAAATAAATAAATAAATAATACGTACAGGGCTGCTTGCCCTGTTACAGGTTGTAACAAAAACAATGCTCACAGAGCAAAATAATCTTAACTAAACAAATACGGTGCTGGAGCTTCCAGCACTCGTAGCAGTTGCTTTTACTTTTGTTTGTTTTTGTTTTTTTGCTTTCCTTCTCCTGTCTCTCTCTCTCTTACATACGTTCCTTCTCTGAACAACCCACCTGGAACACAGAAAGCTGCAAGCTTTTATACAGATGACCATCTCCCGATTAGCAACAATTAAATCAATGAATTAACTTGGGAGATGGAAACCTTCTGCACAAGGTTTTTGTGTGGATGGGGCTTCCCCATCCACGCTTCTAAACAATAACAAACATACGGCTTTACCGTCCTATAAATATACATACAAAATACACAGGGTCAGGGGTACCCTGTTCTAAAATAAACAAATATTTTCTTTAAACGATAATACATTTTAAATCAAACAATAAAACGCAACACATATAAACAGCAGGGCTTTGCCCTGCCCCCTTTTTATGTGCAGGGCTCCTAGCCCTGTCACATATCCCCCCACCCCTTGTGCAAAGCACACCTGGCCCAACGGCAACATCCCTCCTTAGTCCCAAAGTCCCGCTTCTCAGTCCCAGCCCAGGAACAGGGGCAGCAATAGGCCAAGGGTGGTGGCCACGATGGGAGGTCCTCCTCCCACCCCAACAGCTGTAGCGGCCAGGTTGACCGCACACAGGCCGGCTCCTCCGCCCATGGTAATCTTGGCAGCTGCTCGGCTGCCTGTGGAGGTGGTCTCCTGACCTGGGCCGGCTGCTCCCCTTTGTGGGGCTCCAGCCACAGTATTTCCAGCAGCGAAAGTGCTGCAGGGGAATGTGGTCTCCTGACCTCTCCCCCTTCTTCGTAGCCGGCAGCTCCCCCTGGTGGGGCTCCGGCCACAGTATTTCTTGCCTGGAAGCAGAGCTAGCAGCGACCCCAGGCGAAGCAAGCCAGGCAGCAAACCCAGGGGAAGCAAGCCAGGCAGCGACTCTGGGCGATGCGGAGCAGCAGGCAACCCCAGGCGGTGTGGAGCAGCAGGCATCCCCGGCCGAGGTAGAGCTGGCAACTCCAGGCGACGGTTACTGTTGTATGGATTTATATGTTCGAGTGGTGTGTATAAATTCTCCCCGTGTGTTAGTGGTCGTTTTTAGAGTTTTAGAGCTAGAGGCTGTTGTCCTGATTATTCCATTGCATTGGTGTATTTGTCTATCTACGATATATTTATATGCAGTACATTAACCTCTGATTGGAAACTTGCACTTTATTAATCTGCCTTCTGAAGTAGCTTAATTTTAGGGTGTTCATAATTAGGCATTCAAGGTTGTATGGTGCTTTGTGTGTGTCATTCTTTTACTATGAAAATTAACATTTGCTGCTTGTTTTTGAACTGTGTTATTTAAAAGTGTTTGAAACGTTACTTTGGGAATTGTGTTTGTAACAATCACTATCTTCTATGCTTAGACGTGCTGGTGTGAATTAGACTAGTTTAAAGCGCCATAGTACTTCGGGCCTGATTGAACCGCTATTGATTATTATCTGCTGCTATATTGAAAGTCTGCTGCTATATGTACAATCCATTGCTTTATGTAAAATCTGCTGCTATATTTCAAAGATTTATGTAGTTTGTACTATAGTTGTATAGTTTGTATACTTTGTACAACTCCCCAGTAATGTTGTTGAAGCTGACACCCTGGGATCCTTCAAGAAGCTGCTTGATGAGATTCTGGGATCAATAAGCTACTAACAACCAAACGTGCAAGATGGGCTGAATGGCCTCCTCTCGTTTGTAAACTTTCTTATGTTCTTATGTTCTTATATCTAAGTGTTGAGTGATCATCATTGTACTGTTTAAAGTATTTGTGGATGGAAATCAAGTACCATACTATAGATGAGTTTTAAAGTGTTAATTGTAATTTGTCCTCACTTTATATACTTGCCTTGCTTGATTTGTTAAAGAACCTGTTATTTATTTGGAGTTATATTAGCTTCAAATTGGCATAGTTGTTAATTCTACTTAATTGGTTAGTTAAAATAGTCAATTTGAATTATAGTGTAAATTGGGGGGCGCTACATGTCTCTGGAATGGTACATTATTCAGCTCCAAGAAATCACATTTCCAATGTGTTTACAAGATATAGCCTAATGTTGAGCAACTCTCCCTTTTCAGGAGGAGTTAAACGGGATCAGAAAAGTCTGGAATGCACATCGCATCCGTCCTTCTATGAACACTAATGTGCCCAGCGGAATACCTGATGTCATGTTTCTAGCACCTCATTTGTGGGGTGCTGAAGACCTCATTGTCCCACTCAATGACGATGACCTGAAGACATGCAAGCAGGCCTGCAAGTTCCTGACTTCCATCCCATGTGATGAGGATGTTTTCGATCTATGCACAATTACAATGGAAGAATTAGGCTTAGGTTTTCCAAACAGTAGGTCACAAGCACTTGAGTTACAGACGTGCTCAAATTTGTTGGTACCCTTACAGCTCATTGAAATAATGCTTCATTCCTCCTGAAAAGTGATGAAATTAAAAGCTATTTTATCATGTATACTTGCATGCCTTTGGTATATCATAGAATGAAGCAAAGAAGCTGTGAAAAGAAATGAATTATTGCTTATTCTACAAAGATATTCTAAAATGGCCTGGACACATTTGTTGGTACCCCTTAGAAAAAGATAATAAATCATTGGATTATAGTGATATTTCAAACTAATTAGTTTCTTTAATTAGTATCACACATGTCTCCATTCTTGTAATCAGTCATTCAGCCTATTTAAATGGAGAAAAGTAGTCACTGTGCTGTTTGGTATCATTGTGTGCACCACACTGAACATGGACCAGAGAAAGCAAAGGAGAGAGTTGTCTGAGGAGATCAGAAAGAAAATAATAGACAAGCATGGTAAAGGTAAAGGCTACAAGACCATCTCCAAGCAGCTTGATGTTCCTGTGACAACAGTTGCAAATATTATTAAGAAGTTTAAGGTCCATGGAACTGTAGCCAACCTCCCTGGGCGCGGCCGCAAGAGGAAAATCAACCCCAGATTGAACAGAAGGATAGTGCGAATGGTAGAAAAAGAACCAAGGATAACTGGCAAAGAGATACAAGCTGAACTCCAAGGTGAAGGTACGTCAGTTTCTGATCGCACCATCCGTCACTTTTTGAGCGAAAGTGGGCTCCATGGAAGAAGACCCAGGAGGACTCCACTTTTGAAAGAAAAACATAAAAAAGCCAGACTGGAATTTGCTAAAATGCATATTGACAAGCCACAATCCTTCTGGGAGAATGTCCTTTGGACAGATGAGTCAAAACTGGAGCTTTTTGGCAAGTCACATCAGCTCTATGTTTACAGACAAAAAAAATGAAGCTTTCAAAGAAAAGAACACCATACCTACAGTGAAACATGGAGGAGGCTTGGTTATGTTTTGGGCCTGCTTTGCTGCGCCTGGCACAGGGTGCCTTGAATCTGTGCAGGGCACAATGAAATCAAGACTATCAAGGCATTCTGGAGCGAAACGTACTGCCCAGTGTCAGAAAGCTCTGTCTCAGTCGCAGGTCATGGGTCCTCCAACAGGATAATGACCCAAAACACACAGCTAAAAGCACCCAAGAATGGATAAGAACAAAACATTGGACTATTCTGAAGTGGCCTTCTATGAGTCCTGATCTGAATCCTATCGAACATCTATGGAAAGAGCTGAAACTTGCAGTCTGGAGAAGGCACCCATCAAACCTGAGACAGCTGGAGCAGTTTGCTCAGGAAGAGTGGGCCAAACTACCTGTTAACAGGTGCAGAAATCTCATTGAGAGCTACAGAAAACGTTTGATTGGCAATCAGCCTCTAAAGGTTGTGCAACAAAATATTAGGTTAGCGGTCCCATCATTTTTGTCCATGCCATTTTCATTTGTTTTATTATTTACAATATTATGTTGAATAAAAAATCAAAAGCAAAGTCTGATTTCTATTAAATATGGAATAAACAATTGTGGATGCCAATTACTTTTGTCAGTTTCAAGTTATTTCAGAGAAAATTGTGCATTCTTCGTTTTTTGTGGAGGGGTACCAACAAATTTGAGCACGTCTGTATATATCTCATTAAGGGATATTCTCCACCCCCAATTGCTTGAGTAGGTTTTTTTGTCTGTGTGTCTGTCTGGATGGTACAGCCCTTACACAAGAAAGACAAGCATACAGAAAATGAAGAACCTACAGCAATCTGCCTTGGTCACCTCACTTGTGAAAAATCGACGACGAAAAAACCCATTCGCTTTCAAGATCCTAATCCTAATCAGGTGTGTCTTGCTAAGAGTGAAACCATGCAATACAATTGATTGAAATTTTAGTATTGAAAATAAGTCTATACAACTACATGGACTAGAGCTCAGATACTACCAGTTTGACAGTTTAAACTGGATGGCCCACTCCTGGTGCAAGTATGTCCAGTCATCAGTCTTCTACAGCTTGTTTAATTGGCAGTATTCTATCATTATTTTGACATTCCACATGTTCCTCTCTCTCCATCCCTTTCTCCACTTCCCTCCCCTCCATCTCTCCTCCCCAGGGGGTGTAGTCGTATTCTGGCTGATGAGATGGGCCTGGGGAAGACCATCCAGACCATCTACTTCCTCAACTACCTGTTGCACGACCCCCAGCTCTATGGGCCCTTCCTGCTGGTGGTGCCCCTGTCCACCCTCACTTCCTGGCAGAGGGAGATTCACCTCTGGGCCCCTCAGATGAACATGGTGGTCTACCTGGGAGACATCAGGAGCATGGTACGACCAGGACACAATGACACCACCTATTGCCTTTAGCAACTCCCAGAATGACCTGCAGGCTCAGGCCAGATGATTGAACAAAACTGTTAAGCCGCTGTATCTAGAAAACGGGTGCCTAGTGTATAGGTATCATTTCTAGGCTAATTAGTAGTTATGTGTATGTGGTAATGTATTGTAAAATGATTGCACCTCACACGGTTCGTTGCCCCTTTAAAAACACTGACCCAACACACAGAAATGGATTTTTAAGTGCGGTTGCACAATTTTTAATAAACACAAAAATAAACAAAATACAAAACAAACATCTAGCTCTTTACGAGCGCTAACTAAACAAACAGGAACCTAACTACAAACAGGACAGCTAAGCTGTTTCCCTGTACAACAAAGCAAAACAAACACAGTTTTCACACGCAACCTTTCAAGGTTTTTCAGTACCTTCTTCTCTGTACGCCTGCACACCCTCGCAAGCGGGCTCTACCCACAGCAGCCCTGAACAGACTGGCTGTCTTTCTTTTAAACCCTGCACCTGGCTCTAATTTACAATTAACCAGGTGCGGGTGACAATTAAACTAATAAAACAATTAAACAATGAACCGAATACAATTAAATTAAACAAATGTGCATTCCGCACATGTTTTTTTCTTCAGGGAGGCTTTAACCCCCTCCCTGCTGTCTTACATATCCCCCCCATTGTCTTTTCAAGACACCGGCCACTCGACGGCCACCTCCCTCCACCCTTAAAAGACCACCCACCCTCAAGTCCAGCAATGTCAATTGCCGCCCTCTTCCACAGGCGGGCTTGAGGGTGGGTTGGTCCCTCCGGCGTTTCCAGGGAGGGACCTAGGACCGACGAGGAGGGACCCAGACGGCTTGTCCAGGGCGACCACAGCGCAAGCCGGTGACCAGGATCCAGGACTGGCAGGCAGAGGCGCGTGGCTGTGGACCGGCGCAGCGACGTCTTGAATTTCAGGGGGAGCGTAGCAGTAGGTAGGCAGAATGGAGCAATCAGCAGGGGGAGCGCCAGTGACGTCTGCCTTTTGCGCAGTGACATCTTCCTCCTGCGCAGCGACGTCTGGGATTCCAGGGGGAGTGAAGCAAGGGACCAGGCAGACGACTGTGCCTGGCAGTACTGCGACCTGGGAGCCAGGTCAAGCGGAGGGAGGTCTGGGCATTCCGGCCCGGTGTCCACGCTGCCGGGACAAGGGACCTCCCTCGGAAACGCCGGACTGGCTTGCAGGGGTGGCGGCACATCCTCCCCCTTGACTTCCACCGGTGACTCTGGCAAACAGTGGCTCCTCCCCTCTGGGCTCTGAAAGCGGCGGCTCCTCCCCTCTGAGCTTTGGAAGCGACGGCTCCTCCCCTCTGGGCTCTGGAAGCGCCGGCTCCTCCTCTCTGGGCTCTGGAAGCGGCGGCTTCTCCCCTCTGGGCTCTGGAAGCGACGGCTCATCTCCTCTGGGCTCTGAAAGCGGCGGCTCCTCCCCTCTGGGCTCTGAAATCGGCGGCTCCACCCCTCTGGGCTCTGGAAGCGACGGCTCCACCTTCTCTGGCTCAGGAGACAGCAACAGTTCCTCCTTGTCCTGCTCAGGCGACAGCGGTGCTTCTGGCACACCAGGTTCCCGTGCACTTTCCACCCATCTCTGGAACATGAGCTCTATCTCTGTAGGCTCCGGATCCGGGAGCCCCCTCTCTGCTCTCCACTTCCTGTTGCTCTCTTGCATAGCAGCAGTATTCCTATTGATCTGTTCGATCAATGCCTTTAAATCATTATCCATTTCTGGGTCTCTAGGGGCACCCACACACGCTGCCACCAAATGTAAAATGATTGCACCTCACACGGTTCGTTGCCCCTTTAAAAACACTGACCCAACACACAGAAATTTATTTTTAAGTGCGGTTGCACAATTTTTAATAAACACAAAAATAAACAAAATACAAAACAAACACCTAGCTCTTTACGAGCGCTAACTAAACAAACAGGAACCTAACTACAAACAGGACAGCTAAGCTGTTTCCCTGTACAACAAAGCAAAACAAACACAGTTTTCACACGCAACCTTTCACGGTTTTTCAGTACCTTCTTCTCTGTACGCCTGCACACCCTCGCAAGCGGGCTCTACCCACAGCAGCCCTGAACAGACTTTCTTTTAAACCCTGCACCTGGCTCTAATTTACAATTAACCAGGTGCGGGTGACAATTAAACTAATAAAACAATTAAACAATGAACCGAATACAATTAAATTAAACAAATGTGCATCCCGCACATGTTTTTTTCTTCAGGGAGGCTTTAACCCCCTCCCTGCTGTCTTACAGTATATTGATGTATGTTACATGCTTTATTACATACTGTAATTGTTATAATGTAGGTGGGATGTACAGTGCCATGAAAAAGTATTTGCCCTGTCTGATTTTCTGCATTTTTGCATATTTTTGACACTGAATGTTATCAGATCTTCAACCAAAAACTAATATTAGATAAAAGGGACCCTGAGTGAATAAATAACACAAAAATGTGATACATATTTCATATGTGAAAAAGTAATCGCCCCCTTAGACTAAATAACTGGTTATGCCACCTTTAGCAGCAATAACTGCAACCAAACGCTTCCTGTATTATTGATTAGTCTCTCACAGTGCAGTGGAGGAATTTTAGCCCACTCCTCCATGCAGAACTGCTTCAACTCAGTGACATATGTTGGTTTTCGAGCATTTCATTTCAGGTCCTGCCACAACATTTCAATGGGGTTTAGGTCAGACCTCTACACATAAATAATTAACTTTAGTCACAAACAGGATTATATTATATTTCCAGTTTGGGAAGGTCTAATCAATACCTTTCTGTTGATATATTGGGTTTTAAAATATGATTTATGGTTATCAAACTACAAGCGCTAAAATAGAAATTTATTAAATGCATTTAGAATTCATAATTCTCTCCAGGACGACAGCATAGGGTTATTCTTACCTTGATTACTAAAATGAGTAAATCTGTTGCACCTGTCTTGTTTGGTACTATCTACAGACTCGCTGGAGGCGAACGGAGTGAGGGAACGCACATTGTCTGACAGACCAATTAATTGACACAATTAAATCGTGGCCACGGTTTATATCAATTCTTATCAAGTCTTATATCTCGTGCGGACGTCTTAAAAAAAAAACTCAGTCCATGTCACCTCCCGGGCTCCGTAGGGGGAAGGGTCGCAATATACATTAAAAACGACTTACAATGGGAAATACTGGAAAGTAATGGTAACAATGAATCAATATGGATTAAATTAAATTAAATCAAATCAAATCGGGGAGTCTGTTATAGGCCCCCAAGTTCTGATGAATCACTAAATGAAAATGTATCTGCAAGCATCAAAAAAGTGACACTCTGATTATGGGAGACTTCTCAAACATAAACTCGGCCCACGAGCTCAGACAGCAGCTCAGAATGATAGAGTTAGTGTAAGATTGTTTGTTATCACAAATGGTGACTGCCCCGACTAGATACAATTCATGTCTAGATTTGGTATGAACAAACAATGAAGCAAGGATACTTACAGGTAATGGAACCACTAGGAATAAGTGACCAGGATATGATAGTTTGATGCAAATAAATCAAGGGCAGTATATAAATCAAAGACAATGGTATACAATTTCAGGAGAGCAAATTACAAAGGAATGCAACAGGAGCTTCTAAATACAGACTGGGAGAGAATACTAATAGATAATGAAGTTGAAAACAATTGGATTAAATGTAGGGATACAATGTTAGAAATGCAGGATACTTTTATCCCAAAAATGAGAAAAGGTAAACTTAACAAAAATAAACCACAATGCGTAAATCGATATATTAAGCTTAGTATTAAAAATGTAATAAAATTATATCTTTCTATTAAATCAAAGGGAGCAGCCTCACAAATAGAATACAGAGAAGCCTGTAGAGACCTTAAAAAGCAGACTAGGAGAGTGAAAAGGAAATTAGAGAGACAAGTAGCAGCAGATAGTAAACTTAATCCAAAAGTGTTAATTCAGTTTTTTCAGTATGTTAATATAAAATGAAACTGAAAGAGGAAGTCAGTAGTTTACATGACAGCAGCGGTAATTTAGTGACTAAAGACTACCAAATCGCAGATGTACTTAATCAATACTTTGTACAAGTATTTACAAAGGAGGATTTATACAATATACCAAGGTTAACAGAATGTCCACAAACATCATTACCAGAGTTTGTTATAGACGAGAATGAAGTACTAAGGGAGCTAGCAGCACTTAAAATAAACAAATCCTCAGGGCCCGATGGAATCTGTCCAGGAGTCCTTACGGAAACTAGAGAACAGATTTTTAAACCAATATGTTATACATTCAATAAATCTATAAATAATGGAGCCATCACACTGGACTGGAAAATTGTAAATGTTGTTCCTATATTTAAAAAGGGAGATCAATTTGACTCTGGGAACTACAGATCTATGTTTAACATCAATCACATGTAAAATCATGGAAACTATAATAAGGACCAAAATGGAGGAATATTTATATAGTAACAACATATTATAAGTGACAGCCAACATGGCTTTAGGAAGGGTAGATTTCTTTCAGGAGGTGATTACTAGAGTGTACAAGGGTAGTGCGTATTGTCTCGAATGAATCTAAAACCTTCCCTTGTACAAGGTGCGATCACCTTTTTTGAGAGAAAGGTGTATGTGGCAGAGATAGATGTCTCTTTGACAGAAACAGTTTAATTTATTTGAAGTCTTCCCACTGATGATGGGAATGAGAATGTAGAGATGGAAGCCCTGCTAACGATAGGTTGCGGACGCAACCCCGGTTCCCTGAAAGAGAAAATAACCATCAAGGTATGGGATATTGCCGTCAGGCAGTAGGGATTGGCTGAGCTTTTATAGCAAAGCTTCCGATAGGCCTCTGTGCGAGCTGCCGTGTAAGCCCGGCCCCCTTGGAGCTTACTATACGCAGCCCGCAGATACTCATTTCCTCTTTTGCTCTTCAGTCCGTGAAGGCTTCTGGAGCGACCTCGCGGCTTGATGGTTATTTTCTCTTTCAAGTCGAAAATAACCATCAAGGTATGGGAACAATGTACCCAAGCCATCGCGAGGGAGGATTCTCGGCAGTAGGACAGACTTACGTCATAACGCAACTGCGTAGGCAATACATCTACTCATATGCGGAGCCGCGCCTCAGTGTCTACGCTCGCAATGACACCTGTCCTAAGGTGGAAATCAACACCATATCGTGACAATACTCAATATGACCGCCAACTAAGGCGTCATAGAGAGTAACATGGATGCTCCAAATGACGGAGCAGAGGATTCCAGTACATTTAACCGGTAGAACCTCGTAAAAGTATGCGGTGTAACCCAACTGGCTGCAGCGCAAATGTCAGACACCGGCACCCCTCTAAAGAAAGCCCAGGATGTCGCCATACCCCTAGTGGAATGTGCCTTTAACTGCCCTGGTGGCGGAAGGCCTGCAGATTCATATGCTAATTTAATAGCATCCACTATCCAATGGGAAAGGCGTTGTTTAGACAACGGCTGACCCAAAGTCCTAGAACCATTGCATATGAACAACTGTTCTGTTTGCATCACAGTCGTTGTACGGTCAATATAACACCTCAATGCCCGAACGGGGCAGAGCATGTGTAACCGTTCTTCCTCTGGGGAAGAAAAAGGAGGAGGATGGAACGCCATCAACTTGACTGGTTGGTTCATATGAAATGGGGATATGACCTTGGGTAAAAAGGCCGGATTTGGACGCATGGAGACCTTAGAACCGTCTAATGCGAAATGAGTTCATGATGAATGCACTGAGTGCATGTAACTCGCCCATGCGTTTGGCTGATACCACTGACAACAAAAACGCGGTTTTCATAGACACAAGCTTCATATCCACACTGTGGAGAGGCTTGAACGGTGCCTTGGTAAGGGCTTCTAGCACGACATCAAGGCTCCATGACGGTAAACTGGTCGTCCTTGGAGGCTGCAAGCGTCTTGCGACTTTTAGGAACTGAGATGCCAGAAAATGACAACCTGGTGATAAACCGTCAATGCGTACATGGCAAGCCGATATGACGGTTAAATACACCTTAAGTGTAGAGGGAGATTTCCCTTCATCTAACAGTTTCTGTAGAAACTGTAATATCACTGTGTGGCAAAGTGGTGAATACGTGCAGGTGAGTGCAGTACAGAACGGATTAATCACACAGACAATGTTGTACAGGTGCAAGGGTGTTTATTTAAATTATTAAATGTCCAGAGCCTCAAGGCAAAACCTGTAAACAATAATGAAAGAAGTGGTACAGCGGCGTGTAACACTTCTGTTTATAATCCAGTCTATGTGTTTTGTTTCACCCACACAAAACACATAGACACAGACAGTGCGTGATTTCGTTAGTGGTGCAAAGACGGTTCCTGTAGTGGAAAAGGTGAGCAGTGATGTCCGTTTTTTATGCTGGCCTGCGGCTGCAGCTCCGGATCGTGTGGGTTAGTATTCTTTGAATACAACAAACCCAAGACAAACAGTGTTAACACACAGACTCACAAATAACACTCACAGTATTCAATATACAGTCTCCTTTTCTAGGTTGTTCCTGACCATATGCAAAAAAGGAACCGATCACGTACGCTACCCCCCTATTTATATCCTCGCTCATGACCCCTAAGTTAACGAGCGCATCCGCTCCTCCAATCCTCGGATGCCTCACCGTTTACCGTCGGGGTCATTGAGTTTGGATACCGTAGCTCCGTTCCTCTCCTAAATGACAGACTTCCACCTACCCTACGGAATAAATTGTCGTGCCATTTAATTAAGGGTATTCTGTTCCTCTTGCACCATGCCCTCACAGGTCGAGAGGGAGATCTAACACCAAGAATCATTCGATCTCTGTCACACACTGCCATAGGGCAGGATATTGGGTCCTCAGCCAGACACCAACCTTGAAACAACTGCCATTTGTACGTATATTGCGACCTAGTAGAGGGGGCTCTCGCACTCTGAATAGTCGAAATCACCGCCGTCGAAAGCCCTAAGGCTGACAGGCGCTCCCTCTCAGGGGCCAAGCCCATAGCTGCATGAGCTTGGGGTTCAGGTGCCATAGCCCTCCTTGGGCTTGGGACAACAGGTCCACTAGCAGAGGGAACTCCCTTGGGTGACCGTGCAACAACTGCATCACTCGGGAACCATATTCTCCGAGGCCACAGAGGAGCGATCAGAATCACTGTCGCTTGCTCTACCCTGACCTTATCTAAGAATGCAGGGAGCATAGTAATCGGTGGCCATTCGTGAGCCAGTGCATCGACTCCTAGGGGGCTGTCGAGGTCCTTCACTGAGAACCATAGGGGGCAGTGCGTGGTCTGTCACGAAGCAAAGAGATCTACCTGCGCTGTGCCGAACCATTCCCAGATGCGCTCTACCACCCGAGGGTGAAGACGCCATTCGCCCGCAAGAGGGCCTCCTCTGGATAGGAGATCTGCTGTGTAATTGACCCTGCCCGGTAGGTGAACCACACGCAGAGAGGTTAAACGTGGTTGTGCCCATAGCAACATCCGTATTACCATCCGGTGAAGACCGGGGGACCACAAGCCACCCTGGCGGTTGATATACGCGACAACTGTGGTGTTGTCTGACCGCACTAACACGTGCTTGCCTAGAAGCACTGGCAAGAAGTGCCGAAGGGTGAGGTCCACCACTCTAGAGTATTGATGTGTACTGACCTCCAGGGTCCTGATCACACTCCACAGATCCCTGCTCCATTCCAGACTGCCCCCAACCTTGGTTGGAAGCGTCGGTCGTGATAACTTCCTTTCGGAAGATGGGACCCAAGCGTACGCCCTGGCGGATGTTCGACAGAACTTTCCACCAGCATAGCACTTCCCAGCAGGGTCGGGATACCCTCAACCTGTGGTGCTTGTCTCTCCGCGGATGCAAACGCGAAGGCATTGAACCATGCCTGCAGAGGTCTGGTGTAGTAAGCCCAAAGGAAGGGCTTGCGAGGTGGCAGCCATTAACCCCAGCATGCGCTGACACAGCTCCATGCTGACTGTTTCTCTCAACCTGAATAGGGAGAGACACCGCTCCTTCGAGGCAACTCTTTGTGTCGACAGGGTCGCTTCCATGGACACTGAGTCCAGATGCAGACCAAAGAATTCGGTCTGTTGGCTCGGCACGAGGCGGCTCTTTTCTGAATTGACCTTCAGACCTTGCCGCTGAAGATGGTCTGTAACCATCACTGTGTGCTGTGCCAACTGCTCCTTCGACTGCGCGCAGATGAGCCAGTCGTCCAGATAGTTCAGCAGTCGGACGCCTTGAGCCCGCAAAGTAGCTAGAATGGCATCCATACATTTCAAAAAGGTTCAAGGAGCTAGTGACAGGCCGAATTGAAAGACACAAAACTCGTATACCCTGCTCTGAAATGCGAACCGCAGATACTTCCTGTGACCCGGGCAGATGAGAACGTGAAAGTATGCATCTGTCAGGTCCACGATGGTGAACCAGTCGCAGTGTCGGACTGACTGGATGATATGCCTGTGCGTAAGCATCCTTAACGATAACACCCGCAGGTATTTGTTCAGTACTCGCAGATCTAAAATAAGACGGAGCCCGTCGTTCTTCTTGGGCACCAGGAAGTATTTGGAATAGAACCCCTGGTCGATCAGGGCAGGGTCTACTTGCACGCTTCCTGAGCAATGCCTGTATTTCCACATTCAGAGCTGAGGACTGAACCGAGTCCAACACTGCAGTTACCACCACTCCCCAGAAGGGGGGAGGTTTTAACCGGAACTGAAGGGTGTACCCGGTGAATATAGTTTTGCGCACCCAGATGTCGTTGATGCATTGTTGCCAGAACTGGAGCTGTGGGACAGTGTAGGGGTGGGTTAACAGCTGCCTGGAGTTTTCAGGGCTGTTTGGGCTGCGCTCTATCTCTCGCGCCTGGCCAGAGCCACGAGGGCGTGGCCTGCCACCTCTAGGGCGCCACCCTCTGCGCTGCGGTCTTACAAAGCCGGGTTTGGCTGCGCATTGATGGACCTGAAGGGGAGGTCTTACTACCCCGTGGTTGCGCCTCCGGCTGTGGCGGTGTGCTGGCCAATGGTGTTCCTGAGGCCACCAAGGCGCGGGAGGCGTCGCAGCATCTCTTCCACCGCCGGGCCAAATGTGTGCCCCGGTGTGATTGGGGTATCCAGCAACGGGGCCTTGTCAGGTTCCTGCACTCTCGCCTGCGAGAGCCAGAGCTGTCTTCTGGCCACCACCACAGATGTGATGCCCCTGTCCTGAGCCTGCGTATTGAGCTGGGCCAGCTTTACCAGCAGCTGACTGACCGTCCCCAACTCGCTTCTGAGGGCCGCAGAAGGGCACTTAGGCAGGTCTCTAATGAGTGTCGCTTAATAGACTGTCAGCAAGCTGGCCACATTTGACAGTCTGACCACCTCTGTGGCAGCAGCGTACCCCTTTTTTAAATGTACCTCTGTGGTCCTGCACTGCTTATTGGGGCATGCAGGATCCTTTGTCAGCCCCGATAACGTTGGCGTCTTCACCAACGCGGCGAACGCAGCGTCCACCGGTGGGAAGGACGCCAACCCAGCTTCACTTGCCCCTTGCATGCTAAAGGCCGAGGCCTTGTGAGAAGTCGCAGGGGCAGAGGCCGAAGCCCCCCAGGTGGACTGCACCTCCTTAACAAAGTCTGGGAATGCCGTAAGAATCCTGGACTGATGGGGCTGGGCTGAAGGCGACTCTAACAAGGAACGCCGTGGTAATTCTGCCATAGGCCACCCGATGCCCAAGTGGCGGGTTGCTCTCTCCACCACAGACCACGTCGGGTCATCGGTATCCAGCACCTCGAGCTCGATGTCCTGCTCAGAGCGCTTGGAGGCTACCTCAGCCTTTATACTCTCCCCTTCCAGGATGTCAGATGCGTCTCTGGAAACCTGTGGCAATGTGCCCCGTCCCTGTGTGCATTTGTATGTTGCGTGCGTGTGTTAATGTTGGTGTATAGATTGGTACACGGGATATAAACGGGTCTGTGTTTCACGTATATTTAAAAAGTGTAGATTTGTATTTAGGCATGAGGAGAGCACAAATCACTTCACGTGCTGGTTAAATGTAATATGTGAGCACGGGGTTGCACAGAATTAATTCACGTGCTGGGATTCAAGTGAATAATTAATTAGTAATTGAATCCCAGCACAACAGTATATATAGAGACACGTAGCATGCAGTCGGGGTTGGGTGTTCGGAAGAGGAGAACGGGTGAGAGAGAGAGGAGTAACTAAAAGCAAAGTAAAAACGTGCAAGATAAGTGTTTGTTCTCACCGTGTTTGTTTGTCTGTCCGTGCACCGTTTGTTTAGTGTCAGTCGTTTTGTTTGTCTTTTTATTTTGGCGTGTAGTGCCGTGTCCCGTGTTTTTGTCTGTTCAAACCTTTTATTTTCTGTTCTGTTTATTAAATGCTGAGCGCGATCACGCGCCCAGCTTATACCAAACCCCAAGTCTCTCTGTATTCCTTCCTGCTTCTGGTCTGACGCCACCCACTCCGGCCGTCTTTGTGACAAAACCGCATCAACATCCCACGCCCCTTGGGGTTGCACTGGAGGGGCGACGACCGGTGCAGGTTGTGGAGGGGCCACTGGCTGGCTAGCAATGGGCCCAGCCGGTTGTTCTGGGACTCGGGGCACCACATTTGCTAGGGACATGAGGATGGACTGCTGCCCTATCATAACCTCCATGAATTGAGACATTTTGGAGGTTATCTCAGCCACCCCCGACCTGTCTCTGTATTGCTTGTCCCGATGAGGAGAACGAGAGCATCCCCTCCGTCGAGGCGATATGGAGTGCGACCTAGACTCCCAACGGGGGGCGTACCCTACGAGGGGAGGGGCTGTGTTCCCGAGCGCGTCTGGTGGGGGACCTCTGACCAGCTGTTAGCTGGGAGGACGGGCTCCTGGAGAGCTGTAGCCACCCTCGCGGTGTCGCCGTAGATGACGGCGGGGCAGAAATGGTGTGGAATGATCCCGAAGAGGGAGTGCCCACCCACTGCTTTCTTCGCCCTTTAGCGGAGGGTGCGTGTCTGGAAACCAGCACAGAGATGGCAAAAAGCCTTATCCACCAACGCGGATGTAGCATGCTCTGGCCCCAGACACGTTACACAATCATCGTGCGGATCGTTGGCAGGCAGCTTTGCCTGACAGGTCACGCAGTGATGAAAGCCCGACATCTCCGTCGAACGTGGCTCAACGAACGCCGAAGCGTCGATCGTCAACCCTCGAAGGTGCGTTGAGCGCCAACACGTCGAGCACCGAGCATCGAGCACCGAGCATCGAGCGCCGAAGCGTCAAGCGCCGATGCGTTGAGCGCAAAAGCGTCGAGCACCGAGTCCCAAGCGCGGAAGCGCTGCACCAAGTGCCAAGGTGCTGACACCACGCGGAGTGCAAGTACCAAGCGTTGAGACGCTAGCACGAGACGCCTAAGCGTCAGCTGACCCGCAGAGCGGAGACGCTAGTGCTGGTACAGTGTCTGATGCTGAGTTAAATACTTACCTTAGGTGCTTAAGGGAGTATGTGCTTGGTGGTCGTCTTCCTAATAGTGAAAAAAGGGATTTTTTTTTTTTGGGGGGGGATGCTGCTTCAACACTATATAGTGCTTAGTGACGCGGTAGGGTTGGAACACACCGCAGTGGATTATATATATAGAGACTGCAGAGCAGGCTCCACACACACACGGTCTAACCAGAGGCAAGACCGAGGCTGCAATGCATGCGTGGCCAAAGGCCAATGCAACGTGCGTCCTAAACTATATATATATATATATATATATATATATATAACAAATATATAATTTATTACAAAAAACCCAAAACACAACAATAATTGTGAAATAATTATAGTAATAAGGAAAGACGAAGACCACGAGAGTAAACAAAAACGCGATGCCGAAGCAAAGCGTGAAGGAATATAAAATGTAATATAAATAATATACAAATCTATAAACCGAGTAAATAAAAATACTATAAAGAGTGCAAATGAAATAAACTCGGAGAAGGGGCAAAAACCAGCTTCTCAAGCCTAAGCTTAATGAGTACAGTCAGTCGACTAGCTCTAATGACCTACCGCTACCGATGCTGAAGACAAAAGAGGAAGAGAGTGTCTGCACACTGCATATAGTAAATTCCCAGGGTGGCGGGCTTACGTGCCAGCTCACGCAGAGGCCTATCGGCAGCTTTGCTATAAAGCTCAGCCAATCCCAACTGCCTGACGGCAATATCCCATACTTGTTGGTTACAAAGTCATTGTATGTATCTTGCTCTTATTGTATTACTTGTACTGTAACACTTGAAATGTATTTGCTTACGATTGTAAGTCGCCCTGGATAAGGATGTCTGCTAATAAATAAATAATAATAATAATAATGGTTATTTTCGACTTAAAAGGGAACTGAAAATATTGTTTGCTCTTTTTCTGTTTTTTTTCAACTGTGGTTTTGCAAAAATAAGTTCCGCCGTGCATTGTACAGTAAGAACATAAGAACATAAGAAAGTTTACAAACGAGAGGAGGCCATTCAGCCCATCTTGCTCGTTTGGTTGTTAGTAGCTTATTGATCCCAGAATCTCATCAAGCAACTTCTTGAAGGATCCCAGGATGTCAGCTTCAACAACATTACCGGGGAGTTGGTTCCAGACACTCACAATTCTCTGTGTAAAAAGTGTCTCCTATTTTCTGTTCTGAATGCCCCTTTATCTAATCTCCATTTGTGACCCCTGGTCCTTGTTTCTTTTTTCAGGTCAAAAAAGTCCCCTGGGTCAACATTGTCTGTACCTTTTAGGATTTTGAATGCTTGAATCAGATCACTGTGTAGTCTTCTTTGTTCAAGACTGAATAGATTCAATTCTTTTAGCCTGTCTGCATACGACATGCCTTTTAAACCCGGGATAAATCTGGTTGCTCTTCTTTGCACTCTTTCTAGAGCAGCAATATTCTTTTTGTAACGAGGTGACCAGAACTGAACACAATATTCTAGGTGAGGTCTTACTAATGCATTGTAAAGTTTTAACATTACTTCCCTTGATTTAAATTCAACACTTCTCACAATATGTCTGAGCATCTTGTTGGCCTTTTTTATAGCTTACCCACATTGTCTAGATGAAGATATTTCTGAGTCAACATAAACTCCTAGGTCTTTTTCACAGATTCCTTCTTCAATTTCAGTATCTCCCATATGGTATTTATAATGCACATTTTTATTGCCTGCATGTAGTAGTTTACACTTGTCTATTAAATGTCATTTGTCATTTGCCATGTGTCTGCCCAGTTCTGAATGCTGTCTAGATCATTTTGAATGACCTTTGCTGCAAATTTAACAAGTTTGCTTACTATACCAGAATCTAAATCATTAATGTAGATTAGGAATAGCAGAGGACCTAATACTGATCCCTGTGGTACACCACTGGTTACCTCGCTCCATTTTGAGGTTTCTCCTCTAATCAGTACTTTCTGTTTTCTACATGTTAACCACTCCCTAATCCATATGCATGCATTTCCTTGAATCCCTACTGCATTCAGTTTGAGAATTAATCTAAATAAACTATGTCGTATGCTTTGCAATTATCCATTGTCGATGTTGCATCCTAAAAAAAATCAAGCAGGTTAGTTAGACACGATCTCCCTTTCCTAAAACCATGCTGACTGTCTCCCAGGATATTGTTACCATATAGGTAATTTTCCATTTTGGATCTTATTATAGTTTCCATAAGTTTACACATAATAGAAGTTAGGCTTATTGGTCTGTAGTTACCTGGTTCGGTTTTGTCTACCTTTTTGTGGATCGGTATTACGTTTGCAATTTTCCAGTCTGTCGGTACAACCCCTGTGTCAAGAGACTGTTGCATGATCTTGGTTAGCGGTTTGTAAATAACTTCTTTCATTTCTTTGAGTACTATTGGGAGGATCTCATTCGGCCCAGGGGATTTGTTTATTTTAAGAGCTCCTAATCCCTTTAACACTTCGGCCTCTGTTATGCTAAAGTTATTTAAAACTGGATAGGAACAGGTCGACATGTGGGGCATGTTGTCCGTGTCCTCCTTTGTAAAAACCTGTGAAAAGTAATCATTTAATATATTTGCTATTTTTTTCTCTTCATCTTTGATTTTGCCATATGTATCTCTTAGACATTTTACTTCCTCCTTGAATGTTCTTTTGCTGTTATAATATTAGAAAACCTTTTTGGAACTGGTTTTAGCCCCCTTGCGAATGTTCATTTCTATCTCTCTCCTGGCCTTTCTAACTTCCTTTTTGACTTGCGTTTGCAAATGCAAGTACTCTTTCTGTGTACTTTGTTTGAAAGTACACAGAAAATGCTCTGTAAAGTGCCTTTTTTAAATTGAATATTTAGACTTTCTGTGGATGTTTTCTCTATTTTGCTCCAATCTACTTCTGTTAGTCTCTGTTTCATACCTTCATAGTTTGTTTTTTTAAAACTGTAAACCTTAGCTTTATTCATTACTTTTTGAGTTTTAAAAAGCACTTCAAATGAGACCATCTTGCGATCTCAGTTTGCCAATGGTTCTCTGACCTCTGTTTTAATTATTCTGTCTTCGTTATTTGAAAAGACTAAATCAAGGCATGCCTCCCCTCTAGTCGGTGCCTTGACAAATTGTGTTAGGAAGCAGTCATTTGTCATTTCCACCATTTCAATTTCGTCCGTCGTGCTCCCCACCGGGTTTTCCAATTTTATATGGGGGAAGTTGAAATCCCCCATTAGTATGGTTTCGCCTTTTCCACACGCATTTAGAAAGTCATTGTATAACAGATTATTTTGCTCGGCATCTGAATTTGGCGGTCTATAGCATGCTCCTATTATTATGCCCTTTGAATTTTTGTCCATTGTTCTGACCCATATTGATTCGGCGTTGTTTTCTTTGTCCAGATTTAACACCTAGGCTGCAAGACTATTTCTTTTGTATAGCG
The DNA here is from genome assembly GCF_902713425.1 of Acipenser ruthenus. Lineage (NCBI taxonomy): Eukaryota > Metazoa > Chordata > Actinopteri > Acipenseriformes > Acipenseridae > Acipenser > Acipenser ruthenus. The sequence continues at coordinate 50,515,784 of NC_081190.1, read as the reverse complement.
CTACCCCTCTGCCTCTTCTGTCCTGCCTGTATTTCCTATACAGTGTATCTCCACTAATATTATATTTGTCTCTATCACTCTCAGACAACCAAGTTTCTGTAACACCTATCACATTGTAGTTACTTGTTAGTGCAGTAGCTTCAAGTTCTAACATTTTGTTTCTGAGACTTCTAGCATTTAGATAAATACATTTAATGGAGTTGCTGCCTTTGTTTTGATGTGGTCTCCCTTCTGTTTTTTTTTGTCTTCTCCCCCTTCCTCTCTAGTTTAAATGCTTCTGGACCTCCTCAAGGATCCTTTCTCCGAGTAGATTGGTTCCCTTTTTGTTTATGTGCAGTCCGTCCCGCCTATATAGATAATACTTGTTGTAGAATGTGCTCCAATGTTCAAGAAAGATGAAGCCTAGCTCTCTGAATTTGTTTTGCAGGGATCTTGGCCTGTCTCTTCCAATGTTGTTTGTACCGATGTGGACGACTACTACCGGGTCGTCTCCTGTTCGTTCTAGGAGTCTGTCCACGTTCTCAGTGATGTGCGTGACAGAGGCTCCTTGAAGGCAGCACACTGTTGTAGTACTATATAACTGCATGGTAAAAAAATTCTCAACAGCCAATCAGCGTGCAGCATCCAAACATTCAGTTTTATAAATAAAGATTATAGCTGGAGATTCGTAGCTCCAACTGTGCTGGTACCTTATGGATGTATTGTAACTTCAAAGATTATTAATTCACACAAATCAATTTCTGTTGCAATTATCAATTTAAAAATAAAACAATCAAGTTTTTTTCCCCCTCTTGGTAAAATCATGTTTTGAAAAGTAAACTAGAACCATTCTTAAAACTCCAATTTTAAAATAACTTTGCTCACAGAAACATTGCATTAAAACAAATAAAGGTAAGTCTATGTATTATAGTGTTTTTTTATGTGCTTACTGTGCTTGTGTGGTCCACCAAGATAAAAAAAAAAATTGACACCTGGCAGAGAGATTCAGCAAGGTTAGTTCTACCGGGCAAGTCAGAAAAAACATCTTTGAACTCCTCAGTTAACTTATACAGCTCTCATTGCTGATCTGGAAGTAACTGTTCCCCCTAGGGGTCTCTAGACAGGGGTCTAAATCATCCTCTACTTCGCCTGGGGCTATAAATTACGGGGATCGGGCAGTCTAACTTCATCTCTAAGTAGGAGCACATGCTGCACTACATTTTTGGACAAGCCTTTGTGCTCCTCCCACCCTTCTCTCAACAGATAGAGGATGCCGCGAGGCTGTCTGCCGTACAAGAGCACGAAGGGGGAGAACCCTGTGGAACTCTGCGGCACCTCTCTCACTGCAAAAAGGAGGTAGGGGAGAAGCAATGCCCAATGTTTTTGCTCTTGGTTCACAAATCGTCTCAGCATCTGTTTTAACCATATACTGCCTATGGGGAATGACCATATTTGGTCATGAATATGAACACTTTCTGTTCAAGTGCTTGTAGTTTTGGAACATTAAATCAGAAATTAAAACCCAATACTCCTACAGAAAGGCATGAAGTAGATCTTTCCAGTGATGTAGTTTATTTTGTTGTGGGGTGATTTCTTTTTTTTTTCATATGAGCTACACCTCCCAAAAAATGTAAATATATTGAACAGTTGCAGAGCTAGATAAGCTTTTACAATGCATAGTATTTTACAAAAATCAACCTCCGAAATGGCAAAGGCAGACCAGGGTTAAGACTTGCCAAAAAGTGAGATTGGAAACATTATTGCCTTGTTTGAGGTACAGTTATATTTCAGTATAAAAACAAAGAAACAACACACAAGTTATCAAGTAATTAAAAAAAAAAAGCATATTACAAATAAAACTTTGATATTAAAAATTATTTGGGAGGGAGAGATACAAAAAAAAAACTTCCATATTGTGCTGTATTTATTTATCTTCAAAACTACCCTGCAGTTGAAGTGCTGGGCTGGGGCTCCTCCAGATCACTCTCCTCCTCATCATCCTCCTGCAGCAGCTCTTCATCAAGAAGGTCCTCCACCATGCCTTTGATCTCCTCCTCAGTCAGGGCCCTCCTCCTCTTCATTGACTGAACCAGATGCAAGAGCCGATTGTCTCCATCCATTTTCTGGCTTACACACACCCACATAAAACATTAAAATAAATTCCAATTATTATTATTATTATTATTATAACAATATTAATAATAATAAGATTCTCCATCCTTTTTCACACACAGAAAAAAGTAAACCAATAATAAAATACATGACTAAATAATAATAATAATAATAATAATAATGACTACAGCTAAATGTCTTTGTTCTTTACATAGGCTACATACACAAAGTAAAAATAAAAAATAAATCAATAATAAAAATAAAAAAACGAGAATTATTCCTCCTTTTACACATCGAATAAATAAATATTAAGTTAAGAAAATAATAATAATTGCATAGCTAAATAATAACGACTACAGATAAATAATGAATCGACTAGAAAAAGTAAAAAAAGAATTAGCTAAGACGTACACAAACACCTAACTTTTGGCATCACATGCGATAGACCTATTTAGTTTTGCCTTCTCTCCTGAGGAGAAACAAGTTAAATGAATGGAAAAACAAGTCTAAAATAAAAACGTATATGTGAAACTAAGAAAGGTGTTTTTAAAAAAAAAAAAAAAACGTGATGTTGGTGCGGTAATTACTCTTGTCTGCAGTCATAAAAGTTAGCCCTGTCCAGCAAGCAAGCTTGCACACACACACACGACACAGCGAAAAAAAAAAAAAAAAAACACTGCAGATGTACTCGGCACAAAAAAACCAAATATGGCTAATTAGCTGCAGTACTTACCGTTTAGATAATATGTAGATTAGCACTCGTGGAGTCTGCTGTGCACTCAGTCGTAATGGCGCTGGCAGAGACTCGTCCTTGTAATCAAAATATCATCTGTCCCACCCACCCTAAACCAATGGTATCATGACAAGCCCCGTAGTCATGGCTATGACCCACACTTTAAAAAAACAAAATTGATGGTTGGACGGCTGAGATATGACGTGTTTTGTCATTGTAACAAAAGTTACGAAATTACAGTGCATCGGCAGTAAAGGGTTAAGGTCCGATTAAAACGCTCCACCAAACCATCTGTCTGTGGATGATAAACAGATGTCCTGATGGGACGTATTTTTAAGATTTTATAAACTTGCTGTAACGTGTTAGACAGAAAGTTAGTTCCATGATCAGTCAAGAATTTCTTGGGGATCCCAACTCTAGCCATAATCTGCACTAGTTCTTTCGCTATTGAAGCTGCACTAGTGGACCTCAAATGGAACTGCCTCCAGGTATCGCGTTGCATAATCTACCACCACTAATATATGTGTATACCCAGAATCAGAAGGTAACAAAGGGCCTACTATGTCCATTGCAATTCGTTCAAAGGGAATGGAAATAATTGGCAGTGAGACCAAAGGTGCGGGGCGCACTCGACCCAGCACTACTCTCTGGCAGTCTGGGCATGTGGCTCCCCAGCGCCGTGCACCACTATGGGGCACAGAATAACCAGGTGTGGTAGCCTTTCTCACCCCTACTACTAAGTGAAGTTTTATCAGTCCTACCGACAAGTATACTTTTAATATGGGGTATGCCGCCGTGTCTCCATGGATACAGGAGATAGCCACCTGGCCTTGTGGCTGCCACGACTCCACCCAAGAGAGCTGTCCCGTTTGAGGTCTAATCACACCCTTTGTCCACTAATGCATGGGTTTTCACATACCCTAAAACCACATGGGTCGGGCCCTCCTGACCATTTCCCCTCACTTACCCGCTTCTGAAGCCCAATTGCAAGCTGCCACATCACACTCCATTGTAGATGGGCATGACCTGGCCTGGTGTCACGGCTGGTGGCATCTAAAACAGGTAGGGAGGAAGGCAACAGCCCCTGTGCCATGCCTGTGGTACTAGTCAACAAGAAGAACGGGAGCCTGCGCTTCTGTGTCGACTACCACTGATTAAACACAGTCACCAGGAAGGACTCCTACCGACTCCCTCGCATCGATGAGTCACTGGACCTCATCGCGAGGTCCTCCTGGTTCAGCTCCACTGACCTGTGGGGCGGTGTCAGGATGTGCGTGGTAAAGTGCAGAAAGGGAATGTCCACACCAAGTTCAGACGAAAAAAATATGCTTTATTATTTTAAAAAGCCATTGGTCAAAATAATAAAAGTAACCCCTGCTAACAACAATGGTACCAGGGGAAAAAAGACAACAGTCTTCAAACAAAAATGCAATAACTAATCTGGCACAGCGGTGCCACCTGGATCCCTCCGTACACGAAAAGCTGTGCTCTCAACACCAGGTTACGGTGTGGTGCTGTGCTGGGCTGTGTAGTGCAGTGGATAGTGTCCTGGATCCTTTTGCTGGCTGTATAGCTGCAGTTGCCCTGTCAATCCCCTGCAACAAAAACAAACACAGCGCTCCGGCGCATCATCAGTCAGCAACGTAAGGGTCATGCTCACGCAGCTGTACCCCTTTTGTGCTGCCAAACTCCACCACGTAATCAACCTGGCGCCCCGTCTTATCCAATCGCTACGCGGCCCCCAGCTGATCAGGATGGATTTGTTTAGCAGCACTGCAGCCACATACTCTCCCCAAGATGTCCAACTTCCTGTTTCGCTGTAACACAGAGTTCAGTCATCTCAGAGACGGCGTAACACTAACCTTACCAAACGTCCTTCCTGGTCGGGAGGCATACTTACAGCTCAGATTCCTTCTCTCTCGATCACAGGCGGCTATTGGCAAGTGGAGCTCGCCCCCAACGCCAAACCAAAGACCGCATTCTCCACCGGACAGGGCCTCTGGAAGGTCAAGGTCATGCCATTCAGGTTGTGCAACGCCCTGGCCACATCCGAGCTGTTGATGGAGCAGGTACTGGATGGCATCCCCAGACAGGCAAGTGTGGTGTACATAGACGCTGCGACTGAACCCCGATAAGTGCCACCTGTTCAGGTGGAAGACCACCTTCCTCGGCCACCAGGTTAGCGAAGAGGGCATCACCAACGAACTGGGGAAAATCTCTGCTGTGCAGCAGAGGCCCACTCTGGCAAACACAAGGCAAGTCTGCAGCATCCTGGGCCTCGGGTCCTATTACAGGAATTTGTGCAAGGGTTCGCCACCATTGCCAGCTCCCTGCACTGCCTCCTGGACAAAAAACAGCATTTTCAGTGGGCTGCCAAACACGAGGCCGCCTTCTCCCTACTGCGCCAGGCTCTGCCCAGCACTCCTGTGCTCACAGCCCCATCCACAACAGGCCCCTTGACCCTGGATACAAATGAAGGGATCGGCGCAGTATTGTCCCAAGTCACACCTGAAGGTGGAGAGAGTGTTGGCCTGCTTCAGCCGTGCCCTTAGCAAAGTAGAGCGCAATTACTGTGTGACGTGAAGGAAGCTATTGGTGGTAGTCAAAGCCATCAAGCACTACCCTACCTCTGTGGTCGCCGGTTTGTGCTCCGCACTGCTCACGCCGCACTGCAGTGGTTGCTGCGGTTCAGGGAACCCGAGGGGCAGGTGGCCCGCTGGCTTGAAGCGCTCCAGTCATAGGAGTTGGACATCCAGCTCCGGGAGGCGTGAAGCATGGCAATGCTAATGCCCTATCCAGGCGACTGTGCAGTGAGGTGGGGTGTGTGTATTTTGATTGCCAAGAAGCCAGGGACAGACAGGCACTGGGAAAGGAGGGCGACACGGTGACCATGACAGAAGTACAACTCCTGTCCCCCGCTGAGTGGCAGGACCAGCAGAGACAGGACCCAGAGCTCAGCCTCCTCATATGATGGAAACAGGAGGACCGGCACCCCGACTGGGCTAAAGCAGCCCTACTCTCGTAGGATTGTGGTTCCAATGGACCACCATGGAACTGCGGGGAGGCATCCTGCAACAGCAAGTTCCATCCACAGGCGAGGCCCACCTGCAACTAGTGGTGCCTGCCTCACTCTGGCACGTCGTACTCCAAGCTAACCACGGTGCGCCAGGTGTAGGGCACTTCCGTGACTGATACTACTGGGGATGCTGCCGCCGCGATGTCAAGAAAGGCCCTGGCGAACAGTCACACGCCTCTCTGCAGCAATACCAGGTCGGGGAGCCAATGGAGAGGGTGGCCATCGACGTTATGGGCCCTTTCCCCACCTCTGACAGCGGGACCGGTTCATTTTGGCAGTTGTAGACTACTTCACCAAGTGGCCAAACCAGGAGGTGCAGACGGTGGTGGATGTGCTCATTGGCAGGCTCTTCTCCCAGTTCAGGGTTCCCCAGGAGCTTCACCGAGATCAAGGGCAGAATTTTGAGAGCAAGGTCTTCGGTGATGTCTGCAAGTGGCTGGGTATCAGCAAGACCTGCACCACCACCCTTCACCCCCAAAGTGAAGGCCTAGTTGAGCACTTTAACTGCACGCTCAGCACCCAACTAGCCATCGCCACCAGTGAGCACCAGCGGGACTGGGACCTCCACTTGCCGTTAATCTTGTTGGCTTGCCGCACTGCCGTGCAGGAGTCCACTCGCTGTACCCGAGTCCACTCGCTGTACCCCTGCCCTGTTAATGATGGGGCGGGAGCTGTGGACGCCAGCAGAGATCCCGTATGGGCGACTGTCGAAGGAAAAGGGGCCACCGGGAATGGAGTATGCCCAGCGCTTGCAAGATTGCCTGGACAGCGCTCACGCTTTTACCAGGGAACAGCTTCAGGCTACGGGGATCCAACAGCGACGGAACCACGACCTACGAGATAGAAGACATCACTTTCAGCCTGGGGAGCTAGTGTGGGTTTACAACCCCAGCCGAAAGGCATGACGGTCTCACAAATTAGACATTTTCTGGATGGGACCTTGTACAGTACTGCAACAGGTGGGTGAGGCAATCTACCGGGTGCAACTCTGCATCCAGAATTGGAAGGTTGTGCTCCATGGTCGCACATGATCAGGCTCATGATCACCTCGCCCCCTATCATGGGCCAGAGTCCACGGAGAGACCCCCTTCGACCCCACCACCAAATCCCCCTAGTTCGCCAATGGCACTGCCCTCCGCCACCAGTTCGGGACCTGCAAAGGACTCTCCCCAAGGCGAGGCACAACAATCATGCTGGCTGTCTACTTGGTACCGGAACTTTGTGTCCATCGCCGTCCAATCCAGTTGGGCAATCGAACCATGCTGATTCAGAGCGCCTTGCGCTACAGTCACTTGGGGCGGTAGGGGTTTGCTTTGGAAACATGGAATCGCATTGCATTGCTTGCCAGCTGCGCCCTGACTGTGTTGCCACCGCCGCTGTTGTTGCAAAACCTGTGCCAGATCACAGAGACGTCAGCGGGGCTGGTGTCACTCCAACTGTGGAACTGGACTCTTGGGCATTGCACCCTGCTGTCTTTTTGGGGGCAAAAAGAGGCTGAGGTGGGGGCAATGTAGTGATCCATGCATTGGTGTTTATGTACTGTGTTTATATTACTTTGTATGTTACTTTTTAGTAGAATTGTACTTATAATTTTAACTAATGGTAACTGAACAAAATATATCTATTGTAATTTCAGATAACAATTATTTTGTAATTGTAATTCTAATTGACCCCAGGTGTAGTTGTAAGAACACCTTTGTACAGATCCATCTCTTCAACACATTTTCTAATTTCTCTCTTTAGAATACACAGTATGCAACATAGAACTGCAGACCAACTGGACATTTTCATTGTATCAGCTGTTCAAAGACACTGATAAGGCAGGACATAATAAAACACCTTTCAGTATGCCATCAAAAGCAGGCTCAGGGAGAGGCTCAAACCCAACCTAATGGTCCATCCCTGGAACCTTCCACAACCCACAGCACACCCACATTGCAGTTACAGGCACCCTGTCATGTACAAGAGGTCACCTCTGGTTCTTTTAAGGCCACACATTTATATCAGGGAAAAATTGTAAATGTGCTTTGCCCAGGCGTCCCAGAATGGCTCACCTCTTAAAAGCACTGCCGTGCGGCATGCAGGGTGAGTCATATAACCAGAGTTCAAATCCTGGTTGTGTGAGGCAGCCGGTCTTCGCTGGGGATTCCGTGGGGGCACTGCATTGGCTTTGGCTGGAGTTGGGATCCAGCTTAGACTGTTTCTCTTTACCGCTCTGTGGCGACCCAGAGAGAAGATTGGCCCGTGGGATCGGAGGACACCCACTGAGCCTCCGGTCCCTGAGCTGTGTGGGGAATCGCCGCAGTGAAGGAGAAACAATAATAATAATTGGCATTCCATATTGGGAGAAAATCGGGGGTAAAATAATTGGAGATTCTAAAATTAAAAAAAAAAAAAGTAGATGTGCTGTGCCTACAATGACACATCCAGAGAAAACACATGGACACAAGTTTGAAAGACATAAGTTATGTCAAATCTCCCCAGCCAGTGTCTTGATGAAGTAAAAGGAATATTTGCTGTTGGCAAATCATTTTATGGTCCATGTGTGCCACTTCATGTACAGAAAAAAACTTGCGGCATGAATCATCAGATTTTGTGCGAATTGGATGAATGTTGGCAAAACCAAGCATTTGTTATTAGGAGAGGTTTGAGGACATTCCAGTGCAACCATGTGAGATCTTTGGACTGCTGCACCTCTGACGCAATCACCGAAGTTTTAAAGGAGGAGGTTCTGACTCAAATGATCCAAAGAAAGTGGATTAGTGAAAACCGAAAAAGGGTGTCTAAAACGCCAAAAAGTTCCATCAATCAGGGTGAATTTAGGACACTTAACAGGGAAACTATTTTTCATAACACTGGGACTGCCTTTTTATTTTCAATGAGAGGATGCCTTTTTTAATTTTGAAATGTATATAAAATGTTCAATAAAGTTTTCCACTTTGAATTACATTTTTAATTTACTTGTTTGTTAAACTGCCACAGATTTGTTTTGAACAACTTGACCTTCCAGTCCTTATCAATGACTCAAAGGAATAGATTGCAAGATCTGCTTCTGGGGATCCCCTGGTCTGGTGCATTGATGGAAGAGTCCTCAGCATCCTGTTCTTCAAAGGATCAATAAAGTTTTATAATATTTTCCACACCCACATATACCTGGAGTCTCATTTAATCTTTTTTTTTTTATTCTACTAGATTTAATTGAGAACATTTCATTATGGAAATAATTTAATATACTAAGCCTTCAGGAGTTGAAAATATAAAAATATCTGCAAGTATTGTATGCACTTGGAGATCTCTGTGTGTATATATATATATATATATATATATATATATATATATATATATATATATATATATATATATATATATATATATGTGTGTGTTCCTCATTTTATACTTGGAAAATAATTAAGGGGGAAAAAAGTATATTTAACATTACAATGTTGCTTAGCCTACAAAATATATTTCCATTTGGGTGAATGAGAATAATATAATATATAAAAAATGTGTGTGTTTGAAACTATCCGTGGAATTATTTATTCATTTTATTGTTTACTTCGTTGTTTATGAAATGATCGTGGGGGACGTCGTTAGGAGCTGCTCACACACGACTACAGAGCTGGAGCTACACGGCTGGAGTCTCCGGTCTGCAGAGACACTCTGTGGAAAGTTCAGCAAGGGGCAGAATTCGGCACGACAGGGGGAACAATCTGTCTGCAGCATCATTATCATAGTGCCAAAACAACTATTATAATTATACAATTTTTACAATTTTAAACCTTAAAAAATGAACCTCTGGAACCTCCAAATAAAAAAAATCTGGATGTCAAAATAGAAGGAAAAGACTACAAAAAAACGAAGATCTAAAAAACCTTGATCAAGCTTATCAGGTTATCTCCAGATGCAAGTGAAAGAAGAACAATCAGTAAACTGATACCATTTCACAAAGAAAGTCTTTTGTTAATTTGACTGAACTTAATTTAGCCTGGCCAAATTCACTACTGTAAGCACACTGTCAAATGTTCTATATACTATTTTAAAATGATTATTTCTGTAATAATGTGTGTGTTCTGTTTTCTGTTAATTGTGTACTAAGTAGGTGTTGCAATTTGTATGGGGAAATGGGTTTATTGTGTATCGTTTTGGAGTTGATTTGTTTGATTGAATTATTGTTTTACAGACGGGCGCTCGATTGAGACTTGCTGACTGCTAGGCATGGTTGAGGGGAAGGACAGCAAGTGATTGGCTGTGCTGGACCTCAAATCAGCAGGTGGGTGGGTCTTGACCGAGTGTCCGTCAGTTTAAAAGCATCCGCGGGAGATGGCTTGGGGCGACTGCAACTCCATGCCAGAGGGCAGTGGCGTATACTCGGGAGGAGAGGGTCCGCTCTACAGGAACGACAGCTACGCAACCCTGACTGCAAGCGGTGTTTGTGAAGGCAATGCCCAGCCAAGGCCATATGAAGCATCACGAGTCGTTGTATGAATACCGGCTCATCAGTAGGTTAGTTTAGGGGATAGTGATCCCATGTGTATAGCGAGGGTTACATAGTGTAGCCGGTTCCTGGAGCAGGACGCCTCGTTTATAAGGCTAGCACTCTTATTTGTTGTTTTTGTACTGTTTTATTTTGCCTTTTGTACAGCTTGCTTTATGTGTCCTCTGTGCGTTACCATGGCTGGTAACATCACATGACCACCTTTACTTTTGTTTCTATTTGTATAAATAAATCCTGCCCGCCTGTGCCAGCGTTTCAGCTCCACCTCCCAATGTCTCTCTGTTGCTTGAACAGCGGTGACCCACACACGTGACATGAGACCCTGTCACAGTAGGCTACAGTAAAAAAGAAAATGTGCTAAAATCAGTTAGTTTTAATTAAAAATAATCTTTTACTATTTTCCCACTGTACAGTAATGTGTAAAATGCAGCAGCATGATTTATTTTGTGTTACCAGTAGGCTAAAGTAAAAAAAGTGCGCTATAGGTATTGATTTGATTTTACTACTGTATAGGCCTACTGTGCAAATTTATTACACTTTTTTTTTTTTTTTTTAATCTGACAGCTTATGTCTCTTATGTCACATGTCTGGTTTAGTGAGGGACTGCTAATTATGAAAATCTTTTTCATAGAAAAATATTTTTGATTTGGGGGTAAAGAAGGGGGAGCCCACTGTAGGTCCATTGCGCGTGGCCCACAAAAACCAGGCACTGGCCTTTGTTATATGTTTGCAAACTATTAAACTATTTGAAAGATCTCGATAGAAAAGAAAGTGCATGTAATACCATCACAGTTAAAGAGAGAAATGTATAAAAGAATACATCGAGAGTATAATATATATATATATATATATATATATATATATATATATATATATATATATATATATATATATATAAATGTGTATCGGTTTAAAAAAAAATAAGCAAAACTTAAATATGTTAAATAAGTTCACTGGTAATTCTGTAATGATTGATATAGTAAAGTCAGACATGGTTAGATAAACTAAATTACAAATTAATAATATACACTGTTTAAATTATAAACTGGAACATTTAATGGTTAAATTCTGCTATCATTAAAGTACATTTTGTACCAAAATCTATTTTTGCTTTTATGAAAGGAATGGAACAGAAATGTTATTGAGTAATGTAAAGCTGCCATTTTTAGGTTCAGAAAAAAACTGATGCTGTTAATCACTTTGGGGATGGTATATGCTGCCATCTACAGGTTACTTTATATACTTTAAAGAGATACTGCACTAATTCCACATTAGTACAATTCATTTGTAAATCTTTTACAGTATGTAATACTGAATTGATTACATTTGTATTTTGTTGTTTTGTTACAAAACAATAGCAACAATAACCAATAATAATAAAAGAAAAAGAACAAGACAGTGTTTAAAACAAATACTGCTTGACTTAAAACAATTTCTTCTCATATAACATAGAATACAGTCAGCACTCATATCCAACCCTATAACATTTTTACTTCAGTGCCGGTTAAATGACTGACGCCTATCTGATTATTTAATTTGTTCCAACAATGCCAGTTTCCAGAATTAAAACAGTATCCAAAGTCAGTATTTAAAATTGCAGAATATAGTGCTCGATAAGGCCCTAATGCAGGGGCGCCGGAACCGGGAGGGCCAGGGGGCCATGGCCCTTGCACTTTTAAAAGTGGGAGGGCCAGGTCCCACCACTTGTTAACAAAATAAATATGTGTGCTGTGGTAAAACATATCATAGTCAATATCCTCAGAGCAATAAACTAAGCCTTTACTTCCGCCACACTGTACGCAAAGGATCCCAGTATGTAGAGTTCACGCAAGGTCTGACATATAATGGTCCTTTGCGCACAGCGTAACACATCACTCATTGAATAGTGTGTTAGACCTAAAAATCTGTATGATCGTTAGAGTAAGACAAGCCGCCATGAACAAAAAGGGAGAAAACCCCCCCAGTAAAAAACAAAAGTTGACACAGTCTAAATTTAATTTTTTTGGTACATCTCCATCATCAGCAGCAAGTAATGTGAGCTCCGAGTCCGACACGGGCTGTTGCTGTTCAAAGTCTTCAGCTTCAGCGTGTGACAGTGAGACAGAATCAACCATAACTAGACCAACTTCTCTGCATCAAGATTTTCAAGGAAAACCGGTGGATGGTGGGTCGGGCGAGATAGAATGTAATTCAATGTGCTGCTGTATCAACAACTCCGGTAAGGGCATTCAACTAATAGTACCTAAAAAAGATACAGCAAGATTGTATGGAAAAGGAGAAAAGAAATTTTGACAGAGAGACATGTGCTCTATGTTTTCACAAGTTGATATCCTTTTAAGGATCTACCTTACTATCCCAATGTGTAATGCTCCGACGGTTGAAAACATACCTACGATCAACCATGACTGAAAAGCGTCTGAACCACCTGCTCTTCCTTCACATTCATAGGAGGTCCAGAAGCATTTAAACTAGAAAGGAAGGGGGGTGAAAACAAAAAAAACAGAAGGGAGACCACATCAACACAAAGGCAACAGCTCACGTAAGACAGCTATTAAATGTATTTATCTTAATGCTAGAAGTCTCAGAAACAAAATGTTAGAACTTGAAGCTACTGCACAAACAAGTAACTACGATGTGATAGGTGTTACAGAAACTTGGTTGTCTCAGAGTGATGGAGATGAATATAATGTTAGTGGGTACACACTGTATAGGAAAGACAGGCAGGACAAAAGAGGCGGAGGGGTAGCGCTATACATAAGAAATAGTCTTGAAGCCCAGGTGTTAAATATGGACAAAGAAAACAACGCCGACTCAATATGTGTCAGAATAATGGACAAAAATTCAAAGGGCATAATAATAGGAGCATTCTATAGATCGCCAAATTCAGACGCCGAGCAAAATAATCTGTTATACAATGACATTAGAAATGCGTGTAGAAAAGGAGAAGCCATACTAATGGGGGATTTCAACTTCCCCCATATAAAATGGGAAAACCCGGTGGGGAGCATGACGGATGAAATTGAAATGGTGGAAATGACAAATGACTGCTACCTAATGCAATTTGTCAAGGCAACGACTAGAGGGGAGGCATGTCTTGATTTAGTCTTATCAAATAACGAAGACAGAATAACTAAAACAGAGGTCAGAGAGCCATTGGCAAACTCAGGCCACAACATGGTCTCATTTGAAGTGCTTTTTAAAACTCCAAAAGTAATGACTAAAGCTAAGGTTTACAATTTTAGAAAAACTAACTATGAAGGTATGAACAGACTAACAGAAGTAGATTGGAGTAAAATAGAGAAAACATCCACAGAAAAAGGATGGCTGTTTTTTAAAAAAATGTAGTACTAGAGGCGCAAAACAATGACATCCCAAAAGTAGACAAATCTAAACCTAAAACAAAATGGCCAAAATGGTTTAATAGATTAATTAAAAAAAAAAATATTCAGCAAAAAAGGCACTTTACAGAGCGTTTAAAAGGGACCAAAAACAAAGTACACAGAAAGAGTACTTGGAACTGCAAACACAAGTCAAAAAGGAAGTTAGAAAGGCCAAGAGAGAGATAGAAATCAACATTGCTAAGGGGGCTAAAACCAATTCCAAAATGTTTTTCCAATATTATAACAGCAAGAGAACATTCAAAGAGGAGGTTAAATGTCTAAGAGACACAACTGGCAAAATCATAGATGAAGAAAAAATAATATCAAATATATTAAATGATTACTTTTCACACGTTTTTACAAGGAGGACACGGACAACATGCCCCACATGTCGACCTGTTCCTATCCAGTTTTAAATAACTTTAGCATAACAGATGCCAAAGTGTTAAAGGGATTAGGGAGCTCTTAAAATAAACAAATCCCCTGGGCCGGATGAGATCCTCCCAATAGTACTCAAAGAAATGAGAGAAGTTATTTACAAACCGCTAACCAAGATCATGCAACAGTCTCTTGACACAGGGGTTGTACCGACAGACTGGAAAATTGCAAACGTAATACCAATCCACAAAAAGGGAGACAAAACCGAACCAGGTAACTACAGACCAATAAGCCTGACTTCTATTATATGTAAACTTATGGAAACTATAATAAGATCCAAAATGGAAAATTACCTATATGGTAACAATATCCTGGGAGACAGTCAGCATGGTTTTAGGAAAGGGAGATTTTTTGATTTTTTTTGAGGATGCAACATCGACAATGGATAATTGCAAAGCATACAACATGATTTATTTAGATTTCCAGAAAGCTTTTGACAAAGTCCTGCATAAAAGATTAATTCTCAAACTGAAAACAGTAGGGATTCAAGGAAATGCATGCACATGGATTAGGAAGTGGTTAACATGTAGAAAACAGAAAGTACTGATTAGAGGAGAAACCTCAAAATGGAGCGAGGTAACCAGTGGTGTACCACAGGGATCAGTATTAGGTCCTCTGCTATTCCTAATCTACATTAATGACTTAGATTGTGGTATAGTAAGGAAACTTGTTAAATTTGCAGGACACAAAATAGGAGGAGTGGCAAACACTGTTGCAGCAGCAAAGGTCATTCAAAATGATCTACACAGCATTCAGAACTGGGCAGACACATGGCAAATGACATTTAATAGAGAAAAGTGTAAAGTACTGCACGCAGGCAATACAAATGTGCATTATAAATACCATATGGGAGATACTGAAATTGAAGAAGGGAACTATGAAAAAGACCTAGGAGTTTATGTTGACTCAGAAATGTCTTCATCTAGACAATGTGGGGAAGCTATAAAAAAGTCCAACAAGATGCTCGGATATATTGTGAGAAGTGTTGAATTTAAATCAAGGGAGGTAATGTTTAAACTAAACAATGCATTAGTAAGACCTCACCTAGAATATTGTGTTCACTTCTGGTCACCTCGTTACAAAAAGGATATTGCTGCTCTAGAAAGAGTGCAAAGAAGAGCAACCAGAATTATCCCGGGTTGAAAAGGAAACTGAATAGATTCAATTCTTTTTTTTAGTGGTGCACAATCTGCTCTTGTAATTCAAATGCCTTGCATTCAATTCTGAGTCAGTGGTTGCAGTTACTGTAATTAATAAAATACTTAGGGATGAACTATAGTGTCCCTGGACTAGATATTATAAACAAGTGTTATTTGCACAAGTTAAACCCTCTTAGTCCCTTAGTATGAATATACTTTACCTTGTGCGTTAAAGCATTTTAAAGAAAATCAAAACAGAAGTGCATTCTCTTTAACATTAGTGTTCTTCAGTTTTTAAGTAATCCATCTCATTATTAAAGTGTAGCAAAATGTATAATTAATTTATAATTACACTACAAGTGATAAAGCAGTGGATCTAGTTAACAATCCAAACAATCACGGATCTTGATAACACTACATTTATTATTATTATTATTATTATTATTATGCAGGTAGAAATTGGCATAATTTGGATCTGACTATGAAGGATCTGTCACATGGGCACAAAACTACCAAAAAATACCTGTCATCTTGTTACTTGGTACTGTACTATACAGTTTTTTTTCAAATTGTGCGTACAAGTTTATAATGTTACCAATTGTATGTAAAAATAATGTGTAAAAAATAATGTAATTGTATGTAGAAATAATGTGATCACTTTTCAACAATTGTAAGTTGCCCAGGATAAGGGAGTCTGCTAAGAAATAAATAAATAAATAAATAAATAAATAAATAAATAATTAATAATAATAATAATAATAATAATAATAATACCATATTATGAAGATAACATGTGCGTATGCACATTTTGTTAATTGTTTATTGTTTAATTATTACCCGCACCTGGTATCTATTGTAAATTTAATGCCAGGTGCAGGGTATTTAAGACGTGCATCTTGTCTGTACATGACTGCTGAGTAGAAGGAGACAGAAGGTGTGCTCTGTTTCCGAGCAGTCAAAAGAAAAGTGCGGTGATTTGTGTTTGTGTGACAGGTAAACGGCTTAGCCGTCCTGCGAGTTAGTCAGGGATTTACCTGTGTAGTTAGCGCTCCAAACGGAGCTAGCTGTTTATTTTGTTTGTGCTTTATTTTGTGTATTAAAAATAGCGAGTCAGCACTTAAAGTCCATTTCTTGTGTCCTGGGTCTGCTTTGAAAGGGGCAAACGAACGACCGTGAGTGCCGGCCGGGTTACAATATATATATATATATATATATATATATTACACACCAGTGGCGTGCCGTGACAAAATGGACTGGGGTAGCAGAGTCGTTGACCTCCTAATGGAGTCAGACTCACTCAGAGAGAGATATTGTGCCTGATGGCTCTGGTAGTAAATATGTACCGAGTGACTCTTCCTCCAGTGAGAAATCCCAGCAGTAGTGAGCCCCTACCAGAACAGGGACTGTAGGTCCTGGACCAAGGGGTGGTGGATTTCAGCCACTCTATGATTGGATCCCCCTAACAACATCCAGCCTCAAATTACACATTTTTTCTGGCACACCAGGTACCAGGGTGAACACAAATGGATTGACCCCAATTGACATCTTCTAGTTGTTCATCACTGATGACTTTTTTGAGTACTTGGTTATTCAAACCAATTTGTATGCCCAGCAATACATGGCACAATATGGGGAAAACCTGGGGCGATATTCTAGGGTGCGCAAATGGGTCCCTACTAATCTAATTGAAATGAAAAAGTTCTGGGGTTTATCCCTTCTGATGGGACTGGTGAAAAAACCTAGAATTGATTTATATTGGTCCACCGACCCTGTTCACGCTTGCCCAATTTTCCCTGCCACCATAAGCCAGGACAGGTTCCAATTAATTAAAAAAAATGTACACTATAATGACAATTCTAATGCTCTCCCAAGAAACCATCCTGAATTTGTGCTCCGTCCTGCGGATGAGATGTTAAATCAGCGTCCTATTGTAAGTGACTCTGCATATAATGCACAGTTCACAGCCTGCCTCTGTAAAGCGCTTTGTGATGGTGGTCCACTATGAAAGGCGCTATATAAAATTATTATTATTATTAGCCAGTCCGCAGCTCTGTACTAAATTTGACAGACTCTTCAAATTGCGTCCCCTTCTCGATCACCTACAGATTGAGACATATTCATCTGGCAAAAACAAATCTGTGGATGAATAGATGGAGTCCCTCCATCTATTCAAGGGGAGACTCATTTTTAAACAATATATTCCCATGAAACGTGCCTGTTATGGTATTAAACTGTACAAACTGTGTGAGAGCTCCACTGGGTACATCATCGGTTCAGAGTGAACACAGGGAAGGACTGCTGCCCCCCATGGTTGAAGACCACTGAGAATTGTGTGGGATATGGTTTTTCCCCTCCTAAATTTGGGCTACCATTTGTATGTAGACAACTTCTACACAGGAATCCATCTGTTTAGGGTTTTGTACACATCCCAAACAATGGCTTGTGGCACAATAAGACCAAACCGGAAGGGATTTCCCCATCAAGAGGCGTGGTGAAACTAGCTCTCGGCGCTGTGAGGAACTGCTGGCAATGAAAAACATAAAAAAGATGTGTACCTCCTCACCACCATTCACAATAAAGCCACGGTGGCAGTTTCTGTGCGAGGTCAGAACACTCACACAAATAAGCCTGAGTGTGTGCAGGACTACAATAGACACATGGGAGGTGTAGATAAGTTGGACCAAATGCTGGAGCCGTACAATGCTGCAAGGAAGACCATGGCATGGTATAAAAAACTCGGCATGTACATTGTCCAGATTTAATTATACAACAGCCATGTTGTGTACTGTACGGCTCCAGAAAACAAACTTACTTTCCTAGCCTTTCAACCTTCTGTCATCTCCAAACAGTAAGATTAGAGACAGTGGCTAGACTTACTGAACATCATTTTATATGTATGCTGCCACCATCTGGGAGTAAAGCAGGCCACAAAAAAGTGCCATGTATGTTCCTGCAAGGGCATGCGGAGGGATACGCCGTACTACTGTCTGCACTGTCCCTCTCAGCCAGGCCTCTGTTTGGAGGAGTGTTTTGAAAGGTACCACACAGTACATTATTTATTTCTTAGCAGACACCATTACATGAGTACTAGAAAGACTAAACCCCGGAACAAACCACCATGACCAGTAACAAATGTAAGAAAAGGTACTAAAAGTCACTTCTTGTCATGCAGCAACATTACCTTGTGGAAGGGGAAAGCTCCAAGTGACCTAGTCTCAGTCTAGGTCCTATAAACGCCTGACAAACTATAGAAAGGCGCACATATTTGGTATTTCTGAATTCAGGACACTCAGGGCAATTTTAACAGTTTCAAATATAAAGGGGAAAAGTGACTTTTACGATATGCAGTGACATTACCTCAAATTGCAGAAGGATTATGGGTAACACCCCATTGACATACAAGGTCATGTTACGCATTTATAAAATGTTTGAAAATTCTTGTGCAGTTTCAGAAAATACATACTTATATATACTTATCTTATTCTTTAGTGGCCATTTGAAATCAGAGTGGGTACAACAGACCATGGGTTGCGTTTTTCAAAGTGGCAAATTCAAAGTGGCCTGGTATCTGTCTAGAGCATGTAAATCCACCCAAAACCAATGAAAAGATTTACACATAGGCACAGGCACATCAAGTATCTTAAAAGTGTCTACATTCTTACACCAAACATTAGCATTTTAGGGACTAAATGTGATGCAGGTATAATATATTTTATGAAAAAGTTGCATTTTGTTTACAATAATAGCTGTATTTTTTAGTCACATGTCCAAATAAACCACAAAAACTTGGCACCAATAGAAGGGGTACTTGAAAAGGAACATAGTGTAATTTTGATGTAAGTCAGGAGAGTCCGAAATTCAAAAAATGCCTGTAGCACAGGGCGTTACAAGGGCCTCAGCAGAGAAGGTGTTAAACAAACAATAATGCAGTTAATATTTAGTTCAGTTTGATTCAGTTTGTCTGTGCAGTTGCAGTAGTCTATATGTCATTTAATTACAAAAAAACAGTTTTGTATTTACGGTAGTGTTTCTATTAAAATGTGCACGTCATGTCTAATTTAATTTAGCACTTGCGAATTACAAAAGACCAAAAAAAGAAATGATTGCTTCGTTTTAGACCCCCACTGCAGGTGTTAATAAGCAATACAGCCCGTCCAAACCTGTTTCAGTTTACTCTGTAAAAAGGCACGAGCATGCATAGACTTGCGTGTGTGGTACAGTAGGCAAGTGGCAACTGTAAAATGACTAAGAATTGCATGGGCCCAAAGAAACCTACTTCCGTGCTTCACAAAATAAATAAATAAACAAAAAATTAAACATTAATATACGAAAGTGTCCTAGTGCCCATGAAAAAAAAAAAACTATTATCTACTACGTAGGACTTTTTTAACTGCTACGTAGGACTTTTTATCTACTACATAGGAATTTCTATCTTCTGCATAAGACTTTATATCACCTACGTCATACCTAGGACCCTGTTTTACAAATAAATAAATAATATTGCAGCATATTTGTATCCTTAACATCTATATCAACCTGCTTTGTGAATATAGTATTTCAAAATCAGATAGTTCAAATGTTTCCTTTTTAAAATAAAATCTAGCAAATGATACTGGTCTTCAAATAAAATAATTATGAAATGTATGAAAAATTAGCAGTGTGTGAAAGTGGTCCATTTGTATTTCTAACAGTGTCTTCTGTATTTGCAGGAATTAAAAAATGCCATGAAGAAAATCTGTCCATCTGTGACAGGGTAGCTTTTTAATTTATTTTTGTACCAAGGTATTTTTGTTGACTCCAAGAACCTTTCCTACTTCCCTTCATGTCTGAATGTGTGTGTGCTTGTGATATGCATGATTAATGAATTCTGACTTACCATTTCCCCTATTTTCCCCAAATCACTGCAGTGTATCCCCATTCTTGGAGAACAACACAAGCAAAGAGAAAATATAATTAAAAAACCAAAGTTTGTATTATTCATACCTGTGTATAAAAATCCTTGTTGCTGGTAGTAGCTGATCAGCAGTGTATAAAAGATGGCCACATCAGCAGAAACAAAATGGTTGCTGAGGTTAAAGGTCATAGCTAATATTTAAAAGTGCACTTTTCTTTATGTTGTTGTCTTATATATGTGTATGGTTAATCTTATGTGTGTGGATCTGGACAAAATATTTTTTTGATGATGCTAATGAAGCATTTTTGCATCTGTATTTATTTATTTATTTATTTTTTAAAAAATGAGAGCTGTATCTTTAAATGAGAGTTGCCTTATGGGAAATTCATTCTATATATAAAGGCCTTGGAATGCTCAGGGAGAGAGCTCTAACCTTGAAGGTGGATGCTGGAGAGACTCATGGCGTATTACTTTCGCTTGTTTTTCTTTAGTTTCATATAAATAAATCGGGTTTTTTTGCAATTTAATGCTGGTGTTTTTATCATCCTTTTTGGCAAGCCAAACCCAGTCACTCAGCCCGGTGACACCATCCTCATCTTTTATTTAAGAAAGTGAGCGCTCAAAGGAGAGTGCAAATCGAAAAGTGCTGTGTTACACCACCCGGATTTACCGGTACATCATTTTCAGCAGAGCAGCCCTTGCCCAATGAAAGCATTGCTTCTGATTTCTGCTCCACTGAGTTCCATTTAAACACTGAAGACCAAATCCTTCCTTCAAGAGCCAAAAAGCCTGAAAATATTGTACAATGGCACAATATTAGGGAGGGGTTTCACGACACTGCTGTTGAGCTTCTGTCCACCAGAGAGGCCATGGTGTACAGTTTGCAGTGCGGATTTGGAGGGTTCCGAGATTTGGCGGTACAAAGACTGTGGTAGTGAAACATTATTATAATTCTTACATCATTACAATTCACCATCATCGTAACATAGTGCACGTGATGGAATTATGGGAGGTTAGGATTTTTATGTCTTAGTTTCTGCTAATCATCATTGTTAAAGAGATTAACAGTGTTTTCTTTTCTAATACATATTGTGGTGTAAAAGACACCTTAAATATCATTTCGAATTTGTCAAGTAATTCACAGTCTCATCCAAACCATCTCATTTAGGCTGGTGAATTTGCCTGCCATGCCTGCACAAAGTCCTATAAACGCTTTGTCAATGTTGTTGATAGCCAAGGTGAATCTAATGTAATGTGCTGCGTTGTGTAGATTGATTGTTGCTTTGATTCTTTAACATACTGTAGTGTTAAAGTTGAACTAAGTGATGACACTGACGTGACGGCATGTTAATTCTTTACTACACATTGAAACTAATGTTACTTTATTTTATCTTTAATGTTTTAGATCTATTTGTAAAATAAGCTTATTCCTGAATGCTGCATTTCATTTCAGGAAGAACACATGATGTGTGGATTGACTTCTGTACTTGTGAGCCTGAACCAGTAACATTGATAATTATGATTAAGGCCCTGTGAAAATCTCGATAGCCCAATACCACGATTTTTACAATATTCTTAAGAAATAAAAATAATTTTGTAATTATTTGTATTTCATACCAAAAAAAAATCACATTAACGAAACTGTACAGCTCTGCTATGTGTCTGCGTGTAATATTCGTCATGCACATACTAGTGCTGTGCAGTGATTATGTCATGTCACTAAGCAATCTAAGCGGGAAATTAAAATACTACACACTGTAAACAGTAAAAATGGATGTCTCTAAAAAGGCTAAAAATGTGTCTGCAGCAGATCATGTAAAGCAGTATCCAGCAGAAGTTTTACACCGCGATGGAGGTAACTTCTTCTGTATGTCGTACAACGTTACTGTAGATCACTACAGAGAATCGGCTGATTTGATTTAGATTCAAATATTCACTGAAAGAGAAAGGCGGAAATCCAGAGCACTGCGACTGCTTTACTTACAAAGAACACAAAACAGTGACTTCCATATTCCAAAAGTCCATTTATTACATTTTGACCTGACAGAGGGGTTTGTTTGCGCAAATATGCCCTTTGAAAAACTGGACAACCAAAAGTTACGGAAATTCTTCAGACGGTGTAGCAAACGGTCGAGTGATTCCTTCTTCAGCCCAGCTGAGACGTGAATACTTACCTAAAGTTGCCGAGTATCACAAGCAGGAGATTATGGAATTGGTAAAACAGTCTGGTTGCTTGTCAGTGGTCACTGACGAGTCGACTGATGCACAAGCTCAGTATGGGTTACACATTTTATTTATTTTGCAAGACCTAAATGGTGAACATACACCTAAGTACTAGAACTAAAAGCTGTCCTTACAGATACACTTTACCTACAGGCTGTTAATTACAACACTGTTTCATAAGCTATTGTAAAGTGCTTGAATAACTTTGATGTTAATTTTGATGTGCTTTTATATGTATATTTGCTGTTTAAAAAATAATAATAATAATCTGTACATGTAATTTCTAACATATTTCCGTGCATATTCCGCAAAATACAATACTTTATCCGTGACACTGTCGTGAATTTTAAAGAAAATTTCCGCGATTTTGACAGGGCCTTAGTTATGATTTACGGCCAGCCACTCCCCTACAACTAAAGACAGCAATTGCAATCCCCCTTCTAGAACTCATTTGTAATTTGCAGCTCAAATGGGAGATATCTTTTAAAGGTATACAGTGTGTGATTATCCAGTATACCAGTTCACCTATGAAGGTATGTAGACATCAAACACTTTATTGCCAATGTCTGTTTAAGGTTAGCATTTAAAAATGAATTGTTGGCATTACAAATATACAATGTTTATTATGATATTGTAATACTTTGTATTGTGTACATAGTTCCCATAAAATAAATTAAGTAAGCTTATTTAGAAATAGTAATATATTAGCCAAGATAAAATACAAATCCATTCAGACATCCATTTAACAAGGAGGGTGCGTGTGAACCTTTCGTTCGTGGGGGGGGAGGGGGTGTTGGGGGGGTCTTACTAAACGTGAGAGTGAGATACGGTTGAAATGCATGAAATTCGGCCTCAGCATTTTAGTCAATATGACACATCTAAACTCACCTTTACTTTTTACTTATTGACATTTCCCTCGTAGTGGCCTGAACACTGCCATAACTACCCCTCGCCCTTCCCCCTACCCCCCCCCCCCCCCCAATGTCTTGTTGACAGGACTCAGCTGTGAGGAAATCGGCTGACGTTCTGTCATTGGCTAGGGGGTGGGACTACACGGGGGGAATGAATTAATAAAAAGGCGCTGTTTTGTATCCTCTCTGGCTCATACAGGAAACATAGTGGAGCGTGACTTCATGGCCGAATCACTACCACTAGAGGGAGCAACAAGCCGCGGTAAAAACCTGCACACTTTATTTTGTAGTTTTTCCTTAAAGTATTTTGTTTTACTTTTTCCTTTCGCCTTTTCACTTATTGTTCCTTTGGATTACACACCTGTGTGTGTTGTATGAAGACGGGGCACAATACCATTGTTGGTAGAGTGCCCCGACTATAACAAAAACACCTGCCAACCAAGCTCACCCTAATAAATCTGGGTGCCTGTGCCGGTGTTTCATATTTGAACTTTGTGTCTGTCTTGTGTCTTCCCACACCCTACCGCACGATGTAATACTTTATTTAGTGTAATTTGATGTCATATAAAATGTGATACATCTTTATTGTGCTTGTTTTTCACACATATATCATTCTCCAGATTTACTTTGTATTCAGAAAAGTATTTTTCAAGGAAATTAATTATTTCTCAGTTTGGCAGCTTTTAAAACTTTTTTTTTACCCTTCTTTAGAGTGGTAAAATCTGTGGTGACACCTTCCAGAAAAGCTTCCTGGAATGGACTTATAATCGCTACGAAGTGGAGAAAATCTGCCAAGTGCAGCATTTTGAGTGCCCAGCATGCTGGCAGTTTCAGCAGATGGAAACCGCAAACATTATCGGTTCAGGAAGGCAACATGGTATGTATGTATATCTTTTACACAGTCTGAATGTGTAGTGTATATAAGCTATATATAGTGTATATATACTCTCTACTATATTATGATAGTTGTTTTAAATAATTAAAATATTTACATGCCAATTTGTTCTTGTGTAGGACTGACGAACATGGACACTTTGACTGAGTCTTCTTGTCAAAGGATGAAGACGTGTCCACTTTCGTTGATTATGTGCACAAGAAGACAAAACATGTAATTTATATTGCTTACTGTCATGTTTATCATGTATATATCATATAAATATGAATTGATTTAAATATTATGTTCCCTCTGATTTCCACCTGTATTTGTAGGTCTCTAGGACATCACAGTGGGCAGCTGCCAAAGAGTCCTCCAGAAAATCTAGCAGCAAACTGGATGAGGAGGGGCTTGAGGTTGCTGTTTGCAGGCACTGCATTCTCCTGAAGGGCCTAAATATGTTCCGTGGGGAGATATATGCCTACCCCATTCACAGTGTACAATTCTTTTGCACAGATATTATGTGCAAATACTGGCCCTACTTGGAGGGTAGCCCTGGAATGTCCAGAGTTGAGCAACTTGACAGACATGAAGCTATTCCTCTCTGTCATGCATGCAAAAGCACATACATGCAAATAAGGAGGCTGTGTGGTCCAGTGGTTAAAGACAAGGGCTTGTAACCAGGAGGTCCCCGGTTCAAATCCCACCTCAGCCACTGACACATTGTGTGACCCTGAGCAAGTAACTTAACCTCCTTGTGCTCCGTCTTTCGAGTGAGATGTAGCTGTAAGTGATTCTGCAGCTGATGCATAGTTCACACACCCTAGTCTCTGTAAGTCGCCTTGTATAAAGGTGTCTGCTAAATAAACAAATGTGAGGTAATGTGTAAATCTCAACACACTTGCAAAATAATATAGTTATTGTGGTTATGGTGCAGTGTTCAGTAAAATGTCAATATTTCTCTTCCTCAACCTCTAAGTTTCATATGGAGTGTAATTAGGTCTAGTAAAAGCTTATATATACTATATATAAAATACTATTTATCTATTACTGTCACTGACAGACTGTTAACTGTACAGTTGTAGCATCACTTGTGTATTTTAAATGTTGTAGGTGTAATGGGGAGGAAGAAACCAGGATGGAGCAGGCACCACCATTGGCGAGGAGGTGGAGCAAGTGAACAGCTTCCTATCCCGGATAGCTATTTGCACAAAGTACATGTCCAAAGTAGGTTGGTATGTGGAATTATAGGCCTATTTCTAAACCCATTTAATGTATTTTAGTGATTGGTAGCCTTTCTGCTTTTCACAGCACGGACAGACATGTTAACGCTACAAGCCATGCGGTGGAACAACAGAAAAATGCAGAACATGGACAAAGCATTATCTCACACATGAAGGTATGTTGTCTACTTATTTGCATCTTGTATTTCTACTTTTTTTTATAAGACAATACAGAAGATTAGGGATGAGACTGACAGTCTTAAAAACATGAAGACAGAGTTGGGATACACTGATGATGTGCTGCAACAATGGGTCACAGATGTGCAGCAGTGGGCTGCTTGTGGTAAACATTTACTCATGTGCCTCTACAGTTTCTCTCTCTCTTTCTCTCTTTTAAAATATTCTTGATTGTGCAATTATTAAAAATTGTTCACACCCTGTACAATCTTGCCTCAACAGGCCAATGAGACCGGTATACAGGGCTTGCAGAACACGATAGAAGGGCTGTTTGTAAGCATAAAACAAAGAACCCATCATCTCTACCGTCGGACTGGTATGTTAAAAAGACTTTGGCATATTTTTGATTAAATGACTATAAAACAAATTAATTTCAGAAAGAACAGGTAGACCAGTGGCAGTTCTATGATTCATCCCAGCTTAAATTTGCACTCTAAATGACCATGCTCATATATTTATCTACAAAGTGCTTATATTCCATATATTTCACTGTGGTGCTGCTAGTAGTTATCAAAATGTTTCAGATTCTCATGGCTGATTTTGTAATTTTACAGACAGCAACAAGCGGTGACACAGAATCAGACAAAAGATTCTTGATGAGAAGAGAAAGTTCTTGCAGAATACAATGACCTTGTCCCGGACTCTGACAGAATTGATTATTCGATGAAATTTTGGCAGCGGAAAGTCACACCTGGCCTTGGGAATTGCATGGCAGTGGTATGAAATACATGTTGTAGTTACTTTCAACAATGAAGTAGTTTAACTTTACAATAATTCTTGCTGACATTTTTAAAGATAACAGCCTCCTCACGTTCCAAGATTTAAAATGGCAATATAATTTGCCAGGTACCTTTTTTTTATCTTCGCCTGCGTTCTGCGATGCGTGCCTATGGGGTGCCCTGGGGAACAGAGTTACCATTGCACACATTACATACTGTGCTGGATAAAAAGGGTAGAACAAGGGGCCTGGTCTCCTCACTTTACACTTCTGAAAGTTACTTACAAACCCTTTAGTGATTCACACTGTTTGGAATAGGGACTTATCTATTGCTGGTGATGAAATATCTTGGGATACTATTTGGAATATTTTAGTGTGCCTCCAAGAACCCTAATCATCAGTGTATTCATTTTAATTTTCTTCTTAGGGGGCTCCTGAGTGGCGCATCCAGTAAGGGCGCTCCGGGTGGAGTGCAGGATGCGCTCTACCGTCTGAATGTCGCAAGTTCAAGTCCAGGCTATTCCTTTGCCGACCGAGGATGGGAGCTTTCAGGGGGTGGTGCTCAATTGGCCGAGTGCCGCTCGGGGGGAAGGAGGGTTAGGTCGGCCAGGGTGTCCTCGGCTCACTGCGCACCATCTCCTTGAGATTTTTTTGTAAATTTAATTGTGTATAACCACAGTAAAACAACCACAAACAAGAAAGTATGGGCAGGTGAATTTATAATGCTTATTTTGTGTGTAGGAATTCCTGGGGTTCCCAGCTGTCTCTCCACATCTTCCCACTGAAACAAACAAACCAATAATGTATGAGCAATAAACATCTGTGATAGATACATATTACATACATATACACACATACACAACTGTGACGATATACAACATCATTTTAAAAATATTCCATGTATCTTAATCTAATTAGATTTGTTGAATCTTTAAGAAATTGAGACATCATTTCTATAGCTATGTGTCTGGGGGAAAAAAATGGGTACAAATGTGTTAAGTAATGGAAAACAAAAGGGAAAAAGCAGGAACCACTGTATTAAAGAATACATATCGTGAAGAGCAAGGCATCCACCTTACTAGGACCTCCTTCTTCCCCTTATTAAAAAGAAAAAGCACATTAACTTCAGAACAAATTGTTACAGCTAAACCTTCTTTGTCTAGTTGTGAATAATTTCGTTTAGCACCAGTAAGCGTTCTAGACATAAACCCTATTGGCCAACTCCTTACGGTGACGCATCACATGACAAGATCAAATCTCTGTTAGCAGAGTAGTGGACTAGTACTTTAGAAGACTGGAGTAGTTCTTTGGAACTCTCAAAAGCTTTCTCTTATTCTTTAGCCCAATTCCATTTTACATCTTTTCTCAGTAACGTATGCATAGGTCTAGCACTGTGAAAGATTAGGCAAGAATTTATTATAATAATTCAGCAATCCCAAATAGGTTTTCAACTCAGTTACATTGGTGGGAGCAGGAGCCTCTTTAATGGCTTTGACCTTTTCTGTGACTGGATGGAGTCCATCGACATCCACTCTGTGACCCAGAGTTATTAGCAACCCTGATAAAGACAACTTTCTGTTATTAACAACATTTTCACGGAAACCAATCCCATCCCATAGACTTTAATGTTAATGGATCTCGGATATTAGCAATTGTCTGACAACTTTTTTTTACAATTTCTATGGCTACAGCACGCACATGAATACATTGCGCAGAAGCATCGCAGCATCTATTTATGTATCAGTTTTCATAATGCAGCTGTACATTTATTGAGTCTGACTGTCGTCTGTCATTATGCCTTCAAAACATGTAGACCTTTCTATAGTCGATAATGTTCGGATTCTGGAGGAACTACGTGAACCCAATGCTAAACAAGTACGGGTCAGCTTATAGTCTCCACAAATTCTGATAGATCCATCTGGCTTTAGAACTGGAACTATGGGCGCGGCCCAATCAACGAAATTGACTGGTTTAATTATTTTTGCTTTCAGGAGTCTATTTCTGCCTCTACTTTTGGTTTCATAGCATACAGCATGGATCTTGACTTAAAGAACCGTGGCGAAGCATTAGAATCAACATAAATCTTGGCTTTGGTGCCCTTTAACATACCTAGCTCATCTTTAAATACCTCTCTGTGCTTAGTCAACACCTGGCTTGACATGGCATACTCCCCTTCAATCTAAAGGGAACGCCTCCAGCCAGCATCTTCCCAACAGGTTAGGTCCGGAGTGCAACAATTACTAGAGGCAACGTTTTTACATGTTTTTGGTACTTTACAGTCACATCCGCAACTCCCTGGACATCCTGTATATGTCTTTAGGTTGATTTGTCCTTATCCTTAATATTTAATTTCGGTGCTGTAGGGAAAAATTGATGAAACCTGAAAAACAATATTAGTGAAGCCAAAAATATGTTTATTGGTGTAATACAAGAATAGAACTATTTGAAGAAAGCAGAGACAAATGCTCTGGGTCACAGTGGATGGAATCTGTGCAACAGACAATGGCTGCAATCACTTTTCAATAACATAGAACACTCCCCTATAATGACATCATTTGAGACCCTTCCTCACTATACCTGTACATGGCAAGTCTCCAAGCCTCACACACATTCCTTTGCATCTGTAGATTCTCTGAGATTCTCCCATCCCCCCATGCAATCAAGCAGAGCAGAGCTGTAAAACCCCCTACACAAATGCCCATAAATGGTCATATTTGCTCTCAATCTAGTCAAACTGCATTCCAAAATACCCCACCTAAACTCTGTGTTCAATGTCTCTCCATTGAAAGTACCATACATACAATATTCTAACAATATGAATATGGACTATCAAATTTCCTTACAATCCTCCCTTAGAAACTGTAAATATAATACATGAGGAGTATCTCCCCATCATACACAGTGCATAATAGTTCATATTCAATTACATAACAGTGATACAAAATAATACACACTTTATCAAAAGTAGTGATTTATTAGGAATTGATTTAAGATTGAATTTAATCCCAGCGACAATACCTGCCATCGATAGGGTTATTAAATCAATAATTAATATAATCAACAACTCCCTGAGATAAGTTTCTTTGTGCAAATTCGATTATTTCACCATAATACTTGTGAATCATTCGACGAAGATATATAAACATCATCAGTGTGATTACAAAAATAGTTAAAGTCAAAGTTATAGCTCCCTTAAACAGATAATCCCAGTATGTATTCTTGTACAGAAATTCCATATTTCCTTCATGTATGAATTCATCAATTTTGTCTTGATGAGCGTCCACTTTAACCTGTACTTCTGCTAAATGTACCTTTATCCCTTCTTCCTCTCCCAGTAGTTGTTTTAATCTATCCGTAATTTCTGGAAAGGGATTTACTTGAAGCTTATTGAAATCATAGGTGTCAGCAGCATGAATCATCATTCTCTTTGGCATAGAGGGAAAAATCATATTTCCCATGTACAGACGTTCAAGTAATAATACAATTAATAGCAAGATAAATACAATGATGAATACAATGACTTTGGTTCAAGCAAGTACAAGTGTGACAAAATACAATTCAATTCAATAGTTCTTCAGATTAGTAGTAAAACAATATTTACCATTACCTTGGTAAGCATAATTCAATACTGAACCATAATTCATTCTTTGGACAGTTATAATACAATTACCTTCCGTAGAGTTAACATGTGTATTAGAAGATGACATAATACATCCTGGCAGAAATGCATTCATATTCACCACTGAACAAGTGCACAGATATTGACCCTTCTTAAATCACACAACAATCCAATCGTTCCACCTGTACTATAGTACCATCATGTTTCCTTATTATTTTTGGTGGCATCTGAGTGTGTGTATATAAAATCCCATCTCTCGAGAATCCAATATTCTGGACCATTTCAACTTTACCATGCACATCAGATTGATTAAAAACAAGGATGGATAACAAGAAAACTATGGATTGATTAGATCCATGTTCAATAGGTATAGTTTCTGATAAACTGACTATCAAGTTGTAGAGTAGTGACAGTGGATCACAAGGACCATTATCTCTCCATTGTGTGCACACACACTTTTTAAGGGTATGTACTGCTGGGTAGCACCTTAACCCACCCCTGCTGTAATTATCTTGACACTCCAGTGAGTTTGATTTTTCACACTCGGGCAAGAACATAACTTAATATTCGCCTCAGGTTCAGCTACTTTTGATATAGTTCCATTTGAATAGTAAAAATATGTCTTTGTAGTTGCAAAGTAAAGGTTAGGTACAGCCGTTTCACATAAAGTCTTATCTTTAGACAATTGCTGTATTTTGTCACAACCACTGCTCCAAGCATCATGTAACACTGACTCTGGCATTACATGTCTAGGAAATTTTCCTTCCAAGAGAACTCTCACCACATCGGACACTATACTTGCCATATGCTGTCCTATCATATCACATGCTTGCATAGCTGAACTTTGTTCGATGTAATTCATCAGCGTTGTCACAATTAATTCACTAGTATTTATCATATGGATCTGTTGTTTAATTGTCTGATTAAATCTCCGATACAGGCTTCTTTTTACTCCCAATGCCTGTCGGGGCACGAGCATTAAAAAGATATGTCAATGCGTCCAACGCATTATCGTAATCTGCAGTTGTTGGCAGTTGAGCTATCAGCTGTGCTCTAAAAGGGCTGTTCTGTACTGTCCCTCTTCCCAGAATCGTGAACCATCTACATAAACATCTCAGTAGGGGACACCATAAACACTGCATCAGGTGACCGGACTACTTCCTCGTCACAAACATGTGGCGTACCTTCATAAAGAAGAGCCTGCGGCAACATAGTATCAGGTTTATACAAAACCCTAATATTTTTGCTTCTCAAATCCAAAGTTCACCTTGCAAGTCGTGCATTTGAAACCCCTTTTACTCTACCATTCAACAACATCTGTATGGGTGTGTGTGGTGTGTGTATAATGAGTTCATTAAACCCATAAATGTATTCAAAATGTTTTGCAGCCCAGTGTAACGCTAGCAAGTGTCTTGCACAAGCATCGTAAGTTTGCTCTACAGGAGACAAAAGTCTGGATGCATAGGCCACCGGACGCAATTGCATCTGCACTTCCTGAAGAAGAACAGATGAAATGGCAAGTTCTGTAGCTGTCATTTGAATAGCAAAAGCACTCGTGCTGTCTGGATTGCGCAGTGCCGGAGCACTAATGAGAGCCTTTTTTAAAGTTTCAAACGCAGCCTGGTGTCTGTTTCCCCAATCTATGCAGTCCTTCCCTGTCTTTACACCCTTCAATAAATCATACAAAGGTTTGGCTATCTCTGCAAAACCCTCTATGAACTCCCTACAGAAGCCCACTAGCCCCAGAAATGATTTTAGTGCAGTAACTGATACTGGTACTGTTAATCTGCGTATTATCTCTATTTTATGAGGATCAGGTGTTCGACCCCCCTCACCAATCTTGATTCCCAGAAAAGTGACCTCCTTCTTCATAAACTGAGCTTTCTTAGGGTTTAACTTAAGCCCTGCTTTTTCCAACAACAACAACAACTCCTCCAATAGTTGTAAGTGTTCCTCCTCAGTTTTGGTTTGCAATAATAGATCATCTACATACTGCAACAAACACTGTGGTTTTGAAAATGCAGACAATATTGACACCAGAGCCTGATGAAAGTGTGTTGGGGAATTTGCATATCCCTGTGGCATAAATGCCCAACAATATTGCTGACCACCAACAGTGAAAGCAAACTTGTACTGGCTATCAGGGTGCACAGGTATCGACCAAAATCCATTAGATATGTCCAATGCTGTGTAAACCTTCGCCGTGGAAGATAATGCAGTCATTACATCAGGTGCTGAGGTAACTACCGGTGCACAGATGGTAGTGTATTTGTTCAATACCCTGTAATCAATAGTTAATCTCCATGAACCATCTGGTTTCCGGACTGGCCATATAGGAGCATTAACAGGAGATGAACAAGGTTTGATCACACCTTGATGGAGAAGTGAATCAATGGTAGTTTGTATGTGTGAGATCGCCTCTCTTGGGTAATTATACTGGTGCTGTGGATATCCCTCAACCTGCTTAACTTCAAACACTGCGTGTGCATCTGATACATATGCCATTTTCCCAGTGGTCCCACTAGTGTCCTGCCATATATACCTGTTGCAATAATCAATGATATAATTATGTTTCTCCATTATGTCAGAACCCAGTATGTTCCTGCCATTCCCTGTGGGACTCATCCATACTTTCTGTTTAAATTTATCATTGCCAATTTGAAATGATAACAACAAGGTTTTTGTTGCCAAAGATACTTTACCATTAAACCCCTCAAGTGCAATAGTATCTTCTTTATCAGGAAGTGACGTGTTATCATGAATAGTGAGGGAGGCTCCAGTGTTTACTAGCCATGTGTTACAGTGGCCTCCTACTGTAACTGACAACTGGACGGCCCCACTCATCCCTACTCAATGGCACCACTGGCTTGATTGAGGCCAAACATGCCTATGCAGAGGCAACCCCTTTGGGTGCCCCTTTTGCTTCCAACTTCAAAATCTGCTCCTTCAAATCTTGAAGTTGTTTAGCCAGTTCTTTGTAAGGACTAAACTGCCCATTCTTTTCCCTCCTTTTAACACAAAACTTAGCCGTTATGTCCCTTTTGCTCACAAGAGTGACATTTCACATCATCCATATTAAAAGGCGGAGGTCTTTCTCCTTTACGCTGTTTAACATCATCAGGCCTGTACTCCTCATTTTTCCACTTGTCTGATTGAATCGACGACACAGGCTTCTTTTTACTGCCTATGCCTGTCGGGGCACATGCATTAAAAAGACGTGTCAATGCGTCCAGCGCATTATCATAATCTGCAGTTGTTGGCAGTTGAGCTACCAGCTGTGCTCTAAAAGGGCTTGACTGATTAATCAACAGAGACACTAGCGCCTGATCATTTTCTGTGGATTAGCAATGCCACTATAGGTCTTGTACGCATTAAACAATCTAGAGGCATAGGCAGCAGGGTGCTCTCCTTCTTGTAACACAATCAAAATGATTTTATTCCAATCTGTAGTTCTACACCCCATCAAAGTAATCAAATCATCTTTCCTGTTTGCTTTAGTAGCAGTTCCCCATTTAATCATATTCGGTAAACTCACTGCTACACCTGTACAAACTCACCTGTACAAACAGTCATGAGCAGGCATATATCCCTATCAGACAAATGGTGTCTATTACTATGCAACTCCAAACAACTCAAAAACTCAAAGGGATCTATTTTAATAGGATCAAAGGTTCCTATGAGTTTAGATAGAGACTCGATCTCAGAAACGGATACAGAATTCGTTTACTTCCCCACCGTTATGCCAATTCCACACCTGCTGTACAAAGTTGGACTCATCCCCATTCTCCTCGCCCTGATCTGAGTCATCATCTGTGTCGTCATCCATCATACCCTGTGGTAGAGGAACGCCCACAGCTGCAATGTGTCCCTCAATCAAACACATTTGCTGTTTAAGTTTATCAATCACGGTACTATCCGATCTGCCCTGAGAAGGTGTATTAACACACTTTCTCACTAAACAATCATAAGCATTTTGCACTTTCTGCAACTGCTCTTTCAAATCCCTATTTTCCATCTTAATCACTTGCAATTGCTCTCCAATAACTCCTTTCTCCTTACGCATTTGAAGCTGAAAGTCAGCGGCCAGTGCCCCTTGTGACTCCAGACGCGCAACACTACTCGCCATACTTTTCACTTGCTCTTTCTCAAACTCATTACTATTTTTTAACAAGTCATTTTTTTTTTCTGTAGTACTTTCACCATACCTTGTTGTCCTAATAAAACATTAGCCAATCTGCCTTTTTTTTATTTAGATACTGTAACAGGGAGAGAGCTGGACTGGCCATCTGACGTATGCAAGATGCTGCAGGAAGAGGGCGGCAGTCCCGTGGGATCTGCCTGCCAGTCATGGCAGTGACACAGAGAGGTGGGGAAGAGGGTGTGTGCGCTTTCCCCCTCTCTGAGTGGCTGGGAGGCGGGTTTTAGTGGGATTGCTGATCCTATAAATTAATACTTTGCTGTTTCCTCAGATCTGCCCCTTTAGACCTGTACAACGAGTAAGCGGATATGCTGCTAGGCAAGACCAGCGGACGGACGGGAGAAAAACATCCACAAAGAATCTTGAAGGAAAGAATTGAAAGAGATAGAGAGAAAGTGGGGAATCCTTGGGCAGACCCTGATAGTGTTTTTAGAAATCTAGCTGAGGAACAGCGGAGAGTAGGACAGAGACCCGAGTCGTACGGGTAGCAGCGACTGGGGAAATTCACGCGGCAAAGTGCAGCACCTTTATTTTGGAGTTTTGATTACTGTGTTTTATTTTCCCTTTTTCTTTTTGCCTTCTCGTTTTCATTATTTTTGAGCACCTGCGAGTGCAACTGTACTGTGTACCCTGACGTGGTATTCCCATAGGTTCTGGATACCATAGTTGGTAGCCAGACCATGGACAACAGCGCCCTCTGCGGGCTTAAAAAAATCTGAACAAATCATAAGATTAAACAAAATAAAACTGAGCACCTGTGCAGTGTTTCGACTACAACTTCTGTCTCCTGTGTCAGTGAATACCCGTACCCTTCCACAGGTACCCTTCCACTAGTTTCAAACTGTTCTTTGCCCCATGTAATAGGGTCTTTCTGCCTTTCTATACCTTCAAACGGGTCTTCTCTCGGCCCATGCTTTGCAATGAACTGCTCCACAAGTTCATCCATTTTACACACCCTAACTACAGCATTCACCCAGTAGTTCACAGTAGTGCTTGTGTTACAGCGATTCCCTAGACTAATGGCTGCTTAAAAAAAATAGAGAAACAAGAGCCCTACCTTACCCAATTATGTTAGGGATTTACAGGAAATAAAAAAGTTCAAAAGAAAAACCAGAATACCCAATTTCGTCTTGAGGTTACAGTAAATTAAAAGTTTCCAGTCGGTACTTCTCGATTAAAACTAAGAGGAAAATAAAATAAGACGCAAGATCCGTAACAGATAAGTACAATCCATCCCACTTAACGTACACTGCGAGTCAAGAGTATTATCAATCTCCAGTAATCTATTCAATCAGGCAGAAATGAAGTGATCAGTTTCAAAATATCCTGGTCAGTTTTTATCAATTTCCTATTTTGTTTTTGTTCTTTTAAACGAGAAGAATCTGCCTAACTTTCCCTTGTCTTATGATCAATGTAAACATGTGCATTCGTTTGCTTAATACGGGACCATCCCGATTTCTCTCCCTTTGTAAGCCAGAAAAACACTTTTACATACACTCACCATTAATAGTATTTTTCAGAAGTAGAAAACGATTGGACTGATGGAATCTCTCCTAACCATGTGACACTCCACGACTCCACCTCTCTCATCAGATGAGGAATCTTGAGTCTGCCCGCAGATTGCTGTTTCGTTCTCGATATCCCGCCGAGCCCCCAGTTGTAGGGAAAAATTGATGAAACCTGAAAAACAATATTAGTGAAGCCAAAAATACGTTTATTGGTGTAATACAAGAATAGAACTATTTGAAAAAAGCAGAGACAAATGCTCTGGGTCACAGCGGATGGAATCTGTGCCACAGACAATGGCTACGATCACTTTTTAATAACATAGAACACTCCCCTATAATGACATCATTTGAGACCCTTCCTCACTATACCTGTACGTGGCAAGTCTCCAAGCCTCACACACATTCATTTGCATCTGTAGATTCTCTGAGATTCTCCCCTCCCCCCATGCAATCAAGCAGAGCAGAGCTGTAAAACCCCCTACACGAATGCCCATAAATGGTCATATTTGCTCTCAATCTAGTCAAACTGCATTCCAAAATACCCCACCTAAACTCTGTGCTCAATGTCTCTCCATTGAAAGTACCATACATACAATATTCTAACAATATGAATATGGACTATCAAATTTCCTTACTGTGCTCTATTTCCATTCCATCCAGCTGCATATTCAGCCTGCTTCAAATTGTACATCTCTATTTACATTCACAGTTACAGTTATTGGTGCAACTTTAGGAACTGTAGCCCCGTTTACACTGAACACTGTGAAAACCTCCTCTTCCTCACCTTCGACTTCACTTGTCCTTCGCTCTAGGCAGTGACTACGGTAAGGGCTTTTATTTTTGCGTTCCCTTTCTTTGTTTTCATTTGCTTGATAATGCATCCTGGCCTTTTCTTTATTTTTATTTCTGCAAGCACGTGCATATGTCCTTTTAAACCACAAGAGTGACATTTTTCTTGCTTAAATCTGCAGTCAGATTGTAAACATTATACACATGGGTACTGCTATATGAAACTGATGACTTTGCTTGCATGTCTTTTATATTTTTATTAGCAGATTCCATAACTTGAGCTATTTTCAGAGCATTATCGAAAGTTAGGTCTGTTTCTGACAACAACCATCTCTGAATGTGACCATCATCGATTCCACATACCAGTCTGTCCATTAACATTTGTGTTGGAGTATTCCCGTAATTACAATCTTGTGATATTTTTCTCAGTTCTGCATAGATTAACCTTTTCCTAAAAACTGATATTGTAGAGGTGACATTCATGGTGATAAAAGACTGTTCTTTATATCTGCATCATGTTTGGTGTCACTACTGTCCATATGTGTCTTGTGTGGGTCTTCCTGCAATGTTTTGATTAGGGCTAGAAAAGGGAAAGCTATACTTTTGGAAATAGTCTGTGACAGATGCAAGGAAACATACAGGTGGTGGTCACAGTCATTTCTAGACAGTAAGCCTGAAGGCAATCTGCAAATTGCTGCAGTTTGTCTGTTCTCAGGTTGTAGCCCAGTGAAAACAGTGAACATCTTGTGCCATGCTAAGTTAGAGAAATTAAATTAAACATTGTTTGAAATGCATTAAATGCTTTTAGCAGCTATCAACATCCTCTGTTACGTACATAATAAGGGGTTTAACTATGTTTATTGTACGTGCAATGATAAATTAGGTATTTCCATTATTTTTTTTATAAACCTGTAATAGAGATTGACAAATATGTATTAAGCACTCCAACTGCTTTTTATATTGTTTAATTGTGATTCCATTGTTACATTTTAGGTTCCAAGTATGTCCTTGCTGACGTATAGCCTTATGCAGCACAGCTATTTGGTTCCAGCAGTTAATAACATCTGGACAAAGCTGCGAGGTAAATTGGTGTATGAGATGGCATGTGGAGAACCACAGCATTGGGAGGAGATGTGATTCCCCCGGCCATAGTGCGAAGTATGGGACCTACACCCTGATGGATATACAAAAGAATAAGGCTCTGGAACTGCAGCTGGTTCAAGTACAGATATTTCATAACGTTTACCAGCTAATATTAATATAAAATAAGTGATTGTGTTAGTACCTTAATAATTTTCTAAATATGTTCACTTATTATTATTATTATTATTATTTATTTCTTAGCAGACGCCCTTATCCAGGGCGACTTACAATCGCAAGCAAATACATTTCAAGTGTTACAATACAAGTAATACAATAATTTTTGTTCAAGTGTGACAAACCACAATTCAATAATACAGCAGATAGTGATAGTTACATCAGGATATGATTAAATAGTGATAGTTACATCAGGATATGATTAAGTACAAAATACTACAGGTTAAACACTTGGCAGATTACAATATTATGAAGTACAGGATTAAATGCAGTAAAATAGGGGGCAGATAAGAGCAAAATAAAGCACATTTAAATGAAGGGTGATAGTGTCCCAGGATACAACAGAGGAGTTCTACAGGTGCTGTTTGAAGAGGTGAGTCTTAAGGAGGCGCCGGAATGTGGTCAGGGACTGGGCAGTCCTGATATCTGTAGGAAGGTCGTTCCACCCTTGCGGAGCAAGGGTGGAGAAGGAGCGGGCTCTGGAGGCAGGGGAGCGTAGCGGAGGTAGAGCCAGTCTTCTAGTGCAGGCGGAGCGGAGAGGTCAAGTGGGGGTGTAGGGAGAGATGAGGGTCTGGAGGTAGCTGGGTGCAGTCTGGTCAAGGCATCTGTAGGCTAGTACAAGAGTCTTGAACTGGATGCGAGCGGTGATCGGGAGCCAGTGGAGCGAGCGGAGTAGTGGAGTAGCATGGGCGAAGTGAGGCAGAGAGAACACCAGGCGGGCAGGAGAGTTCCGGATGAGCTGGAGCGGACGGGTGGCGGATGCAGGGAGGCCAGCCAGGAGGGAGTTGCAGTAGTCTAGGCGGGAGAGTACCAGGGCCTGGACCAGGAGCTGGGTAGCATAGTTGGTGAGGAAGAATTGCTCAGGAAGAATCGGCAAGTGCGTGCCAGAGTGGAGATGTGCTGGGAATAAGAGAGGCAGTGGTCCAGGGTGACTCCAAGGTTCTTAGCGGAGGAAGAGGGAGAGAGTGTGGTAGATTCCAGAGGAACAGAGATAGAGAGATCAGAGGAGGGGGAGGAGGAGGGAAAGAAAAGGAGGTCAGATTTAGCGAGGTTGAGTTTGAGGTGATGCGAGTGCATCCAGGAGGAAATAGCAGACAGACAGGTAGAGATACGGGAGGAGATGGTAGAGTCAGAGGTGGGGAAGGAGAGGAAAATCTGAGCATCATCAGCATAGAAATGGTATGAGAAACCATAGGATGCGATGAGGGGGCCCAGGGAGCGTGTGTAGAGAGAGAACAGGAGAGGACCCAAGACTGACCCTTGGGGGACTCCAGTTAAGAGTGGGTGAGGTGTGGAGGTTGCGCCACGCCAGGTTACCTGGTAAGTGCGGTTGTAGAGGTAGGAGGAGAACCAGGCCAGAGCAGTGCCAGAGATCCCCAGGTCGGCAAGAGATGATAGTAGAATAGAGTGATCAACAGTGTCAAAGGCAGCAGAGAGGTCAAGGAGAATTAGGACAGAGGAGAGAGAGGCAGCTCGGGCACACTTAAGTGAGTTGGTGACAGACAGGAGGGCGGTTTCAGTGGAGTGAGCAGAGCGGAAGCCAGATTGGAGAGGGTGGACAGGCAGAGAGTGGTTGGAGAGGAAAGCAGAGAGCTGGCGGTGTACAGTCCGCTCGAGGGTTTTGGAGAGGAAGGGTAGGAGGGAGACAGGATGGTAGCTCTGGAGGGAGGTGGGGTCGAGGGTAGGTTTTTTGAGGAGGGGAGTGATAGAGGCTTTTTTGAAGGCAGAGGGAAAGATACCAGAAAGTAGAGAGGTGTTGAGGAGGGAGGAGATGAAGGGGAGTAGAGCAGGAGCAGCAGCTTGAAAGAGGTGAGTGGGGAGGGGGTCCAAGGCACACATGGTGGGTTTGTGACCCTGGAGCAGGGAGGAGAGGTCAGAGTCTGAGAGTGGCAAGAAGGTGGAGAAGGAGGGCAAGTTAGTAGGGGATGTAGTGGGTGTAGGGGTTGGAGCAGGAGGGGGTGCGGGGGAGGAAGAGGTGTTAAAGATTTTGTGGATATCTGAGATTTTAGAAGAGAAGAAGGAGGCAAAGTCATCAGGGGAGATAGAGGAGGGAGGAGGAGGGGGGGAGGGTAGGAGGAGGGGGGGGTATAAGGCAAAGTTCAAACCTTAGAATAAAAGGAAATTTAAAATGAGGTGTTCATTTAGCATCCAAAACAAAGCATCGGGCTGCCTAATAATATAATCATCATAATAATGAATAATCAATAATCAGCTGTTAGGAATACTATGCTCCTGGATTTAACAGATTGGTTATTTTTTTCAGTAAAATGAAACAAGAAGTTCCAATTCCAACTGTGCTTTGTTGTCAAGATGCGTGTAGCAAAGGAAAAGCCATACTAATAATGGGGGATTTCAACTTCCCCCATATAAAATGGGAAAACCCGGTGGGGAGCACGACGGACGAAATTGAAATGGTGGAAATGACAAATGACTGCATCCTAACGCAATTTGTCAAGGCACCGACTAGAGGGGAGGCATGCCTTGATTTAGTCTTTTCAAATAACGAAGACAGAATAACTAAAATAGAGGTCAGTGAGCCATTGGCAAACTCAGACCACAACATGGTCTCATTCGAAGTGATTTTTAAAACCCCAAAAGTAATGACTAAAGCTAAGGTTTACAATTTTAGAAAAACAAACTATGAAGGTATGAAACAGAGACTAACAGAAGTAGATTGGTGTAAAATAGAGAAAACATCCACAGAAAAGGGATGGCTGTTTTTCAAAAATGTAGTACTAGAGGCGCAAAACAATTACATCCCAAAAGTAGACAAATCTAAATCTAAAACAAAATGGCCAAAATGGTTTAATAGATCAATTTAAAAAAACTATTCAGCGAAAAAATGCACTTTAAAAAGCGTTTAAAAAGGACCAAAAACAAAGTACAGAGAAAGAGTACTTGGAACTGCAAATACAAGTCAAAAAGGAAGTTAGAAAGGCCAAGAGAGAGATAGAAATCAATATTGCTAAGGAGGCTAAAACCAATTCGAAAATGTTTTTCCAATATTATAACAGCAAGAGAACATTCAAAGAGGAGGTTAAATGTCTAAGAGACACAAATGGCAAAATCATAGACAAAGAAAAAAAAAATAGCAAATATATTAAATGATTACTTTTCACAGATTTTTAAAAAGGAGGACACGGACAACATGCCCCACATGTCGACCTGTTCCTATCCAGTTTTAAATAACTTTAGCATAACAGAGGCAGAAGTGTTAAAGGGACTAGGAGCTCTTAAAATAAACAAATCCCCTGGGCCGGATGAGATCCTCCCAATAGTACTCAAAGAAATGAGAGAATTTATTTACAAGCCACTAACCAAGATCATGCAACAGTCTCTTGACACAGGGGTTGTACCGGCAGGCTGGAAAATTGCAAATGTAATACCGATCCACAAAAAGGGAGACAAAACTGAACCAGGTAACTACAGATCAATAAGCCTGACTTCTATGATATGTAAACTTAGGGAAACTACAAAAAGATCCAAAATGGAAAATTACCTATATGGTAAAAATATCCTGGGAGACAGTCAGCATGGTTTTAGGAAAGGGAGATTTTTTGATTTTTTTGAGGATGCAACATCGACAATGGATAATTGCAAAGCATACAACATGATTTATTTAGATTTCCAGAAAGCTTTTGACAAAGTCCTGCATAAAAGATTAATTCTCAAACTGAACGCAGTAGGGATTCAAGGAAATGCATGCATATGGATTAGGGAGTGGTTAACATGTAGAAAACAGAAAGTACTGATTAGAGGAGAAACCTCGAAATGGAGTGAGGTAACCAGTGGTGTACCATAGGGATCAGTATTAGGTCCTCTGCTATTCCTAATCTACATTAATGATTTAGATTCTGGTATAGTAAGCAAACTTGTTACATTTGCAGACGACACAAAAATAGGAGGAGTGGCAAACACTGTTGCAGCAGCAAAGGTCATTCAAAATGATCTAGACAGCATTCAGAACTGGGCAGACACATGGCAAATGACATTTAATAGAGAAAAGTGTAAAGTACTGCACGCAGGCAATAAAAATGTGCATTATAAATATCATATGAAGAAGGAATCTATGAAAAAGACCTAGGAGTTTATGTTGACTCAGAAATGTCTTCATCTAGACCAGGGGTGCCCAATCCTGGTCCTGGAGGGCCGATGTCCCTCCTGGCTTTTGTTGCAACTGTGCCCTAAATTACTTAATTGGACCAATCAAGCCCTTACTAGAAGCTTAATTGGTCCAATTAATCAATTTAGTGTACAGTTTGAAGAAAAACCAGGAGGGCATCGGCCCTCCAGGACCAGGATTGGGCACCCCTGATCTAGACAATGTGGGGAAGCTATAAAAAAGGCTAACAAGATGCTTGGATATATTGTGAGAAGTGTTGAATTGAAATCAAGGGAAGTAATGTTAAAACTCTACAATGCATTAGTAAGACCTCACCTAGAATATTGTGTTCAGTTCCGGTCACCTTGTTACAAAAAGGATATTGCTGCTCTAGAAAGAGCGCAAAGAAGAGCAACCAGAATTATCCCGGGTTTAAAAGGCATGTCGTATGCAGACAGGCTAAAAGAATTGAATCTATTCAGTCTTGAACAAAGAAGACTACGCAGTGATCTGATTCAACATTACTAAAAGGTATAGACAATGTTGACCCAGGGGACTTCTTTGACCTGAAAAAAGAAACAAGGACCAGGGGTCACAAATGGAGATTAGATAAAGGGGCATTCAGAACAGAAAATAGGAGGCACTTTTTTACACAGAGAATTGTGAGGGTCTGGAACCAACTCCCCAGTAATGTTGTTGAAGCTGACACCCTGGGATCATTCAAGAAGCTGTTTGATGAGATTCTGGGATCAATAAGATACTAACAACCAAACGAGCAAGATGGGCTGAATGGCCTCCTCTCGTTTGTAAACTTTCTTATGTTCTTATGTTCTTAAGATGCCTTCTTTTTCCGATAGCAATTTCATCCAGTGCTACAAATATATATACGTGTCTGAGTTACCATGTTTCATTACTATATTTATTATGCTAAATATATTGGATTATGCATCAAATTTATGATACAGCTATTCGCAATTCAGTTACTGTGGTGCAATATACTGTTTAAGACTATGGCTTACTACTAATACTGTACTCAAATTACTATTACGCATGTAGTGTATGGAAAAGGCAAAGGATGTATACTTTTAGATGCTTTTAAATGCGTCTACTTTTAATTGCGTTTAATTTTAGTCTCAAAATACATATTTCAAAATTACATGAGTAATCTGAGGCTAGATATAGCACATATTTCAAAACAGATATCAACGAAAAGTAATCCCCCCCCACCCACCCGGGCTTTATGTTTAAAGATTGGCAAATGTGACCAGAAATGGGGCGTGGCTAGACTTCCACTTGTTTTGGGCTTTATTTGAAGAACCAGGTTGCTATTTTTCTGTCAGAAATCTGGCAAACCTGATTAGGATGTGCAAGAATAATGGTCTTCTTCCTAATATTAGTAATGGCCGAATAGTGTCCTTCATTTTTATAAATATTAGGCATCATTTGTTGCAAACGAAGTGTTTGAAATCAATGAGAATTGGTCTCTCATTTCAACCACGCCTCCCTCTGAGGTCTGTGACACTGGCAGCCAATCGGTGTAGGGAAGATGGGTGGAGAATTGGTCTGTGTCACCACGAGTCAGTGCTTCAGTTCATTCGATTTGAGAGGACTGTATAGAGAAAAGTAAATGGAAAATTGTGCTTTAATTTGTGTCAAAAAAAGGGTATGTGTTGTCATAATTTAAAGGTTGTGACAGTATAATTTAATATTTAGCAAGACACCATTGTCTCCGTGTAGCAGCACTAGTTTCCAGTTAGGAGCTGCACTGCAGGCTGTGTGAAAGAGAAAAAACGCTGTCTCACTGAGGGTTGGGATTTTAGAAAAGTGTTTACCGTAAAACTTCAAATAATCGCCGGTCTCCAATACTCGCCGGGTCTCTAATAGGCGCCAGGGCTTCTCGGAAATATGGTAAATAGACGCCGGGTCTCTTGTAAAGCCGGGTTATGAATAATAAAATAATGCGAGTGTGGCTGAGTGTCCCACCCCTTTGTTTATTATTTATTTATATTATGATTTATGTTTATATTACGGCGAAAGCCGATTTGTTATTTGTTATTGTTTTTGTATTTTAAAAACCTTGTGAGGATGCGTGACTGATCAGCTACTGATTATTTAACTAGCTGACAGTCACGCATCCTTACTAAATTCGTGCAGACTGTGGCCGAGGGGTAATAAGATAATTAACAGCTAGTTAACCCCTCAGCCAGAATATAAAAGCCTCCAGCTGTCCACGCTAAAGCGGAGAGTGTACAGAGGAGAGTACGGGAGAGCGAGCAAGGAGAAAGTTATTTGTTTATTTGTTTGGCCAAAGTGCCCTTTTGTTTGTTTGGTGTTTGTTTTGTTTAAACCTTTTGTTTTTGTTTATTATTTAATAAAAGAAGCTGAACACTGTCGCGTGTCATCTCTCTCCCGCTACTTCCTGAGTCTGTGTTTCTGGTCTGACGTCACCACTGAAGCCATCCTGTTCACAGCGCGTCATACATAATGTTCCAGTAAATACACACACATGGCTGTACAGCGAGCTTATCAATTTGTTTTTCAACAGTGATGAAGAGACCCTGAGGCTCAAGATGAATAATAAGAAAACTGAATTTAGCAAATGATCATCAACGCGCAGGAGAGGAAAACAAAACCCATTTTCGGGAAATAAACCTCTGGGAATCCATGGCTGATCTGGTTGCCCTTCCTCCGGGCAGGCTACCAACGCTTAAGAGCACATTTTTGTAAAAGCATTTTTAGGATCTGTAATATTTGTCCTAATGTAAATTTGGTAAGCACTGGAGGACCAACAACCTAACCGTTTGATAAAGGAGCCTGGAACTCCGTGGCAAGAAGCTGCTACGATTCTGAAGGAATGACTGGAGAACTGCTCAGCTGCGAATCCAGACCTGGAAAGAATCTGGCGAAGCTGAAAGAAGAACCAGTGTCGGGTGACGATTGTTACGTTTTCGTTAATAAACAGCGGGTCTGAGGGTGATGCGCCCTCA
The DNA here is from genome assembly GCF_902713425.1 of Acipenser ruthenus. Lineage (NCBI taxonomy): Eukaryota > Metazoa > Chordata > Actinopteri > Acipenseriformes > Acipenseridae > Acipenser > Acipenser ruthenus. The sequence continues at coordinate 50,470,832 of NC_081190.1, read as the reverse complement.
GAAAGACGGAGATGGATAAGAGAGAAAGGGGTCATATGGGCTAACATGGGAGTTTAATTTAAAAACAAATAGGAAAGGGTTCCCTAATCTTCCTGATCAGTTTTACTTCTTTTGAGCAGGAAGGAAAAGGTATCAGATGAGGTGATTGTTAGGTCAGAGATACAGGGGTGAATCTGTGGGTTGAATTGATTTGAGTGTAATGTAGACTCTGAGCACCTAAGGAACCCAAAAAGGCTAGAAGAAAAAGGGGCTTCTAAGGTTTTATCTAAAACCTGGGAGGAGTAGCCGGAGCGGATGAATGAGATGCATTGGGAGACTACGTTGATGGTGATAGGTAGGCAAGCAGGGGGAGAAGGAGATTCTGATCGTTGAAGTCCTTTCAGAATTAATGACATTTGCGAGTTGCTGAGTGTAGAGCTGGGGGCGCCGAAAATGAGTTTGTGGAAAAACTAGATGCCGGTGTAACTTGAAAGGTTACAGTTGCTTGTTGGACAACAGTGGCGGCTGTCAAAACCCCGGGTTGGATCGCAGGAGCAGCCGCTCCTAACTGTAAAAACAGTATCTGGATACAAATGCTCAAAACTGCTGATGAGCTGAAAGAAGAAAAGCATTTCACAGAGAAATTTCCACTATGGGGGCCTGCTGGATGCCCATAGTGGCCAGGGAGGTCACTGCACGGGCCTGCTGGACGCCTGCAGTGAGGGGAGGTAACCTGAAAGGAACCAGAATGCTCAGGAACTACTGAATAAGCCTTTGATTGACATGTGCTGTGGTCCCGCCTTCGGAGTTTTCCGGATGTAGACGCTCTTTGTGGAGATGCAGTGAGTGCGGGGCAAGGTGTTTCAAGTCCTCTTATAATAGGCGGAATTGCGCTTGTTTTTTGAGAGTCGCGGGTTGGAATTTGTAGAAACACCCATACTGACATGGGTTGGGCTTGTTTTGTCGTGAGACTTGGCAACACTGGGTAAAGCAACGATCAGTGCTGACGTCATAGCTATCTGTATAATGTGAAATAATGTGATATCTTGTAACAATTGTAAGTCGCCCTGGATAAGGGTGTCTGCTAAGAAATAAATAATAATAATAATAATAATAATAATAATAATAATAATAATAATAATAATAATAATAATAGCGCCTGCGATGGGAAGGATGCTGCAGTGGGGAGAAATAAAGTAAACAAATTCTCCTGTGATGTCAGGAGTTGCGGAGGAACGAGTGGCCAGGCGGGAGCCACGGCAGACAGGAGAAGCAGACATCTGGGCAGAGAAGTTTGGAGTGGTAAATACCGCCGAATCGAAGTTGTCATGGACTTGGCCCGGGAAGGGCTGGTTGAACTGGTTGAGTGGATCTCGGCTTCAGGGAAACGGCAAACAGATCATCATCCGATGAAACGGAACAATTCAGAATGCTGTCCTGTTAGGTGATTTCAATATCCATCTCTCCAACCCCAGCCACTCTGCCGGATCCCTCCCTCTCCTTCACTCCTTCGACTTCTGTCTCTCTCCATCCCCCCCATTCCCACAAAGCTGGCCGTCAACTGGACCTCACCTTCTCCAGGGCCTGCTGCCCCTCCACCCTCTTGACCAGCCTGCACCCAGCTACTTCCAGACCCTCATCTCTCCCTACACCCCCACTCGACCTCTCCGCTCCTCCTGCAATAGAAGACTAGCTGTACCTCCTCTACACTCCCCTGCCTCCAGAGCCTGCTCCTTCTCCACCCTCGCCCCGCAGTGGTGGAATGACCTTCCTACAGATGTCAGGACTGCCCAGTCCCTGACCACCTTCCGGCACCTCCTCAAGACTCACCTCTTCAGACAGCACCTGTAGAACTCCTCTTTTCCCTCTGGACACTTTATCACTCTTCCTTTATGTGCTTTATTTGCTCTTATCTGCTCCCTATTTTACTGCATTTAATCCTGTACTTTAGAGTACTGTAATCTGTCAAGTGTCATTTAATCTGTAGTATTTTGTATTTAATTATATCCTGATGTAACTATCACTAACACTGTTATCTGCTGCGTTATTGAATCGTATTTTGTCATCTACTTGTACTTGCTAGAACCGAAGTCATTGTATTTTATCTTGCACTTAATTGTATTAATACTTCTACTGTGATTCTTGAAATGTATTTTTGTTTACGACTGTAAGTCGCCCTGGATAAGAGCGTCTGCGAAGAAATAAATAATAATGACGGTTGAGGAAGATACTTCCTGCTCCTGGTCTCATCACATGACACTGTGGTAACGTATTAAGTGTGTGGGAGGTACTGCAGTTTGTCACATGGTGTAAACTCAGTAGTCACAGGCTAAAAAAAAAGGAAAAAAAAAACATTAGGAACCACGTGTTTTTGCTATAGTTACTGTGCATGAAATCTTGTATCTCAGTCTGGTTTAGTTGGTGTTGGAGAGAAACTAGTCTAGTGAGTATGATCATTAGCACAACTATTCTACATTTGCCTCTATTTGACATATTTTTATAAGAATATTATTTTTGTGATCCCTCTTTTTATATATTATATATATATATATATATATATATATATATATATATATATATATATATATATATATATTGTAAAAGATTCGCACCCACTTGGGTTCGTTGCCCCTTTAAGAATAGACCCGGCACACAGAAATGGATTTTTTTTAAGCGCGTTTGCGCAATTTTTTAATAAACAGAAAACACAACAAATACAAAAATCAAAATAAACACCTAGCTCTTCTGGAGCACTAACTCGACTTTCAGGAACACCCTGACTAACGCGGGACAGCTAAGCTGTTTTCCCGTCCTTCCTAAACACACTGGTTTCAAACAGCACTTACTTTTTCTTCATTTGGCTACTCGGAGACAGCGCACCTACTGCCTCCTTCCACTCAGCAGCCCCGAGCAGACTGCTTGCTCTCCTTTTAAACTTCCGCACCTGGATCTAATTTTTAATAATGCCCAGGTGCGGATAATAATTAATAATAAAACCAATTAAACTAAACAATAAGCAAATCAATTAAACAAAAAGGTGCATTTCCACATGTTTTTTTTTTCCTTGCAGGGAGGTTAACCCCCTCCCTGCCGTCTCTCACAACCCGCTATATTACACATCCCCCCCCTTGTCTTTCCAAGACACCGGCCATGAGACGGCCACCTCCTCCCCTAAAACACAACCACCCACCCTCGAGTCCATAAATGTCAATTTTAGCCCTCCTCCACGGGCGAACTCGAGGGTGGATCGGTCCACGTCCTGGGTCAGCCAGGTAGGGACCGCGCACCGGCGACGAGGGACCCCACCGGTTTGTCAGGGGCGACCGGCACGACAACCGGGGCACTGGAGGCTGCAGTAGCGGGCAGAGGTCTGCAGCTGGGACCCAGTGCAGCGACGTCCGGTCAGCAAGGGGGAGCGATGTAGCGACCAGGGGGAGCGTACGCGACGTCTGGGAGCAGCACAGCGACGTCTTAATGTCCGGGAGGAGCGGAGCAGGGGACCAGGTGGAGAACTGTGCCCGATCCTGCCGACTCCTGGGCTCCAGGTCAAGTGAAGGGAGGTCCAGGCTCACTGACAGGGTGTCCAGGAGCAAGGGGTAAGGGACTGGACGCAGAGACGCCGGACTGGACCGTAGGGGTGGTGGTCGGGGCTGTGGTGGAGGTACGCTTTTCACCTCCTCCCTAGGCTCCGGAAGCGGCAGCTCCTCCCCTCTGGGCTCTGGCAACGGCAGCTCCTCCCCTCTGGGCTCTGGCAGCGGCAGCTCCTCCCCTCTGGGCTCCGGCAGCGGCAGCTCCTCCCCTCTGGGCTCCGGCAGCGGCAGCTCCTCCCCTCTGGGCTCTGGCAGCGGCAGCTCCTCCCCTCTGGGCTCTGGCAGCGGCAGCTCCTCCCCTCTGGGCTCTGGCAGTGGCAGCTCCTCCCCTCTGGGCTCTGGCAGCGGCAGCTCCTCCCCTCTGGGCTCTGGCAGCGGCAGCTCCTCCCCTCTGGGCTCTGGCAGCGGCAGCTCCTCCCCTCTGGGCTCTGGCAGCGGCAGCTCCTCCCCTCTGGGCTCTGGAAGCGGCGGCTCCTCCCCTCTGGGCTCTGGCAGCGGCGGCTCCTCCCCTCTGGGCTCCGGCAGCGGCAGCTCCTCCCCCTCTGGCTCTCGGGACGGTAGCTCCACCCCCTCTGGCTCTCGGGACGGCAGCTCCACCCCCTCTGGCTCTCGGGACGGCAGCTCCCACTTTTGTAGCAGCCGCTCCAGTTCCGTTGGCTCCCGCTCTTGTATTATCAACGGGGCCCCGCCCAGCTCCTGTCTCTGCCTCTCCATCTTCTTAATCTGCTCCACCTGAGCAGCGGTGTTTTTATTGAACATCTCAATTAATTCTTTAAAATCCATTTGGGTCTCCAGGGGCGCCCACAATCGCTGCCACCAAATGTAAAAGATTCGCACCCACTTGGGTTCGTTGCCCCTTTAAGAATAGACCCGGCACACAGAAATGGATTTTTTTTAAGCGCGTTTGCGCAATTTTTTAATAAACAGAAAACACAACAAATACAAAAATCAAAATAAACACCTAGCTCTTCTGGAGCACTAACTCGACTTTCAGGAACACCCTGACTAACGCGGGACAGCTAAGCTGTTTTCCCGTCCTTCCTAAACACACTGGTTTCAAACAGCACTTACTTTTTCTTCATTTGGCTACTCGGAGACAGCGCACCTACTGCCTCCTTCCACTCAGCAGCCCCGAGCAGACTGCTTGCTCTCCTTTTAAACTTCCGCACCTGGATCTAATTTTTAATAATGCCCAGGTGCGGATAATAATTAATAATAAAACCAATTAAACTAAACAATAAGCAAATCAATTAAACAAAAAGGTGCATTTCCACATGTTTTTTTTTTCCTTGCAGGGAGGTTAACCCCCTCCCTGCCGTCTCTCACAACCCGCTATATTACAATATATATATATATATATATATATATATTTATGTGAACTTCATTTTTCTACCGTTCATCATCAGATTTTGTTTCCAGGTCATTTGATTTTTTCCTCTCTATTATTTGTTTTTGTTTTTTGACATAACGATTTTGATTAAAATTTATTGGATTTATTTTTTTAGGTTATACAGTATATTTTTTTCACCTCTTCTCTCAGATTTGACAACGATTTATTTTTAGGGAAGGGTGGTTTTTCATTTTCTACTAAAGTCTGATTTTGTTTTCTCATATCCCTGTTTCATAAAATCGTTTTAATTGTATACAATATATAGTTATTGGTTTTAATTTTTTTTTTTGCACCATGAATTAAAAAAATATATACATGTATATAGTATAAAAAATATATTGCACTGTTAATTGTGAGAACTTGCTTCAAAATTTCTGTAAAAAAAAATATATATCTCCTCTCATCTCACAACATAATAGGATATAATTTTATCAATTTTCTACTGTGACAGCATTGCATATTTCAGTTCAGATTATTTTTCCTATTCAGCATTTTGATTTTTTTCCACTTTTTTATTTCTTATTTATTGATTTATTTTAGGATATTTTCTACAATTTTACAGTAATGAAGAATTTTTGGGGGTTCTTTTTTCAATAAATACCAGAACAGGGTACAGTAGGTCCTGGACCAAGGGGTGGTGGATTTCAGCCACTCTATGATTGGACCCCCTAACAACATCCAGCCTCAAATTACACCTATTTCTGGCACACCAGGTAACAGGGTGAACACAAATGGATTGACCCCAATTGACTTCTTCCAGTTGTTCATCATTGATGACTTTTTTGAATATTTGGTTATTCAGACAAATTTGTATGCCCAGCAATACATGGCACAATATGGAGAGAACCTGGGGCGATATTCTAGGGTGTGCAAATGGGTCCCCACTAATCTAATTGAAATGAAAAAAGTTCTGGGGTTTATCCCTTCTGATGGGACTGGCAAATAAACCTAGAATTGATTTATATTGGTCCACTGACCCTGTTCAGGCTTGCCCAATTGTCCCTGCCACCATGAGCCTGGATAGGTTCCAATTCATTTAAAATGTTTTACACTATAATGACAATTCTAATGCTCTCCCAAGGGACTATCCTGAATTTGACAAGCCTGAGTGTGTGCTGGACTACAATAGACACATGGGAGGTGTAGATGGGCAGCAGTGTGGGGTAGTGGTTAGGGCTCTGGACTCTTGACCGGAGGGTCATGAGTTCAATCTCAGGTGGGGGACACCTAGATTGCTCCAGTAAAAACCCAACTGTATAAATGGGTAATTGTATGTAAAAAATAATGTGTTAAAAATAATGTAATTGTATGTACAAATAATGTGATACCTTGTAACAATTTTAAGTCTCCCTGGATAAGGGTGTCTGTTAAGAAATAAATAATAATAATAATAGATAAGTCGGACCAAATGCTGGAGCCATACAGTGCTGCAAGGAAGACCATGGCATGGTATAAAAAACTTGCCATGTACACGGTCCAGATTTAGTTATACAACAGCCATGTTGTGTACTGTACGGCTCCAGAAAACAAGCATATTTTTCTAGCCTTTCAGACTTCTGTCATCTCCAGCCTCATATTTGCCAGCCAAGAAATGCCAGAAACAGTAAGATTAGAGACAGTGGCTAGACTTACCGAACGTCATTTTATACGGACGCTGCCACCATCTGGGAGTAAAGCAAGGCCACAAAAAAAGTGCCGTGTATGTTCCCGAAAGGGCATGCAGAGGGATACGCAGTACTACTGTCTGCACTGTCCCTCTCAGCCAGGCCTCTATTTGGAGGAGTGTTTTGAAAGGTACCACACGGTACAGGAGTACTAGAATGACTAAACCCCAGAACAAACCACCATGACCAGTAACAAATGTAACAAAAGGTACTAAAAGTCACTTCTTGTCATGCAGCAATATTACCTGGAAGGGGAAAGTTCAAAGTGACCTAGTCTCAGTTTAGGACCTATAAACGCCTGACAAACTATAGAAAGGTACACATATTTGGTATTTCTGAATTCAGGACATTCAGGGCAATCCAGAAACACTGTCTTTTTAACAATGGAACAAAAACTGTTAGATTCACAGGTGCAAATATAAGGGAAAAAAGTGACTTTTACAATATGCAGTGACATTACCACAAATTGCAGAAGGATTATGGGTGTTACCCATTTATAAAATCCATATCTTGTGCAGTTTCAGAAAATATATACTTGTATATACTTATCTTATTCCTTGGTGGAGTAGTGGCCATTTGAAATCAGGGTGTGTACAATAGACCATAGGCTGCATTTTTCAAAGTGGCAAATTAAAAGTGGCCTGGTATCTGTCTAGAGCATGTAAATCCACCCAAAACCAATGAAAAGGTTTACACATAGGCACAGGCACATCCAGCATTCTAAAAGTTTCTACATTCTTACACCAAACATTAGCATTTTAGGGACTAAATGTGATGCAGGTATAATACATTTTATGAAAAAGTTTATTTTGTTTACAATAATAGCTGTATTTTGGTCACATATCCAAACCACAAAACTTGGCACTAATAGAAGAAACTCCAGAGTCTGACAAAAAAAAAAAAATAGTTTGCCTGGGGTACCTGAAAAGGAACATAAAGTAATTTTGATGTAAGCCAGGAGAGTCCCAAATTCAAAAAATGCCTGTAGCACAGGGCGTTACAAAGGCCTCAGCAGAGAAGGGGTTAATACAGTTATGACAGCTCTGTGACTGCCTGTGTTTAGAGCTTGCAGTCACTCGATATTTCTTTAGCACAGTGTAGCTGTTTTTTCCACCCCCAAATCACAATTATTTATATTTATTAAAAAAGGCAGTGTTTCTCTGCTTTGCCTGTGCTTGCCTCATTGCATTTTTTTTTATGAAATCATTTTGATTGATACGTTTCACTAGCTGTCTGATTGTGAGATAAGACTTTAAGTAAATAACGCGTTAAACTAATAATTTCTTACAATGTTCTAATACTGTAGTTCTTTTAGTGGGGTATAATAAATAGTCTTAATTGCACCTTTTGTTTGATATTGGTGCTGCTTTCTCTGCACTGCATTGTAATCGTTTGACCAATAAAAAAAAAAAAAACTTTTTGCATTATCATTCATTCCACTTTGTTGTTGTTAATGGTTACTGTAAATAGTTCCATTGTTTTTAGTAGATCTTTTAGAAAAGTGCAGTAAACTGTGGCCAGAATTGCATTATATATATTATTGTGAATTTTGCTTGCACGCATGAAAAGATATTAGTTTGCACATAGGAACAATACATTTGTGGAAATATTTGCACATAAAGACAACTGCTGTCAGGCCACGAGCCTTAAAAACCCCAAATATTGTGTATCTATTTTCATTATTGTTCAATTTAAAATAGCACACACGATAAAAAAATATCACCTTTCTGCATTATCTTTCTTTCATTACACTCTGGTGTTAGTGGTTATTGTGGTTCTGTTCCTTATAGTTAGGGTTCTTCATTTTTGGTTTTTATTTTTGATGATGTAATGTCCCTTTAAGTTTGTTTTGAGCCAACATAATTTCTTAATTCATGGGCTATAGGGTAGTACAGAGAAGGCAGAAACGTAGAGAAGTGGACTGCGGCCCAAACTTCTGAACAGACTGCGGTCTGGATAGAAAAGAGATCCCCCACCAGAGAGACGTCCTCAGCGGAGGAGAGGGCGGCCCTGGGGATCTGAAAAACATAAGAAAACTCTGATGCGGCAGAGTCGCCTTGCTGGGCGAGAATAGGTCTCGCTGAGACCTGAAAGGAAGTAATAGTAAAGGGTTCCCTGAATGATGTGGTGCTGCCCTCGAATGAGGTGAGGCTGTGGTTTCCAAAGCCAGGAGCGGAGTGGCATCCAGCAGGGAATCTGTAAAGAACGAGAATATATGGGTTAGTTGGGACTCGAGCACTGAGAGATTAAAGCGGGCCATGTCCCGAAATGTTAAATATAGGGTAGAGCCTCACTGTGGTGAGGTAAAATAAGCGCATGAGCTGCGAAAGGATAGTGTGGCCATGGGTCCCCTCTGACTCACATGGTAAGAACCTCCCTTTAATAAGGTTGAGGAAGCTCAGCTTGACCTAAGGTTGGGGAAGTGAGACTCACTTACCCCCTAAAGAATGGACCCACAGCTCCCCGCAGAACCTCACCGTGAGACAGACAACAGAGCACGTGCCAATGCATAACATAGATTCAAGGGTGAAGTGACATACAAGACAAACAGAGAGGGATAAGAAGGGTTAACGGTTTATACCCCTTCTAAATAGGGAAAAAAAATTCTGGTAGCCCCGGCGGTCAGGTAGCCCCCAAGCATGCTAACTATTTTCTGATGGGCTGTGGTAATGTCGGTGGGAGATGGGCGAATGTGGTACTCGAAAAACATGGTTTCCCTGTATCTTACGGAGAGTTCCACGATATAGAACAGATACTGATCTAGCTGGTCACGCCGGCGTGGGCAAACTGAGCAAAGGGCGTCACGGTAAATGGAAAAGGAAATGACGAATTCCCCCAGGGTCAGATTCTTCAGCAGGCGTGGATCACGGGATTTGAGGGTAACTGAGAGATTGCCACAGTAAATTAAGCGGTGGTCCAGGAACTCAGAAGTCACAATAAGTATGGACCATATTTACGTTTTTACCTTCGATTATTTGTTTCAAGGTTGGCTTAAAGAGAATGGCGCCTAATGCTAGCTGCTGAGTGGGAACCATTGCTGATGCCAGGTTGTACTCCGGAACGTCGATTGCTGGGACCAAGGATGAGGATCCAGGTGAGGAGGCTACTGCGGGATTTGAAGATGAAGGAAAGGAGGCTGAAGGAGGGGTGCTTCGGTTTTCTAGTTTGTCAAGCTGCTCGTTGATGGTTGCGATGGAGTTTGGTATGGGCTGTATGAGGTATTTTAAATCATCGAAGATGCTCTGATGGGTTTGGAGGAGAGGGTCTCCGGATGGAATGGATATTTGAGAAGGCTCAGAGAAGTCATGGGCGATGGTATACATATATACTGTATATATATATATGAACATTTATTTTACAAATCAAAACAAGAAACTGTAAATAAATAAACATCTGAACAGATATCGATTTCCAACATACATATTTATAAAACTGAAACGATAGCAATACATGTTTAACTTTTCAACAGCAATCGGTTTATTATCAGATGAGCAAAAGCAACTGAACAATGTAGATAAATAAACTTAGAATTTTTTTTTTTACAGAAGCGCACAGCACAAAAAAGTCTCATTTATTTTTCTTTTTTTCGACAATAGGGTATTCCTTTACTTTGAGTCTAAGGCTGTTCACAATCAACACAGATAATGCGCTTCTCCACACCGCCTTTTTGCACAGGGCACAGCTGTCCGAAGTTTTATTTTTAATGCACTTGCCAACCTGACATTGGCGTCTCTTGCGGCTCTCAGCAGGGTTGCCCGTTTCAGCAGTGGATACACGCTTGGCAGTCTCCCTCTGTTCCAAATGCTTTTTGCAAAGTTGCTGTGCTAACTGTAAAATATATTCTCTCCTTGGTAAATTCTTCTCCGTGCATTCTTTGTAAAGTACCCAGGAGTTGATGGCTGCTAGGTCCAATACATTGTAAAACATCTGAACAGACCACTGTCGGGAGCCAGCTTTCAAGGAATACTTCCGTGCCATCTGATCCAAAACATCAACCCCACATTTTGTTGCGTTGTAAAACTCCACGGTCTCTGGTATTTATTTTCACTAGTCCTGATGCTAACTGACTGACCAAAGTAGCGCAGCTGGCAAACAGACGCCTGCCTTCAAAGGCTGATTGAAAACAATACTGTCAGCCATTCACCCAGTCAGAGAGTAGAGACTCATCTGATTACAGCTAAACACATTGCGGACTGGTAAATAAAAAGAATAAAGTAGAATACCGTTCTGTATAATCAAAATACAATTGTTTTCTGTGTGGCCGTCAATGTGACTGCTCCCGGGGCTTTTAGGTATAATGTAATATATCTCCTTTATTTCTGCACTCCCACGTTTCATGCTTTGTGAGAATATTTAATACATATGGACAGAAAGGTACACGAACGCACAGCCCCATATGTGTTACATGACTGGAGAAAATTACATTTTAAAACCAAACACTGCCAAAATGACTGCTGCAGGGCTTCTAGCGTTAAGGAATATTGATGCTTTTATTGAAAATAGTTTTTAGGAGTTTGGAGATGGGCCAATCTTTGTAGTGCAGTTGCAGCACGGATTGCTTATGTGACCAGCGCTTTGAACGGCGTGGTGTAGTTGCTGTGTTTGCAGGTGCTGGTGTTGCTGAAGCTGGCAAAAAGGAGACTGACGGCGAGGACCATCTTTGCCGCAGGAGTGCTCAAAAATCAGTTGTTCGAAATCGTCCAAATCGGACAAGGAAGTGATGCGACGATATTTTGACATTGCTGGAACGGATTCAATAGGTAAGTTGCTATTCGGACGCAGTCTGAGAATTTGTATAAACAAAAGGCAGAAGCGGGTTGAATAGGTAGATTCCTATTGCAGTCTGAATGACTCTAAAAATGAAAAACACTAAACACTATGAAGGTGTGTGTGATTAGGGTTTAAATAGGAGATTGATAATGACAGGCAGCAATTAAGGGTCCCGGCTTCAAAATCACAGACCAAGTTAAGTGGCATCCACCTGTTTTAAATTATAGTGATTCACATGATTTCAGGATAAATTCAGCAGTTCCTGTAGGTTCCCTCTGCTGGGTTGTGCATTTCAAAGCAAAGACTCAACCATGAGCACCAAGGCGCTTTCAAAAGAATTCCGAGACAAAGTTGTTGAAAGGCACAAACCAGGGGATGGGTATAAAAAAATATCAAAGGCCTTGAATATCCCTTGGAGCACGGTCAAGATGATTATTAAGAAGTGGTAGGTGTATGACACCACCAAGACCCTGCCTAGATCAGGCCGTCCCTCCAGACTGGATGACCGAGCAAGAAGGAGACTGATCAGAGAGGCTACCAAGAGGCCGATGGCAACTTTGCAAGAGCTACAGGCTTTTATGGCCAAGAGTAGTCAAAGTGTGCATGTGACAACAATATCCCAAGCACCTCACAAATCTGGCCTGTATGGTAGGGTGGTAAGAAGGAAGCCATTACTCAAGAAAGCCCACCTTGAAGCCCGTTTGAAGTATGCAAAAAAACACTCAGGAGATTCTGTAGCCATGTGGCAAAAAGTTTTGTGGTCTGACGAAACTAAAATGGAACTTTTTGGCCTAAATGCAAAGCGTTATGTTTGGCGCAAACCCAACACAGTGCATCGCCCAAAGAACACCATCCCTACTGTGAAGCATGGTGGTGGCAGCATCATGTTATAGGGATGTTCCTCATCGGCAGGGACTGGGGCACTGTGGCAATGTGCCCCGCCCCTGTGTGCATATTATGTGTTGTATGTTGCGTGCGTGTGTAAATGTTGGTGTATAGATTGGTAGACGGGATAGAAACGGGTCTGTGTTTCACGTGTGATTTAAAAAGGTAGATTTGTATTTAGGCACGAGGAGGGCACAAATCACTGGTTAAATGTAATATGTGAGCACGGTGTTGCACAGAATTAATTCACGTGCTGGGATTCAAGTGAATAATTAATTAGTAATTGAATCCCAGCACAATAGTATATATAGACGCACATTTCTTTCAGTCGGGGTTGGGTGTTCGGTGAGTGGAGAACGGGAGAGAGAGAAGGAGTAAAGTAAATATAAAAGAACGTAAATATTGTTATCTGCTCACCGTGTTTGTTTGTCTGTCTAGTCCGTTTTGTTCGTCTATTTATTTTGGCCTCAAGTGCCGTGTGCTGTGTTTTGTTGTTTCAAACCTTTTATTTTCTGTTCTGTTATTAAATGCTGAGCGAAAGCATTCGCTCAGCTTCACCAAACCCCAAATCTCTGTCTATTTATTTCCTGCATCTGGTCTGACGCCACCCACTCCGGCCGTCTTTGTGACAGGCACTTGTTAGGATAGAAGGGAAAATGAATGGAGAAAAGTACAGAGAAGTCCTTGAGGAAAACCTGCTGCCCTCTGCAAGAAAGCTGAAACTGGGAGGGAAGTTCACCTTTCAGCATGACAACGACCCAAAGCACACAGCCAAAGCTACACTGGAGTGGCTAAGGAACAAAAAGGTAAATGTCCTTGAGTGGCCCAGTCAGAGCCCCGACCTAAATCCAACTTGACAGAGCTTGAACAGTTTTGTAAAGAAGAATGGTCAAATATTGCCAAATCTAGGTGTTCAAAGTTGGTAGAGACCTATCCCAACAGACTTACAGTTGTAATTGCTTCCAAAGGTGCTTCCACCAAGTATTAACTCAGGGGGGTGGAGAGTTATCCAATTATGATCTTTCAGTTTTGTATTTTTAATATATCATTTTTTTTTCTCAATAAAAACTTTTTTCCCCTTAACAGTGTGGAGTATGGCGTGCAGATAAGTGGAAAAAATCCTCATTTAAATGCATAAAACTCTAACTTGAACAAAAAAAACAAAAGCGTTCTTGTTTTACAGTCAATGCTTTTCCAAGAGTTTAATTAAGAAACAATGCTGGCTCAAAACAAACTTAAAGGGACATTATGTCGTCAAAAATAAAAACAGAAAATGATGAGCCCTCCTTATAGTAGAGCTTACAAAATACAGCATAGGACTGGACCGCACTGTATATGTTATACACAGTATAAATGAAGTTTGCATGTGTGTTGCATCGAAAGCTGCACATTGTTGCATTGTTTTGTCACTCAGTGTAAAAATATGAGTTTTAAACAACTTCCAGTTTTGCCCCTGCCCACTTCCGGTTTGACAAATACACAGCAGCGCTTAGAAAGATACCACGTAATGTTTCTGTCAGGACAACTGAGGAAGTCAGCACCTCCGGTCACTTTTTTTTAAAGTAACAAAAACACTTATTCACTGCCAAACATCAACTACTTTAGATGTGTAATGATTGCAGTATAGGATACTGACCTTAAGGTTAGGGTTTCGGTGTAGGGTGAGGATTATTCATTATTTTATTAACAATAATAGTGCAGTGTCCTGACAGGAGAATTTCATGTTACCTTTGTAGAGGACAGCGAATACATACCCGAATTCATAAATGAATACAAATATGAATACTAATAGCATGGGCATGAATACAGATACAGATACAGATAATGGCTATATGTACCACCCCTAGTAATGACATAGCCAAATTGTCACCAAGACCAGGCATCAGCTTTAGAGTCATTCCACAAAATGATCTGCTTCTTTGCACTCAAGTCGACACATTTCTTTTGCCCACAGATGCAGGTCAGGTATACTTCAAAATGCCAAACGTTATTACTAGTATGAACTACTGCAATTGCAACTGTAATAATCTATATATTTTATATTTAGCATATATTTAATTGTGGATTGTTCCGGTGGGACTTGGGGAAAATTTATTGAGTTAGAAAAGCATTTCATTGTTCCCCTGGTTTGTTTACCAATTATAAACATTTAGACTTGTGGTCAATATTTAAAATCTAAACTGTATCAATGATACATTTTCACTCTTGCAGACTATGTTGCAACGCTCTGGGAAGAAGTGCTGCGTCTGAGTGCCGTATATCCCACATATGCACAGGTAGCACTGAAAGTCAGTACAGCCATTCCCAAACCATTAACAGCACAATTTGATCGAGCTGAGAAGAGTGAGCTGGTTGTTCAACAATACAGTCGATTCAGTAGTTTATTTTAAACGTTTGAGTTTAATAAATTTGTTAAAGGACAAATGCCTTTGTTTCTTGGTTTTTAATATACATGCTTACTTTTTTTACATTGTAATTCAAAATATGAATTGAATTTGAAATATTTTAATCAATATTGGCATTTATTGTTGCAGTTTGTATAACTTCTGTTGTTTTATGAGGAGAAGTTGTAACTAAGCCTTACAACTAACCCCAAACCAGGAGGAACAGACTGACTGCCTGTATGCCTGGCCTTTTTATATATGTAAAGATCTGACACCATGTACGTACATACATTTTTAGACTTCTATGATAACATAGGCCTAATTACTAAAGTGTTTTCTGCCGTGCTAAATTTCACACTATTTTGAAAAAGGAAAAGCCTACTCAATTTCATAACATTAAAAAAGAAAGATTAAAAGTTACATGAACTCTTAAATTAGCATCTTAAAATAGTTATTGACACTGTTGTTTTTCTTATTGGGTAAAAAAAAAAAAACAACAGGTACAAACTTATGGTTAGAAAAGGTTTTATGAAAATCGCCCAATGTATTTATCATTGAATAACATTTAAAAGTATTAATATTTTAATAAATTTGGATTCTTTGTAGCCTAATATAGTAGTTACTCATGCTGGTGCTCCTCGGCTCCCAAATGGCCTTCTTGTAGCACATACTCATAGGCACAAGCTTCACATACATATCCACTCAAACAGTTATCCCGGAACCCCTGGTGCTGTGTGATGCACTGCAAGACAGGGTTTCCTTGAGCAGACCCTAACCTATCTAGCACTGCTGGGCATCTGTGGCAACAAACATTTTCCTGTGCAGTGGACATCTCTACACAGACTCCACAGATACACCTGTTTCAAAAGCAAATAAGGTGAATTTAATTTAACTACACTATTTATTTCTTTAACAGTTTGTAATATTATCGTTAATTTTTTTTTTTTTTTTATAAATTTAGTCATTGCCAAATAGTTTTTATTATTTTCTCCCCAATTTGAAATGCCCAATTATTTTTAGGCTCAGCTCACTACTACCACCCCTACGCTGACTCGGGAGGGGCGAAGATGAACACACGCTGTCCTCCGAAGCGTGTGCCGTCAGCCGCTCGCTTCTTTACAC
Organism: Acipenser ruthenus; assembly: GCF_902713425.1. Taxonomy (NCBI): domain Eukaryota; kingdom Metazoa; phylum Chordata; class Actinopteri; order Acipenseriformes; family Acipenseridae; genus Acipenser; species Acipenser ruthenus. The sequence goes on along the minus strand of NC_081190.1, from coordinate 50,455,048 downwards.
TCTGCAGACTCACCGTGCAGCCGCCTCAGAGCTACAGCGTCGGAGGACAACACAGCTCTGGGGAGCTTACAGGCAAGCCCGCAGGCGCCCGGCCAGACTACAGGGGTCGCTGGTGCGCGGTGAGCCGAGAACACCCTGGCCGACCTAACCCTCCCTCCCCCCGGACGACGCTCGGCCAATTGAGCGCCGCCCCCTGGGGGCTCCCATCCACGGTCGGCTGTGGAATAGCCTGGACTCGAACCGGCGACGTCCAGGCTATGGAGTGCATCCTGCATTCTAGCGAGTGCTTTTACTGGATGTGCCACTCGGGAGCTCCCCTATATTATTGTTAATTTAACTACCGTGTTTTAGCTTTCCACTATGAATGTACAAATACATATTATAGTTTTAAAACTTTTTTTCTTTTTTGATGGATGGCAGCACCACTGTGGTGGAGGTGTAATTAGGTGCTTTTCCAGCTTTCTTGACAAACTCTTCACTGTGATGTAATTTATTGGATGTTAAAGGCTTGGATCATGGTTCGCGTTGATGTTAAAATCATTTTAAATATTTTAAATGTATGCATTTTACTGTCTGTAAGCATACTTTTTTTTTTTTTTTAAGAAGTGTAGTCGAAATTACTCAATTAAACATACTCTGCTTTGGTGAATTTTAATAAATTTACCATGACTACACTGTAATTTTGGGAAACTTTTCAGAGACTGATTTTCAGTTATTTTACATGTCCATCTAGCTATCTACCAATGCACCTGGATTATATTATGACATTTTCAGGGCACTGTTTTCTCATTGTTTTTTTACTGCGGTCAAGCTATCAACCACTTTCAAAATGCCGGTCAAAGATACTAATATCGCAATCAGACACTTACAGTGCCTTGCATAAGTATTCACCCCCCTTGGACTTTTCCACATGTTGTAGTGTTACAACCTGGAATTAAAATGGATTTAATTGGGAATTTTTTCACTGATCTACACAAAATAGTCCATAATGTCGAAGTGGGGAAAAAAATCTACATATTTTTCAAAATTATTTACAAATAAAAAACTGAAAAGTCTTGATTGCATAAGTATTCACCTCCTTTGCTGTGACACCCCTAAATAAGCTCTGGTGCAACCAATTGCCTTCAGAAGTCACACAATTAGTTGCATGGAGTCCACCTGTGTGTAATTAAAGTGTCACATGATCTCAGATTAAATACACCTGTTTCTGGAAGGCCCCAGAGTTTGTTAAGAGCATATCTAAACAAACAGCATCATGAAGACCAAGGAGCTATCAAAACAAGTCCGGGATAAAGTTCTGGAGAAGCACCAATCAGTTTTGGGTTATAAAAAAATATCCCAAACTTTCAACATCCCTCGGAGCACCGTTAAATCCATTATTAAAAAATGGAAAGAATATGGCACAACCGCGACTCTGCCTAGAGAAGGCCGTCCACTAAAACTCAGTGACCAGGTAAGGAGGGCATTAGTCAGAGAAGCAAACAAGAGGCCAATGGTAACTCTGAAGGAACTGGAGAGATCCACAGCTGAGATGGGAGAAACCGTCCATGGGACAACTATAACCCAGCTGGGCTTTATGGAAGAGTGGCGAGAAGAAAGCCATTGCTGAAAAAAACCCATATCAAATCCCGTTTGGATTTTGCCAAAAGGCATGTGGGAGACACAGCAAACATGTGGAAAAAGGTTCTCTGGTCTGATGAGACCAAAATTGAACTTTTTGGCCTTAGCGCAAAACGCTATGTGTGGCGCAAAGCCAACACTGCTCATAACCCTGAGAACACCATCCCCACTGTGAAGCATGGTGGTGGCACCATCATGTTATGGGAATGCTTTTCATCGGCAGGGACTGGGAAACTGGTCAGGATTGAGGGCAAGATGGATTGAGCCAAATACAGGGAAATTCTAAAGGAAAACCTGTTTCAGTCTGCAAGAGACCTGGGACTGGGGCGGAGGTTTATCTTCCAGCAGGACAATGACCCTAAACACACAGCCAAAGCTACACTGGAGTGGTTTAAAAACAAGAACCTGAATGTCTTAGAATGGCCCAGTCAAAGCCCAGACCTCAATCCGATTGAGAATCTGTGGCAAGACTTGAAAATTGCTGTTCAATCAACGGTCCCCATCCAACTTGACAGAGCTTGAGCAATTTTGCCAAGAAGAATGGGCAAAAATTGCAGGATCCAGATGTGCAAAACTGGTAGAGACTTACCCAAAAAGACTCACAGCTGTAATTGCTGCCAAAGGTGCTTCTACCAAGTATTGACTCAGGGGGGTGAATACTTATGCAACCAACAAATGTCTTTTTTTGTTTAATTAACTTTTGTGTCACAATAAAAAATATTTTGCACCTTCAAAGTGTTAAGTATGTTGTGTAAATCAAATGGTAAAAATCCCAATTAAATCAATTTTAATTCCAGGTTGTAACACTACAAAATGTGGAAAAGTGCAAGGCACTGTAAATTGTATAAATAGTTTCCCTGTTAAAGGCAGTGAAGTTCTTCAATCTGAGAGATTTAGAACTGCACTGGAATAAAACGAGCGATAAAATACACTTTCATACATTTTCAAAAATAATGAAAAACGAAATATTTAATGAGTATGAATGAAATCTCACTAACAGCTTATTGTAAAAGTCAAAGAACGATTCTATATTGTTTACATTATTGAGAACAGACGTTTTTTGCTGCTTACTATTAAAATGTATTTGACCAAAACGTGTGTGTGTGTGTGTGTGTGTGTGTGTGTGTGTGTGTATGTATATATATATATATATATATATATATATATATATATATATATATATATATATTGTAGCAGAGCAAAAGCCCTGTGAGGTAAACATATTTACGTTTATTGTTGGCAGGGACAGGGTTACAATCCTCCCTGCCAGCCTAAATTGTATTATTGTTAATTGTGTGCAGCTGGTAGTATTGTAAATTGAAGCCAGCTGCCAGGTATTTAAAGTCAGCAGCCAGTATAGTCGAGGCTGCTGATTAGAAGGAGACAGAAAGTGGTACTCTGTGTCCGAGCAGTCATTTTGTGAGTACTGTGCTGTGTTTATTTTTGTAAACTGTGTTTTTGTTATTTGTCAGGTAAACGGCTTAGCTATCCTGCAAGTTAGTGAGGGAACCTGCAAATGTTTAGTTAGTGCTCCAAAAGAGCTAGGTTTTGTTTTAGTTTTGTTTATTTTTCATTAAAAGTGCACACAAGCACTAAAACCTACAATTTCTGTGTCGGTCTAAGTTTTAAAGGGGCAAATGAACCAGAGTGAGTGAAGCTGTGTTACATATGGCGGCAGTGGAAGCGAGTGCCCCAATAGACCCAAAAATGGAAAGCCTAGAGGAATTGTTAGAGAGACTGGAGAGGAATGTTGCATGGCACGGTTAAGACTCAAGGAGATGGAGGCAGGAGATGGGGCTTCCGGAACCGGAGCCCACAAAATTAGACCTTCTGCTCCAGAACTGGAAGCTCATACAAAGAACCCCGCTGTCTCCAGAGACAGGTGAAGAAGCACCGCTGTCTCCTGAGCCAGAAGGGGTGGAGTCATTGCCGTCACCGGAGCCATGGGCTTCAGACAAGGGGGAGGCGGCAAGAAGCTCACCTCCACTACAGATCCCATCAGCCCTGCAAGTCGGTCCGGCGCTGCCGAGGGCGGTCCCTTGCATCCAGGTTGGGCCACTGCCGAGCACAGTTCCTCATCTGTGCTCTTACTGCGCTCCCCCAGAGTCTCAAGATGTCACGCCGTGGGTGTCAGATGTCATGTGCGTTCCCCCTTCCTTCCATAATGTTCCCCCTGGAGCTTTTTTAACTTACAGTGAACCCAATATCAGCCCTAGAGTCATTATATGTTAATTATGCACATTTGCACCTACAGTAACAAACAAAAACTTCCATTGGACCTCACTAATTTCACTGCAGATGTGTTGTACACATGTCCCTCTCTCATATATCAGAGTATGAGTTAATTTTACTGTAGCTTTTGTTACTTACAGTAAGCCCAGTATTAGCCCTATAGCCGTTATATGCCACTTGTTAATGGTGAGCCGGTGGGGTCTCCAACACCTGACTTCATCCAGATTATCCATTACAATCATTGGGTCACATTGAGCAACATTTCATGTTCTACGGAAACTGTTGCATTAAATGACAACATGTATACTGATGTAGGAGATGACATTCTGCAAGTATTAATTATGTACAGGGATCAGTATTAGGTCCTCTGCTATTCCTAATCTACATTAATGATTTAGATTCTGGTATAGTAAGCAAACTTGTTAAATTTGCAGACGACACAAAAATAGGAGGAGTGGCAAACACTGTTGCAGCAGCAAAGGTCATTCAAAATGATCTAGACAGCATTCAGAACTGGGCAGACACATGGCAAATGACATTTAATAGAGAAAAGTGTAAAGTACTGCACGCAGGCAACAAAAATGTACATTATAAATATCATATAGGATATACTGAAATTGAAGAAGGAATCTGTGAAAAAGACCTAGGAGTTTATGTTGACTCGTAAATGTCTTCATCTAGACAATGTGGGGAAGCTATAAAAAAAGGCCAACAAGATGCTCGGATATATTGTGAAAAGTGTTTAATTTAAATCAAGGGAAGTAATGTTAAAACTTGACAATGCATTAGTAAGACAACATCTAGAATATTGTGTTCAGTTCTGGTCACCTCGTTACAAAAAGGATATTGCTGCTCTAGAAAGAGTGCAATGAAGAGCAACCAGAATTATCCTGGGTTTAAAATGCATGTTGTATGCAGACAGGCTAAAAGAATTGAATCTGTTCAGTCTTGAACAAAGAAGACTACGCAATGATCTGATTCAAGCATTCAAAATTACTAAAAGGTATAGACAATGTCGACCCAGGGGACTTCTTTGACCAGAAAAAAGAAACAAGGACCAGGGGTCACAAATGGAGATTAGATAAAGGGGCATTCAGAACAGAAAATAGGAGGCACCTTTTTACATAGAGAATTGTGAGGGTCTGGAACCAACTCCCCAGTAATGTTGTTGAAGCTGACACCCTGGGATCCTTCAAGAAGCTGCTTGATGAGATTCTGGGATCAATAAGCTACAAACAACCAAACGAGCAAGATGGGCCAAATGGCCTCCTCTCGTTTGTAAACGTTCTTATGTTCTTATGTTCTTATTAGGGCATGCTGTGACCTGCGCTTCTTTGCTTGCTTGTATCTAATATTTATACGATTGTATTAACATTATTTTCTTTTATACATATAAAGTATTTTATTTTATTTATTTATGTATTTATTTATTTATTTTTAATAAATTTGGAATGGCCAATTATTTTATTATGCTCAGCTCACCGCTACCACCCCTGCGCTGACTCGGGAGGGCGAAGATGAACACACGCTGTCCTCCGAAGCGTGTGCCGTCAGCCGACTGCTTTTTTTCACACTGCGGACTCACCATGCAGCCACCCAAGAGCTACAGCGTCGGAGGACAATGCAGCTCTCGTGCAGCTTACAGGCAAGCCCGCAGGTGCCTGGCCAGACTACAGGGGTCGCTGGTGCGCGGTGAACCGAGGACACCCTGGCCGACCTAATCCTCCCTCCCCCCAGGCGGCGCTCGGACAATTGAGTGCCACCCCCTGGAAGCTCTTGTCCTCAGTCGGCAAAGGAATAGCATGGACTCGAACTCGCAATGTCCAGACTATAGGGCACATCCTGCACTTCACGTGGAGTGCCTTTACTGGATGCCCCACTCGGGAGCCCCATATAAAGTACTTCAGATTAAAAAAATTATTTGTCAAATTTATGTCTCTACAGTTTTTGGTGCCGAATACCCGGGATTCCTGAGAAACTTCCTGAAACAATCATTGGTTGTAAAGATACATTTTCGTCATTTTTATGACCAGTTCCATTATCACCGTCTTGATCGGGTGAGTCAATCTTTGAATAATCACATATATAATAATGAAAAAGGAAATTGAAAGTAAGATATAACGGTTGAGCATGCCCAGGGATGGAATTCCCAGCAGGGAATCCCAGACTAGGAAAAGAAAATCGAATAGTGGTTTTCTAAGTGACAGGGACTTCCAGGAATTCACAAACAGAAATAAATATTAAAAGAAACAAAAGAAAAAGGAAATTATCTGTTTGAGTGTCAAACTGAACAGGAACTGTCCACTTGGTGGCAGGAATCAGGAAGTAAAATTAGATGTAAAAAAAAAAATTGAATAAAAACTGCCACTCTGTTGACAATAATGCTAGCAGAAAGAAAATGAAGAACTAAAAAAAACTCAAGTAGAAAATATGTTTTCTGGAAAAGGCAAAGACCTATCTCAATTAACCACTGTCAAGAAAGAAACATAAATAAAAAAGACAATGTCAAATATCTAAAAATGGAAAGGAATAGAATTAAATTTAAAACCTCCAATATATAGAGTCCAATAATGACTCCTTGTGGAATAAATTAAAAGAATAAAGATATTCAAATGTCTCTTTGGCCATTGACCAAACGGGGGAGCGTGAACATATTCTGCCAAATTCATTTTGATATAATATAGACAAAGTAATTGTAATATTTCAAATTTTTGTGCGCATCTGTATAATGTAACATAATACCACAATAATACAAAGCCTTGGCATTTTTGCATTTTTGCAGTTATGAATTTTTACATTTTTGAATTTTTACTTTTTGAAGTGCATTTTTGAATAGAGTTATTTTGCATTTAAAATTGATGCACAAAATATGTTAACAAATATTCACGTGGCCTGGGACAAAACTAGGTTAAAAAGTAAAATTAACCAAAACAAATGTTGCAAGCTGTGTTGTAGTAATTGAGATTGCTTCAGCATCACTGTTCAGATTGTACTCTTGTGTTCTTTTTGTCCAAAAGTACAAAATGGGGGAATTGTAGGAGATGACATTCTGCATAAAGTATCAATTATGTATTTGATTATAAGTATTTGATTATTGTCGGGCACTTACTATATAGAGTATCCCAAGCCACGAGCACAAGCCAGTTTGTAACACAACTACTCGTTCCTCAGTCTTTTCGACGTGAGATCATGCAGTTGGCTCACGATGTCCCCTGTTTGGGCCATTTAGGTATCGATAAGACTCGGGAACGAATATTGGCTCGATTTTATTGGATGGGAGTTTTTAGTGAGGTGGCGTGATATGTAGCGGAATGCCCGGAATGCCAGCAAGTAGCGCCGGGGCGGTTCGCCCGGCCCCGCTGGTCCCCCTGCCCCTAATCTCAGTTCCCTTTGAGCGCATTGCTATGGACATAGTGGGTCTATTGAGCCAGTCTGACTCTGGATATACGCACATTTTGGTAGTGGTGGACTACGCGACTAGATATCCAGAGGCAGTACCATTGAGATCCACTAGTGCTGCAGCAATTGCCAGAGAGCTAGTACACATTATAGCGAGGGTAGGGATTCCAAAAGAAATCCTCACTGATCACGGAACCAACTTTATGTCACAATGTTATGAATTATATAAATTATTGCAAATTAAGTCCATTCGAACCTCTGTTTATCACCCGCAGACGGACGGTTTGGTGGAATGTTTTAATCAGACTTTAAAACAGATGCTGAAGCGGTTTGTCAACCAACAGCAAAAATATTGGGCTAAGCTCCTCCCCTTCTTGATGTTTGCAGTGAGAGAGGTGCCTCAGAGCTCGACCGGGTTCTCTCCCTTTGAGCTCCTATATGGGAGACAACCACGGGGGATCCTCGATCTTGTGAAAGAAGGGTGGGAGGAGCAAACAAAAACTTCCAAAAATATAGTGAAATATGTAATTATGTTAAGAGACCGCCTTGAATTGGTTGGTCGTTTGGCACAAGAAAATCTAAAACTAGCTCAGCATCGCCAGGAGCAACAGTACAACAAACAAGCATGAATTCGGACCTTTCGGAAAGGTGATAAAGTACTGTTGCTACTTCCAACCTTGGAATCTAAGTTGTTTGCTAAGTGGCAGGGGCCATATGAGGTGATACGGGAAATTGGTAAAGTAAATTATGAAATTAGACAACCTGATCGCTGGAATAAGACAGAAATCTATCACGTTAATTTGTTAAAACCCTGGAATGAGAGGGAGGCCCTATTTGTAGCTGGTGACAGTTTAGAAGAGGATTTTGGTCCCACTGTCAATCCACCAGCTACAACTCATATTCCGATGGGCGAACAGTTACTTCCGGATCAGAAACGTGAGCTCCACCTGGTGGTGGAAAGGTTTAGTGATGTTTTTTCTGACTTGCCCGGCAGAACTAATGTTATTTCTCATGCTATTATTACTCCACCAGGTGTCAAGGTCCGAGAGAGACCGTACCGGATCCCAGAGAGTCGCAGGGGTCCTGTCCACAAGGAGGTGGAGGATAGGCTCAAGCTTGGAGTCATTGAACCTTCCCGCAGCGAGTGGTGCAGTCCGATTGTGATGGTGGGAAAGAAGGACGGCTCCATTCGTTTCTGTGTGGACTTTCGAAAGGTTAATGCCATCTCCAAGTTCGATGCATATCCAGTGCCCCGGGTGGATGAGCTCCTCGACCGACTGGGTAAGGCGCAGTTAATTTCGACCTTGGATCTGACGAAGGGATACTGGCAGATTCCACTCGGAGCTCAAGAGAGAAAACTGCTTTCTCTACCCCAGATGGCTTGTTCCATTTCCGGACCATGCCCTTCAGGTTGCATGGAGCTCCCTCCACCTTTCAGAGACTGATGGACCAGGTCTTAGCTCCCCATCATCAGTACGCTGCCGCGTACATTGACGATGTGGTGATTTTTAGCTCCACCTGGAAGGAGCATATTGTTAGAATTTCAACCGTCCTCCAGTCTCTGAGGGAGGCCGGGCTAACAGCCAAGCTGGGCAAGTGTGCATTTGGCAAACAAGAGACCCAATATCTTAACTACATTATGGGTAATGGCCGGGTGAGGCCGATCGCCTCCAAAGTCCAGGCGCTGGTGGAGACAGCGATCCCGAGAACCAAGTCACAGGTGAGATCACTACTGGGGCTAGCCGGCTATTACCGCCGATTTATCCCCGAGTATGCCACCATAGTTAAACCCTGGTAGATCTCACCCGAAAGGCTGCTCCAAAAATAGTTAAATGGACAGGGCAGTGTCAGGAAGCATTTGATTTGATTAAGAAGAGACTCTGTCAAGCTCCCGCTCTGATTTCACCAGATTTCAGCAAAGAGTTCATCCTGCAGACTGATGCCTCCCACATTGGTCTGGGGGCGGTCCTGTCCCAACACGTTGACGGGGTAGAACACCCTATTATTTACCTGAGCAAAAAAAATGGCTCCTAGGGAGATTAACTACTCCGTCATTGAGAAGGAGTGTTTAGCCATCAAATGGGCTACTCACGCTCTTCGCTATTACTTGTTGGGCCGTTCTTTCTCTCTCATCACTGATCATGCGCCTTTAAGGTGGTTACACACGATGAAGGACAATAATGCTCAGATAACTCGGTGGTATCTGGCACTGCAACCCTTCCACTATACAGTGAAACATCGTGCAGGTAAGGAGCATCAAAATGCAGATTTTTTTTCAAGGGAGGGGGGACCACTGGGGAATGTAGAGTTGGCCGAGTGTTCCTTCGGCATCGCTCTGAGGGGTGAGATATGTGATAGAGAAAGGATCAATGCTGTAAATCTCCCTCCCGATTAGAAAGGACGCTGTGTAAGGGGGAAGGTATGCTGCTTCCCAGATCTGCCACCTCGGTGGTAGGTGGAAACCAGAAGGTGACCATATTAGGAGGGGCGCGTAGCTGATTCCATTGCGGGCAGCTGCGGGGCAGCCCTCTATTGGAGAAACCATGGCGACGTGCTGACTGCAGGGAGGAGTTTGCTGGGTACAAAGGAGAAGCAGCTACGTCAAAACCTCCCCTTGCGCTGAGAAACTAGAGCGACCGGCCGGAGCTGGTGTTTGTGTGTTCTATTTTGTATTACGTGTTTGTTTGTGTTTGTCGTTAGAGGAGCAGGAGGACGAGAGGCTGTAGCCGTGGAGCCAGCACTTACCCCAGAGCACGCCCTCACCACAGAGCACAACACAGCACAGTGCATGCACCACGATCCACCGAGGAGAAGAGCACAGTTTCGTGCACGGAGGATTGTGGTTTAAGGAGTGTCTTTTGTTTACTTTTTGAGTCGGGACTTGTTGTTGTTTTACCCCAATATCATCGCTGATACAAGGTATATTATTATTTTTCATTTGGATTATTTTGTGATATTTTTGTTAATTATTAAAAAGGATTATTCTTTGGGAGACAACAGTCTGGACATTCCACATCTTTTGCACTGCACCATTCATCCTGTCACAGGCAGCCTTTGCATCTTCCACTGTGTCCTTTGCTGCCCACTTTCACACACTCATCGCGCAATTCTACCAGTGTCTTCTACAGCCAAACTTTAACACACTTTCATTCCTCACTGAGAGCTGAGGCTGACAACTGCACTTTCCCCTTACCTAAAAGTATTACCCTGCTAAGGCATCTCAGACATTTCCTGATGTGTGGGCTAATCAGAGTCACCAGTCTCTATTGTTGAAAGGGAAACATACACACAGTAAGTGGCCACAGCAACCTTAGAAGAAGACCAAACTGAAAGCACCAGACTTTAAACCTGCCCACCAGTGCAGTACTGTCAATCCTCTTCAGCCCTTGCCCTTGTCTGTTGTTTCATCTCTTCCACTCTATCCTTTAAATCCCTGCCGTACCACCTCCCAAGACTCTTTACAGGCTTTTCTGACAGTTGGAATGGCCTTTCAATCACTGTAGAACATTATGCTCTACTTTGCTTTTGATGATGGAGATGCTTCTTGACTTGGCAGGCTTGAACTGCATATGTTACCATCTGATGTTGTCTTCTAGTTTGCAAAGTAAGTGATTGGTGCCGGCTTCCGTTGTAGTCATGGTGGTCATGTCATCTAAGTATGCTCGAAGTGGTGGCAGCCACATGTCAGAAACCAACTGTTCTCTTCGCACTACTCTCACACTAAAAGTCTGCTCGGGTATAAAAATAAGACCTGACCCGACCACGGCCAATCCGAACCTGACCCGAGCCCGAAACCTTTAAATTTTTTTCATACCCGACCTGACCCGAATCTCGCCATAAATAATATCATACATGCTATTGAAATACAGAAAGCATATTTCAAGTGAAAACGCAAATTAAAAAGAAAACAAATACTCTTAGCGAAGCATCCAGTTACATGAACGTTTTACTAGGTGGTCTCAGATACAGACGTACAGCATCATGTTTGGATAAACCTAGCTAAAAAACAGCAAAGTTAACGTTCAACATCAAATAGCATACCAGAACTATGTGTTTAAAATATTTTAACAGCAGCTTCAGCCTACTTTAAGTCGGTGGTCATGCTTCTATTCTGTTGTATATTAAAAAGAGTTGACCAGACCAAGTTTTAGTTCTCACAGAAGCTTTATTGATGCAGACACAAGACTGCTGCTCTGTTACAGGAATTCAACCTCCCGCTTCAATTATCCAGTCCCTTTTATATCAACTTGCTCTGTGCGGGAAACCATACAGCAACCAAAAAGAAACCTGCACCTAACAACAAAGAACAACTGCACAGTAATGCAATAAACATTGCCTTACAAACACAACACTTCCCCCCCTTCTATTATTTTATTTATTTATTATTATTATTTTTTTATTATTACAGATTTAATCTAGCAGGAGGTTTTATTACCCTTTTGGGACGCCAATTTACCCCTTCATTAGAAGTAACAGATTCTGTCATTTGTTCTGAAGGCTCTTGGCCTTCAACCTGGGTATTTCCTTCAGTTGCCAACTCTTGTACACTTTCCATTTGTTTCCCTAAATCATCCCAGTCTGAGCAAGCTAACTCCTGAGTACATTTTTCAATAATTTGATTCACATGAGTTTTTCTGCATTTCCCATTTACTTCCACTAAGTATGTTACAGGACCCAAAACTCGCTTTACCAGACCTTGACTCCACTTCTCTCCCCCAATGTAATTTCTTACTAGTACCACCTGACCTGGAGAGAATTTTCTGACAGGTCTTATCTGACGCCTGTCTCTATTCTCATATTCCCCCAATTTCTTACTTTCCATCACACTTGCTACATTTGGTCTAATCAAGGCTAATCTAGTGTGCACCTGTCTTTTCAGAAATAATTCTGCTGGTGATTTTCCTGTTGTGGCATGGGGGGTATTTCTATAATTTGCATGCTTCCCGGATGCTCTGTATTGAATTTCATACTGATATGCTGCTAGTATCAGCGACCACCTCTGGAGTTGAGCGGCTGCTAATGAAGGCACTCCTGTTTTTGGACCGAGAATCTTTACCAGAGGCAGGTGGTCAGTTATTAATGTAAACTTTCTTCAATATAAGTAATTATGGAATTTCATAACCCCAAACACAATACCTAATGCCTCCTTTTCAATTTGAGCATAGCCACACTCTGTTTTAGTGTGCGGGAAGCATAAGCAATTGGCCTCTCTGTACCATCTGGCATTTTGTGTGAAATCACTGCCCCCACCCCTACTTGTGATGCATCACAAGCCAGTGTCACTGGCAATGCTGAGTCAAAATGAACAAGTACTGCCTTAGATGACAGTTGCCTCTGTGCTTTTTTAAAAACACTTTGGCAGGCTTCTGACCAGTCCCAAGGTCTGCCTTTTTCTAACAATTTTGTCATTGGCTTTACCAATGTGGACAGATCTGGAATTAATTTACCACAGTAATTCAGTAAAGCTAGAAATGACCTCAATTCACTCACATTTTGTGGGGCTGGGGCCTCCGCTATGGCTTTTGTTTTCTCTGGCAGTGGGCTTATACCTTCTCTATTTATTTTGTGCCCGAGGTAAGTGATGCTGTCTTGTAAAAATGCACATTTTTGTTTGTTTATATGCATACCCACACTATTTAATCGTTCCAACACAGCTTCCAGATTTTTCAGATGGTCCTCATCTGTGTTTCCCGTCACCAATATGTCATCTAGATAACATATAGTGCCCTCTATGCCTTGCAGGACCTGGTCCATGATTCTTTGAAAAACTGCAGGGGCGCTAGCCACACCATAAGGCAACCTGTTGTATCTGAAGAGCCCCTTATGTGTATTAACAGTTAGGTATTCCTTAGACTCTTCAGCTAGTGCTACCTGTTGGTAGGCTTGAGACAGGTCTAACTTGCTGAACTGTTTTCCACCAGCTAGCCGGGTGAACAAATCTTCAGGTTTTGGAATTGGGTACTGAGCTACATCTAACCAGGGGTTAATAGTGACCTTATAATCCCTACATATTCTAACACCTCCATTTGACTTGGGTACACACACTATGGGTGCTGCCCACTCACTGTGTGCTACAGGAGAAATAATCCCCTCCCACTCCAGGGCTTCCAGTTGCTGACTAACAGTATCTTTCAGTGCATAGGGCACTGGTCTGGCTTTGCAAAACTTGGGCACCGCTTTGTCAGATACATACAGTCGGGCATGAACTGATTTCATCAACCCAGGATCAGTACTAAATACAGCAGAGTATTTTTCACACAATTTTCCCACAGCATCAGTTAGACTGTTTATCTTGGACCAGTCTAATTTAATTTTACAGATCCAATTTCTGCCCAAGTGTCCCCCTTTTGATACCAACAGCTCTAATTTACACCTCTGATCCCCACAGCTAACGGTCACTAGCATAGTTCCCAGTATCTCAAGTACCTGTCCAGTGTATGTGCGTAAACTATGTGTGGCTGGCAAAAGTTTCACTCCCTTAAATTTTTTCTTGTACAGCTTTTCAGACATTACAGACATTGCTGCACCCGTATCCACCTCCATTCTTGTCAGCACATCATTAATTTTTAACATGACAGCTTTACATACTCACATACACCAGTCTCTAGATTAAAAAGTCCAGGCTCTAGACTCTCACAATCCGCTGCGTCAATTTCTTCATTGAAGCCAGTAACGCCCACCGATGCAAACTCGACCGCGTCCTCCGTTGCCAGGTAACCGCTGTTTGTCTGAGACGATCCGAAATGCAGAGTTGCCGTAGTCAGTATCGGTGCTTTGCAAGCCCGTGCAATGTGTCCCATTTTATTGCAATTTCGACATTGGTAAGATTTAAATCTACAGTTGTGTGCGTGATGATCCGATCCTCTGCAACGGAAACAGGTAGGCCCGCTGGATCCCCTCTGATTTGCAGGTGTGGAAACGGCAGCCGATGACGTAGTCTCCAACAGCGGACTCTTGAAAGTTCTGGAAGGCGGAGCTCGCACTGCATGTGTCGGCCGTGTGATCCCTCGTTGAAACTGTGCCAAACTACTCCCGGTGGTAGAAAATATCTCCGCCATGTCTAAACACGCTCTCCACTCCAACACTTTACTGTGTGAAGCATTCAACAGTTTAGCTCGCAATTCCTGACTATTAAGTCCAAAAACAAATTGGTCTCTGAGTCTCTCGGCCAGACTTGTGCCGAACTCGCATGATGCTGCTAATATTTTTAAATTTGCGGAAAAATCCTGCATGGATTCATTTTGTCCTTGAATTCTGGGTTGAAATTTAAACCTTTCAGCAAGTACATTACGTTTTGGTACATAGTGTTCTCTCAAAACCTTTAACAAATCCTCGAAAGATGCTGCACTCACCTCCATCGGTGCGATTAAATCTTTCAGTAGTCCAAACGTCTTTGACCCCACCACTGATAAGAACACGGCTCTTTTCCTTTCGTCTGCAACCTCGTTCGCTTCTAAAAATTGTAGCAGTCGTTGTTCATATGTAGCGAAACTTTTCTGCTGTTCGCTGAACTGCATATCCACTCCGGGTCCAAAAAGAGACTTTTTTTTTATCATTATTATTTTTTTTTTGTATCCGTTGCTCACTTTCAAAAACAAATTAGGGAGTTAGCCTCAGCAGAAAAAAAAGATCCCATCATCGTCTCCAAAACTGTTGTATATTAAAAAGAGTTGACCAGACCAAGTTTTAGTTCTCACAGAAGCTTTATTGATGCAGACACAAGCCTGCCGCTCTGTCACAGGAATTCATCCTCCCTCTTCAATTATCCAGTCCCTTTTATATCAACTTGCCCTGCGCAGGAAACCATACAGCAACCAAAAGAAACCTGCACCTAACAACAAATAACAACTGCACAGTAATGCAATAAACATTGCCTTACAAACACAACATATTCCAGGATATTATCATGTATTTTATAAAATCCCTCAAAAAAAAAGAAAACAAACAAAAAGTCTTATAAAATGTCATGTAAAAAAGAATAGAGTCAACGGAAGGCTTGAGGGCAGTCCTCCGCTGGTCGATAGTCCTTCCAGCTACGCTGAAGTTCCTCTCGCTGCTGCTACTGCTAGCCGGAATGCAAAGTATACTTCTAGCCAGCCAATTTAGGGTACACAACACTGTGTTCCTTCCACCATCCCAACAGATCCCGCTCATTTTCCATCGCAGTTGGCCTCTGTGTTGTATACTGCTGCACTTCATCATTTGTGCCCTCTTCTTCATGGACATTCTCCCATTCAGCAAATTCGGTCAGTGCTTTTTTGGCAGCTTTAGGTACATCGTCAACCGCTGTCGCAGGGTCGTCTCCTTTAAAGTTGTCGATAAGTCTGCGCACAAGATTCGGAGCTGATTAAATTTAGGCCAGAGAAATGTTGCTGTCTTGTGCAGGTCATTTCCACTTTTTTCAGAAGCCATTCACTGTGCTGTTGCCTGACAATTGATTGCATTGGAGTAGCTGAAGAAAGTGGCCTACAATGTCATTTAAGTTTCTCAAACCACGGAATAACAAGGTTCAATGTAGGATATTGGTCTCCCTCAAGTTCTCTCTAAGCTTCGTAAAATGGTTGAAGGAAATCAACCAAAAACTGCAACACACTGTTTCAGTTTCTCATGCAGCTCATGATAAATCTCCTGAATTGAATTCAGTGTCAGATAAAACAGTGCTGTACCTTGTTTCTACCATTGGATTAACAGTTTTAGACAACTTGTTTAACGTATTTTACCACAGATTTGGCATGACTTTTAGTCTCTCCAACATCTGGAGCTTCGGGAGCTAATTTCGTTGGATGAAGTGCATGTCGAAGGACCGTGTTATATACGTGGTCCTGACCATTCAGGCGTCGATATGGTCTTAGAGCAAGTACTATGTTAGCGCCCTGATCTGTCACCCAGACTCATTTATTTAAATTTGCTGGGTCGAATCCAAAAGTATTCACTAGCAGCTTTAAAATCTCACGCCTGATGTTTTCACCATTTTTGGCGTCCTCCAGTGGAAACATTGCTGTTGTTAAAACTGTGGTATTGAGTTTAAAGTCTGGTGTGATATAATGTCAAGTTATCGACATATAATGGATTTTACGGTAGTCGTCTGTCCACGTCATTTGTCATTCCCACACTCACATCCTTCAGTATATTACTAATCTGAGAAATTTTCTTCGGCAACATCATGACATCTCCTTGAAATTGTTCTTGGATTCGGTAAAACACTACCTGCGGATACTCAACCGTACGTAGTGGCCACATTGATAAGCTCTTGTGCTAGCTCGACAAACCCTTCACCAGAGACGATTTGGAAGGGTCGAATATCCTTGCAACAGAGACTCACGCATTTGTCTGTAATTTCTGATTTCTTGTGAGCGGGTATGTTTTTTTCGGTCTGTACAAACGAAGTTATGTACGACTGACTTGGCCCTGCTGCAGGGCGAGTACATCCTTTTTCAGTGTGCCGCTGCAAAGATGAATTTCCCGTCTTTTTGCCGTCATATTTAAGTTTGCAAGATTTGCACTGTACAAATCCACTTTAACTTTTACTATCGCGGAAAACAACAACGTCGAAAACAGAAGATTGACCCTTTCCAGCGACAGAACTTTCCACTGCTAAACATTCTCCAGTAGACAGCTAGCTTTTTATGTCAACAGCATCCATACTTAATAATGTAGAATCACTTTTTGGCTGTATCTTTTACAGCATAAACACGAGAACGCAGAGACGCCTCTCACTGCACGCTTTACGCTTTGCTCATGTGGGATCCATGATAAGTCGAAAGTAACTTTAGGAGGCATTTGCATTTGCAAGAGGAAAAAAACACTCGCTAAAATGTAATAATGCATTTATTTATAAAACACTGAATATACGCCCGACTTGACCCGAACCCGACACATATACTCGGGTTCCGTCGGGATCGGGTGGTGTAGCCAGGCTTTATCTCACACCCATAAGCAAAGATGGTATCCCCGACCTTATCCAGCTTCCTTTCTACTGTTCCACTTCTCCAACAACAATTATGATCAGTGTCAATCGTGTGCCAAGCCATTTTCTCAGAGGCTCTTGGCCACTTAACACTTGGTTTGCACCCATTATGGTTCTTTTCTGTCTTAGGCTGGTTCATCAGACAAGGATCATTGGTTTCATCACTAGCTGTACTGTCATTGGGAAAACTCTTGTCTATAACAGGGGTGCTGATTTCCTGCAAACTCTGGTTTGCATTCTGTTGCTGGACTTCACTCATCTGACTTGATGAATAAGCTTACAAGAAAACACTGGGATATGAAACCAGAAGTGACAACAAGCTTTATTACTATAAGGGTGCCCGGCCACAACATTGTTGAAAAAGAGGGGCATAGTGCTGCAGTGCAGCCCTTGCTTTTTTAAATAAACCAATGTGAGCAAGCTTCCGGCCTTCTTGCAGTAATACGTGGATGTGTGTGTATGGTTGTTATATTTACACAGAACTATGCCAGATGAGAAATGGTATGGCCAAGCTATCCATGCCCTCCTTTATTTTGATACAGTTTAGAATGTTGGCTTGAATTGCTTATAATCTTGATTTTTTTAAATCAAAGGTGTATAGGTGCAAATATATGGATGTCATTATAAACTGCACTGTTTTCTTTTTTATACTTTCCATAGGAAGCTGATAGCCTGATTCCATCCATTGAGGACTTACTTGCGCTACACGTTGGCATTGTGGACATAGCACGGCAACTAAATATAAGTCGTAGCACTGTGTATCGAATAATTAAAGATCACAATATCCCTTATAAAAGATTTTCAGATATTTCCGATAATGATTTAAAGAAAGCCGTTCAGGACATCAAACAGAACCATTCACATGCAGGATAAGTATACCTTTTTGGACATCTTAGGTCATGTGACATATACAGTACATACCACAAAGCAGACTCAGAGATGATTTACATGAAGTAGATCAATATGGGATTGCCATGAGACAAAGTTCAGTTATCCACATGTGAGTGTATTGGTCCCCCTGACCAAATTATGTGTGGCATTTAGATGGTCTACACAAAATGGTGCGTTGGAAATTTGTGGTGCATGGTGCAATTGATGGTTATAGTAGGCTTATTCTCTTTCTCTCCTGTGCAACCAACAACAGGGCACACACCGTTCTTGAGCAGTTTCACACAGCTGTGGAGCAATATGGATGGCCCTTGCATGTACGCACAGATAAAGGTGGTAAAAATTCACACATGTGGCATGCTATGGTACAACACCACAGTACAGAGAGGGCTGTTATTGCAGGCAGTTCTGTCCACAATTAACACATTGAAAGAATGTGGCGTGATGTCAACAGATTAGTCTCTTGCCAGTTTTGTGAAATGTTCTACCACCTTGAATTGGAGGGTATGCTGGATCCCCTGAATGAAGCGGATC
This sequence comes from Acipenser ruthenus, assembly GCF_902713425.1. NCBI lineage: Eukaryota > Metazoa > Chordata > Actinopteri > Acipenseriformes > Acipenseridae > Acipenser > Acipenser ruthenus. Next base: position 50,436,408 of record NC_081190.1, on the reverse strand, counting down.
TCTTTTGTTTACATTGGGTGTACTCTGACCTCATTGGCAAGATACTTTCAGAACATGCAAGAGCGCACAATCACCACAGAGTATCAACTGAGGGAAACTTCACTCCTCTGCAGCTCCATCAAGCTAACATACATATGATGGAACTTCACAGACATCACAATGTCACGATTTCAACCAGCAAATCAACTTCAACAGCAACTAATACAAGAGGTGCCATGTGAAGAAGTTACAATGGCAAATGCTGGTGAAATGTATAACAGAGCAGTCCAATGTGTGGGTACAGACCTAATGGAAAACGAAGTACAGGCATTCATTTAGATTTTAAAAGCAGGCCAATTCTCTTGTAGGGTCCATAACATTTGTGGGGTCTGCATTAAGTTCAATATTTGACAAACAGTACACCACTTTATTTACATTTGATGTTTCAAGTGTATCACATGTAAAAATGAACATTGCCCTCTGATGTTTTTTGTAATATTTTTAAATTACTTTTATATCAAACAGACAAAATAGCTGCTTTAAGGTTGTTCTAGAAATGAAAAGAACATGTTAAGACTGTCAAAAGCACTTTTGATTCTTCATCATAAGAAAGCTGTGCAAATTAAATCCCTATGTGGTTAGATATTAAATTTATTGTATTTATGGATTATTTCTTTTAACAAAAAAATCAGTATTTTCCACATCTTCTTTAATATAATTTTTAAATGTATTTAAAACACAATTTGATTCCAAAACAGTCAATTTCAAACATACTTTGTTTATTGTAAGAACTGTTGTTAGTTTTTTTGCCTTGAGCAAGTCATTTTGCAGATTACAAGTAAATCAAGACAGCTGTGCACTCCTTAGGGAATGTTACTCATTATTCATTAATGCTTTAGATAGAACAAGTAAGAGTACAAAAAGATCATCATCATAAAAGCACAAGAAAAGAAAAAATACTTTATTGGTTTCAGTGCCCTTTTAAATGCTAATATTTTTATTGTTTAATTAAGATTTGTTATTAATATGCTTTTTTAACTTTAAAAAAAGTCTCAGCCAGCACACCACTAGACAACAAACTTCATGTCTTAAAGCCCCCTGTGCTTCTGTGATAGATGGAGTATTTGTTTTCAAGTTAGAACAGTTAACAACCTTTATATCAACTATGGGAAAAACCCAACACCACAAACCCCACCCCACCCCAAATACAGGATTACTAGTCTAGTACCTTCAAAGACTAAGGGGTCATGTATCAAGCATTTGCAACAGTGTTAAGGCCATAGCACTGAGTTTATGTCGGCCTTAAAATTCCCCTGTATGCATCAAGACACTTCTGGCAACTTAAGGCCGCGTTAGTGCTGCCAAAACACGCTCCGCCGCTCATTAGCTATGCATTTTAAAGTTTGTCAAGCCTTAATTATATGCATGGGCAAATTGTAGCTGGGGCTCATTTGTAAATTAAGTCTGTGATATTAAAATTAGATATATGATGCGACAGAACAGCCGCGCCGGCCCTATAAGGATCTACAAATTAAGGCCGATTTCAAATTTGCCTTATTTTGGCACTGATAAAAAGGCAGAGGAAAATGTCAAAAACAAATAACAAACAAAAATTAACATCGATTCCAGCTAAAGTAATGTAAAACAGCTGATCATTAAACTGTTTTAGATACGGCGATATATTTTTAAATCTGTAATATTTATTACTTTTGTGCATTTGTGTTTACAATGTGACAAGCACTTGCATATACTGTAGTTCTGAAATTTTGAATACGGTTGGATACTGTTTCAAGTCTGCTGCTGGATCATAATGGGGAATTTTATAGACAGTACTGCTACAGAAGGCTGGGACCAAATCAAAACTTTGACAACCTGCTAATCGCACTTAACAAAACTGTATTTAATAGCGTTTTCTTTTTTTTGTAAGTATCTTATTTCTTCTACTCATAAAAAGAAAACGCTATTGAATAGTTTTGTTAAGTGCGATTAGTGGGTTGACAAAGTTCTGATTTGGTCCCAGCCTAAATCACTGCTATGGGAACAATGCAGCCAGGAAGCAAAGAGCATGTTTTTTAAATTAGGCACTTTGGAAACTCTTGGAATTAATTTTCTACAAGTCATCATGCATAATTCTCCGAACTTTTCTTTTGGAAGACAACTCGTTTATTGCAACAGCTTGTTTACAGCACTGCTTTTTCCATCCAGCTGAAGGACCTGTAGTCCAAACACCCTGATCTATATATTTTTTAAATCAATTTTTCACATTGTGTGCCTACATTACCTTTCTCTTTTTAATACTGCAACAAATCGTCTTCCCTTATGAAAGCAATACAGCAGCGCAGTGAATGGGAATAAAAGAATGCACTGCGTTACAGCATGTGTCCACAATCGTCTGTTTTGGTGACATTCTTTAAGAATCATATTGTTCTGAATTAAAATACTTAATTGTAGGGTCAGTGTAGTGCATTTACTCATTTAATTGAGCAGCATACGCTGTGCCTCATTGACTTTAGGCCGGTTAATACATTGGGAGCGCAATTTTGCGCTTTGCCAAATTAGTGCTGCGCCGGCCCCTCTTGATACATGACCCTCTAAGATACCACAATGTACTGCACATTAATAGCTGAACTATGTCAAAGCATGACAACTTCACTGTGTAAAATGCTTTCAAAAACTTAAGAAAAACACATTAAAAGTTTAATTTAGACACCAAAGCATTCAATATAAAAAATATAAGAAATTGAAGAGACTCTGCATTGGTATCTGAAGGATGTTTTTTCAACACCCTGTTACTGTAGGTTGCAGTGAACTAGTGGCTCAGCTATTTAAGTTGTATCATATCCGCAGGACTACTTGTTGACATTTTTGCACATCACCTCCAAAACAGCAATGTAAAATAAAAATTGTCAAACTAAAATCTGGATTGATGGCTAAACAAAAGAAAAGTCATGGTAGCTTTGGACTGCTAGTTAAAAATTGTTCTTGAATGCTTTTTCTGTCAATCCAATGGGCAACCTCAATACAAGAGCGCAAGTGCTGACTGTTGGAAACTGTGCATCTCTTAAGAACTCAATTGTAGGCTGTACCTCATATCCACCAATAGGAAACTATTTTGCTCCAGTGAGGAACTTCAGCAGTTCTTCCAATGTACATGGTCCCTGTAATCAGGAAAACCACTCTTTAACAATGGGGCTGCTATAATCATTTCATTAACAATGTAGCTAGATACTATATCACAACCCTGATGTCATGTTTACATGCAGGCTTATGTTTTATCTTATGTTTTTGATATTATGTTTTTGATATTATTTATAATATCCAGTATACAGAACAATGGTTTCACACATTGTGTGTATTTTAAAATGGGCAAACCACAGTTTTATAGAGATGTTTTCTGTTAAATTCACTAATGTTCATTGCAGAGCCGTTAACGTTGCTTTCCAGTATAAACTATTAGATGGGTCCTGCTAACAAGCGTTCAGGGAATTTAACAAACACTCCCAAATGTGAATGGGACCTACATATACAGTAAAAATACAGCTTACTTTGGTTTGTCAAGCCACTTAAAAACATCATGAAATGCATCATTGCTTCTTCGTCCATATCCCTTTGATTAGAACCAGATTCTGATAGTTGTGCCTCATACATGTCATATATTTCATCTGGTTGAATTTTTTTTTTTTTTTTGTGACCACACAAAAGTGACTTAAACACACCTGTATTAAAGGGGAAAATATACCACAAAATTAGGGGTGTGAATTTCAAGTAATAGTTGAGTACTTGAACACAAACAACTTTCTGTACTCAACATGGTACTCTAAAACAAGCAGCTGAAACTGTGTGGACTTTGTTTCTAGTTATACTGGTGAGAATAAAAGGCTGTACATTAGATCATTTCACTCAAATTATACTAATGAAAATACGAACAGCTACAATACAGTTCATTCAATAATAAAACTAGCTTAAGCAATTAAAGTCATTCAAACCAGGTATACTTGGCAATGCTTTTATGGCTAGTCAGAACTACCTAAAAGTAAACGTCTTTGAATATTCTTCTGCTAATAAGCTTTTGATTTAGGGAACAAAGGAATAATGCTGGGTAAGGGATTTCTTAATGAACGGATCAATTCAGGTCAGCGTTGGGATACACTATTCTCAAAGTTTAGACTTAACACGGAACCTTTTCAATATCATAATAAATAATTTGTCAAGGAGTGTTATCAATTATACCTCACTGTCTTGTAAAAAAAAAAAATTGGAAGGGGGGAAGGAACACTAACATATTTAATTAAAAATATGCAAAAAGCAATGGATGGCATTTAAAGGTGGACTTATAAATGGGAGGGTTTAAAGCAGTGGTCTCCAACCCTGGTCCTGGAGAGCTACTGTGGCTTCTGGTTTTCCTTTTCAACCAATCTGTTACTTAATTGAACCAATTATTGGCTTAATTAGTCAATATTAACAGGTGTTTTAGATCTTCAGCCAGTGATGATGTAAAGACACCTAGAAAACCTGCTGGATTGGGGCTCTCCAGGACCAGGGTTGGAGACCCCTGGTTTAAAGTATCAAAAACTGAAATAATAATCGTTAAAAGAAAACACCAGAACATGTAAAATTACACTTATATGGTACATTTCGGTTTGATAAATCTCTAAATAAATGATTAAAAGTTAGATCTGAATTAATCTTTTAAAGAAGCATATGGAATGGATATAACATGCAGACTCACTCACACACAGAATGTTATATACTGACCAGGATATTGGCATTCTTTAAAATCTTCAATTTGAGTTCGATTGATAACAGATGTGTAATATCTTGCAGCAGCTTTGGTGAAGTCATTCTTTGTTGTGTCATTGACATCCCCTAAAAAGCTGATGTCTTCAGATATCTTTTCCACAATTGGGTCTCCAATCCAATCACCTCTTCCATGAGTATCCAAAACCTACAAAAGGAGGAAGCCAGTTTAGTTTTCAAAAACTAAGCATACCTGCAAAAAACTTGATCTCATCCAGTTTTAGCTATAACAGATTTGATGTAATATACTAAACTTTCTAGTATGGTAATACTCTACCAACTGGAGGGGGGGCTTAAAAGTAAGAAACTGTCCAATTGCCAAATTTCTCATGTGAGAAGTGGAAGATATATCACGTTCAAATTGTTTAGGTGCGCTCATAACTTAACTGACTTTCTGTATGCAGCTCTGCTGCTGTCTACCTACTTTACTGTCTGATTGAATGACCCCACAAAAAGGTGTCAGGGCTGAAAGAATGGTCCCATCTTTGAAGGGTTAAACCCCATGTGAGGTTAACAGACTAACCTATGGATCTGAAGGACTTTATTAACTTAGTAATCTGTTTCCTTTACAGTTTAAGAAATGTACAAATATGAACAACACACATTTATATTGTACTGTACAATATTAGCAAATAGTTTGAGTTTAAACCAAGAGAAACCATAAAACGTGTATTAATAAATAAATCCATAAAACTAAAACGATAAAATATGTATAATCTTTACATGCAAGTAGCTTGTCATAGGTGCTGCTAACACAGGTCTCCCCTGTCACATGTATATTAAAAAAAAAACAACAACGAAACTTTACTGTTATAAATGTTATTGGTTTGCCACAGCTTTCATGGCATACTTTGAATTATTGCAAAGTTTCCTTGAACTTTCCAAACAAGCTGCTAAATTTTTATGAATATGTTCACAGGGTCTGAAGGTGGTGTTGTAATCTATGTGGGGAAAAATATTCCTACCTTTCTATAATCATCATTGTACCCACGCCAATAAAACAATAAAGAAATGTGTGTGTAAACAAACTCACTTGTAAAAAAGAAAACCCAAACACTTCTCCATCTGGGCAAAACTTTTTTTCAAAGAGGGATCGAATCTCATTTTGCACTTCATATAGAGTCCAAGTTGAATCAAGATTTATTTTTCCAACCAGCCCCAAAGAAGTCAATTTCTCTTTCTCTTGACCTCTTGGGACTTTCCAAGATTTGTCCTTTTCCTGAAATGCATTTAGAGGCAGACAAATTATATCTTTAATAACCACCCGAGCCCTTCCAGTTACAGCTGTACGGCGTTAGTTGTTGTATTTTGAGGTCTTCTTCTTCCACGAAAGGCTGAAGGCAGGGATACAACTCTCTACAAAAATGTACAGTGAAATAAATAAAATGTAAAAAGTATAGTTAGTAAAGAAAGGGAATGGCAATTGTCTTATAACTAATTTCCCATATTCTTTGATTTCATTTGAAACTATGACATGTCAAGTTTCTGACCAAAACGTCTGATCAACTATACTATAGACAAGATAGATCAAACTTGACAAAGACACAGGGGTCTAAGAGAACCTGAACAAGTGACTCAACTCAGTTTCAATATGACTATTACAATATGTAAAAGCCTTCTGATGACAACAGCTTAGTATTATTGGTGAAACTCTTTGTCAAGGGAAAGTGTGTTTGAAAATAAACAGTGGCGTGGTGGTACTTATAAGCCTTTGATACCATGCTAACTACACTCATCTATGTCTATTTAAATCCATTTATGTATTTCTATATAGCTACTGATGTAACAATTTACAATTCCTTTCTATTTAAACATTCAGGTTTCATGATTTACCCATTTATTTTCCTTTATTGTTTTATACTGTACATTATCTAATTTGATATTTTCTAAAACTACCAATTGTAGGTCATTCATGTTATGTTTATTCTTTTTAGTGCTGAACTATTGGTTCATTTAGTTTATTTCTTATGTTTGACAGGTGATTCTGTATTATTTATATAAAGATGTACCTGCCTCCTACATATTTTATTACATGTGTTGCAAAACATACCATAAACTACCTTGCTAGTAATATTGACTTCAAGTACTACTTTCATATTTTCTTCTTTAAGTAATTACAAAAAATGTCTATATTGAATGCAAAAAACACAGTTATTATTTGACAGCTGGCCAGCACAAGCTGACTACTATGACTACTGAATACTTGAAAAAGTTCACTAAGAGAGTGACATTCAACTATAAGGAAAAATTGGCTGCAGTTAATGGACATGTAAACTACCATTAAACATTGTATGAACTTAACCCAAATGTATATAATAATTAGAAACATAAAATACATTCTTTAATTGAAGACCGATATTCTGGATCAGAGGTTCTTAAGCCTTCCTACTTTCAGACCCTAGACTATTGATCATTGCAATCTCAGGGATCCAGCTCGTATTTTGGGGAGTATGTCTTATTAAGAAAATATAAAACATAAACCCCTATATTAATGATAATGTTCCATGAAAGTTTAATAGACATGTTTATTTTGATAGGACCAGTTCATGTATATACAAACAACCTTTACAGAAAAACGGCTAATTTTTTTTAAACAATAATATATCTTGTTATATAACTATATCACTTGTCACTACATAATAATTTTAAAAATGGCAAAACATCAATCTGATTATAGATTTTGTTTAAAGCAGATGTAGCCTAGTAGCAAACTACAGATATTTAAATATGGAAGGCTGCTGTACAAGTAAAGAGTTATCAAAAAAGCACCTTGCTTTATCTTATCCAAACTAAGGAATGGAACAGTACTGCATTTAACAGGAAAAATTGTGATGATAAAAAATAAATGAAAAATCGGTACAAACAGTACTGTGGGGGTTGTTGGAGGTTAGGGCTAACATGCATTAGTTTAGTTGTTAAACACAGTATTTGAATTTTGTGTTGTTTTGTAATAATTTAAAGAAAACGACCATCTGCTATATTTAAGATGTAATAAATCGATTGATCACACGCACGGTTTGCGAATATTTAATACATCCTGTTCAGAAAAGGATGAACAATGTTTTAGTGTTATTCAGAAATGGTTAACAAAGGGCTTTTTATACATAACTTTCATCAAGCATTTTGCCTGTTTTCTCCTTTGTGCTGTTTAATGGTTATATAGAAAGTACTTTAATTGCCATAGAACCATTTACCATGTTGTACATATTTATCATAGCCTCTGTAAAAAAAAACGCGGTAAAGTTAGCTTGACGTTTGATATTCGTTTGATATTCGACTCACGCTAACCCGACATGAATGAAAATGGCTGTATCTCACCAACCACAGAAGCTAGAGTGCTCAAACCAACTTAATTTAAAGAGACCAGTTGTGAATTGTTTCACAGTCTCTGTTTTACATGTGAATCCTAAGAATAATTTGTGAAAAACAATAACATATTGCATATACGCACACAACATATCTGATACGCGTAAAAGGGCTTCATCTCCCCAACCACAGCAGCTAGAGTGTCCAAACCAACTTTAATTTAAAGAAGGACAGTAGTGAATTATTTTGTCTTACATGTGAATCCTAAGAATAATATGTGTAAAACAAAACATATTGCATATGTGCACACACTTAGCCTGACATGAGTAAAATGGCTTGATATTCCCAACCATTTGTTTTTTCACAAATTATTAGGATTCACATGTAAAACAGAAGCTGTGAAACAATTCACAACTGGTATTCTTTAAATTAAAGTTGTTTTGAAAACGCTAGCTGCTGTGGTTGGAGATATCAAGCACTTTTAATTGACGCTGGGACTGTGGTGTGTATATGCAATATGTTATTGAATTCACAAATTATTCTTAGGCTTCACAGGTAAAACAGAGACTGTGAAACAATTCACATTTGGCATCCTTTACATTAAAGTTGGTTTGAGTGCGGTAGCTGCTGCGGTTGAGGAGATAAAGCCATTTTACGCTTGTCAGGTAGGCTGTGTGCATATATGCGGTATATTATTGTTTTTCACAATTTATTTGTTTGATTCACATGTAAAGGAGAGCTTGTGAAACAATTCACAATTGGTTTTCTTCACATTAAAGTTGGTTTGGATGCTCTAGCTACTGTGGTTGGGGAGATAAAGCCATTTTGCGCGTGGCTGAGGCTAAGTATGCATATATGCGGTATGTTATTATTTTCCACAAATTATTCTTAGGCTTCACATGTACAACAGAGACTGTGGAACAATTCACAATTGGTATTCTTTACATTAAAGTTGGTTTGGACACTCTAGCTGCTGTGGTTGGGAAGATAAAGCCTTTTTCATTGATACCAGGACCGGGGTGCATATATGCAGTATGTCACTGCTTTTGACAAATTATTCTTAGGCTTCACATGGAAAACAGAGACTGGGAAACAATTCACAATTGGTGTTCTTTACATTAAAGTTGGTTTGAGCACTCTAGCTTCTGTGGTTGGGAAGATCCAGCCATTTTCATTCATGTCGGGTTAGCGTGAGTCGAATATCAAACGAATATCAAACGTCAAGCTAACTTTACCGTGGTGTAAAAAAAGCGGTTGAATAAGAATCACTGCAGGAGCAGCTGCAACAACAAAGATAACAAAGTATTCCGTGAATATAGGAAGGATAAACATATGTTTTTATTTATTTTAAATGTGCAAAGATCTGGCACAAATTAACCTAAAATAATAATATCAACAATTATAATAAACGTCAGACTGTTGTCTCTCTTTCTCTAGACAGGACCTTGTTTTCTGTGGTTAACAACATATCTTCTATTTAAAGTAAAAGCTTTAATAAAACAGAGGCTATGAACACGAACGTCAATCAATACGGCTTTCCCCACCAATGGTCTTATAATATTATGTACTGCAATGCAACAGATAGACATATTAGTTTTAAATAATATTCTTCCAATTTAATTTGAACATCAACAATGCTTGTTAAAGTTGGTCTTTCGATTTGGAAAATTCGAGGGGTTCCCTGACAATGACATGTTGTTGATTCTTTGTTTTGAAACAGTCCTACCTATGTTTGAACCGATACATTTGGCAGTGGGTATTACAGAAGCAACATTTTTAGTGCTCTCTGGTGAAACTAAATGCTTTACCAGTCGAGTTAAAGAGATGACCCCCTCCAAAAGAGTCTGCAGTGAAAGCCCTCCATCAGCCATACTACCAGGAAGCAAGTGCAGCAAAGAAGATGGGTACGCCCCATCCAGCACCAGTATCAAACTATTGGCTGACATGTACCATGTGATGGTGTGTCATCAATGATGTCAAGAAATGCGAATTTTGTCCACAAAATGCACATTTCGTCAACAAAATGCGCATTTCGTCCACAAAATGATGTATTTCATCCACAAAATGCACATTTCATCCACAACATGATGTATTTCGTCCACAAAATGTGCATTCCGTCCACAAAACGGTGTATTTCGTCCACAAAATGCACATTTTGTTCACAAAATGATGTATTTTGTCCACAAAATGCACATTTCGTTCATAACATTTTTTGTGTTTTTATTTGAAATGATTTTGGGGAGAAAAGATATTTTCTACAAAATGTCTTAATTGTTTACATTTTCTACAAAATGTAAAATGCCAATTCTTTTTTGTGGACAAAATTAAACACAAAATGTAAATCAGCAAAATCATTTTGTCCACATAAAGCAAAAGCATTTTTGCCTTTTGTAGACACAATGAAATCCATGGTTTTTTTTACATTTTGTGCAGTTGGTTTCCCCTTTGTGCACAGAATGAACAAGTATGTGCATTTTGTGCACTAAAGGTCCTTTTGTGGACAAAATGATGCATGACACAAACGACGCCCCATATTTCTCCACATGGTTAAAAGTTGAGATCTTCAGTTTGTAGTCCTCTCCACAAGGATTTTGAAGAAAAACAAGATGGCTTTTTCTTCAGGACTCCATGTCCCACAATGCAACAAAGTCACACACCAAATGGTTTCCTCTTCCTGTGTGCTTCAATTGATGCTTGTTGCAGCAGCGCAAACTCAAACAGATTTAAAAAGCACTTTGGTTTTAAGTAACTTCAGTATTCTTCTTACTTCTTTGTGTATTTTAGCATACTTTCAGATTTTGTAGCAACAAAGTATTTTGTTTATTCAACATCTGAATTAAGATATTTTCTTTCAAAAGTCGTTTTCCAGCAGCTGTTTTAGTTTTTGTTCGTTGAAGTTAGATTGTTACAGCAATGTTGTTGAGTCTTGTCAGCGATTCAGCTAGATTGTACACATTCAAGAGACAGCTTTCTTTCTTAAGACGTTTTCATGTTCAGAGTGAGTTCTTTTGAGAGACTCGTTTCTCATGCTGCAAGCATTTAAATGAATATCACAACTGGGGAGGACATAGTCAAATTACCAAATCACAGAAGAGTTCTTATTAGCATATTTCTCATCATCATTTCAAAGATTTGCTGTTTTGAATGTAAGAAGGATAACGTCATAACTAGGCTTGCTACTTTTCGATTGTAATCGGTAAAGCTCGTTAAATGTTAAATTCCCCAAAAATATGAGTTCGACTGAAAAAAATTTATATAGGATAAATGCTGGTAAAAATCAGTGGTTCCTTAATAGGCTAGTGTAGTTTCACCGTCAGCCATTTCATCCTGTCCTGACAGATCTCATTGGCTGAAGCAGCGCTAGAATGCTCTCATTTGTTTAAATGACTGTCAATCATCAGACTGACTGTGCACTTTCATTTGCCAGCTAAAGCCTGTCATTCAAAGCGCCTACTTTGAAATTAGCACGTTAAGGTGTAAATAAGCGTCAGAAGTCTCCGCGGTAGGATGAAGTGGGTCAGTCTGCCTTGCCTCCAGTGAGTCCAGTTGTGCTTAAGGAGAGAGACGGAGCTCGGAATAAGTGCAAGTTAGTTCTTTTCAACTATCTAATGTTTTGTTCTGTCTGTGCATATTGTTTTTACTTGTAAATGTAAGCTATAAAATGCTGCGTTTTCTACGGTTTATTTGAGAATTTTTTTTTTAAATTTGTGTAGGATCTATATCTAGGCATAGCTTCGCTGTGACCAAACGTTATTTCAATTAATGTTGGTAACCATGATTTTGTTGCATGTTGAATATGATAAAGGAGTTTCACTAAATTAGATGTTTCTCAATGGCATAAAAAGTATTTTTTTAAGCATAAAGGTCGATTTCACCCATGCTCTGCTTGAATGAAAAAATAAAGATCGAAAAAAACGATAAATTCTTTCAAAAATAAACGTTGATATTAATCGTCGATTTGGCAAAAAAAAATTAAAATCGAATAGTAGCATGCCTAGTCATAACTTCACAAGAAAGTACCTCCCCACTTCTTTAAAACAAAGCATCGTAAATCACAGAAAATGCATTCAGTTAAAAATACTCTTTTGTGAAATAACTTTTCCTAAGTTATTAATGTTTACTTGTTAATCACATTTCTATTTTCCTGATGTGATTTCACATAATGCAGTACCATAATGCAGTATCCATATTTATCATTCTAATGAATTAATTAAAATGTAATCCATTTCCTGAATTACTTCATTTATCATTTAGTAAGGCTTTTAATATACTACATTTTCAATGTTTGTAAATGTACGAGTTCACAAGAATATTGTTTTTATAACAATTAAATTCAATTTACAGCAAAGCCAATGGTAATGCAATTACAGACTGAACCATCTACATTCTCCACCAGAGGGCAGTATTACTCCATTTTTGACCAGATTTCATTTTTGTAGTTGACTCTCTTCCTATAAAATTTCACTAAAAATCTTTTTTTACAGTAGCATCTTGCAAATGGTGTCCTTTTTTTACATCAGAAACCATAACAACCTTTAGCTTTTTTAACACAATATTTTTTTTTTAAGTTAAGTAATTTTTATTATGCATTCTGCTTAGACATACATGGATAAAAATGTTTTATTCTATGTGTTATTCTATGACCTGAGGGACCTTACAATACTGCCTGAAAGTTTTGTTGAAAAATATTGATGTTTGGGCTGATTACAAGACATTGTTTCACCTGAGTGATTGCAATGACAAAATACACGTTTATTCTCAGGGTCTCGATTATTTTCTCAAAATAAATATTTATAAATAAAATAATAGTTATGCATTCCATTATTATCATTCCATTATTACCTGGAGGCTGTGTGGTCCAGTGGTTAAAGAAAAAGGCTTGTAACCAGGAGGTCCCCGGTTCAAATCCCACCTCAGCCACTTGTGTGACTCTGAGCAAGTCACTTAACCTCCTTGTGCTCCGTCTTTCGGGTGAGACGTAGTTGTAAGTGACTCTGCAGCTGATGCATAGTTCACACACCCTAGTCTCTTTAAGTCGCCTTGGATAAAGGTGTCTGCTAAATAAACAAATAATAATAATAACTTTAGTTCATGAAATAGTATCTGCTTATATCCAAAAACACAAAAACATTGTTTGAAGCTTGGTACACAGATCTGATAAAGATCTGCATTTGTTTGTCTTGCATCCTTCCAAAGCGGTGCTATCTTCAAAGAATGTCTGGAATCTGTGGGCTTTGATAACTAAAAACACAGATGGCATTCTGGAATCTGAGTTAGATTCATGTATTAAAAGAGGAATTGTATTAATAATTATAAATTGTCTCCACAAAATGAACTGTACCAAAATGAAAGTAAATACTGTATATATACATTTAGATCACCGGTGGTTTGCTGCTGTATCTTCCTTTCGTCTCAATGAACTCACACGAGTGGACCAGAAGGGGTTTTAGTCTTCACAGCTTACAATCTTTCATTGGCTAGTCAGACATCTTATCAGTTCATGGTTGCCTTCAGAGTTGGATTCAAGTGCATTTAAATGCAAATGAAAACACTTGTAAATTTTACAAATGCAAATGTGTGCACCCCAGTTTCATTTCAATACAAATTCAAATGGAACTGAGACTTCACAAATGCAGATTCATTTGATAGACTGTGCAAATGTATTTGTCAAAATATGTACTGAAACTCTTCACCAATAATTGCAAACATGGAAGCTTTTCTCTATTCATTCAAACTACTCTCTGTAGCTATTTGTTCTGAAATGACTTCAAACACTTGTAAGTTCTCAATTAACCCTATGACTACTTTAACAATGTGTCACTAACAGCTGTATAACTAATTGCACTTGGAGTTGGTTAAATACTGTACGTACTGTTACACATTTTTGCTTATTTTCATTTTATTGATATTATTTATTTATTTATTTTGTCTTTGTTATTGTCATTGTTTATTATGTGGCCACAAGTCCTGCATTCTTTCTTACAGTATTAGAATGGTAGTGATTCAAAATTGATTATTTTTGCTAAAGTTCTGATGCAACTTTTGTATGGAAACATCTATTCCTCTGTTCTACTTTCACCTGAAGAAGAGACCTCTGAGGTCTTGAAAGCTTTCAATTACTGTTTAGTTAGTCCAATAAAAGGTATTATCTCTCTTTCTCTGTGTAAAATAATATGAAAACTATTAGAAGGCATGATTTTCAAAAGTGCACCTGTGCTCCAGGATTTCCCCTAGTAGGGGACCACCAGCTTTGCATCCAAATTTCTGCTATTCTTAAATATTAAACTGCCCTCCAAAGAATCTATGAATATGTCTCTGTAGGAAAAAAAAAGGTCTGTCTTCTGCCTTCACAACGGACAGCACCACAAACGGAAGTGTGGGGAAATAAAAATATATTTAGTAACACACATATTTTTAATTTATAATTTAATAATTTAAGAAATAAAAATATATCCAGCACTGCTTCACAGAGGGTGAGAACAATATGAAGGATGCCACATTTGCACTGCATGTTCAGGAAACAGAAAACGGGTAAAAGCCAGACAAGTTCGGACGGGGCACTTAAATAAATCATAACGTCACATTCATGTGTCAGATAAATACTCTTTATACTCAAATATTGCTGCCCATAATTATAACAATAATTCAGCTTAAATAACACATATATGTCACTTGATTCCCCTGTCTTCTAAAAAAATCTAATAAAAAATAATCCAGAATCAGGATTTTTCTGTAATATCAAGCCCAAGCTTAGCAGTGAATTCAACTTTAATAATACGTATCATTAGGGGTCCACTTAAATCGCTGTAAATTTACGTATTTTTTGCGGGTGGGTTATGGAATAAAATTAGGATTTCACAGACCTGTTTAAACATTAAATAAACCCAAGTAGACAATATTTCAGAGCACTATAAAAGCCTACAAATAGCGGTACTTGCTTCCTTACTAAAACAGAGTATCGCCAAGCATGCAACATCCCCCAGCAGTTGCTGTCGACATTCTCTGTCTGGTGTGGACTTGCCCATACATTGAGACTGCATAAGAACATAAGAACATAAGAAAGTTTACAAACGAGAGGAGGCCATTCAGCCCATCTTGCTCGTTTGGTTGTTAGTAGCTTATTGATCCCAGAATCTCATCAAGCAGCTTCTTGAAGGATCCCAGGGTGTCAGCTTCAACAACATTACTGGGGAGTTGGTTCCAGACCCTCACAATTCTCTGTGTAAAAAAGTGCCTCCTATTTTCTGTTCTGAATGCCCCTTTATCTAATCTCCATTTATGACCCCTGGTCCTTTTTTCTTTTTTCAAGTCAAAGAAGTCCCCCGGGTTGACATTGTCTATACCTTTTAGGATTTTGAATGTTTGAATCAGATCGCCGCGTAGTCTTCTTTGTTCAAGACTGAATAGATTCAATTCTTTTAGCCTGTCTGCATACGACATGCCTTTTAAACCCGGGATAATTCTGGTTGCTCTTCTTTGCACTCTTTCTAGAGCAGCAATATCCTTTTTGTAACGAGGTGACCAGAACTGAACACAATATTCTAGGTGAGGTCTTACTAATGCATTGTAGAGTTTTAACATTACTTCCCTTGATTTAAATTCAACACTTCTCACAATATATCCAAGCATCTTGTTAGCCTTTTTTATAGCTTCCCCACATTGTCTAGATGAAGACATTTCTGAGTCAACATAAACTCCTAGGTCTTTTTCATAGTTCCCTTCTTCAATTTCACTATCTCCCATCTGATATTTATAATGCACATTTTTACTGCCCGCATGCAATACTTTACACTTTTCTCTATTAAATTTCATTTGCCATGTGTCTGCCCAATTTTGAATGCTGTCTAGATCATTTTGAATGACCTTTGCTGCTTCAACAGTGTCTGCCACTCCTCCTATTTTTGTGTCGTCTGCAAATTTAACGAGTTTGCTTACTATATCAGAGTCTAAATCATTAATGTAGATTAGGAATAGCAGAGGACCTAATACTGATCCCTGTGGTACACCACTGGTTACCTCACTCCATTTTGAGGTTTCTCCTCTAATCAGTACTTTCTGTTTTCTACCTGTTAACCACTCCCTAATCCATGTGCATGCATTTCCTTGAATCCCTACTGCGTTCAGTTTGAGAATTAATCTTCTATGCGGGACTTTGTCAAAAGCTTTCTGGAAATCTAAATAAACCATGTCGTATGCTTTGCAGTTATCCATTTTCAATGTTGCATCCTCAAAAAAGTCAAGCAGGTTAGTTAGACATGATCTCCCTTTCCTAAAACCATGCTGGCTGTCTCCCAGGATATTGTTACCATATAAGTAATTTTCCATTTTGGATCTTATTATAGTTTCCATAAGTTTACATATAATAGAAGTCAGGCTTATTGGTCTGTAGTTACCTGGTTCGGTTTTGTCTCCCTTTTTGTGGATTGGTATTACATTTGCTATTTTCCAGTCTGTTGGTACAACCCCTGTGTCAAGAGACTGTTGCATGATCTTGGTTAGCGGTTTGTAAATAACTTCTTTCATTTCTTTGAGTACTATTGGGAGGATCTCATCCGGCCCAGGGGATTTGTTTATTTTAAGAGCTCCTAGTCCCTTTAACACTTCTGCCTCTGTTATGCTAAAGTTATTTAAAACTGGATAGGAACAGGTCGACATGTGGGGCATGTTGTCCATGTCCTCCTTTGTAAAAACCTGTGAAAAGTAATCATTTAATATATTTGCTATTTTTTTTTCTTCATCTATGATTTTGCCATTTGTGTCTCTTAGACATTTAACCTCCTCTTTGAATGTTCTCTTGCTGTTAAGAACATAAGAACATAAGAAAGTTTACAAACGAGAGGAGGCCATTCAGCCCATCTTGCTCGTTTGGTTGTTAGTAGCTTATTGATCCCAGAATCTCATCAAGCAGCTTCTTGAAGGATCCCAGGGTGTCAGCTTCAACAACATTACTGGGGAGTTGGTTCCAGACCCTCACAATTCTCTGTGTAAAAAAGTGCCTCCTATTTTCTGTTCTGAATGCCCCTTTATCTAATCTCCATTTATGACCCCTGGTCCTTTTTTCTTTTTTCAAGTCAAAGAAGTCCCCCGGGTTGACATTGTCTATACCTTTTAGGATTTTGAATACCATATAAGTTATAATATTGGAAAAACATTTTGGAATTGGTTTTAGCCCCCTTAGCAATATTGATTTCTATCTCTCTCTTGGCCTTTCTAACTTCCCTTTTGACTTGTGTTTGCAGTTCCAAGTACTCTTTCTGTGTGCTTTGTTTTTGGTCCCTTTTAAACGCTCTGTAAAGTGCCTTTTTTCGCTGAATATTTTTTTTAATTGATCTATTAAACCATTTTGGCCATTTTGTTTTAGATTTAGATTTGTCTACTTTTGGGATGTAATTGTTTTGTGCCTCTAGTACTACATTTTTAAAAAACAGCCACCCTTTTTCTGTGGATGTTTTCTCTATTTTACTCCAATCTACTTCTGTTAGTCTCTGTTTCATACCTTTGTAGTTTGCTTTTCTAAAATTGTAAACCTTAGCTTTAGTCATTACTTTTGGGGTTTTAAAAAATATTTCAAATGAGACCATGTTGTGGTCTGAGTTTGCCAATGGCTCTCTGACCTCTGTTTTAGTTATTCTGTCTTCATTATTTGAAAAGACTAAGTTAAGGCATGCCTCCCCTCTAGTCGGTGCATGTTCCGCATGCACTGAATTGTTTGGTACTGTAAGGCAAAGCTTTGCCAAGTTATACAGATGTGGAAATTGATTAGAAACAGTCCAAAAACTGAGTTACCCAAGGGCATCTGGCATACTTTAATAAAGGCAATATATGCAGCACGTTCGTTGTCATGTTATTTATCCCATCCAATAATTGATTTTATTAGTACCGAGTCAAACAAAGAAAACCTGCCTATTCGGGTCTAAAATTCTAACTGCACTTAAAAAGTAAGCAGCAAGTTGTTTGAAGCGATTTAGCTGTGCTAGATTGTACCTGTAGTACTGATTTAACATGGCTACAACCGACAGGAATACTTTTTGTCTGCGCTGACTTTCCAGTTTGTTTTCTGAAAGCTGTTTATTTTACGTTTTGTTCAGTAGCCTCTGTAGTAGCCTTTCGTTTAATGTGTGATTCTGGACCTATATAGTGATCGATCGGATTTACTCCAGACACATTTCAAGATATGCAAAACAATTATCTGCATCTGCATGTACAGTTCCTTGTAAATGTTATTTGTCTAAGGACGTTTTTTTTTGTTTTGTTTTGTTTTTGCCTAAGTGCAAAGCACACAGGATGGCGAAGGAATAAAACAAAGCCTATCTACAGAAGGAAGATACATAGTTTGCGTCGCTTGTGTTGTGCAGTAGTTAATTTAAACAAGGTTTCTTTTTTTTCTCTCCGTACTTGTCCGGTGTTATGATGAATCCTGTACCCCCTTGATATCGTGCATCCCCTAGCAATCACATAGATTTCATTCTTGCGCAGATCTCTGTAGATTGATTTGGAGCATGAGCATATTTCTTTAATAGAAGTCTGCTTGTGTGACCATCAACACGCATTTTCTCCGCTATTGCTGTGCTTACAGAAACAGTAGTAATGTTGCTCAACTACCCGAGCTACTTCAAGTCTTATTTCACAATATATTTATTTATTTTATTTATTTTACTGCAGTTTGTTTTAATAACACAAACGTACAATTCAAAACACACACAGTAGCATATAATAATATTTTTTCACCAAGTTCTAAAAGAAAAAGGAATCGACCCTAGAAATTCAAAGGGAATCATACTTTTTAAAACGCTGCAATTCTGTAAATACCCCCATATTTTATTACACAGGGATACCACATTTTTCAGATGAAATATTTCGTATCCCCTGCCTTAAAGACTTTCGAAATGCAATAGGATTCCAGGTTTGTACCTGATGTGTTCAGGGGGTCTAGACATGCTCATACAGGTGATTTGTATTCTCTAGGGGTACCCCCATATTTTTTAGCTGAAATATTCCGTATCCCCTGCCTTAAAGACTTTCTAAATACAATAGGATTCCAATATTCGATTACATATTTTTAGAGGATGCTAAATTTAAGCATATGGCATAATACATTTAGTCTACCAGAAAGCTTTTTGTAAACAATACGCAAAATATACCTTCTAAATCTGACAGCTGGAAAATCTAAGTTAGCATGTAAATCATAGTCAATATGCATAAAATACAGCATACAAGTGGAGGTGAAACCTTAATATTGGGGTGAGTTAATTAGTTGTGTATCAAAGATATCAGAACTAAGGTGCTTTCACACAGAGGAGTTATGACAATTCAGAACCGCCACTGAAGCGGCTTATAGGTCTGTGTGAATTGCCTATACTGCCACAGAACCATCATATTTTATGCTGTCACTGAACTACCTCACAAGGTGGTTCAGAGACGGCACTGAAGCGTCATAACTGCCTGTGTGAAAGGCTATACCGCCACTGAAGCGCTATAGTGGGTGTGGTTTCAAAGTCAACATGCCACGTCACTGTAGCGTAGGTGGGGTTAGGGGCATGCATGTGTTAGGTCTTGTCAGTGTTTAACGCGCGATTTGGTACAATGGTGGAACAGGAGTGAGGTAGTAACTGGAGTCCCGAAGAAGTAAGGGAGTTGCTAACTTTGCAGGCTGACGAGGAGGTGGTTTTGCATTAGAAGGGACTGTACGTGATGCTGTAATCTATGGGCGAATCGCTGACATGATGAGTGAGCGTGGGTACAGCTGTACAAAAAAGCAGGTGATATCGAAACTGAAGGCCCTGAAATGATCATACCACAAAATCGAAGACCACAATTCCAGAAGTGGTAGAGCTCTGAAACAAATGCGATAAATTTGGGGGCACAGACCCTGTCCAGTCAACATAACTGGTGGACTTCTCCAGAATATAGAAGAAAATCCAAAGGAACAGGTCTCGGGCCCTACTTCACATCCATCTACCGAGGAACAAAATGGAATCAACCCTGTTGTTGAAGAAAGTGATGGTAGCAACGTCAGTGATGAAGATGCAGCTTCTGATCAAGCCTCAACTTTAACTCCTAACCGAGCCTCAACTACAGGTAACTAGCTATGCTTTTTTGTTACTTTTAACAGTAAGTCCTACTGTAGTTAGATTTATTTTTTTGATGGTCGACAAGCCTACAACTTTTAGTATAGTACAGTTGGTATACAGCTGAATGCAAATAATATTAATAACACAGTGTAACAAATTTTTTTTTTTTTTTGGTTCCTGGGTAGTAAGTGTTATTTCCTAATTGCTTATGCTTCAAAAGTATAGAAAATGGCTATTATTCCCCACAAACTTTGCTTTTGTGACCAGGACAGTGATATTTTGAAATGTACCTATTTCCAATGAGAAAACGGGTGAATTTTTGTCTTTTCGTTCACATAAAGTCAGAAAAAAACAACATATGAATCCAAATTAACATGTATTTATATTAAAGTAATACAAAAATGACTACAAAAGATTTAGAAGTGAGTAGTTTTTCGAGATTTACGATTATACTGTAAATCACTTTCACGAATCAGCCCCCAAATGTAGTCTCCCATCATGTCTGTGGCCAAGTTTCAGCCTCCTGGCAGAGGCAACCAGGTTTTTGGCTAAAATGTCCTGGTACTGGGTAAAGTTCATGATGCCGTTGAGCTTAACAAGGTTCCCAGGACCAGTGGAAGCAAAACAGCCCAAAAACATCAGAGATCTGCCACCATATTTTACAGTAGTTATGAGGTTCTTTTCTGCACACGGATCCTTCTTTCGATGCCAAATCCACCGCTGGTGTGCGTGGCCAAAGAGCTCTATTTCCGTCTCATCTGATCATAGCACCCGGTTCCAATCGAATGCCAATGCTGTTTAGCAGACTCCAGACGCTTACATTTGTTGCTTGCTCTCAATAAAGGCTTTTTTCTGGCAACCCTTCCAAATAGCCTATTGGCATGGAGGTGGCGTCTAATTGTAGATTTGGAGACTTGGTGACCCCAAGATGCAACCAGGTTCTGTAATTCTCCAATTGTGGCCCTTGGATTTCCCTTTGCATCCCAAACCATCTGCCTCACTGTGCGTGAGGGCAAGATACTCTTGCGTCCTCTACCAGGCAAGTTTACCACTGTTCCAATGGTTTTGAACTTCTTAATTATTGCCCTAATAGTGGTAAGTGGTATATTTAGTTTTTTAGCTATTGTTTTGTACCCATTGCCTGATTTATGAAGGTCAACAACCATTGTCTCTTTTCATTTGTGAGTTCTTTGCCTTTCCCCAAGGTGATGGATGACAAATGGATTTCAAATGCGTGTTACCTCATTTTTATACCCCAGTGAAACAGGAAGCCATGGAAGGCCACAATACAGTTCCTTAAGACTGAGATGAACTTAAAGAAGTAGAATGTTAATGCAGATTTAATTTTGTTAGATTTTATTTAGGGGTGCCAATAATTCTGACACCTATCTTTATAAGAAAACATTTTATTTCTTGTTTATAAAAAACTTTTTCTCTGAGCAATTGTATTAGAATAAAAGAATATGGTTTTTACATATATTTGAGCATAAAATATAGCTCATTACCTGTGTTATTTATTTTATACATCCTTTTTTGCTAATCTTTATCAAGGGTGCCAATAATTTTGGAGGTGACTGTATATGATAATGGTACTTGTTATTATTTGTGCCTTTTGTAGGTGTGTTACTTATCCTCAACAAATGGCACCAAGTCTGATTTTCCACAATCACTATCAACTACATCACTCAAAATGCAATCTCTTTAGTTAATGGGGGGGGGGGGGGGGGGAGAAACGCCTCCAAAATACATTGACAAATACCAAGCCTTTGGTTATCATTGTAGCCAGTCACATTAAAAAAAAAAATTTTGCTGCAAGTTTAAGGAGCACAGGACGGCAGGTAGCCTACAATTCCAGGGTGGAGCAGAGAAGGAAGGAGCTAATAAGGTAATATGAAAAGAAATGTTTCATAATTAATGCATTTACCTCTTGTTAAAGTTTTTCCATGGTTTTATATTTAAGGCCTGGACCAAATCGAAACTTTGACCCACCCACTAATCGCAAATTACAAACCGGGTACCGATAGTGTCTTTTTTGTTTGTCAGAAGGTTATTCCTTCTACCCGAGAGGGAACCGGCCATTAATAGGCCTGCTGGGTTTGTAATTTGCAATTTGCAATTAGTGGGTGGGTCAAAGTTTTGATTTGGTCCAGGCCTAAGTTTAACATACGCACAAACTACTGGTATTACACTTTATGATAACTAAAGCCGATGGCACACGACGCCACTTTCAGGAACAGACTTGAAACCACAGTCACTTTGCCGTATTAAACGACTTTTGATTTTTTAATGACATCACTAGGAGACTTGCCGAGCTTAGCCAATAAAAAGGTTGGAATTAATCACATGACTCCGTCTCTCGCTTCAACCAATTAATTAAATGGCTTCTGGAAAACTGTTGTAGCCTACCAGAGAAAATAAACTTATTTCTCTCACATCCATGGAAAATATAACTGGTTGTTGTTCAGTAGAAGTTTTACTAGTAAATGTTTTTTTTTTTTAATGATTCATTTCTAGTAGCGTTCGCTACCTGGGAATCCTGTAGGCTACTACATGTGATAAGTAGGCTACTACTATCCGTATGAACTGTATCAAACTTTTCCCCAAATACAGTGCCTTAAAAAAGTCTTCACACCCTTGAACATTTTTCGCATTCTACTGCCTAAAAAATACAATTCAAAATGCATTAAAGTAGGAGTTTGTTTCACTGATCTACACAGCATCATCTACACGTTCAACGTGAAAGAACAATTATAGAAATATTCAAAAAGTAATTAAAAATAAAAAACCAAAAAGCCTTCATTGCATAAGTCTTCACAACCTTTGTCATAGCAAACCCAAATTAGCTCAGGTACAACACACTGCCTTAACAAGACACATAATAAGTTAAATAGACCCCACCTGTGTCCAATCACAGTAGTTCAACTGATTCAAATACTCCTGGATGAAGAATCAAGCTGTTTCTGTTGTATGAAGTGAATTTGAAGCAAATGGCAAAACATGCCGAATAAGAAGCTGCCAAAAGAACTCTGGGATAAAGTTATTGAAAGGTACAGATTGGGGGAAGGCTATAAGAAACGTTCAATGCCTTTGAATATCCCTTGGGGCACTGTCAGGTCCATCATTTTAAAGTGGAAACAGTTTTGCACCACCAAGACACTACCTCGATCAGGCCGTCCCTCCAAAGTCAGTAGCCGTGGCTTAAGGAAACTGCTGAGGGAGGTCACTGTGAGGCCTAAGATTACTTTAAAAGAACTACAGAGGTCTCTAGCTTAGATTGGGGGAAGATGTTGACTGTTCAACAATTTCAAGAGTACTCCACAAACATGGCCTGTATGGGATGGTAGCATGGAAGCCACTGCTGAAAAAAAGCCATATGATGTGCCACATAGCTTTTGCAAAGAAACACTTAGGGGACACTGCACGCTTGTGGGAAAAGGTTTTGTGGTCTGATGAGACCAAAGTGGAACTGGGACTGGGGAGAAGATTCACCTTTCAGCAGGACAATGATCCTAAGCACAAAGCAAAAGCAACAATAGAGTGGCTCAGCAAGAAGAAAGTGAATGTCCTCGAGTCAAAGCCCAGACCTGAATCCTATAGAAAATCTGTGGCAAGACTTGAAGACTGCAGTCCACAGACGATCCCCAGCCAACTTGAAAGAGCTTGAGCTATTCTGCCAAGAAGAATGGGCAAAAACTGCACCATCCCATTGTGCTAAGTTGCTAAACACTTACCCAAAACGACTCATGGCTGTTATTGCTGCAAAAGGGGCTTGCAAGTATTAACTCAAGGGGTGTGAAGACTTATGCAATCAAGACTTTTTGTTTTTTTTTAATTACTTTTTGAATATTTCTATAATTGTTCTTTCACGTTGAAAGTGTAGATGATGTTGTGTAGAAACAAACTCCTACTTTAATGCATTTTGAATTGTATTTTTTAGGCAATACAATGTGAAAAATGTTCAAGGGTGTGAAGACTTTTTCAAGGCACTGTATAATAAACCAATTGTAAGTTTCGTTTATTCTAATTTATTGTATTATTATACAATTATTATTATAAATGTATTTGCATTCCATTTATATTTTTAAGTGTATTTTTTCATATGTTTATCCACACGTTACCCATTTTAGTTGTATTTTATTTATTTATTTATTTTAGGAAATGGACCAATCTGTCTTTTCTCAAATAAGGGATTACCTCACATAAAAGCATACCCACCTGGAGCAACAAAACAGGAAAAATTAATTATTCGACGAAGATGTGCTAAATTTGAGATTATTGGTAAAGTATCTCTTATGTATAGGCTATGATACAATTTATTGTATTTAGACAGAAATCTGTATAAAGTTGAATGTAATTGTCTCTTCAGATAGTGAACTACACTATGTTCGAAAAAATAAAGGTAGTAACAAAAAGACTGCTAAAGTTGTTGCCTCAGCAGAAGCAGCAAAGGACATATTCATAGAATTTCATGGAAGTCCAATAGGTCCCCATTGTGGTGTTTTTAAGACAACAGATGCCATTTCATCAAGATATTATTGGCCTGACATGACCTCTGACACTGGAAAATGGGCAAGTACTTTGTAATAAGACATTCTAATAAGTCAGACCACAACCAAAAATGTTTTTTTTCTCTCTTATTGCGCTTATTTTGGTTTTGTTATTGTATTTTTATTATGTTTTTGCGTTATTTTGAATTATTTTAATGCTAAGCGCTTTGTGAAGGTGGCCCACCTTGAAAGGTGCTATATAAAATAAAGTTTGATTGATTGATATTTTCAATGTGTAACTTTTAATTTTAGGTATCCCAATGTCCTGAGTGTCAGAGAAAGAGGCTGACAGTGAAGGCTCCAACAACTTACACACCAATACAGGTATGTTTTGTTTGAATTTCACTCCATCATCAATACATTAAATTAAATATTTGTTTTTTTATATGAGCCTGTTATTTATTTCAGGTAAATGAACCATGGGAGCTGGTAGGACTGAACCTTATAGGAAAACTTTCAAAACCTGAAATGAGTACATATGTACCATGGTCGATTATTACACAACATGGGCTGAAGCATTTCATTTCCAAACAAAATCTGCTGCAGAGGTCTCGGACTGCACTGTCAAAATATGTTATTGTTTTGGGGCACCAAAGTGCATTTTAACAGACATGGGGAGAGAATTCACAAATGAGCTATGTTATGTACTATTTATTTAAATCTATATTAAACATTAAAAGTCTGAATAATTTTCTAAAGTTTTATTTATATTTATTGTAGATGAACTCTGTATTATGCAGGCTTCAACATTAAAAGAAGTCTATCTGCACGCTACCATCCACAAACAAATGGACTAGTTGAGAAAATAAATTCAACAATATTATTATTATTATTTATTTCTTAGCAGACGCCCTTATCCAGAGCGACTTACAATTGTAAGCAAATACATTTCAAGTGTTACAATACAAGTAATACAATAAGAGCAAGAAATACAATAACTTTTGTTCAAGCAAAGTACAAGTGTGACAACCAAAATTCAATAATACAGCAGATAATAGTGATAGTTACATCAGGATATGATTAAATAGCGATAGTTACATCAGGATGTGATTAAATACAAAGTACTACAGGTTAAACACTTGGCAGATTACAGTATTCTGAAGTACAGGATTAAATGCAGTAAAATAGGGGACAGAGAAGAGCAAAATAAAGCACATTTACATGAAGGGTGATAGTGTCCCAGGATACAAAGAGGAGTTCTACAGGTGCTGTTTGAAGAGGTGAGTCTTAAGGAGGCGCCGGAATGTGGTCAGGGACTGGGCAGTCCTGACATCTGTAGGAAGGTCATTCCACCACTGCGGAGCAAGGGTGGAGAAGGAGCGGGCTCTGGAGGCAGGGGAGCGTAGCGGAGGTAGAGCTAGTCTTCTAGTGCAGGCGGAGCGGAGAGGTCAAGTGGGGGTGTAGGGAGAGATGAGGGTCTGGAGGTAGCTGGGTGCAGTCTGGTCAAGGCATCTGTAGGCTAGTACAAGAGTCTTGAACTGGATGCGAGCGGTGATCGGGATGAGCTGGAGCGGACGGGTGGCGGACGCAGGGAGGCCAGCCAGGAGGGAGTTGCAGTAGTCTAGGCGGGAGAGTACCAGGGCCTGGACCAGGAGCTGGGTAGCATAGTTGGTGAGGAAGGGTTGGATTCTTCGGATGTTGCTCAGGAAGAATCGGCAAGTGCGTGCCAGAGTGGAGATGTGCTGGGAATAAGAGAGGCAGGGGTCCAGGGTGACTCCAAGGTTCTTAGCGGAGAAAGAGGGAGAGAGTGTGGTAGATTCCAGAGGAACAGAGATAGAGAGATCAGAGGAGGGGGAGCTGGAGGGAAAGAAAAGGAGGTCAGATTTAGAGAGGTTGAGTTTGAGGTGATGCGAGTGCATCCAGGAGGAAATAGCAGACAGACAGGTAGAGATACGGGAGGAGATGGTGGAGTCAGAGGTGGGGAAGGAGAGGAAAATCTGAGCATCATCAGCATAGAAATGGTATGAGAAACCATAGGATGTGATGAGGGGGCCCAGGGAGCGGGTGTAGAGAGAGAACAGGAGAGGACCCAAGACTGACCCTTGGGGGACTCCAGTTAAGAGTGGGTGAGGTGTGGAGGTTGCGCCACGCCAGGTTACCTGGTAAGTGCGGTTGTAGAGGTAGGAGGAGAACCAGGCCAGAGCAGTGCCAGAGATCCCCAGGTCAGCGAGAGATGATAGTAGAATAGAGTGATCAACAGTGTCAAAGGCAGCAGAGAGGTCAAGGAGAATTAGGACAGAGGAGAGAGAGGCAGCTCGGGCACACTTAAGTGAGTTGGTGACAGACAGGAGGGCGGTTTCAGTGGAGTGAGCAGAGCGGAAGCCAGATTGGAGAGGGTGGACAGGCAGAGAGTGGTTGGACAGGAAAGCAGAGAGCTGGCGGTGTACAGTCCGCTCGAGGGTTTTGGAGAGGAAGGGTAGGAGGGAGACAGGACGGTAGCTCTGGAGGGAGGTGGGGTTTTTTGAGGAGGGGAGTGATAGAGGCTTTTTTGAAAGCAGAGGGAAAGATACCAGAAAGTAGAGAGGTGTTGAGGAGGGAGGAGATGAAGGGGAGTAGAGCAGGAGCAGCAGCTTGAAAGAGGTGAGTGGGGAGGGGGTCCAAGGCACACATGGTGGGTTTGTGACCCTGGAGCAGGGAGAAGAGGTCAGAGTCTGAGAGGGGCAAGAAGGTGGAGAAGGAGGGCGAGTAAGTAAGGGATGTAGTGGGTGTAGGGGTTGGAGCAGGAGGGGGTGCGGGGGAGGGAGAGGTGTTAAAGAGTTTGCGGATATCTGAGATTTTAGAAGAGAAGAAGGAGGCAAAGTCGTCAGGGGAGATAGAGGAGGGAGGAGGAGGGGGGAGGGTTTAGGAGGGAGGAGAAGGTAGAGAATAGTTTACATGGGTTGTTAGTGGAGGCTTGGATTACAGATTGGAAATAAGCACATTTAGCAGAGGAGAGAGTAGAGGAGAAGGAGGAGAGGAGAGTGCAGTAAAGGTCTAGGGCAGCAGGGAGTTTGGTTCTCTTCCATTTCTTTTCAGCAGATCGCAGTGTGATTCTTGCCGAGCGGAGCGCAGAGGAGAGCCAGGGATGGGGAGGGGTGGGGCGAGCAGGTCGGGAGGTGAGGGGACAGAGGGAGTCGAGGGAGGAGGTGAGCAAGGAGAAGAGGGTGGAGGTAGCAGTGTCTACGGAGAGTTGTGAAAAGGAGTCGATAGGAGGGAGGTGAGAGAGAGCAGTGGAGGCAAGGACAGAGGGGGAGAGAGAGCGGAGGTTACGGTGAGAGGTGATAGTGGGGGTAGGAGGAGCAGGGAGAGGGGGGAGAGACAGAGAAAAAGAGATGAAATAGTGATCAGAGAGGTCCAGGGGGGTGACAGAGAGGGTGGAGGGGCAGCAGGCCCTGGAGAAGGTGAGGTCCAGTTGACGGCCAGCTTTGTGGGTAGGAGGGGACGGAGAGAGACAGAAGTCGAAGGAGTGAAGGAGAGGGAGGAATCCAGCAGAGTGTCTGGGGTTGGAGAGATGGATGTGGAAGTCACCCAACAGGACAGTCGGGGTAGACAGAGAGGGGAGGGAGGAGAGTAGATAGTCGAGTTCATCCAGAAAGTGAGTGAGAGGCCCAGGGGGGCAGTACAGAACAATGAGCAGGAGTTGACAGGGAGAGGTTAGTTGGACTGCATGAAATTCAAAGGTATTGACAGAGAGTGAGGTGAGATCGGAGGGGACAGAAAAGAGTAAGGAGGGAGAGAGGAGAAGACCCGTCCCACCTCCCCGTCCAGTGAGACGCGGGGTATGGGACAGGACGTAGAGAGAGGACAGGGCAGCAGGAGTAACAGTGTTATCAGGGGACAGCCAGGTTTCAGTGAGAGCAAGGAAATCGAGCGAGAGGTGGGAGGCAAAGGCAGATATGAAATCAGCTTCGTTAGCAGAAGAGTGACAGTTCCAGAGTGCACCAGAGAGTGTGCGGGAGGGGGGGAGAGGCAGAGAAATGAGGTTAGAGGGGTTGGAGGAGCAGCAGCGGAGGGAGGGCAGAGGACGAGGACGGGAGGACAGAACAGGGATGTGAGAGACAGTCATAGCAGGACAAGCAAGACAAAAGGCACAGTAGGAGCAGTAGGGTGGAGGGTACAGACCTGACTAGTAGATAGCTTCTTCTAGAGGCCCGTTAGGTTCAGATCTAGTCGAACAGCGTCTCAGTGCAGGCCTCCCCTTGCTGGACTCCCACAGCTAGACTCCCGGCTCTTTTGTTGAGGCTCTTCTGTTTGCTGGCGCTTCGTGCTGGCGCCGAAATAAGCTGCTTGATTAAATGTTACACCTGCTTGGCAAAAGAACCAACTAAACTGTGTGGAAACCAATACAATGGTAAATTTGGTTCTATCTGTGATAATCTTTAACTCATGACACTTAGTAATAACTTTATTTTCTTAAGTACTTTATTGAAATGCTAATTTGACTATTTTTATCATTAAATCCATAGAGCACTGACCAAATTAGTTGGAAGCAAATCTGCCAAATGGGACTTATATTTAGATACTATTATGTTTGGGTTAAGAACAGAAAAGCAGCTAACAACTAAATACAGTCCTTATTACCTGATGTTTGGACGGGAGGCTCGGTATCCTTCTGAAGTGCCAGAGGAATTGGAGGTATGGTTTTCATTAAAGTCAGGCACACCTACGCAATCTTAATTCTAATTTATGTATGATTTATTCTACTGTTATCTGTGGATTTTAAATTAGTTTTGGTGGAATTATGTTTTCAAGAATTTAAAACATGAAGCATTAACCCTTTGCGGTCCTATGTCGGACCAGGTCCGACATTAGAATGTTCCCTTTCCGGTTCCCATCAAAAAGACGTAAAACACAGGTCTCTTTTTTTCTCCGGAAAAAGCCGATAAAACCATTCAATGTCCGAGTGAGACTGATAGGAGCCGAGAGAAGCCGAAAAAAGGGGTGGATCTGAGCAATGCCCCGGCACCACAGAGATAACACGGACATAAACAAACAAGATAGCTGCTTCTGCATCCAGCGCTCAAAGAATAACACATACTTTTGCAGAGCTTTTTGAGATGTTATAGTAATAAAATAATGACTTGGATCGCATTATTGAGGAGTCTGGTGATAAAACGAGTGATCAGGAGATGATTTATCGGTATGCACGACTTTGAAGAGGTATGTGAAAAATACAGCAAACAAGGGGTGGGGCTGGAGATGCAGTACTGATTGTCCTGTTGATATGCAGTGCATTTTAAACCTGTTTTACTGTGAAAAACAATACTTTTAAACAGCGCATCTGAAATAAACTGTGCATGTGAAAATAAATTGGACCTGACACGCTGAATAAATTGACCGCAAAAGGTTAATTAAATATTTCAAATTTTTTGTTTTCTTCAGTTGATATGAATGTGTAGCAAAAGAAGAAATTGCAGAAAGAATGAAAAGGCATGAACTCATAAGTGACATTGTAAAAACAAATGTGAAAAAATGAAACAAAGAAAAGAAAGTGTGCCGCCAGTTTTCAGTGTTGGAGAGGAAGTGCTTCAGCAAAATATCAGAAGCCAACAAAGTAAAAGGGGAAAGTTGGAACCAGACTCAAGAAAATGGTTGTTGCACTGTTTATTGGATGTGTGAGTGGAATTTACATTATCTTAATTTCTACTTGTAGGGCTTTTCTGAGGAAAAAAGGCTGGACAATATCCAAATGGGCACCCAAAACAGCAGGACAGTGTGTCTTGTGGAGCATTTGTTTGCAAGGTAATATTTCAATCACTTGCCTCCTGCCAGGATTGTTGTTTTAAAAAAAAACCATAATAAAATAGTACATTGCTTTTAAACTTTTAATTTTATTTTTAGAAGTAAAAATGTATACCATTTTTTATTGTGATTTTGGTGTGTGAGAGGGTAGTGGGTGGAGCTTTATGGAAGGACCAGAAATGACAGCACACAGGAGCCGGAAGTGACGTTTAGTCCTTGGAGCCCTGTACCATCAATGGTAACGGGCAGGATTTTATTTTAACAAACAAAACATAAAACAGTCCAGCATTGCAGAAAATAAACAAGAAAACCACCTGGAATACCAGCATTGGTAAACTCAGGTTTCAAATAAAAAGAGTAAACAAAAACGTCTTGGTTACAAAAACAACAACAAAGGAAGCACTGGGTTTCTCCGTGCTACTGCAGTGGGTTTCCTCTCACCGCCTCTTGGCTCCCTTCCACGGATTACTGTCTTGTCCTGGGCTTTCTTCTCTGCGGTAATCCACCAAAGTTTCCCAAAGTTTCAAGCCTCTGTGAATTACAGCAGTTTGATAAAAACAAAACAACAAAGCACAGCGTGTGTTTTCAGTTCACGACAGGGAGCCGAATGGCAAAACCATACTGCTTAAATACTGCCAAGTCCCACCCCTGCAATCAGCACGCTGCCCCATGTCAGCCAATCGACGAGAACAGCACAGCTGATTGCAATGATGGGACCTGACGGCCGCATGGTTCCACCTTGGGCCAAGATGGCCGCCTGACCCGGAACTTCCTGTATGGTTCAGCCTCCTGACCCAATCTCAGTCAACCCTACACAGCGCTGCCGGTGGTCGGGAGGGCGAATTACGACAGGGACTCCTTTCATTCCTGTCACATGGTGTAAACTCTTTTTTTATTTATTTTTTTTAAATAGTCACAGATTGTTTTATACTAAATTGTCCTCCTGGTAGTTCATCTATTAACCTTTTTTTCTAAATGTTTTGGACTTTGCCATTTTCCCAAAATGTCTTATACTTCAGTTTGCAGAATGCATTTTGAAGGAGGAGCCAGTCTCATTCCCAGAGAGCGGCGCTGACATTACAAATTTGCGAAGAGAGATTGCTCACAGATTAATAAATGAATCTGGTACTTTGAAATGTACAGGAACAGTAGTGAAAATACATGCTTGTATCTGTATATAATTCAGGTGCTTAATTTTCACTTTTATATCCAATTTTTCCACTATTTAACTTTTTTTTTTAAATCAACAATTATATCTGAAAACATTCAGAAATATTCTGATTGAATACAAACATGTATTTTCTTTAAGTACAAGTTCACGTTCCATTGTGTTCAAGTTCCATTGTGTTCAAGTTCTGTTGATCCAACTGTTCAGTTTGTTTCTTTATTAAAAGGTGTTTGATATTCTATATATGGAGGGATTCTGATTTCAGAATATTTCATGGGTTCTGTTTATTTTTTTAATCTTACTTCTACTTGTCCTATATTCCATCCAGGAGCCCATGACCACTGATACCACTTTTGAGATTTGGGTTTTATTTTATTGAACCTGAAATTTGAAATAAAAGCTATTTACCCTATAAATGAAGTCAGAACCCTGACTAATATGCTGACATTTCACTTTATATAATTAGAACACAGATTTTATAACATTTCTCATCTTGACTTCACAGACAGTTTAGATGATGTGTGCCACTCCTGTGGTGAGAGGACCAGTTCTTCAGACAGAGACTAGAGAGTCCACTGAGAAATGGGTATTTGTTTTTCCTGCAGTCTTTCTGTGTTGATGTGCTATTCAAAAGAACTATCAATAACTATTCATGGTGCATCTATAGACTTATTAATAACATTGTAATAATGTATCACACTATTTTATACATTTGTTTCTTGTTTTTTTTTTTAATAAGAATATAATGTATGTTTCACTACGATGGACAGGTGTCCCGTCTAGTCAAGCCTTACGCCCTGTGTCTGCCGGGTTAGGCTCTGGCTCACCACGACCCTCTATAGGGTTAAGCGGTTACAGATAATGGATGGATGGATGGATGTTTCAAATGTCTAGCTATCACTTGCCAAAACTATATTAAGGTTCTAATAGTAAATTCTACTTTTACAGATTGCTTGGGTGCAATTTATGGTTTCACTGGCTCTGCATCGGGCCAAGCAACCGACCTGGAGATCCGGAGAGCTGCATTTTGCAACAAATGCAAAAATATTTAGAAAAGAGAAAGCCAGCCATTACCTTGGCCATTACATTTGTTTGTTCTAGAACCCTATTTTCTTGCACTTAATTTCAATTGTTTTTTCTGTTTTGTATAATTGAGGTTTTTTTCCACTTCTGCGGTACACCTAAAATAAAAATAATTTGCCAGATGTCTGGCGAGGTCTGAATGGAATCTAAAGGCTTTTTTCCTCTGTGCTGCTAATGTTTTGGTGTCTGCAAATTTAAGAAATATGCAAATTATGCCAGTGTCTAGTTCTGATATCTTTGATACACAACTAATTAACTCACCCCAATATTAAGGTTTCACCTCCACTAGTATGCTTTATTTTCTGCACGTTAACTATGATTTACTTCATTTATATATGCTAATTTAGAATTCCCAGCTGTCAGATTGAGAAGTTATCTTTTGTGTATTGTTTACAAAAAGCTTTCTGGTAGACTAAATGTATTTTTCCATATGCTTATATTTGGCATCCTCTGAACATATGTAATCGAATAGACTACTGGAATCCTATTGCATTTAGAAAGTCTTTAAGGCAGGGGATACGAAATATTTCAGCTGAAAAATGTGGTATTCCCCTGTAATAAAATATGGGGGTACCCCTAGAGAATACAAAATGACATGTATGAGCATATCTGGACCCCCTGAACACATCAGGTACAAACTTGGAATCCTATTGCATTTAGAAAGTCTTCAAGGCATGGGATACAAAATATTTCAGCTGAAAAATGTGGTATCCCCCTGTACAAAAAATATGGGGGTACCCCTAGAGAATACAAATGACCTGGCATACCTGGACCCCCTGAACACATCTGGTATAATACTGGAATCCCATTGCGTTCAGAATATCTTTAAGGCAGGGGATACGAAATATTTCAGCTTCCCTGGTGCTGTATTTTTCCCAAATAATGAATTTACCATATTGCAGCTTTTTAAAAAGTATTTCCTTTTAATTTCTATGGTCGATTCCTTTTTCTTTTATAACTTGGTGATAAAATATTATTATATGCTACTGTTAAACAAACCGCAGTAAAATAAATAAAATAAATACATAGTGAAATAAGACAGTCACACACACAAGCAGACGTGAAGAAATATGTGCATGCTCCAAATCAATCTAGAGAGATTTGCGCAAGCGCGAAATCTAGGTGCTTGCTAGGGGATACAGGATTCATCATAACACCTGTATGCATTGGCCCCTAAAACAGATGAATTTCGCGGTGACCACTGAATTTCCCGATTTCCGCGAAATTGCGATTTAGTTAGACCCCTACGTATCATATGATGTTTGTTATTTAAGTTGAATTAACTGCCGGTCCGGAGGGTAGCTGATACTGGACTGCCATTCTGTCTGCTTTATTATTATTATTATTATTATTATTATTAGTAGTAGTAGTAGAAGTAGTAGTAGTAGTAGTAGTAGTAGTAGTAGTAGTAGTAGTAGTAGTCGTAGTAGTATTACAACGATTATTTAAATTGCATTGACAGTAAAGCTTCTTTATCTTACATTACTCAAGTTGTTTCCCAGTTATTGCAAACTGTTCTTTCAGCACCAAGAAACAGACCTTGGGAAAGTGATAATTAGTATTGCTTTTGCCTGGGAACATTGCAATTTATTTAGGGAAACTGCTATAATTATCTTTTTTATATGTGGAATATAGCAAGGAAGTAATAATTCAAGCTAGGTTTTAAGAAGATCAGACCCCTTAATGTCTGGTCTGGGCAGTTTTATCTTGGTCCTTCAGCATGTTAAGTGATTATGAAAATATAATTATTTTTAATTTGGAGGCTATAGATAAGGAGTAATTGTGTGGTACAGGTTTGAAGATGTTTCTACGTGTTTTAATGGAGATTAAATGTTTGTCTGCAAGTAAAAAAGCACATTTGTATAATGATAACTCCTGTTGGTATGTATGGTATGGGGAGGGAGTCATACTTTGGTTTAGGATTTAAGATGATCAGAACCATTGTAATGCCCTTTCCGTGCAGTTTCGTCTTGCTTCTTGCTGTTACCCACTCCCAGATGTATTCTTCCTTCTAACTAAAGCTTTTACACAGTACATTCAAAAAGAAAGAACAAGACATATAGTTACCTTCCAGGTGGTTGTTGTCATTTATTTATTTACAGTTGTTTTGTTTGTTTGTTTTTTTCTGCTTGAACCATTAGTTCATTGCTTTATAGAAATCTCGCATAATTTAAAGGTCCAGCCCCTGGATGATGTCAGTGCACAGTGAATTGGGATCCCCCTCCTCCTGCAGGGAGTGGAGAAAAGCGGAGTCAAGGCGGAAGTCAACGTGCTCTGAGAGACACACGGCAACAGAAGGGTAAGTGGCTGTGTGAATGTGAACAGGCGGAGGGAGATAACATAGATTTACAAAGGTAAGAGATCGAGGGACAATGGGGCAGGAAGTAGAGACAGTAAGGCGCAAAAGATAAATACATGTATCTTGGATTTGTACAGGTGTTGTAAAGTATTTATTCGGGGACGGCGGATAGACTGATACGGTATACCGTAATATTTAAATGTAGACAAGTGCAAGAACTGAAACGTCCTAACAGTCTACCAAGTACTATAACAAGTTACAACAGCTTTAAAATGTACCTGCTAGTCGTTTATTCTGTTCACTGAGATAAATATTAGGGGTCTTATTTGTACAACAAGCAAAGTGAAATCGATTAAAAAAAGGAGACCTAGATGATTTCTGTAGGTGAAAAAAAAATCTACTTAAAATGTAATTTTTGTGCCTAAATAAGTGTTGCCTAATAATGTCTGAAATTTGAGTTTTATATTTGTGTCATTTTAACTAGGTGGGAAGTATTTGCAAGTGGAAGCTTGAAGCTCTATAACTTTAGACTAATAATACAGACTGAGCGGTTGTACTGTGTAGGTAGAGCCAGGGTGTGGCAAGACAAGCATGGACTCGATTAGAATCACGCACTGAACGGACTGAATATATATATATATATATATATATATATATATATATATATATATATATACAGTAAAGCATGTAATAATGTGTGCAGAAGTGACCGTTTACTTTTAGATATATATATAAATATAAAATATCTACAGTATTTTTCGATAGGTTACCAAACGTATATAAATATTAATTTACTTTGTAGTCTGCATCTTAAATGCTGTGTTGTTTCTTTTTACAACTTGACCCGTTTTTTCTGTGACTTAAACAAATGGTCTGTACCCATGTAGCACAATAACGTTACTGGTTTCCAACATTGTGGCCAACCATGTATTGACCATGGGACAACATTAGTGATCCAACCTTAACACATCTCTCTGTATATGCAATATACATCATTGTTTGCATTTAGCCCCATTATCACCCAGGCAGTCCTCAATGCTTGGTAATGCTTTCTATGTTTGAGTCTTAATTGCATAAGTATATGATTTTACTATTAGAGTTTAAGTTTATTTTCCAATATTTTTTTTAAACTATGTAATATTAGGAACATTTGAACTAGTATGATAAAATACCTAAATCTGCAAGATGAGCAAATATTAATACTGACAACACTATGTAGGAAGTAACTGAGATGAGTGTAAAAACAAAACAATACCCAATTAACTGCCCTGTAAATAATGTTAGCTGTGCATACTGTACCTTCTTATACATTGCATGGCATTTGCTGCACAGCTTAGTTTGTGTCTCAGTTAATGTTGTTGCGCAGTAGAAAACAGGATTTAAAATACAGCAAACACAGCATTAAGTTCTCTGCCCCACAACAAGATAAGGGTACAATGCAATATATTGTAGAGTAATTAACTAAACAACTGTGCATGTAAATGAACAAAACAGTTAATTATATATTTTTAAAGCATATTAAATATTTGTTTTAGTTTAAATTTAAGTTAACAAACAAAATAAAATTGACAGAACAACACAATGTTGTGACATAACACAATAACAGAAAAAAAGACAAAATATATCTGAATGATTTCTCTAAGCGATTCCAACCTGCAAATAAAAAAGATATAATAAGTAAAAGTAATGCTGGAACATATTCTTTCCTCATTGTTATCGTTCATATTGAAAAACAAATGCTATATTAAAAAAAGTGGTTCGGAAAAGATAATTCCCTGCTAGTCTTAATTTGGGTCAGATTGATTCATTGTACTACATCAAAATACAAAGTAGTGGAAAGCAACATAAATGAATAGTTCATTTCACATAAAAGGTTATACATAAATGGTTAAGAAGGAGTAGAATACAAATCAGAAAATGGCTTTGCTATATCATGTGACTATAGCTGTCTTGTCTACAGTGCTGTGGATAAGAATTTCAATGTGTCATGGTTTAATTATATTATATTCATAGAGAACTAATAGAAACTTGGCAAGTATCGGACCATTTTTCTGGTTTATGTTTAAATATTGTATATAAGCTAAATTTTAAACACAGCACAATTATTCGCTTTCTATTCTGAGGTAAATTGCAGTGTACCAAATTTAGGTACGCTGCAATCAGTAAGACATTACTGATTGCAGAGTAAGACATTTTATTAGACATTTGATTTAAGTCTTGTTTACCTTACTGCCTGTGCCTCTCTTTTCTCCCTCCATCCCTATCACTAACATATTTTAGCCATCATTTTTATGGTGGCTCATTTTTATGGTGGCTCAATTGCAATTTATAGTAAATAAATGAAGCCATCCTTAAACATTTCTGTTTCTTAAAATAATACAATATATTGTTAATGTGCTACAGATGTAAACTTAAATGTCAGTACTTACGGAACACCACATTTTTTAATTCAAGGTTGGATAAACCACGCTTTTGTCCCTTTCAACACTATCAACACTCGGTCATTAGATTTTGGTCATTAGTCTTCCTTGATGGATGTCTTATATGTACAATACTTTAATACAAAACTCATAAGTTATTTTTTAGTCTTCCCTCCAAGGCCTCCAAAGAAGGGATGTCCATAATAGGCAGTGTTACCTCTTCAGGCATTTCATCCACATCCGCTCTGCTCAGCATCTGAGTGGGATTTATTATTTGATTTAATAATCTGGTGTTCTGGTCAAGCTTTTCCTCTGTGTCCACCAGCATCTTCATTATATGACTTTCTACAGCTGAAAAAAGAAACAAGTATTTTTTATGTAAAATGTTCTGAAAAAAAATACGGTATCAATTTAAGTCACTCATAGTTCAATTATATTAAATTATAGGGCAGCAGTGTGGAGTAGTGGTTAGGGCTCTGGACTCTTGACCGGAGGGTTGTGGGTTCAATCCCCAGTGGGGGACACTGCTGTTGTACCCTTGAGAAAGGTACTTTACCTAGATTGCTCCAGTAAAAACCCAACTGTATAAATGGGTAATTGTATGTAAAATAATGTGATATCTGTATAATGTGAAATAATGTATAATGTGATATCTTGTAACAATTGTAAGTCGCCCTGGATAAGGGCGTCTGCTAAGAAATTAATAATAAATAATAATAATAATATATAAAGAGAGTGATGTGTTTTAGCCTAGAAGCACAATTGATGACAGACAGGATTTTTTTTTGTCTAAATAAGATCACTGCATGATCAAACTGGGCCTTGAGTGTTTAAAGGTTTGAGTAATTGAATTATAACTAACATGTTCCAGTCAGATCTGTTGTTGAGGTCCTCATAGGAGTTGGTGGCACTACAGACTCTTCCTCAGATTCAGGACTTGACCAATATTTTCTATTTGGTCTGGAATATTTAAAATTGATAATTAAAATTATGATGTAACCAGAGACTTGACATAAGTAAATAGACATCCAAGTTTATTCTGGAACCACTGACAAAATGTCAATGGGGTTAATACTTTGTGGAGCATCCCTTTACCTTATGCAAGGCACAACACACGTAAACATTGCGTGAACGAGATCAGAAATCCTTGAATTTCTGGAAATGGTGAACTTCTAACATGATTAGGCAGAGAATTCCACAGTTGCAGAGCCCGAACACAGAAAGCAACCTCTCCCTTTCCTTCTGAGCCTAACCCTTGGAACAGAGAGAAGGCCACTTTCAGTTGACATCAGCACACGCTGAGGCTGATAGGGGGACAACAACTCAGACAAGTAATCGGGTGCCAAACCATTCAGTGCTTTAAAGGTAAGCAAAATGATTTTAAAATCAATTCTATATATTACTGTGAGCCAGTGCAAAGAAGCCAGAACTGGAGTTATATGAGCTCTATTTTTTTTTGTATTGGTGAGGACCCTTGCAGTTGCATTTTGCACAAGCTGTAGTTGAGATATGGCTTGGCATCTAAGTCCTGCAAACAGAGCATTACAGTAGTCCAATCTCGAAGAAATAAAGGCATGGACTACTTTCTCTGCATCGGAAATAGACAGAAAAGATCTAATTTTGGCAATATTTCTGAGATGGAAGAAACAAACTTTTATAATCTTTTTGATGTGTGACTCAAAACTTAAGGTAGAGTCAAAAATAACACCCACATTTCTCACTTCAGATTTCAAATTAGGAGTTAGGTAACCCAAGTTTATTTTTGACAGGTCAAGTTGTTGCTGAGCACCCACTATCAAAACTTTTGTCTTATCAGAGTTAAGTTGCAGAAAATTTTGGGATATCCAAGTCTTTGTCAGTAAAACACTCCGGAAGGACTGATATTGTAGTGATATCACCTGGTTTCACTGAGATGTATAACTGTGTGTCATCTGCATAACAGTGAAAATTTATACCATGCTTACGAATAATCTGGCCTAGAGGTAGCATTTATAAAGAGAATAAAATTGGACCAAAGACAGAACCCTGAGGGACACCACAGTTGATATTTGCTAAAGAAGACATTGACTCCCCCAATGAAATAAATAAAAAAAAAAACTGTCTAGAGAGGTAGGATCTAAACCAGTCCTGCCAGACCCACCCGACCCACCCATCCCTTTAGACGGTCGTTTAAAATGGAATGATCCACTGTATCAAAAGCAGCACTAAGATCCAAAAGAACCAGAATGGAAATAGTATTTGAAATAGAAAATGACATGACTTACATTCTCTTACGCTTGTGTAGTGGTTCATCATTTTTGCCATCGTTTGTAGATCAGATTGTTGTTCTGTAGTTTTTTTTAAAGTTATACTGTGGGAGTTAAAATACCAACATTGATAGTTTTAACTTGTACTAAAGAATTTCTTAACAAGTTTTATGATAGTTGTGGAGATAATAAATCCTTCACCTGCCAGGAATTTGCAGGAGGCTGCTTGTTTTAAACTGCCTTATTAGTCATGTTTCCTGTTTTATAAGGAGGCCACTTGCACATATCCCCTTGCACCCACATGCTTGGGACAATAGCCACAAATTCAGCGATTAAAAGCTAAAAAAAGACAAATACTTCAAACCAGTGGTTCTCAAACTTTTTTTAAACTCGTCGGACCCACACAATATACAGTATAGCTGACTGAAAAATAAGCACATAAAGTGTGGGTACACTGACTACTAGAGAGTAGGGAGGAGTTAGGGGAATTCCACACGCTCATTGGTTTAGTCAACTGCTGAAAATTACGGCGTGCGTATTGCCTCAAGGAAGTATGCACGGTCGCCTTGGGTACAATCACTTCCCATTAACTCTTTGAGTAGTGCAAACATACCGGTACGTTCGCTGCTCTCTGGTCCCCAGGGAGTACGAACGTACCAGTACGTTCTGCAACTTTAAACTTGAATTACTGAGCCTACAGAACCCCTTATCACGTAATATTGTAACACTAGGTTTATGTAACGCCTTTTATTGGTCTTTTGCGCCCTCTGACAGATATTGACTGAATTACATATAATAAATCCTTTCACAAAATGTCAACAGTGTTTATTATTATGACGATAGATGATACTCCACAAATTATATATATATATATATATATATATATTTTATTAGTATTAAAAAAAAAGCAACTACAATATGCAGACTGACTGACATGTTTTTATGGAGCACATAGGATCATACATCGTGCTTGTGCTATAATTATACATTAATGGCTGTAGCAAATAATTTATATCAATTAAAAAAAAAAAAAAAAAAAAATTCCTAGAACCAGTTTTCCGACGTGATGCTCTGCGGTGGAACAGTGGAGGGCTGTCTTCTCTGTAGTAAATCATTGCAATGCCTGTATTTATTGTTTATCATGTTTAAAATAATATATAAAATAACAGCCCTGATTGACCAGGAACATTTATCGTTTTAGCAGGAAAAAATCACTCTGAAAGCGATCGAAACGAAAGCTATTGTTATCATTTACAATGATCGTTATCGTTGTGTGTTGACCTTCTCCATTCATTTGAACTGGAATGATTTTTAAAAATCGTTATCGTTATTGTTGCAAGTGTGACTGGGGCTTAATGCTCATAAATCAACCGATCAAAATTTGAATGGAGTGACAGCCCTAATTTAAATATATACTTTTTTTTTTTTTTTTTTTACTTTGAAGTTAAGTCTTTGTGATTGTTAGAACTTTATTTGCTTATTTAGGATTTTTTTGTTTGGAAAATACTCCAGGGCTGTCAGTATACATCAAAATATGTGTGTGTGTGTGTGTAGATATGGTTTTAATGCTGACACTTGCATAGCATTTAAATGTTCATAAAAATGTACCAAAAGCACATTCCTAATATTTATTTATGAAAATGGCTGTTTATATACGGAGTTTTGTAAAAACATCTGTTAATAATTCCAGGACAGCTGTTGAGCATATATAATTACAATAATTGTGTGTTTTGTGTGTGCCAAACAGACAGTATCAGTCAGGAATCACAGTGAAGTAGTGGAATGGCAGCAAATCCATGTCTATATGGGAGAAGTGCATATTTCCTGTGTTGCGCTGTCAAAGAGACACACTCCAGTTAACCACAAGGCTCGGTTGCCACATAAACGGCCAACGTTGTAGAATCTAGTGGATATTCAAACAGAAGTCTTGTGTAGAAACCTCTCTAACGCTATATATTCAAATGAATCGTGCCACAACAATTAATACTCCATTGGCACAGGTCCATTTGAATGTTCCTTTTTACATACTGTGGGACTGCATGATGGCACATTGC
Source organism: Acipenser ruthenus (assembly GCF_902713425.1). Taxonomy (NCBI): domain Eukaryota; kingdom Metazoa; phylum Chordata; class Actinopteri; order Acipenseriformes; family Acipenseridae; genus Acipenser; species Acipenser ruthenus. The sequence goes on along the minus strand of NC_081190.1, from coordinate 50,394,717 downwards.
AACCAACGTTTCCCTCAGACAAATGACGTACAACCTGTGGCAATGAGATATGTGGTTTGGTAGTCAGCTTCTTCAGTCTGCCGAGAAATTTCTCATATGGAAAGGCAAGAAACAAATCTATAGATCCATGATTTCCAACATCTGATATTTGAGTGCTTTTTTGATCCAAAAAAGCAACAAAAGCCTCATAACACTCAAGCATGCTGAATGCATATAATCAAGGAGAAACTTCCTACAATATTTTGTGGGAAGGAGATGGACCTAAATGATGATCATCATCAAGCATTTGCTTAAACTGAACATCATTTCTTTCAAATCTTTACAAATGCTCTAGCTGGAGCATCACAAATAGTTGATGATATTTACATTTTTAGTTGCTTTCCATTGAACTAAAAGCCTTGCTTAGACAATTTATATCTTGAATACAGTATTGAAGAAAATCAGCAACAGACTTTGGTTTACTTGAACTACAGTACAGAGTAATGGCAACTTGTACCTTATGACAAAATCCTTGCAACATCCCTATAATAGGCCAAAACTGAACACGTGAACTTTTGAAAAGGGGTAAGCCATCAATATTAATCTGTAGTTTTGGGTACATCCTATCTTTCAGTTGATCATACATACTATTTGAAAAAAAAAACATTTAAGGCTGAAACAATACCAAAGTAATAATTTGAACCACCAGCCTTTGCCTAAACTTCACTTGCTGTCTTAGTTCCATGTAAGGTCCTGGCATCCTTTGGCAGAGTTGGGTGGAATATGTTTAGAAGGCACAGCAATTGGACTAATTCCAAATTGAACAGCCCAATTTGTCAGACCTTCAGCTAAGTTTTGATCACTTTGATCTTCAATAGATGATGCTTCAGGCTCTGATTATTCATAATTCTGGCAACTTGCACATAGATCACCGGATTGAATATTATCAAGCAATATCGATTGATTATATTTCTGATACTCAAATGTACTGGGGTTGTACTGTGGTTCTGACTCTTTATCACAATCACAGTAGAATTCTGCACAGGAATCATCTGCTGCCTGATTATACAGTTCCTCTTCTAAGCTATCAGAGGGGGCTCTATTACATTTGTTCAGTAATATCGGTTAAATGTCTCGAGACAGCAGCATGCAAGTGTCATTGTCTCATCCAATAAGAAGGGGTATTTTTGTGTTTATCCACTGTCTGTTAGGATGGGTAAGTCCTTTATCCAAGTAAACAAATACAAACCAAAACTTCATACCTTCCCCCCTGGAACTACACATATGCTGTTGAAAACTTTACTTATTTGCACAGAATAGTACTGAAACAAACAGATAATCACATAGCTTGACCAAGCTATGATCAGCAAAGAAAAAAGCTTACATAAAGTGCTCAGAAAAGTTATCTAATTCATTTTGAAGACGCTTTCTCATTATTATTGATTGATACTAAAAGAATGTGTAAATTGAAGATAAAGTAAAAGTCAGGAAATCTCATCTTGAAATGAACAGGTTTTTAACAGGTTCCTACGATATAGTGTACTTGCCTTTTTCAAACTTTGCATATGATTCCTAGCAAATTAGCTTTATACTGGGCTTGTCTAACAATGGGGCTGACGGACCACCCTGCAGTATATGAACTATCCTTAAGAAAATCGTGTTCACAGTGCGGTATTGAGGCATAACCATAGACCATATAGGCTATATAATACCTGCAGACAGATGGTCACACTTATCTGGCACAAATGCAGCAACTGTGCACTTTAATTTGCCAGCTACCGCTCTTGTCATTAAAAGTGTCTACCATAGCAGGTTAAGGTGTACGCAAGCTTTTGCTTTAGTTATACGATGACAGTTACTAGGTTGATTTGAAAATGGGACGCAAGAGAAAAACACTTAATGAATATTGTGCACAATGCCCTGGCAGACGGCTAAAGTCTCTGTGGCAGGACGAAGCGGGCCCGTCTGCCTTGCCTCCAGCTGTGCTGAAGCAGGAGAGGGGTGGAGCTCAGACTTTGAATAACAAGTGCAAGTTAGTTCTGTTCATCTATCTAATGTTTTGTTCTGTGCATATTATTTTTACTCATACATTTGCAATAAGCCTGTGTAATACACTTATTTTCTGCGTTTTCCATGTTTTTTTGAGACAATTTTAACATTTTTGTAGGATCTTTACAAGGTATAGCTCCGCTGTGACCAAACATTATTTCAGTTAGAATGTTGGTTTTGTTGCATGTTGAATATGATAAAGGAGTTTCACTAAATGAGACATTTTTCAATGGCATAAAAAGTCTTTTTTTAAAGGTCGATTTCACCCATTCTCTGCTTGAATTGAAAAATAAAGATCGAAATAAATAAACGTCGATATTAATCGTTGATTTGGCAAAAATAAAATCGAATAGTAGCAAACCTAATTTATAATGTAATTTTGCCAGTAGGTGGAGCCATTGCCTATGTTATCACTGTTTTCCAGTGCTGAGTAAATACGAAGAACTTGTAGAAAAGAGTGTGAAAAGAAAGCAGAACGAAGATGATTCTATCATAGTGGGTGATAAAAGATGGCTGGAAAAATAAATACATAGTTATGATACTCGAAAGAGGTTATTTACTCGACTAAGTACATATTGAGACCTTATAACTAGGGCTGTGTCTGAAGGTTTGAAGGTTCGTTCGCTAGCCAGGGATTTGAAGATTGTTTAAACCTTCGAAGGTTCGTCAGACGCCATTCACGCACTGTGTTTTATTTTTTCGTTTTTTTTTTCCTGTTAACAGAAACTGTTTGACAGTGTGTGAGTACTATTAAATGTCACTCACATGCAAAATTTGATCTTTTGATTTGTAAAATGCATATTATGTAAACAAAAGTTGTTATTCAAATCCGCTACCAAATCGTTATACGTAGCAACTCTACAGCCGCGCTGCTGCCGTGTATGGAGCAGAGTTTAGTATCCAGAGCAGTGGGCGGGTACCTCTAGTGACTGTATTGCTTCAGTAAAATATGTGCGGAGTACCTAGTGTACAAGACAGTGTAAGAGAAGTGCTATGGTAGAATATGTTTGAAACGTACAAAATATACGCTAACACTAATAATTTTAATTTTATCCCTTCTCCCCTTCAGCTTGTGTTATCCAGAGGCAAACCTTTAATTTTATTCATTCGCCATCTCGACAGCAAAACGTTGTATAGCGTAAGGCGTAAGCTGTACTGAAAGAAATGTCTCGAAACCCCTCTGCTGTTTGGGATTTTTTTGTTAAATGCCCAGACGACCAAAAAAAAAAAAAATTGAATGCAAACTGTGCAAGTGAATCTCTGGGGTCACTTGACAAGCGTAAGTTCATATTATTATTAGTATTATTAATATTTTTAGTAGTAGTAAAATGTAACTGATAACCTGCTTGGAACGGTGACTGTTAAATAAAGCTTTGTCCGCAGCAGTTGTTGCTGGTGCAATGCAAGCTTACTGTATAGATCTCAAGCAGGCTCAATTCTGTGTAAATAAACAAAGTGTATTTATATGTTTATTTAAGTTATAAAAACATGATTACTGTTCTATATAACATTTTTAAACTACATGTGAATGTGTTATTCCATTAATATGGATTACCTGTAAAATAGGATTTTCAATCAAATGTAAACATGGTGATGTCGCCAATAAATTATGCAAATGAGTACCATCCAAGATTCAAACCTTCCTTCGAAGGTCAAAATGTACCCTTCGTTGCAGCCCTACTTATAACAGTAGATCCGAAAATAGTAATCATAATACAAAAAACTAGAACCCAGTGAAAATGTGAGCAATGACAGACACTCGAGGAGATTGGGAGGCCTGGATAACTCACTGCATGCAGAAGAGAGACAAGTGATTCCCAAAACCTCTTTCCCTGTTTTGTTTAATAAAACTGTTGAATGTTTTTTTAAAAAAAGAAAAAGAAAAAGTCTACCTTTATGCAGCGCTATATCAGCTAATGATACCTCCAGTGTCTGTAGTTACTGTATAGTTAAGCCTTTCTCTATCTTTATGTGAAATATGTTACACAGTGATCAAAATAAGGAATGTTATGGGTTAACTACAAGCACTCACAGCAAACTGTTAAACTCCTGTAAATAATAGTTATTATGAATAAAGTGCAGTTAAGAGGTCACATAACTGTGTTTTGGGGGCAGTGTCGCAATTGGCATCATAGATTGATCCTAATCGATCCTTTTAGAAAAGGAATACCATTTCTTAACTATTACCCTGGATAACATACATCATAAATAAATAAATAAATACATACATCATAAATGAATAAATACATGAATACAGACGTGGGAATGTATTGGTGGCTGGCTGGCTTTGAAAGATTGTAAAGAATAAGATGACGTAGGAAATTGCTTTGTTTCTAGACGACTTTACCAGTCGTCACTACAGCACTGATCTGGTAGGTTTTGTTTAAATGATTCATTTAATTTGTAGTTGTACTTTTGAATTTGGGGGGGGGGGGTGTATTTTGGCCCCCTTACTTCTCACCAGGGATGCTAGAAATATGTTTGCTGTGGGAAGATTTTCTATTTTGCCAGATATTGCTTGTTTTTATATTTTGTGGGGAAAGTCAGTTTTTGGCAACATAAGCAAGACAGTTATCAACACCACTGAATTACCTGTACCTTTTAAATATTTGCTGGCAGGCGTTGTAGAACGGAACATGCTTTCTGCAGTGTACATGGACATCCTCTTACAATCAAACTGCTGTTTCAGCCGGGCGCAGTGTGAATGACTGGAGATGCAACCAATAAAACTCTAGTATGAATGGAAATGCATGCAGCAAGAGACCTGTACAAGTGAGCGGGAGTTTTAATTTCTCGTGAACTCGTGATGGACTGGACCGCATCAGGTGATTAAAAACTGCTCCGAAAGAAACCCAAAAATTATTATTATTATTATTATATATTTTTTTTATTAAATACCTACTTGTATATAATTAACAATTACAGTGACTAACAACACAGACCAATGCTTGTTTCTTCATTCATTTTCGTGTATACTTGGGAAAAGGCTAGTTGCTCGACTGAAAACCTGTTACTAGATTATCACCCAAATGACGAGTATTTTTGCAGCAATTGAGTTTTTTGAGGTGGTTTTATCGAATATTAGCATGTTTACAACGTTGTCTTCTTAAAAGTAAAGCAGAAGTAAAAACTAACTGAAGCACTTTGTCTTCTATTTCTGCTACTGTCATGAATGTTATTGCTCCTGTATTCACAATTCATCTAGAGCTGCTGCTATATTTAACGTGTGTAGGGGTGCTGTGTTAATGTATGCTTGTCTTGAGTAATAGTGCTCCTGTATTCATAATTAGACTACTGTTTTGATAATTTAGTTTGTCATCAGTTAGTTCAGTTTGTTAGTTTATTAACATACCCTTGTCTGTTGCTTTTATCATACTTATTCTGTTCATTTCATATGTTGATGCACGTATTTATTGATTCGTATCGTGATTGGCCTTGGCATACTGTGTCTGATGGTCAACTCTGTCTAACTTAGAGAACACTTTGCTTGCTTCCCGAGGGGTGTTCTTTTAGCCGGAGACAACTGTATTGACAAATTTTGTTTTTCCAAGGTGCATGCTACAAGGATGGAAATAAGACTCTCCTTGCATAGGAGTTTGAACCGTTGCATTTTTTAAGAGCTGCAGGCATTTGCTTTTTTTTCTGCTACATCAGTACAATGTGTACAGAGCCTGCAGCTCATAAACCCTGAAATGGCTCAAACTGCAGTGCAATGAGTGTTATTTCAATTCTGCAGATTCATGCTCACATCTGGTATTATAAAATACACGTGTTGAAATAATTCTAAGCACTGTAATACATTGGGGGTAATAAAGTGGTGTACTGTTCCTTCCAGACAGTACAAAAAAGACTGGGGTTGTTATTTGTTGAGCTCTGTTTTGGTGTGTTGTCTTATGAATGCATGTTGAGTCTATATTGCTTTCCTCTGTAGTATTGTAGTGTAGCTCTCATGCTGTTATTTAAGGAAAAAAACACTGCTGTCATAGCATACACATACTGTATATAATGTATGTATGTATGTATATATATATATATATATATATATATATATATATATATACAGTGCCTTGCGAAAGTATTCGGCCCCCTTGAACTTTGCGACCTTTTGCCACATTTCAGGCTTCAAACATAAAGATATGAAACTAATTTTTTGTGAAGAATCAACAACAAGTGGGACACAATCATGAAGTGGAACGAAATTTATTGGATATTTCAAACTTTTTTAACAAATAAAAAACTGAAAAATTGGGCATGCAAAATTATTCAGCCCCCTTAAGTTAATACTTTGTAGCGCCACCTTTTGCTGCGATTACAGCTGTAAGTCGCTTGGGGTATGTCTCTATCAGTTTTGCACATCGAGAGACTGAAATTTTTGCCCATTCCTCCTTGCAAAACAGCTCGAGCTCAGTGAGGTTGGATGGAGAGCATTTGTGAACAGCAGTTTTCAGTTCTTTCCACAGATTCTCGATTGGATTCAGGTCTGGACTTTGACTTGGCCATTCTAACACCTGGATATGTTTATTTGTGAACCATTCCATTGTAGATTTTGCTTTATGTTTTGGATCATTGTCTTGTTGGAAGACAAATCTCCGTCCCAGTCTCAGGTCTTTTGCAGACTCCATCAGGTTTTCTTCCAGAATGGTCCTGTATTTGGCTCCATCCATCTTTTTTAACCATCTTCCCTGTCCCTGCTGAAGAAAAGCAGGCCCAAACCATGATGCTGCCACCACCATGTTTGACAGTGGGGATGGTGTGTTCAGGGTGATGAGCTGTGTTGCTTTTACGCCAAACATAACGTTTTGCATTGTTGCCAAAAAGTTCGATTTTGGTTTCATCTGACCAGAGCACCTTCTTCCACATGTTTGGTGTGTCTCCCAGGTGGCTTGTGGCAAACTGTAAACGACACTTTTTATGGATATCTTTAAGAAATGGCTTTCTTCTTGCCACTCTTCCATAAAGGCCAGATTTGTGCAGTATACGACTGATTGTTCTCCTATGGACAGAGTCTCCCACCTCAGCTGTAGATCTCTGCAGTTCATCCAGAGTGATCATGGGCCTCTTGGCTGCATCTCTGATCAGTCTTCTCCTTGTATGAGCTGAAAGTTTAGAGGGACGGCCAGGTCTTGGTAGATTTGCAGTGGTCTGATACTCCTTCCATTTCAATATTATCGCTTGCACAGTGCTCCTTGGGATGTTTAAAGCTTGGGAAATCTTTTTGTATCCAAATCCGGCTTTAAACTTCTCCACAACAGTATCTCGGACCTGCCTGGTGTGTTCCTTGTTCTTCATGATGCTCTCTGCGCTTTAAACGGACCTCTGAGACTATCACAGTGCAGGTGCATTTATACGGAGACTTGATTACACACAGGTGGATTCTATTTATCATCATTAGTCATTTAGGTCAACATTGGATCATTCAGAGATCCTCACTGAACTTCTGGAGAGAGTTTGCTGCACTGAAAGTAAAGGGGCTGAATAATTTTGCACGCCCAATTTTTCAGTTTTTTATTTGTTAAAAAAGTTTGAAATATCCAATAAATTTCGTTCCACTTCATGATTGTGTCCCACTTGTTGTTGATTCTTCACAAAAAATTACAGTTTCATATCTTTATGTTTGAAGCCTGAAATGTGGCAAAAGGTCGCAAAGTTCAAGGGGGCCGAATACTTTCGCAAGGCACTGTATGTGTATATATATATATATATATATATATATATATATCTCTCACATTTTTTAATGGTAAAAACTGATCTAATTTTTCTAAAATGGCTTTTGGTCATGTTTTGGTCAGATGACAATAGAAAAAAAATAAGTCCCTGTTTTTCACTCTGGATGTGACATTCTCACCTCATTTTAATAAATAAAGTGCCAGTTGTTTCTAAATAAAGTTTCCATCGTTTTTATGTTATACGATATTAATAACAAAATAATAACTAATTTGAGATTTAAAGTTTTGTTGAATTTTTGGGAGAAGACTCCACCCTTTATTCTAACGGGTGAAAGTAACAGCATCTTATGGTAGCTACTGTAGATAAAACTTAGACGTCCATTCCATGATGTGTGAAAATAAGTGTTCTTATAAATGTTACTTTTTGTAAGATTTCATATCAGTTTGTCTCAGTGATATTAATTCGTTTGCGATTTATTTTTAAAGGCTAGCTGCTCAACAGGATTAGGCTTTTATTTTATTTTATTTTTCATTTCTCCTCGTGTATTGTCTTTTTCATTGTACATCACGAGTTGGATCTGAGATGACCGAGACAAAGGTCAGTTATAAAAGCAAAAAAAATAATATATTCATTTAAGTCAATGCTAATTAGTAATACAATATTTACTGTTGACTCGCTTTGTTTCCTTAAAAAAAAACAAAACAAAAAAAAAAACACAAAAGCATAAATAAATCAAACATGACAACTATGTTGATTTTGTATCAATAGTGTGTCCTGGAATACTGTGATTACATACTGGAGTTTGTATATGCTTGTGAAGTCTGTGAGGAAAACATTGATTCGCTGTGCTAACGGTCACTTCGGGCACACATTTTAGGGCCCCCCTACTTATTGTCCCATAATCTCGCTGTCAGAGATAATAATACCTTATGACAAGCAATGATTTTGCAGTATTTTATCATATATATAATAGTGCTGGGATAAATATCCAAATATTCAAACAAATATTTTTTGACATGTATTAGGATACAAAAGTCAGTATTATTATTATTATTATTATTATTATTATTATTATTATTATTATTTATTTCTTAGCAGATGCCTTTATCCAGGGCGACTTACAATTGTTACAAAGTATCACAGTACAAAGTATCGTATTATAAGATATCACATTACAAGTTATCATTATAAAATATCACATTACAGAATATCATAATACAGGTAAGAGTAGTTATGAAAGTACAATAAGATCACATTCAAGTAAGAGCAAAAAAAAAAAGAATACAGTAAATTATAAGTAAGACCGAGTTTGTCTAAGAGCAGTTCAAACTTATAGTAAATATTTGCTTATATGAGTAAAGTCCAGTAAGAACAGGTAGTAAGTATGATAAATGGATGAGAATGATTTCAAATAAGAGCAGTTACAAAAAATGTGAGTATGGTTAACTTTGAGTAAAATCAAATACAAGATATGGTAAGTAGTTATAGTTAGGAGCAGTAGCTGAATGCAGCAAGGTATGGAGCTTTTCAGCGCAAGTACAAGCTGATGCAAGTACTGGTACAATTGGGTGCCATATAGTCCAGACTGGTCGAAAGTTGTGGTGTTTAGATGCTGTCTGAACAGGTGTGTCTTGAGGAGGTGGTCAGGGACTGGGCAGTCCTGATATCCATGGGTAGGTCGTTCCACCACGGTGGGGCAAGGGTGGAGAAGGAGCGGGCTCTGGAGGCGGGTGCTGGAGGTGGGGTAGCGGGCGCTGGAGGCGGGGGAGCGGGTGCTGGAGATGTTCGTATTTGCTACAAATGACAAAAATACCTTGCATTTATTTACCATCTCGCCAGAATTTGCGTGACGGTTTAAAAAAAAAAAAAAAAAAGGCAAATGAAAAAGAGCTTTGTGTGATATGTGAGATTAATATATAGCAGCTCTTGAACCTCTATTTAAAAGTTTTAGACAGCCAAAGTAAACAAATCAGATTATGCATGTGCACGCATAGTGATCTCTATGGAAAGCCATCTGGGACAAAAACGTGTTGTGCTGCATTAAAGCGAGTCAAAATCTCATGAGACAGAAAAACGGCAAGCACGTCATTCTGAAATGCCTCGCTTAAGGTGCTTTCACACAGAGGAGTTATGACGGTTCAGAACCGCCACTGTAGCGGCTTATAGGTCTGTGTGAATTGCTTATACCGCCACAGAATCGTCATATTTTATGCCGTCGGTGAACCACCTTGCGAGGTAGTTCAGAGACGGCACTGAACCGTCATAACTGCCTGTGTGAACGGCTATACCGCCACTGAAGCGCTATAGTGGGTGTGGTTTCAAAGCCAACATGCCACGTCACTATAGCGTAGTGCTTAATTTGTGCCGGTACCTATAGTTAAAAATCTCATAAAATGCTTTATTTCTAAAATCTCAACACAGTTGCATTAAGTCTGCAAGTTCTTGCGTGTGCGTTAGAGAGACAGTCCGCTGCCACGTTTGTAGCCTACTCGAAATTACTTTGAGTGCCTTTAAGTAAGATGACACTGGCTGCAACTCTATTCTCGTTTTTTATACACAAATAAGCTTACTTGATTTGAAAAACGTCATGAACGATACAAGCAACTTCTTACACTACTTGGTTTGATTAAATGAGTAGTATACAACAAAATATGAAAGCTGAACATTAATTTCAACAAAGAACAACGGCAACTTTTTAATGAAAAAATATATATTGTAGCCTACTTCAACAGGAACATTAGCCTGCTATATTATATTAAACCAAAACAAAAAAAATAACAACCTGGTTCTCTTTACTTTTTCAATGAATATAATTTAATTAATAGAGAATAAAACATACTAAGTTAACAACTACCTAGCCTAAGTTTAATTAATCGTTTTTGTAATCTACCAGCAGCTTCTGTTGCACACACATCGCTGATAATAGTGCAAACCGTGGGTCAAACCAATGTTCGTGTTGGGGTGCGTTTTTTCGTCAATATCGTCCTTCTGGACATTCTTTTATTTTTAATGTAGAATACGTGATTGTAAACATCTAACACAAGTACATACAATACTCTTTTAAATAAACGTGTTATGATCTTGAATATGCTCTTCTTAGGGTCGGTATTATTGTCATTGCTTGCGTCCCGGCACCTCTCAAATTAAGCACCGAGTGCATGTGTTAGGTCTTGTCAGTGAACAGTCTGTTGTTGCCATGAGAACTATCTGGTGATTGACAGGTTTGAAAGTTGTACTCGCACGATCTCTTTGGCTGTGTGAAAGGATTATGACGGTATTACACCTGCACAGATTGCGCAATTTCATGCTGTGTGAAAGGGTGTTTTACACACTCGTTAAAACGTTTCAGAGACGGCACAGTAGCTGCGTTTCTGTGTGAAAATGGTGTTAGACAGTACCCAACTTCCTGAAAATGATGTGTAGTAATTTTTATATAGATTGTATGTATGTATGTATATATGTATGTATGTATATATGTATATGTATATGTGTGTGTGTATATATATATATATATATATATATATATATATATATATATAATTTGTTGCAACTTTATGTGAAATGTAATAAACGAAAACCAAAACGGTGAGTTTTTTCCCCTTCACTTTACAACGCCATTTCCATGTTGTATTTTATTTGAAGTGTTTAAAGTTAAATTTTGGTTTTTGTTTGCTTGTTCAGCTACAAAAAGGCACAAGTAAACCATGTTATGAAGACATGTCTGTGGCCACTGTTTACTGTGAAGAAACGGCAATGGCAAGGAATGAAAAAAAAAAAGTGCTGTCAACGTTATGTACTATTTATTTCGGGAATAAACAAAACAACGTTTAACTTAACTGTCATTTGGCATCCATTGTTTTTGTAGTGAATTCACTTGGGTAAAGTAAGTCTTACACAACTTATTCTTTACTCCTGGGATATTTTTCTATTTTAACGTGTAACATATTGTAGTATCTTGCTGTAAAATAAAGGCCCACACACAGGGGCCACGCCCACCTGCCCACACACAGGGGCCACGCCCACCTGCCCACACACAGGGGCCACGCCCACCTGCCCCTGCTGCTATGCTGTCTCTGCCTGCGTTCAAAGCAATAATGGCTTTTATTACTTTTTGAAAAACGAACAAATATCCAAAAAATATTTAAATTGAGTGAATATCCGAACATGAACATCCAATGTTCGGCCCAGCACTAATTTATAATAAAATGGCTGCTATTATTATTATTATTATTATATATTTTTTTTTTTTTTGGTAAGTCATGGATTTATATCTAAGAAATTCAGATTCTGTACACTCCAAAATTCTCTTCCTCCAGCAGGAAACTGGACTTATATTTGGGCTGTGGACATGCTCCTGAGACTGACTAACAAAATAATAAGCATTTGCCAGTAGTGTTGGGAAGTAATGAAAATTAACTAGCTGGACTATTCAAACTTTTTTTTTTTAGTATGCAATTATTTTTGCATTTTCTATTAGTTAACTTGATCTAGACTGAGAATATCTCAGTAAAGATTAAACACACTGTTAAGGAAACATAACTTGATTTAATTCAGCAGACTCAACCATGCCCTCTTACAAATGTTATAAAGACCATGTAAAGGATTAATGGAATTCAGTTAAATTGTTTAGAACCAGAATGTTTCAGTTGCTGAACCCTGAACCTTACGGGTACAGTTGTGATATGGCTTGGAACAGTTCAAGCGTGGACAGGTGGATCGGTACGACAATGGAATGCATGAGTCTGAGGCGTGCACAGCATCCTTACACCAAAGATTTTCTGTATTGCCAAGATTCACAACTATGCCTTTACTTCCGTCATGCTTGTTTTATTTAATTTTTGTTATTTACAGATTAGTTACAGTAGTAAAGGATCAACGTGAAATTCAAATAAATGGTTAAAAACTAAAAATGCAAACTGACAGCTAATACCAATTAATCCAAGTTGTATAATTGCACCTGTTTACTCTGTACTGTCTGAAATGCTCATCTCTGTTTTTTACACATGCACTATCTCTGGTACAGCGTTCAGAAAACTGTATTTCTCGTATAAATTATGGTATGTCAGCTTTTCTGTTCATGCGTTCCTGAAATGCACATGACCAAAATTTTGCGTCCCACCCATAAGATACTAACGATCAGTTGTTAACACAAAGGCTAATAAACTCCAGGGATGTGCATTTTGGTACATTTGTATGAACGTTTAAACTAAATACTTAAATGCCATATAGTAGTTTAAACAATCTAAGAATTGCTTTGATCAGTGTTGTACAGTAGCTCCAGCTAAGAGAACCCCCCCTCGACGACCAGAGACAATATATATAATCAATAAATATGCATTACTTGTCATGATGCATGTGCATCAACATATGAAATGAACTGAATCAGTATGTGTATCTTAATAAACTATAATAATAAAGTAACAGACAAACTAACGTTAACCCTTTGTGGCCCATTTATTCAGCGCCTGTCTGACGCATCAGATTCAATTTATTTTACACATGCTGTTTATTTTACATACGCTGTTTGAAAGTCATTTTTTCACAGTAAAACAGGTTTAAAAGTCAACAGGACACTCAGTTCTGCATCTCCAGCCCTGCCCCCACTCCTTGTTCTCTGTATTTATCACATATCTCTTCATAGTAGTGCATACTGATAAATCATCTCCTGATCACTCGTTTTATCACCAAACTCCTCAATAATGCGATCCAAGTCATTATTTTATTACTACAACATCTCCAAAAGCTTGGCAAATGTTCGGGAGCGCTGGATGCGGAAGCAGCTATTTTGTTTGTTTATGTCCGTGTTATGTCTGTGGTGAAGGAAATATACATGTTGCTCAGATCCGCCTCTCTCGGCCATTGAAAGCTTTTTCCGTAGAAAAAACGACTAGGGACCTGTGCTTGACATCTTTCTGACCGGAAAGGAAAAATTGTAATGTCGGACCTGGTCCGACATAGGGCCGCAAGGGGTTAAGAAACTAGCTGTCAAACTAAATTGACACGCCACCCCTACACACTAAAAAAATGCAGCAGAAATATATGCACATTATTTAACAGAGTGGCAACTCACTAGAACAGGAAACATCAAATTGCTCCGTGACTTGTGTCTGATTTCAGATTTTTTTTCAAGCGCTCAAACAATTTCCAATTTTTTGTAGCAAGAGAAACAGCGGCACATTTTGTCGCTTTGTTTACATGCCATTTTGTAGCAACGAGGTGCACTCTGGAAATCAAAGTACAAAACGAGTCAATTATATGACGGCGGTTCTGGAAAGATTTAATAAAACAATCAGTGTGCCTCAACACACTCCCGCGATGACAAGTCGCTTTTGAAAAGTCTGAATAAACCATTTTAATTTAAGTTTGATGATAATGAGTTATCCAGGTTACAAAACAGTACTGTATCCGTTGTGAATGAATCGCTAGCGGTGCCAAGAAAGTGTTCTTTTAAGTGAAGTTCCTGTTCCTTTAGCCGGAGCATTTACAATGGGAAAAATCAATTTCACCCAAAGTGTGTTTCCTTAGGCGGTGTTGTCTTGGGAGATGTTCCGCGGAGACTACTCTACTTGTACAGTCAGAAGATACTTAGCAAAAAAACTTCCGATTGACAACTGCTTCGCCATATTTCCACAGACACTGGTCTGGCGCCAGAAACGTCCAAAAGTAAATATCCTTCTTAATATTGCTGCGTAAGCCAAATATGAGGCTTATTGCTGCCACCTACAAGACTGGAGTGTACCTTAATCAAGAACAGTATACTCCAGAACAGTTTTTTTAAACAAGCACGTATTTTACAGTAATTTTGCTGCAGAGTAATAGATTACCACGAATATGGGTCTGCGTCCCTTTCCTATTCTGTGCATCCCGTGAACACAAGACAAACTATCTATCTGTCCAATGGATTTGTTTTGCGTCTAGGATGCAAAATTTTGCGTTAACGCGACCTTTGGCTATAGATTAGACAAGAAATAACCAGTAACCACTTTAATATTTTCACATTTGACCTTAACCTGAGACTTTGAAGAAAATGTACTGCAATGTTATTAAAGCATTGTGTAAATATTTATATAAACATGAAATATCCTTTAATCATTCTTTAATCATTACAGCTCCGGGACAGCCGTTATTTTTAAGTGTAAAAAAAAATTCTGGCCTACCAAAAAAAGTAAAAAAAAAACAAGGCAGACTGGTTTATTCTGTACTTGCTGTAAAACTGCTTGCATGTGTTTCTCTAGACCCTGGACAGACAGAGTTGCCTTAGTTAGAGCAGGGCTCTTCAACTAGCTTTTTAAATTTAAGGGGGCCAGATTTGAAAACAGTTAGGAGTAGGCAGGCCAGAGTATTTTACTCTGCACATTTTAAGCAATAATAAATATTACATAACGTCATGTTCCTATTGAACAAGACTTACACATTTTACCATATGAATAATACTTTAATAATAGAACAGTGTGAGAATTTAATGGAGTGTCATTACAAACATTTAAAATGTATGTGACAAATTAATAGTATAACTGTTAAGAAGAGATCAGCGCTTCTACTTTTGAGCTTCTAACTACTGTGCCCTCTGGATAAATGAGGTTTACCCTATCCTTCTCCTTTTGGCCGTTTTTTTCGGCCACAAACTTGATTTAAACAAGTAATTCCCCCAAAAGTGCACACACATCGCCATTTCATGTGTAAATTGCCTCGCATGGAAACCCCATGATTGACTATTTGATCTGTTTACACATCTGCCTTTTGTTTTGAGTGGGTTCCCACCTTCAATAAAGCAACACCAACTCGCAATTGATTCCTGAAATACTTATAAGCTTACTGTGTAACTGCTCTCTAGAAATAGTAAGCACTATCAAGCTCAAGCAAACATTGTATTACAGGTTCGGTGGTAATAAAGAACTGGATTTTGTCTAATCCTGGTCAGTTAACTACAGAGCCCGGGAATGGACATGAGAGAGAAAAATATATATCTTGTGTACATGTCTTACTATCTCGTGGCCACGAGATATATATTTTTTCTCTCATGTCCCCTCCCGGGCTCTGTAGTTAACAGTTAAAGGTAAACCAATATTGATTTTACTTCAGGCAACTTTTTGCACGTAATCAATATGAATTATAGAACTAATATAATTTTCTAATTATATTTATATGATTTCTCAATGGTGTAACAATTAGGGTGTTATAACAATTTATATATATATATATATATATATATATATATATATATATATATATATATATATATATATATATATATAATTATATATATATATATATATATATATATATATATATATATATATATATATATATATATAGTACTGTGAAAGTTTTAGGCAGGTGTGAAAAATGCTGTAAAGTAAGAATGCTTTCAAAAATAGACATGTTAATATATTATATTTATCAATTAACTAAATGCAAAGTGAGTGAACAGAAGAAAAATCTAAATCAAATCCATATTTGGTGTGACCCCCCTTTGCCTTCAAAACAGCATCAGTTCTTCTAGGTACACTTGCACAAAGTCAGGGATTTTGTAGGCATATAGTCAGGTGTATGATTAAACAATTATACCAAACAGGTGCTAATGGTCATCAATTCAATATGTAGGTTGAAACACAATCATTAACTGAAACAGAAACAGCTGTGTAGGAGGAATAAAACTGGGTGAGGAACAGCCAAACTCAGCTAACAAGGTGAGGTTGCTGAAGACAGTTTACTGTCAAAAGTCATACACCATGGCAAGACTGAGCACAGCAACAAGACACAAGGTAGTTATACTGCATCAGCAAGGTCTCTCCCAGGCAGAAATTTCAAGGCAGACAGGGGTTTCCAGATGTGCTGTCCAAGCTCTTTTGAAGAAGCACAAAGAAACGGGCAACGTTGAGGACCGTAGACGCAGTGGTCGGCCAAGGAAACTTACTGCAGCAGATGAAAGACACATCATGCTTACTTCCCTTCGCAATTGGAAGATGTCCAGCAGTGCCATCAGCTCAGAATTGGCAGAAAACAGTGGGACCCTGGTACACCCATCTACTTTCCGGAGAAGTCTGGTCAGAAGTGGCCTTCATGGAAGATTTGTGGCCAAAAAGCCATACCTCCGACGTGGAAACAAGGCCAAGCGACTCAACTATGCACGAAAACACAGGAACTGGGGTGCAGAAAAATGGCAGCAGGTGCTCTGGACTGATGAGTCAAAATTTGAAATATTTGGCTGTAGCAGAAGGCAGTTTGTTCGCCGAAGGGCTGGAGAGCGGTACACGAATGAGTGTCTGCAGGCAACAGTGAAGCATGGTGGAGGTTCCTTGCAAGTTTGGGGCTGCATTTCTGCAAATGGAGTTGGGGATTTGGTCAGAATTAATGGTCTCCTCAATGCTGAGAAGTACAGGCAGATACTTATCCATCATGCAATACCATCAGGGAGGCATCTGATTGGGCCCAAATTTATTCTGCAGCATGACAATGACCCCAAACATACAGTGAAAGTCATTAAGAACTATCTTCAGCGTAAAGAAGAACAAGGAGTCCTGGAAGTGATGGTATGGCCCCCACAGAGCCCTGATCTCAACATCATCGAGTCTGTCTGGGATTACATGAAGAGAGAAAAGCAACTGAGGCTGCCTAAATCCACAGAAGAACTGTGGTTAGTTCTCCAAGATGTTTGGGCCAACCTACCTGCTGAGTTCCTTCAAAAACTGTGTGCAAGTATACCTAAAAGAATTGATGCTGTTTTGAAGGCAAAGGGTGGTCACACCAAATATTGATTTGATGTCAATTTTTCTTCTGTTCACTCACTTTGCATTTTGTTAATTGATAAATATAAACTATTAACATGTCTATTTTTGAAAGCATTCTTACTTTACAGCATTTTTTCACACCTGCCTAAACCTTTTGCACAGTACTGTGTGTGTGTGTGTGTGTATATATATATATATATATATATATATATATATATATATATATATATATATATATATATATATATATATATAAATATATATATATATATATAAATATACATACAGATTACAGTGTTGTATCTGGATGTACTTTGTAATATCCTGTTTTATTCTATTTCTAATAGTTTGTTCATTTTAATGAATAGGTTACTTTTCAGTACTTTTCATGTATAGTTAAAATTATTCAATAGTACAACCTCTTATTTACATACTTTTGTATTTTGTGAATACAAATGTACTTGCTTACATTTTAACCTGCAGTTGGAAGTTTGTTTTAAAGTTGTTTATTTAATAAATTCATTAACTACTAAAGGCAGATCCTTCATAAATGGTAAATGCTTTAATCAGTGTTATGAAAACATCAGTTGTAATATTTATATATGTAAATTAGTTTCTTATTGTTTAAAGACAATTAAATAGTTATTACAATTAGCCACACATTATAAACATATTTTTTGTTTGAATCTAACACTTTCCATTGTTGCTTTCTTACAGGTAGCTGTGTTTTGGAATTTGGACTATAACTTCAGTTAACAATCCTAGACATCATGAGCAACTACAGTGTATCCTTGGTTGGCCCGGCTCCGTGGGGTTTCAGGCTCCAGGGTGGGAAAGACTTCAACATGCCACTGACTATCTCTAGGGTACGCACATTGTTTTTTTTAATTCTACTCACAGATGTCGCTGTGTCATGTGCTATTTGAAACCTGCAAATGTTAAATATTTCTGAAATGCAAGCTAGTTCTTGAGTGCAGAAAGCGATAGCTGTGATTTATTATCTGGTTCATCACTAAGTGATTTATTATTGGAAGTATCTAGAGTACATTTGCTCCTGTTGATTCTTATGACAACCTGTGACACGCTGAATGGTGTGGTGCAGTAGAAAGTGAATGTCCAGACTGAATTCTCCCAATAACAAAAAGGTTTTAATAATTAACAAACAAAAAGATCATAAAATAAATCCCCTTGGAAAAATAAATAATAATTATAATGATAATAAATAATAAGCCCCAGTACCAGCGATGGTAATGGGGCAAAACTCAACTGCGTCCAGCTAAAACAAAAGTAAACAAAACACACTCCAATAACCACAGTCCTCCGTGCACGAAAATGTGCTCTTCTCTTCCAAGGTTTGTGGTGCGTGCGCTGTGCTGTGAAGTGCTGTGCAATGAGGGGCTGCCCCGCAGCTGACCGCAATGGAATCGTCCCGAGTACTTGCAGCTACGCGCCCCTCCTAATATGGTCACCTTCCGGTTTCCGCCTACCACCGAGGTGGCAGATCTAGGAGACAGCATACCTTCCCCCTTACACAGCGCCCTTTCTAATCGGGAGGGAGATTTACAGCATTGATCCTTTCTCTCTCTATCATGCAACCATGCCACCAAGACATCTCAGCAGATTTTGAGATTCACAAATAATTAACTTATTTATAACCAAAACAAACTGTCCACAATCTGTGAAGCTGGTCACTGGTGCATTATTTCAACTTTCAGATGAACAAGCATAAGTTTGCTCCTACACACAACTCCAGACACCCCATCTATTTATTTTATCAGCGATGTATTCATGTTCTATTACTAGTTTTCTGTTCTCTACATAATATCAGTTAACACTGTGTACATCTTTATAACTTTCTGGCTGTTGTAATGCATAGTTATTACCTTTGGGGGGGATACAGATCTCAGCAACAGGAGAATGGTATGGAATAGGGATAGGGATGTCTATATCTATGTACATATTGTAGTGAATTAGGTATACAATTTATTTAAATATAAATTAGTCGCTAGGCGCCCTGTTTAAGAACGCCCAAATGTTAATAACTGAGACATAGCATAATAGTTCGGTGGGATCATGTAGAACTCGGATTACCTAAGACAATAACCGACATTCACACAACGTGTCCAAAATATAAAACAATAGTTTATTTAAGAATAAAAAGGGGTGCCCAACTAATCTAATATTACAGAAAGGAAAGGCTATTGGTTAGAGAGATGCGTCAAGCGTACAGTTCATTGATTCCATAGTCAAAACGACTACAACAACCATAACATTATTATACATGGTTAATATACTAGTATTAAATATGGCTTCTCGCACAGTGTCTACTTTGCATTAGTATTTCCAATACCCGTTTCTCATTGTATGTGATCATGTCAATATGCATGAGAATTAATTCAACTTCCCATTCAGAACGGAATCCAACATTCCAGTACCTAATTTAGCAAATTAGTTTTATTGTATTAATTTAGTTTAGACGTGATGTACCAAACTAATATGTTATCAACCTCAGTTGATTATATATTCAAATTAACTCAGAAATGGGGCAATGATCAAATTCTCTGCATTTACGAGGCAACCCCTTTGAGTTGCACATTTCAACAAACAAAATACATTTCTTACACACTCTAGAACAGGAAGTTATATTCTATTCCTTGAACAGTTCATCTACTAACTTGATAGCATTTACTACAGTTAATTTAATATTAGAAATGTTGAATACTTATCGATTTCCATATAAAGAAGTCAATCTGTGTTGATGAACACTGTAGCGCTTTGGATCTGAAGTCCCAATGAAGACGGTACTTTGCTGTAGGCATTGTATTGCAATAAACAAATAGTTCTTTTCAAATGGAGATCAGCTTGTTAATCTCCAATTCTTGCAGCATTATAGTTGTTGACAGTTTTCCAACTGGAAATAGTTGATCTGTTGATCAGACGTAACTCAGATAATGTGTTGCAAATGAAGAGTTATGTAGTTAATAGAAGTGTTTTGTTGCAGTTCTTCTGTACGGCTGGTACATGACCTTAACATTAGTTCTTCCTTGCCTTCCGTGAATTTGAGCACTTATGCTCCCATGATTCAAAAACTTTCCTCAGACCAGTTTAGCTTCCATTTTGTTCCTCAGAACTTCAAGCTGCTAATAGCGGGTGGACCTCACTTCTTTCTCTTGCCTGGAGCGCTGTTCCTTCTGTGGGGGCACACTTCTAGTGAGTTTGGGGAGCTCATGGGAAGCTCTCTCATGGGGCAAACTCACGCATGGGCAAACAAGCCTGGGCAAACTCAAGCCTGGGCAAACTCAAACTTTCTGAAAGTTGCGTGGCTGGTTTTGTTGTCCTGACTTCCACCCTGTGATTGGTTAGTTTGGTTATTTTGGGCTGTGCCCGAGACCACGTGGGGTGTTTCTCATTGGTTGTTCTCTTTCAGAGACTGCCCATTGTTCTCAATTGATCCGTGGCTTCGCCCCCTGTCGACTGGATTTATGAGATGGACTGGTTCCTGTCTTGGGTGTCAAAGCACCCAGAACTGTCTGACTTGCGGCGCCGAAATTGTCATTCAGCGATCATGAAGATAAGCCATTTGTTCAGCAGTTAGTTTATGATTCTTTTTAACAGCATTCTTTGTCAGTGGGGGAGTTTGTGACCAGAAACCAAGAAGACACAGAGAATGGCTTAAGATTACCCCTCTGTATATTTCAATTCTGTAGCTTTCATACACAGAATGATATTATGACCCCGTCTGACGCTACATATCTATGTTTTGTTATCTCCTATACCGGGAAGTCTATCTATGCAATTAAGAATCATGACTAAAGTGATATTATCGACTTGTTTCACAAAACCTGATTAGCAGTAATTATGAACTGCCTAATGTTACCTCTAGTAAGGTAGTCCAATACTGCGTTTACACTTACAACTCGGACCTGAGCTGGTTTAGGGTTGAACAGATTAAAATATTCTTATTATTTGAGCCACCTGGTTTACACTTGAGCACAGATCTAAGCCGGCTTTGGCCCCATATGTGCGTGCATAGCCCCTGAACTGTAGCGTGTGCCCAATGACATCATATCGATCACCCCTTGCGTGAAGACATTTCCCCTCCTCAAAACACAGAGGTGGAATTGTTTTAACCAACAACAAGCCTGTAATTTGTGTCACTTGTGTGTTTTACTTCAAGGTAGTCATTCTGTGCTAACTAAGATTTATTTGTGTCTTCAGAAATGCAGCAGAGCACTGAAGATCAGTAATTGCATATCGGTACCATCGACTTGCCAGACTCCTCTGATATGTAAATAGCACCTGTTTCTTAAAATATGCACTTCCAGAGTCTCTTCTGGGGTATGTGGACATTTAAAAAAAAAAAAAATGTTTTTGATGTTTTTACACATCAGTCTGTCATCTGTGTGGTAAAGATACTGTTAATGTTTAAAATAATACATTGACAAAATCCCAGTGTAATTAAAAAAAAAAAATCAAATTCCTTCACAAAAAAAAAAAGTTTCATTTGTATCATACAAACCCCACAAGTGAAATCCATGCAGGCTTTTGGTAATACCCTGATTTACCTGGGAAACATGTCAAAACTATGTACAAGCTTGTCAACTTTGAGTCTTGAGGGAATGAAAATTTCCACATCTGTGTGTGTGTGTGTGTGTGTGTGTGTGGGTATGTGTGTGTACAGGAATTATTAAAGCATTGTGTTTTCCCACATCACAAAGTTAAATGTAGACACACCCAAGTAGTGTGGTAAATTCCTGCTTCAATGAACGTTGAAGGATTACACCACCCGCCCTTGTAGAGATTCTGCTTGGTTTGTTAATATTTTAGTGTACCCACCTGTCTGTAGGGCATTACATTTGTTGTTTTTGTAGGATTTTGGGAGGTGTTTGTTGCTTATTTTTTGTGACCAGCTTAAATATGGCAACCAGATAATGACTTTTCCTGCAAAGGATGTTATTTCCATCCCTTAGAAGCAGTTGCTGGGAAAATCTTTTGTTGTACATGCATAACCTACTTTAGCATATGTTTCCATATACTGAAAAATAAAATAATCCCTAATGTAAATGTCCAGGAGTTAATAAAAAAATAAAATAACACAAGCATTACAGTGCCAAAACCTCTTGTGCTCCCTATGAAGTTAAGCTAACCTGCACCCAGTTTGAAAACAGCTGCTCTAATGTGACAGAAAATGTATTTTTCAAGATTGTTTTCTTACTGAACCAGTTCACTACAAACAATACCTCCTATTTTGGTAGGTATACAGTACTTCTACTGTGTTCATTTCTTCATATTAAAAGGAAGCTGTTTTTGACCATGCTGTTCCTTCTGAAGGATTACACGTTCAAACAAGATTCATCTGTGAATGTGAATGACATGGCTTTCTTAGTGATATAATCTTTGAAAGAAAATGCACAGACACAACTTGGCTTTTAATGTCAATAACAATTCTGCCCCTTACTTAACCCAGCTTTAGAGAGTCCTGTGCTGTCCTACACAACAGGTTGGAGCGCAAACCTTAACAGGGTTGTTATGTATTTTACTGTTTAATGCAAATAATTAATTTGATGGTGAGGCCTCCCTGAGTGGCTTGAATACATGTTAACATTAACTCTACCTGTGTAATATTGCAGTGTGATATTATTACCTTCTGGCTTTGTATACGTAAATAACCTGCTTTTGTTTTAATTATGTATGTTATATTTAATGCATGTTATATTTTAACAAATACTTTTTTTTAATGATATTTACTAACCTCTTTTTAGTTTTGCTCTTTTTTTTCAGTTTCACTGACACAGTGAAGAACAAAGCATATTCGTAATATTCTGTTCATTTGTCATCCAGCCATTGACATTGTGGTATTAAGGTAGATTTTTCCAAATACAAATAATTAGATACAGTTCTTATATTTTTGTATTTGTGAATTAACTTCCTTTTTTATAACTAAACAAGAGACCAAGTACAGTACAAAATGACATCTTATAATTACTACACAGGCAAATTGCTTAACATTGACATTTATTCAAGAAGGTCTGGGAGGTCTCGCTGTCAAAATATTTATTTGCACATCCCAAACAATTAAAAGTTAAAATACATTGATATAATATACAGATGTAGTATTTTAATAATGGCTATTTTAGACATGGATGCTGCAGAAGGCATTTATGTATCTGAAGGGATGTTTAGCCTATCTGTCAATAATCGACTATATGTGGAACCTGAGTTTTGTGCACATCCACCTGATCACTAAGGTGTCAATTTGCATGTCGCCACCGTGGCTTTGCCTGGGGTCAGGAAAATATTGTCAGAGTATAAAACATTATACAGCCATGATTGATGGGGATATTTTGAGGAGAGATGCTTAAAACAATTTTCATACTAAAACTGCACATATGAGTATATAAGGGCTTGAAGTGAGAAGTGCTTAGGTTCTCACCTAGCAAAACTTTGGTCATGTAAAAATATTTCATAATTTTAATTTATAGTTATCTGACCTTCCTATCTATGTACTAGTGCAATGGGGAGTCACTTATATTTGTATGGACATTATGTTTAATTTCTTTAATATTTGTAATGTTTGTAACCAGTGATAAAGAAGTGATGTGTGTTTTTTTATATATATATATATATATATATATATATATATATATATATATATATATATCTCCTTACTAGTATAACTAGTCTAACATGTATATTTATATTATCCATATTACAGACATTTTATACTAAAAGTAACCTAGACATTAACAATAGTTTTGTTTGTCTTCAGGATTTAAGCTTTGTCTCCAAAACAATGGGTTTATTTTACTCTCATCATTTTGGAAAAGGGACCTCCTAGATGTCTGTTTTTAAATAGCTGAAAAGGTAATACACTGGATTTAAGCAAGTATTTGTATCCTTTTATCATGGTACCTTATTCAGTGCTTGTTGTGGTTCATTTATGTTTATCAAAAAAAAAAAAAAAAAAAATGGGAATTGGAATTATCTGGATAGTGTGCAAGTACTGAGCCTTTTTTAATTTGATAAGTAAATCAAAAGTTGAGTTTACCATTTCTTCTACCCAATTTGTACCTACAGAATCATTGGCATAATTGTTTTAAAGCCTTTATTGTTTTCATTCTCATTCAGCAGTATTACTATAAATGGACAGTGTATTGTCTTGTTTGCCTGGCTGTTCATTATCTTTTAAAACTGAACTTTGAGAGGTCCCCCATGGCCTGAATGCCATTCCTTGGACTTCTTTCTCAGCTGTGCAGTGGGGATTTCTCAAAAATAAATCCTGACCTAATGCAGGTGGAATGTATGCACTTCCACATGCCCTACATTCCATTGTGTGACAGAGCCTAGTCACTAATTGACAGGATGACATTCTCCACATTTATTATTTGTTTATTCATTGGCCTTTTTTTACCTTTGGTTCAACCAATGTGCAGCTATTAGCAGAGTTGCATCTGTCCTACTGACCATTACTCTACTGCATACATGAAGAAAGTATGTTAGACAACAATATGGGTGTGGGAGGACAACAAATGATCAATTAAAGACTATACTGGTATATCTTAAACTGAGTAAAGTTGAAACATTTGTCTACTTTTTTAGTTCAGGTTATTTCTGTATAAATAAAAATAACACAATACTGTAGTGGACCTATTTAAAATAGTCCTTAAAATAGTAGTCTGTAAACCTTAAGTATAAAAAGCTTTAGATCTCAGTAAATTGCATATAGTAAATACGTTTACAGAAGTTACTGTATCGTAAAGGCGGCCACACAGTATTCTTGAGTGGCCAAATAAGTGGAACTCGCATAATAATCAATGGAATATGGCAGAACTTACTATTTAGTGTTCTGCAGGTTAAATCATGAAATGTGGTTCAGCACTGTACTACACTCGTTTCCTCTGCGATCCTGTACAGTTGAAACATGGTTCAGCACTGTCCTAAACTCGTTTCCTCTGAGATCCTGTACAGTTGAAACATGGTTCAGCACTGTCCTAAACTCGTTTCCTCTGAGATCCTGTAAAGTTGAAACATGGTTCAGCACTGTCCTAAACTCGTTTCCTCTGTGATCCTGGACAATTTATTATTCCCAATTCAATCATATCTTAAAATGATATGTCTATATTGACAGTTTGCGTTACAGAGAAACTTTTTTTTATATTACCTACTGGCTAAAACTTGAACTTTTTAAATATTTTTTCTCATGCTTATTTATGGATGTGGATGTGAGGTGACGAAGGAAGTGTGTGGGGGAATTGAATTTGCTCCATGTTTGGTTTGGTGCAATGCCTGGTTTCTGCAGATTCTACATTTTCATCCCAAAAAAATATATGAACAGTTATAACTGTGCGACATACTTTTCTTCTTTTACTTCTTAAACTGGACAGTATTCATTTTTGCAGAAGGTACATAATTGTTCTCCAAAGAAAATACTGAATTTTCCTCTGGGAATGTCAGTTATTTTTTTATAGACAGAATTTTGTTAAGAGAAGTTTACAGGAAATATGTTATGTTTCTCCCACATAAGAACAACACAGTAATGACAGTTAATTTGGTTTTGTTTTATAGCCAGCAATGACCAATGTATTTCAGATCTCTGTTGGAGGTTAGACCGACTACACTATATTCACCATTTTATTGCAGTGACAGCTGAGGTTCCATGATGTTTAGAATCTCTTTTTTAGTTGAGTAAGATGTCTCTGACTCAACCTTTCAAGATTAATGAGGACTTTAATAACATCCCAAGTTAGTCATTTAGCTTTGTTATCTCTACCCTTTTGTTCTTAATTATGCTACCTTCCTGTCTTTTGAGATTTGCCATTTTTAGATTTCCTGTTTTAAGCATTATAGAAAACTGGTGGTAACTTTATTCCTTTTAATGTCCAGGGCTCTTTTAAGGACACTTATACATGTGACTTCCATCAGGGCTTGAATTTCATTAAAGTGTGCTGGGGGGATTTCCCCCCTTATGCTGCAGCCAATGGGGGGGATTCCAAAATTTTAGGGGGGAATGGCAAAAAAATACACTTTTGCATATAAAACATAAGTGTATATATATATATTACTGTATCATCATTCACAGTGGTGTTGCTTTCAGGAGACCTAACCGCTGTTCATTACTGTGAGATAGAGCACTCTCCATTGCTTTTGCCATTGCCGGACGTGAATTTTTTGCATGCAGCAGAAGAAAAAAGTGCTTTTCTTTTTAACCAGCGCTCCATTTCTTTTTTTTAACTCTTTACACTCAGCCCTATTTCCGCCTGTTTTTCACTGTTTTCATTTATGTATGTTCAACTACTGGATAGTTTGTACTGCATGCATGTAGCATATCAAATGAAAGGCCACAAAATGTCATTTCATATTATGTAAGTTGCAACAGGATCAGGCATACTATACGTGGTAGAGATAAGAATGTATGTAAAAAAACAAAAAAAAAAACAACCTTTTTTTCCAAAAAAATCATATTTGGTCACTGCTATATATATTGTAATCATAGATGGCTTAAAAAAATGCACCATTGAACCTCAATATGAACCTCAAGTGGGGGGTGGGAAGCTGAGCTTCTAAGCTTTCCAACGATATCGCCTCTTTCAGTCTAGCTGCTTCAACTCTGTCAACTTCAAGCAGTCGTTGTTCCGACTAGGAGTACCGCATCCACACACTGAATACGTCTTTGGAAAGCCCTGAGTCTCTGTACTGTTAAACAAGCCATGATAGTTGGCTTTTACGGTGCCTGAGTAATATGAGCGTAACCTTGAATGGAGCTGAGTTTTAAGAGTTAAAACGAAAGTCACACCTGTAAAACAACACCTAAATAGACTTTATACCGTATTTTATTTTTTTTTCAAAACTGTGTACTTATACTGCAGTGTACTGAGTTTCTATAATCCTGAAAGATAGCGGCCGAGAATCACGTACGAGAGAATAAAGTCTCGCAGCACTTAAAATATCCAAGCACTACTTTTATTTATTTATTTATTTATTTTAACCAGAACTACTCAGAATGCAGCTCATAGTGCTTTCATAACTGACACCCACTTCCTTATAGATTGTTGTAGCGTTTCAGGCATTCTAAATTGGGTGAAAAATACAGTAGCTTGGTGTGTAAAATATCTCTGCAGGATTTTCCCGCACTGAAAGTTGCAGATATGCGGGAGCAACTTGGAAAATGCGCGATTCCCGCGATCCCGCGGTGAAATTAAAGCCCTGTCAATTATAAGTCAAGGTCAAAGGCGAACTAAAAACAATGACTACCAACGTCATGCATGAAAAAATTGTGCTGCATTGGCAATTGGGAGCATGTAGGAATGCTGGACTGCTGTGGGAACCCTCTGCACATAATTTGACAGGGTGTATGTGCTTTGCAGAGTTTGCATTGCTATTTTAACGAATCATCTTGTCCCACACATTTTGCAGTCAAATTATTATATTAATGTTGTGAGTATATCCGATATTGTTTAAGAACAAAATCAATACAGAAAGCCTTTCTTTCATGTTTGCGTACAGACATAATTTATTTTGTATTAATTTACACAGGAAAAACAATATGTTCAATACATTATTCTGCACAGTGAGTCAGCTTTCAATGCCACTGGCTACCTTGCCTTTATAAATACACAACAAAAAGCTACCACTTTTTTGACACTATCTTGTGTAATAATATGACAGATGTTGAGATGCTGAGATTGTAATGGTCTATTGTCATTTTGCCACTTGACAGCATTATGTGCTATGAATTAACAGTGGTAAAGAAGGGTTCCTTGGGGTGATTTTTTTGTTTGTTTTATTTCCTTATAATTACAACAAAGGAAAATATAGCAGGTAATATAAAAGGCATACGTATTATTCCTGCACTCTCTGGCAGGAGAGGGTTAAAAGCACCTAATCAGCTGAGACAGAACACTGATTGACTGAAGCTAATGGCGAGCTTAGCGGTTCAAGAGTAAAAGTAAGTGCATTTAATAGTTGTAATTGCCAAATAAACTGACGTTTTACAGAGAAACGGTGATCAGGGTATTCGGGGCGTACAGGAAAGTTCGGGGAAAGTAAACGGCGGCAAGCCAGAAGACAACTGGAATTGGGTGGTATGCTAACAGTTGTACATTTCGGACGACAGTAGAAGCTGGAACGTGAGACTGCTGTGGAATATACTGTGAGCAGTATTGTAACGGTATATATATATATTTTTTAAGCTATTAATACATTTATGACAGTTGGTGCAAAGTGTTTTTGCAGTGTAACACCGCTAAATTATTATATAAATCCATTCTTCTGTGAACCCCTGATTATACAAGGCGTTGGAAAGCCATATTCTCTGCAGAAAACATGTAGACATAATAAGTACTTGTCGCAGTAACTACAGCTTTTTCTTTGTGACCTGATGTTGATGGAGACAAACATGGTGATCCAGTGAATTATAAAATACACCCCATGTGTAAACAAGCATCTTTTGAAAAACAAGAAGTTGTCAGAAGTTAACAGAACGTTAAAATAAACATTCACAATTTTAAATGCTCTAGTAGTGCAAATAGGCCCAAACGAGTGGATGATTAGCGCAAGTTGAAGAGCTCTTGCCTTGTGTGTGCCGCACTGAAAGCATTTTGTGTGGCTTATTTTTTGTAGGTTCAATGCTTGTTGTTGTTGTTGTTGTTGTTGTTGTTGTTGTTATTATTAAAGCTCAAACGGGGAAAGGAAGGTGCCACAAAAATAGAAAGAACAATTGAAAGTGTACATAGTTTTTTTTTTTACCTTTTAACAATTAAAAGGGAATGACTTTCTGATGTAAACAAGTTTGAGATCCAAACGAACAAGAACATTAAAAGAAAAGACATGCTGTACAGCATTTATTTAAGAAAACATAATTTCACTTGAACTAAATTTATATTTTACCTCAACTTTATTTGACTGAATACTTGCATCAAGTTTCACAGACCCTATTTTACCATCTTGACTGATTTTGCTTGGCAGGTGCTGTTTTGTTCACTCTCTGTTTTGGCACCTCCTGGGTTTGTGAAACCAGCAGTTCAAGTTAACTTGTTATTTGGTATACATTCTAATTTCAGGTGTAATCTGAATCTTAACTTCATTCAATTTGGGTTCCTGAGCAAAAAAAATCCAACATGGCAGTGGATCCCAGATTCCTGCCACTTTTCAGCTTTTTTGACTTCTCACTTTCATCTCTGTTTTGTGCCTTCGGGGGCGGGCCATGACTGTCACAAGCTCGGTGAGCAGCTTTGGTATACAATATTCAGGATTCGGGTCTTCAGAGGTAAATACCCATTCGGTAATGGTTACATTTTTATTTTAGGAAACCGGTGTTATGATAATAAACTAACGTTCACACTGGGGGGTGAGGAATGCATGCTTGGTGTGACGATCCGCTTTTATCCAGTGTGGCATTTAATGTAGAGAACTTTGTGATTTAGTGGGGGAGGGGGCGGGAGAAAAAGTGAGAAACAATCTGTGATAGCTTTTCTTATCTCCCTTTTCATGCTGGAGTATATGGATTATTTTGCATATCGAATTAAAACACATACGAAAGCATGTACGTGAATACAAATATTTCTTTGGGGAAAAAAAAACAACTATTTGTAGCGATCTTTGCAACATGGCATTTAACAACTCCACTACTTGTTAGTCAGTTTCTGTTTTCCTTGCCATCCTGAGCTGTTAATTTTATTCTGTCCCTCAAGAGTTTGTAGTGCTGGGGTACCACTGTGTGCAAGTAGGCCTATATTTTTAACACAGAAAAGTATACAATTAATTGCCATTGTTTTGTTTTTTAATAAAAAAAATGGGGCATCTTTTTATTTAACTTACATTGTCAACTTCTGTTATCCTTGGGAAATGTGGTGTTAAAATGAAAGCCATTCATTTAAACGTGCATACAGCTGTACTTTAAGTGAAAATAAATAGTGAACGTGTATTTACAACTACTTTAGGTTGAATAAATACACACAAAAAATAAAACATCAAATGATAAGCAGGATATATTTATTTACATCAGATTTATTAAACCCTATTCATGTTTATTGCCTGTTCCATTGGCCAGGAGTGGTCAGCAACACATACAGTACATAAATGTTTCTTACATGAGTGATTACATGTTTAAAAAATAATTCAATTTCTGTTTAAGCTTTGTAAAAGCAGCTAATATTTTATAAAATTATTATAAAAACACACTTGCCATTAATGGAAGAAATGTGTTCCTTTTCTTTCACACTAATATCCCAAGGCAATGTAGTCAAAAAGTACAATGTTTATGAAGTCAACAATTGTCCATATTCAAGCAAAATAGAACAAAAATGTTATTTCCACTGACAGATAGCCCTTTGAAGAAGTTTGAGTCCCAGATTAAAGCATCGCAACTCTGTTCATATACAAATAAGAATGCTAAATGTTGAACTGGTTGTTGTAAAGCATTGCAGACATTTTCATTGATTGTTTGGACATGGTTTGTCTCCTAACTCAACCCACAATTTCTCATTATATTTAGATTTTTAAATGTGTGCAAGTGCTATTAAATTACTCTATTTGTCTATGTAACATAACCACAGGTTATGTTGCAGTTCAAACTCGTACTTTACATGGGAATATATACAATTACATATACAGTAAAAATTTGATATAAAATGAAGTGTTAGGTCACTAAACCCATAGTTTCTGTCTCATATATGACTAATGATTACTCAAATGTAATTTTCAAGATCATTCAAAATACATTCCTTGTGTTGTGTGGTTCATGTATTTTCAGACATTTGAGTACAATTTTCTACTTTGTGACCGCAGACAAACGAGTGTGACGCATATCTGATTATTTCATTTTGGCCCGTTCCAACCCTTGTCTGTTTTTCAGGGAACACAAAAAAGATAAAATGTCAAAAATACATAGCTGAAAGGTCTGTATTTTAAAATAAGTAGGCTTTCATTTAGATGTACCGTAGTTGGTTTTGTTGGTACAGTACTATATTTTTAACAAGCATTTTAATTAAGAATGATATGATTCTGAAAATATCCTTTCCAAAAGAGACAACTGTAAACTGTAATACAATACATACTTTTAAATCCGGTACGTATTGTAGCAGTATGTAAAAAACAAAACAAAAAAAAGTTTCCAGAATTAAAACAGTATCCAAAGTCAGTATTCAAATTGCAGAATATAGTGCTCGATGAGGCCCTAATGTCACAAAAGCAACTAAAGATCACAGATTTAAAAAAAAATTTTTTACATTACCGTAGCTTGTCTCGTTCGATTTGTTTTTGCTGCATTTTCGTCATGCGAAATTGGAGGAAGAGCTGTGTAACTGCACAACAGATTGATTTGACATACGAGAAAACAAAAACATGAGATGGGCTTTGTATTAGAAAACTGGTGACAGAGTTGGAAATCGCGTGTGACGGCTAAGTGCATTAATTTGTTACATGTGGGCTATATAATGGAGATTTGGTTTTATTCTTGATACAAGGGCGGTAAAATGCGGCCGACGTTTATCTGGGTCACGGATAGCCGAGTGCTGACTGCAGTTGGCTGAGTAGTGCCAATAGTGCTTGTAAAATCTGTCCAGTCATATTTCTCCAAAGGCCTTGTTTGGCAAAATTTATACTGGGCTGGTTATATTAACAGTGTATTTCCAAACTTCATGATGTTTAAACATGACAAAAGCAGCAAGCTTTGTATGACTTTAAGGCAGTTATTGCTGTTTACAGAATTTCTTGTCTGCTCAGGTCAGAGAACTGTATCTTTCTTCTTTTTCAGTATGCGGTGAAAAGACTTACAACTATGATCTATTTCCAAAATAAATATTTGTTTAATTTTAGATCATATCTGCTTTTAAGTCTGTCCATATCTGTAGGCCTGTTTACGTTTAAAATGATGGTTGTATTACACTCGAGGGTGCAAATGTATTTAAATGCAGAACATGTTTGGTTGCCATGGTTTCCATCATGGAAAACAATAACTTGTTTGTAGGTTATTAAACAGGGCAGCTCTGTTTTTATAATGCTGGTTACTTTTTCATAAATGTTAAAGCCTATTTCAACATGCTACACTTAATTTTGAAAGACAGATTTCATGGTAGCTACATTACACAGTAGGGTTTAATGAGTGCAAGGTGTAATGTGATTCTAAAGATGTCAGTTAAGATTTCTAATGTTTTTTGTTAGCTGCCTTGTTTTGGAGATGAAGTTCTGAAAAGTGTTTTTTGGTTTTGGCGTACGCCATTGCGCCAATGTCCCGCTTAAATTCTCTTAACGCGCTCGTGTGTCCCCCTTCCCTGACCAGACGCAATCAATACCAATACGCAGTAAAGGAATGCATTTTGTATTACCATGACATGTCTGGCGACAGGCTAATCTTTTTTACTTCTTTGTTTATACTTGCGTTTTCATAATTAAACTCCCGTGCCTTTATTCTACAGTCCAGTAGAATGCGCTCACACCCTCCCTGGTTACAGGCAGTTTCACAGTAAAGCCTGACGACAACATCAGGCTTGTTAACAACATGGCCCGGCGCAAACATAACCTCGTATCACTGTTACACCCGACCATTACTTCTGGAAGAATAAGTAATAAGCTTCGGCAGTGACTGTTGAAATATTATAGTTGTGCTTAAAAATACTGTGTGCAGAAGATTTGTGAAACGAAAACGCATTAACTTATATAAATGATATATATACAGTTTATGTGGTTTTATACAGCACTGTATATATGCCTACAATACATCTTGCATTGAGAAAACACCACTGGAATCGGAATAAAGGAAATTATTATGTAATACAGTTCACGTGCAGCATGGTTTTGGTAAATAGCATTTTCTAAACTATATAATTATGTGCAGTATTAAAATAAGTTAAAAACATAGCAAATCAACGAAATACATATTGTATATCTGACATTTTATTTGTAGTGTTCTGTGTAACACGGGCCATCGTTTAACCTGAAGCAGATATACGCGTTTATCGTATTATCAACAACACCAACGTGTGTTGTAAAAGTAAAGCAACAATTGTCTTGAAAACCGTCCAAAATATTTACTTGGGGGCTAAGAATGAAAAATGTCAAGATAAAAATGCAATTTTTTATATGGAAATTGTTAAAATAAAAGGGGAAGCTGGAAGAATTTACCAGTGAGGACAACGGCATTTAAATACTACTACTATTAAACTGTATCTGTTGGTAATGTGGTTTCTTCTAGCAGTTTTCAAACTGGGGTACACGTACCCCTGGGGGTACTCGAGAAAAATTCTGAAATGGCAGACAACGCATTTTATTTAGTACCACTTGCCAATCTATTGCAAACTTTTGTCATGTAATCAACGTTTAATCGCTAACACCAGACTGATGTGCTGTGACAGAGCGTTCAGTGCACACACGACTAATTTACATATTAAATATGTACATTTTAAATAAGCCCTGTTGTTTAAATGTAATATAAACAGTTGTGCGGTTACTGCAGTCTGTCTGGGATACAAAAAGTTTAAAAAACTTTTAAGTTTAAAAAACTAAAAGCCTAGTCTTTAACTCATTTTATTTCCTGTGTGCATTCATACCTGCATAGTGAACTTTTTTTTGCCTTCTTTTCTATAACTTTTTATCATCAATATAAATACATGATTGCGGTAAACTTGTGCGCGCGAATTAAAAAACAAAACTGTTAGCCAATACTGTAAAATGTCGCAGAAGAAAATCCACTCGTTTTTCAGCACGGCCACAGCAAGAGCAGAACAAACACAACAAGAAGTTGTAGAAGATGAAGACTTGGATTCGGAACACCAGACAAAAAAGAACAAACAAAGCTCACAAGCGTCAGATAAAAGAAAAAGAAAACAAGCAGCAA
The DNA here is from genome assembly GCF_902713425.1 of Acipenser ruthenus. Taxonomy (NCBI): domain Eukaryota; kingdom Metazoa; phylum Chordata; class Actinopteri; order Acipenseriformes; family Acipenseridae; genus Acipenser; species Acipenser ruthenus. Next base: position 50,360,460 of record NC_081190.1, on the reverse strand, counting down.
AGTGTCAGCCTTATTGGAAAACTTTGTTTCCATGGCTTGTATATAATATTCTAACACTGTTTCTTTTTTCTTTTTATTGTAAAAAGACATACATGGTATAAGTAATTCATAATGCATTCTGTGTCTGTATGTAGCTTTTCAGGGCAAATAAATCTGGTTGTTGAATTTTAATGTTCTAAAACTTTACAGCTGTAAATTACCAATTTATTTAAACTGTAGAGCATTATTAAAATGGTTTAATTAAATAATTGTTTTGGTCAATACAGTGATTTAAGGTATAAAATAAAAACAGGATTCATAACACCCTTGAAAACTTGAGCTGTGCGCCAGTAGTGACTATTGAATATCTGGAGTGACTAATGTTTTTAGAAAGTATTAGTCACTAGTGACTACAAAAATCTAGAACCCAGGGGAAACCCTGAACATGTAATATAAAATTGTTTGGCATCCAAATATAATTATGTGTAATATATTGTGTACAGTTACTGTTATATATGTGATACTTTATGACTTAACACACGTTTTATCTGTTTCCAATTGTATGAAATTAGTCAACATTCAAGAAGTCTTTGTGAATATTTTGCATTATGGATTTTTAGACGTTTTGGACCATATTTACAAAACATTTCCATTGGCTAAATTAGCAGCTCTTGTATCATCAAAAAAAGCTATACACTTGTCACTGGGATAAATGCTTATGTGAATATGTCAGTTGAACTTTCAATACCTAATTTCTGCCTAATGTTACCATTACTCCTTGAATTCTGCACAATCACTAGTGTTTGTACACATTCCCTACCACATGTTAGTGAAAGTATGACACGTATAAAATTGTAAAAAAGAACACAATTTAAACAAAAATAGATTTGTATTAATAAAGGAGCTACTGTACTGTATTTATTACAATATTAGCACTCATAATTTTAGTCCAAACCAATGATGTTGTTTTTTTAAAATGAGTCTTATAAGAACATAAGAAAGTTTACAAACGAGAGGAGGCCATTTGGCCCATCTTGCTCGTTTGGTTGTTAGTAGCTTATTGATCCCAGAATCTCATCAAGCAGCTTCTTGAAGGATCCCAGGGTGTCAGCTTCAACAACATTACTGGGGAGTTGGGTCCAGACCCTCACAATTCTCTTTGTAAAAAAAAAAAAAAAAAAAAAAAAGTGCCTCCTATTTTCTGTTCTGAATGCCCCTTTATCTAATCTCCATTTGTGACCCCTGGTCCTTGCTGCCTTTTTCAGGTCAAAAAAGTCCCCTGGGTCGACATTGTCAATACCTTTTAGAATTTTGAATCGGATGACCGCTTAGTCTTCTTTGTTCAAGACTGAATAGATTCAATTATTTTAGCCTGTCTGCATATGACATGCCTTTTAAATCCGGGATAATTCTGGTTGCTCTTCTTTGCATTCTTTCTAGAGCAGAATTTATTTTTTTTAAATATAAATGTAGTCGTTGCCAATTATTATTATTTTTTTTATTATTTTCTCCCCAATTTGGAAATGGCCAATTATCTTTAGGCTCAGCTCACCGCTACCATCCCCGCGCTGACTTGGGAGGGCGAAGACGAACACACACTGTCCTCCGAAGTGTGTCCCGTCAGCCGACCACTTTTTTTCACACTGCGGACTCACCATGCAGCCACCCAAGAGCTACAGCGTCGGAGGACAACACAGCTCTCGGGCAGCTTACAGGCAAGCCCGCAGGCGCCCGGCCAGACTACAGGGGTCGCTGGTGCGCGGTGAGCCGAGGACACCCTGGCTGACCTAGCCCTCCCTCCCCCCTGGTGGCGCTCAACCAATTGGAAGCTTCCGTCCTCGGTCGGCAAAGGAATAGCCTGGACTCGAACTCGTGACGTCCAGACTAGAGAGCGCATCCTGCACTCCACGGGGAGCGCCTTTACTGGATGTAAAATGCATGTAAAATGTTCATAGAATTTATAAATGTAAATAAAAAAGGCATCTAAGCATGCACAACCAGTGATTCTATACAATCCCTAGTGAATGTATGAAATGTTTTAGACTCAACACATTCACCATCAGCTTCCAGTGGTCCTACACAATCTCTAGTGAATGTATAAAATGTTTGAGTTTTCTCAATATTTCAGTCATCAACTAGCCAATTTTAAAGTGATTCTATACATTCATTAGTGATTCTATGCAATCACTGGTTTCACACTGTAACATATACACCTACTGTTCTATCACAACTGTATGGTAAGGGGCTCTGTTTCATACTTTATTATTTTTATGGCCATGCAGACAAACAGAAAACTATTCAAGTTGCAGTTTTGACATATAATAAATCACATTCAGGTCAGGTTTTGTTTTGTTTTGTTTCATCTAACTTCTAACCTCTAAAGTCCCTGTGTTAGACAGTACAGTCAGATACATTTTGTTTGTTAGGTACAGCACAATACTGTTCTTTGTTTGTAATGGGTTGCAGATGTGTGTTGGGCTTAACTTTGAACATATTCACATTTTGTAATTTGTTCTCCTATTGTTAAAGTGGCAAAAGGAGCTCATGTTTTGATGCTGCCGGTGCCTCAGGCAGGTGGCCTTTATGATGGGTGTCTGAGATGAATGCTTAATGAGTGTTTGCTTTTTCTTTGTGTTTCCAACATGTTATTTTTTTTCATGAAGGCTTTATTTGACCTTAGGGATGCAATAACACTGTATTGAGCTAATGTGTGTGTAATAAAGGATGCAACATCGACAATGGATAATTGCAAAGCATACAACATGGTTTATTTAGTTTAAAAGAAAGCTTTTGACAAAGTCCTGCATAAAAGATTAATTCTCAAACTGAACACAGTAGGGATTCAAGGAAATGCATACACATGGATTAGGCAGTGGTTAACATGTAGAAAACAGAAAGTACTGATTAGAGGAGAAACCTCAAAAAGGAGCGAGGTAACCAGTGGTGTACCACAGGGATCAGTATTAGGTCCTCTGCTATTCCTAATCTACATTAATGATTTAGATTCTGGTATAGTAAGCAAACTTGTTAAATTTGCAGACGACACAAAAATAGGAGGAGTGTCAAACACTGTTGCTGCAGCAAAGGTCATTCAAAATGATCTAGACAGCATTCAGAACTGGGCAGACACGTGGCAAATGTAATTTAATAGAGAAAAGTGTAAGGTACTGCACGCAGGCAATAAAAATGTGCATTATAAATATCATATGGGAGATACTGAAATTGAAGAAGGAATCTATGAAAGACGTAGGAGTTTATGTTGACTCGGAAATGTCTTCATCTAGACAATGCGGGGAAGCTATAAAAAAAGGCCAAAAAGATGCTCGGATATATTGTGAAAAGTGTTTAAATCAAGGGAAGTAATGTTAAAACTTTATAATGCATTAGTAAGACCTCATCTAGAATATTGTGTTCAGTTCTGGCCACCTCATTACAAAAGGGATATTGCTGCTCTAGAAAGAGTGCAAAGAAGAGCAACCAGAATTAGTTTAAAAGGCATGTCGTATGCAGACAGGCTAAAATACTTGAATCTGTTCAGTCTTGAACAAGGAAAACTACGCCGTGATCTGATTTCAAGCATTCAAAATTCTAAAAGGTATTGACAATGTCGACCCAGGGGACTTTTTTGACCTGAAAAAAGAAACAAGGACCAGGGGTCACAAATGGAGATTAGATAAAGGGGTATTCAGAACAGAAAATAGGAGGCACTTTTTTACACAGAGAATTGTGAGGGTCTGGAACCAACTCCCCAGTAATGTTGTTGAAGCTGAAACCCTGGGATCCTTCAAGAAGCTGCCTGATGAGATTCTGGGATCAATAAGCTACTAACAACCAAACAAGCAAGATGGGCTGAATGGCCTCCTCTTGTTTGTAAACTTATGTTCTTATGGTAGTAGCAAACCGCTGATCGATCCTGTATTAACTAACACATAGGATGGTCTCATCTCTCTGACCTTGTTTCCAGAATATGGGGCACAAAGGGCGCTGAGCTTCCTCAGCAGTCGATTAAAACCGACCAGCTTCACCAAGGGCAATTCATTCAACTCTCAAAAAATCGATTGGCTAGTATGCCCCTACTCATCAATATCAAAGTACATTGCCTCTAAGAAACCATATCTCCCATCAGACCCGCTGTTCGACTCCTCCTGCACAGTTATATCCCGCCACATTCATTTAGAATTGGAGCAGCCACTTCTGCAGCCAAGGCCAACATCAATATCCACACAATCAAAAAATATGGGGCGCTGGGCTTCCTCAGCAGTCGATTCATATATTTGTTCATCATCTACCGACATCGCCGAAGCCCATCAAAAAATTGTTAGCATGCCCGGAGTGGGGGCTACCTGTCTGCTGGGTTCACCAGAGGTTTTCCCCTAAGAGCAAAGGGGCTTTATCCTCTCCACTGAGCGGCAGGTATACACATCATCTCACACTAACCCTTTCTTAACCTCTCTTGTTTGTCCTTTCCTTTCTCGTTTTTCTGGTATGCCTTTCTTTTATGTTATGCACTGACGTGTCTCCTGTTTGTCTCACGGTGGAGTTTCTGCGGGGAGCTGGGGGTCCATTCTTTGGGGTGCAAGTGAGTCTAACTTCACCAACCTCAGGTCTGCTTCAGCGACCTCGTCCTCGCTCTGAGGGGTTCTCGCCACTGTGAGTCAGAGGGGGTCCCCGGCCACATTTATCCTATCGCAGCTCATGCGCTAATCTTACCTCGTCACCCGAGGCTCTGTTCTATTTCCCTAGGGACGTGACTTGCTTTACACTCACCGTGCCGAGTCCCAGACTAACCCATCTCTCTCTGTTGCAGGTTCCTTGTGGGATGCCTGTCTGCTCCCAGCTTCAGAGGCCTGTGCCTCAGCTCGTCCAAGGGCAGCACCAGATCAGTCAGGGGACCCTTTTCTATCTCTGCTTTCAGGTCCTGATTCATCTGACTTTCCTTTGCCCCAAGAGGCACCTCTGCCGAGTCAGAGCCCTTATATGTGTTTCCAGGTCCTCGAGGCTTCAGCCTTCGACCAAGCCTGGTCCTACGTAAAGGCGACTCATCGGTTGGGGATCTCTTCTTATCCTAACTTTAAGTCCGGGCCCCTCCAAGCCTGCTTCCAAGTTCGGGCCATCGGCTCGCCTTCTATCCTAAGTCAGTGCTCTCTTTGTCCGCCTCTGTCCCATTAATCCTTTGAGTAGTTTGAACATACCGGTACATTCACTGCTCTCTGGTCCCCAGGCGGTACGAACGTACCAGTACATTCTGCAACTTTAAACTTGAATTACTGAGCTTACAAAATTCCTGATCACATAATATTGTAACACTAGGTTTCTGTAACATCTTTTATTGCTCTCTTGTGCCCTCTGCCAGATATTAACTGAATTGCATATAAACACAGTCACAAAAATGTCAACAGTGTTTGTAAACCGACGAAAATCACTCGGTGAGAAAGAAGTATTAGTAATAATACTGAATTTAAATTCCAATACATACAATTCTTCTACTGAATCGGAAGAGGCGACGCCAAGCTCTGTGGCTTGCTCCATGCTTCAAGGAGTATCATACGCTGAAGCATTAGACACTCTCACTCCCTCTGCCCCCACAACCTGTTTACCCGGATATGATTTATTTATCTCTCTCACCCTTTTTTTGTTAGGACGTGCTGTTGTGGTTGTTCCACCCCGTTGTTTATTGCTTACATCAGGGGTCTCAAACTCAATTTACATGAGGGCCAATGTCAATCCTGAAGTCCTTCTGGAGGGCCAATGACGTCACGGAAGATGGTATTGGTTAAAAAAAGAAGTACTAAACTTTTCATGAAAAATAAAGTATTAAACTTTCATGAAGTATTAAACTGAACTGTCATAAAACTTTTTTACAATTTTTGGGTTTGCCAAAGAGTTTTTAGCGTTTGCCAGACACCTGGCAATGCTTCAGTTCTGTGAGTCTGCTGATGTTTGGCCTCCGTGACTGAGCAGTTGAAACCTTCAGGATTGCAGCAAGGTGTGTATCAGGTATTTGTTCTGTACTTTGACTTGTTTATATTCATATTGGAGAAAAGTTTCTCACAAATGTATGTGCTGCCGAACAGAGGTGTTTTTTCTGAAGCTTTTGCAAACCTGTGGGAAAGATGGTGGCAGCTGCTTGAAGAACTGTGTAAATCTCCTTTCCTTGAATTTATTCTTCCAAGGTTTGTTGCATTGAAGATCAATGATCTCCATCTGTAAATCACTTGGTGCTGTTTCCACATCAACTGAAAATGGATCAGCAAACAACGGGAAGCTTGCTCTTTGCTTTCTGAAATCTGCAAACCACTGATCAAATTCTTCCAAAAGCAAGTCAAGTTTAGCAGTGTGTTTAGCAGCGTGTTTAGCAGCGTATTCAGCACCACTGAACTGCATTCCAATGTCCAGCTCTTCCAGAAGTGACTTGCATGATGGGAAATGAGTGAGATTACTCTGAGAAATCAGATTTTTCTACAGTTTCAGTTTAGTTGTAAATGCTTTCACATCATCAAACACTGTTGTCACAAGCTGACCAGGACCTTGTAGCTTCTGGTTTAGGTTATTCAACTCTTGGGTGATATCAACAAGGAAAGCAAGATCCATCATCCATTGTGTGTCTTCAAACTCTGACAGGGGCATATTAATCGCCGCCATTAACCTTTTCACTTCTGTTTTTAACTCAAAGAATCTCTTTAAAACAGTGCCCCTGCTTAGACAACACACCTTTGTGAAGTAGAGCAAGTCACTGTATTTGGATTCAGTTTCCTCCAAGAAAGCACAAAACTATCTGTGCTGCAAGCCCCTGGAGCGAATGCAGTTCACACATTTCACAGCAACGGAAATGACATTGTTGAACTTCAAAGATTTACTGCACAGTGCCTGCTGGTGAATGATGCAGTGTAATGCTACTGGTTGCTCTGTGTTTTGTTCTTCCATCTTTTTTTGCACAAGCGCTACCAACGGATCTTTTTCCCAATCATTGCTGGGGCTCCATCTGTTAAGCCTGCTAAAGAATGCCACTGCAGACCAGCGTGTTCTAGTGTATCTTCTAGGTTTTGAAAGATCTCACTTGCTGTTGTTCTACCGCGCATTGTAGACAAGCTTAGCAGTTCTTCCATGACGTGAAAGTTACCATCAACACCTCTCACAAATATCGCTAGCTGTACACTATCAACCAAATCGGTGCTCTCAAGCGCGATAGAGTATGTACTGAATGCTTTGCCTTTCTCGCTGAGCTGCTCCTCAAGATCTTTAGAAAGCTCAACAACACGCTCTGCTACTGTATTTGCAGACAGGCTAATAAACTAAAAATATTTCTCCTGTCGGGACATATGATCTCAGACACTTTGATTATACAGTCTTTAATAAATTCACCATCAGTGAATGGCTTCCCAGACTTAGCAATCATTTCACTCACCACATAACTTGCCAAAAGTGCTGCCTCTGACTCTTTTTTTTTTACTTTCTGAAAAAGCTGTTGCTGCAACACTTCAACTGCAAAGCTCTTTCTCCTCGATATTTATCATACTGCTCCCGCATGCTTTGTTGTATAGTGGCATTTAATGTTGTACTCTTTTAAAACGGCAACTCTTTCCTTGCAAATCAAACATGTCGTACTCTGTTTGTACTCCACAAAAAATCAACCGTCCACTTTTCTTGAAATTGTCTGTTCGTGGTCAGTTTTTGTTTTAGGCTGAGCCATTTCTTTGCTCATTTACGTTTGCTGGGGATCGGGTAATGATGTCTTCGAGTGACTGGTATGATGAGGAGTTCATATAGTCTCAGCGCCACTCTTATTTTTTGTACTGATGCTGACTCAACGGAGAAAAAAAAAGTTGATCTGATCAATTATCTTTTGTCAATCATTATAGCACAACATGTTCACTCTCACTAAGCTGTCGCTTCAGTTGTACCTCCCGAACACAAGTCTGTCTGTATGGTTTCTTATCTCTTCTGTAAACCAGGACTGAATTTACGGTAGCTAATGCGACAGTTCTTAAAGTGGTAGCAAGGTATTACAACAGAACTAACCATAAACTATGCACATCGCCTACACACATTTTACAACTGTTTACCTGAGTTTAACGTATGCAGCTAAATGCGGGCCAGATTAAATTACTTTTGTGTAATTATTTAGCGGGCCAGATTGTAGCGCTGTGCGGGCCGCGAGTTTGAGACCCCTGGTCTACATGTTGTTTTTTAGTCAAAACCTTTCCCTATGACTAAATAAAGTTTATTTGTTTTATTTATTTACGGTAAAAATGATTTGTCTGTATTTCGTCAGTGTTTATTACATGCATACAAACATATAGCAGCTTGTTTGTACGCTGTACTCGTAATAATCAAGCGCATGCAGAAGACCGTGCATTTTAGAACTCAATACTCAAAGGGTTAACAAGCTTGTTTCTGCTTCCTCTGCTCTGTCCTTAAGCCTCAAACACCCTGTGAAATATATATTTTGTTTTTTTATATTGACATTCACAGTCTCATCTCATGTGACTAGATACAGAAATAAACCAAACTATAATGTAGTTTGTTTGTTTAATCCTAGATTAAATTCCAAATATATCTTGGATAACATCAGGAAACATTGTATAAGCTGCGTGTATTTGTTTAACCTTTGTTAATCAGCCCTTTGAGATGATCTCTTCTACAGAGACAGCTGGCATATTTCTGATAATTTTAATAGTACAGGATCAAAGATTAGGGATCAAATGTTATGTTTATTTAGTTCCACTTGTATTGTCAATCAAGCATGAAAATTGACTTAACCTTTCTGTCATTGAAATTAGTATGTACGTGGTTAGGCTGGTTAACATCACTCGAGAAATTGAGCAACCCACTTCAGATTAATGCTAGGCTACTGGCCGACCAGTGTGTATGATTGGAACAAGTTCTTTTGATGGCTTTATTGTCTGGTAAGGCCCACCTCGTGTCCTTAAATGTCCCGAGCCAAAGGCGAGGCCATTTAACATAACGAGAAGGTCCTTACCTGATTTTAAAGCACTCTTATGAGGTTTATATTACTATCAGAAAATGGATACGTAAAAAAGATTTACAGTTTCTTTTTTTCTTTTCTTTTTTTCATGATTTTATGAAGCACTATTTTGGTTGGTAATGAATACAGACGTTTTCCTCATTATTCTGTGAGTAATGCGGTTTGCTCAGAATTCCATCTGAGGTCTGGTAGCCTTCACTCGGGCTTCCTCCCAGTAGTGGTGCGTATTTCCAATTGCCAAATAACAAAAAAACAAAAAAACTTCTACTTACATGGAGCTGTTCTTCAGTTCAGGTACCTCGTACACAAAAGCAAACATGGTTTGTGAACTGTTTGTAAAACATGTAAAGAATAAAAGTACAGCTAACTTTTTTTTTATTTTTGTATTTGGATTTGAGTGCATGTTCATGTATTTGTGTAAGTTTCAGTATTTACAGTACCGTTAGGTCCTAACATTTGTAAGCGAAATAAAAAAAGGTTTTAGTAATTAAAAATATCTAGTTGCTTATGTGTTAATCCTGATTGTGCTGTTTGTTCAGTAACTTGTTCACAGTATGTGTTTTTAAAATGTATTCAAAGCCTCCTTCCTGGCTTTGTAAGAGAAGAGAGCACTGAGTGTGTGTTATCACTCTGATATGCTGGAAAAAAGTTGCTGAAAGTAATCAGACTGCATCCAGTTGTTTCATTTCTTCAACTCGTCATTCAAACCAGAGACTAGTTGCTATTGTGGTTACTATATTGCCACTGATAGCAAACATTATTCTTGATTTGTTTTTTTTGTACTTTATTTGCTGTACTAAATTTAAATAGATAGATAGGACAGCAAGGAAGCAGAATTAGTCTACATTGACAGACAACATTCAGAGGGTGTACAAGAATGGAGATTTTCTTTCAACAAGCAGAAAAAAGGTAAAATTGACTAATACTGTATTTACATATTTCTGGCAGATTGATTTGAAGAAGTGATTTAACATAGTTTGAAAGATACGTTAAGGTCATTTATCAGAGATTAAAGCCCTTGTATTGACCAATCAGGTTAAAGGAAATCTGCAATCCATTGTCTAATCTCCTGTAGAACATCCCAATACATTATGAAAACATATGCATTGTGTTCTCACCACTCAGTTTAGAGGGCGAGATTAGGCAAACGGATCCGGTTGTGAAACATACAGTCAGCACTCCCATATCTGACCATATAAAATGTTGACTGCAGTGACGGTTAAGAGTGTGATGCATATCTGATTATTTCATTTTGGCCCGTTCCAACCCTTGTCCGTTTTTCAGGGAATACAAAAAAGATACAATGTCAGGAGATACAAGAGATGACTGTGGACTGTAATACAATACATACTTTTAAATCCGGTATGTATTGTAGCAGTATGCCCCATTTAATGACCCAACAGCAAAATTTAAATAAAAATGTTCCCCATGCACAGAACTGCATAAAACGTAAAAGGCAGTGCAATTTAACAAAAGATTAAAAAAAAAAAAAAGTTTCCAGAATTAAAACAGTCAGTATTCAAAATTGCAGAATACAATGGTCGACAAGGCCCTAATGTCACAGTTCACTTGCAAATGAAAATGCACAAAAGCAGCTAAAGATCACTTCTTAAAATTTTTTTTATATATATATATATATATATATATATATATATATATATATATATATATATATATATATATATATACACACACTACCGGTCAAAAGTTTTAGAACACCTAAATTTTTCCAGTTTTTATTGAAATTTACACAGTTTAATGTCTCAATGTACTCTGAAATTAAAGCATAGAACAAATAGACAATTGGAGATAAAAAAGAAATCATGGAATCGTTTTGTTTAACAAAATTTAATCTAAATTTTTGACTCATCAAAGTAGCCACCTTTTGCAGATATAACAACCGAACACACTCGTGGCATTCTTTCTACAATGGAAATCAAATATTGTTCGGAAAGTTCTTCCCAACACTGTTGCAGAAGTTCCCACAAATGTGTTGCACTTGTAGGTTGCTTTGCTTTCACCCTTCTGTCCAGTTCATCCCAAACCAGCTCGATGGGGTTTAAGTCTGGAGACTGTGCTGGCCATTCCATGATTTGAAGCCTACCGTCTTGTTCTTTTCTTCTAAGGTAGTTCTGACATAGCCTGGAGGTATGTTTTGGGTCATTATCTTGCTGTAGGATGAACCCCTGACCAACTAGGCGTATACCAGAGGGTATTGCATGGTGCTGCAAAATGCTGTGGTAGCAGTTTTGGTTCAGGGTGCCACTCACTTTGTGCAAGTCGCTGACTCTGGATCCAGCAAAAGAGCCCCAGACCATCACGCTTCCTCCTCCATGTTTGACAGTTGGTGTCACACACCAAGGAACCATCCTTTCGCCTACTTGACGGCGTACAAAAACCCTGCGTGATGAACCGAAGATTTCAAATTTTGATTCATCGGTCCATAAGACCTTCTTCCAGTCTTCAGTAGTCCACTGGCGGTGCTTCATGGCCCAGGCAAGCCTCTTTTTCTTATTTTGCCATCTTAGCAATGGCTTTCTTACTGCCACTCGACCTGTCAAACCTGCAGCTCGAAGTCTTCTCTTCACAGTTGAAACTGAGGCTTGCTTACTTCGACCAGTGTTAAGCTGTGCTTGAAGCTGTTGTCCTGTGAGCCGCCTATCACGCAAGCTGTTGACTCTCAGAAACTTGTCTTCTGATTCTGTTGTGGCTTTGGGTCTGCCAGACCTCTTCCTGTCAGAGTTTCCTCCAGTTTCCAAGTGCCTTTTGATGGTGTAGGAAACTGTACTCACTGACACCTTGGCTTTCTTTGCAATTTCTGTAAAGGAAAGACCTACACTTTTAAGGGTTATGATGGTCTGTCTGTCTTCCTTTGTTAATTGCCTTTTTCTCGCCATTATGAGAGCAATATACTACTTCCTGCAGTACAATACTGTCCAAATAATGCTTAAAAGGGTGTAGTAACACAGTCTGTTCCAACACTGCTTTTATACAGACAGAGGGTTTGTAAGTAATCAACAAAAGTTAGGACACCTGTAGGAATTGTTAGCATCAACTTTCAAGGCTTAATTTACTTCGTTTGCTGCAGAACAGCTGTAAGTTGTTAACCCATTACTTGTTCCCTGAAAAAGGCCTTTTTGTCTAAATCTGAAATGTACATTATTTTTCAGTTTTTGGTAACCTAAACTTTTTTTTTTTAACTTCTGGCAGTTTACCGCTTACCTTTGTACCATTTCAGGTTATTCACTGGACTTGAACTGCTTAAATTTCAATAAAAACTGGAAAAATGGGGGTGTTCTAAAACTTTTGACCGGTAGTGTGTGTGTATATATATATATATATATATATATATATATATATATATATATATATATATATATATATATATATATATATATATATATATAATCACAGTATCTAAAACTGTTTAATGATGAACTGTTTTACATTACAGTAGCTGGAACTGGAGGAAGTGCTGTGTAACTGCACAATAAAGCAGTGCTGGGACGAACACAGGATTCTCATGTTCGGATATTGGCTCATAATTTAAATATTCATTCGACTATTCATTCATTTTTTCTAAAAGTAATAAACATTTATATTACTCTGTACGCAGGCAGTGAAAGCATAGCAGCAAGGGTAGGGGGAGTGACCGTGGCCGTGGCCCTGTATGTATAGCTTTATTTTACAGCAAGACCTTACAATATGTAAAATGCTAAAATGGAAAAATATCACAGGAGTAAAGATTAAGTTGTGTAGGACTTACTTTACCACAGTGAATTCACTACAAAACAAAGGATGCCAAATAGCAGTTCAAGTTAAATGTTTTATTTATTCTCGAAATAAATAGTACAGAACGTTTTTTTGTTTTTTTTTTCATTCCTTGCCATTGCCGTTTCTTCACAGTAAACAGAGGCCATCAACACATTTTTATAAAGGAATAACATAAGGTTTACTTAACATAAGAGGTCTACTGACTGGGTTAATAGTTTGTAACTGATATTTGTAGCCTCCAACCTTGTGGTAGTTGTACAAGCATTTGTTGTTGTTCAAACCAGTTTCAATGGGCAAGTCGGTGCCTAAACTACCTGGATAAATCTAAAGAAAACACAACTTGAGTGGAAACAACATCTGACTTCCAATGAAGTTAAGCAAAGACTATAGAGAAATGAAGTAAACAGACATCAAAGAGTATTTTTTTCAATACAGTAATATTGTAAAATTATAATTGAGTGTGTGACTGTTTGTCTGGCTGTATATGTCACACTTTTTACAAAAATCTAGAGAACCATTCTGTTTTGTTATGCATGAATTTCACTGTTATTAAGTGGAATAATTAAAGAAACAATAAGAATTTACCTTGAAGGCATCATTTGACTAGCTAACCTCTTGCTATTTTATTCCCTCTGGTACTTCAAGTTATTTTCTAATTATTCAGGCAGTAGGTTTTGGATTTTGCTTTTGGGTACCTTTTCACATCAGTACAGGACTATGAACAAGGCAGGTTTACATTAACTTCATGAGGGGAAGTCAAGATGCATGCAGCGAACGAAAAGGCAGTTCTTTATTCTAAACAACCTCCAGCTGTAAGCAATAACCTACCAGATTCATTGTACATTCCAAGACAGAACCTATACAACTTTTTTACTGGAAGATGTTTATTTTTCAAGGTAGTTCTTTGAGCATGTGGCAGCCCCAGTATTAATGACCTTTTCCCAATTGACTGCCACTGGATAAATATTTCACATTACAAGTTCTTCTTTTTTCATTATAAGGAAATAACTCTCTAAAGTACTTTCCACCTGGTGTTCAAGTTTCCTCAAAAAATATTCATATGTGTGGCCTTCAGGTCTATTCAAGTATGAGTAAACAAATGTTTTTGTGTATTGCTGACATGGCAAAGATAAATGAGGTATGTAAATGTCAATGTCCAACTGTCATAAACTCTTACTAAATTCATAAGCTTACTAAAACTGTCAAACATAAATTCTTCTGCTGCTGATCTGGGTAATCATTGTAATTAAATGTGCACATGAATGACTGGGAAAAAGCTACTGATGCCTATTATTCATAGACCCTTATTCATACATTTTAGTAAAGTAACTGTTTTGGGTACAATTCTTATTATTTATTTCTTAGCAGATTATTATTTATTTATTAGCAGACGCCCTTACCCAGGATGACTTACAATCGTAAGCAAATACATTTCAAGTGTTACAATACAAGTAATACAATAAGAGCAAGAAATACAATAACTTTTGTTCAAGTGTGACAAACCACAATTCAATAATACAGCAGATAATAGTGAAAGTTACATCAGGATATGTTTAAATAGTGATAGTTACATCGGGATATGATTAAACACAAAATACTACAGGTTAAACACTTGGCAGATTACAATATTCTGAAGTACAGGATTAAATGCAGTAATATAGGGGGCAGATAAGAGCAAAATAAAGCACATTTAAATGAAGGGTGATAGTGTCCCAGGATACAAACAGAGGAGTTCTACAGGTGCTGTTTGAAGAGGTGAGTCTTAAGGAGGCACCGGAATGTGGTCAGGGACTGGACAGTCCTGACATCTGTAGGAAGGTCATTCCACCACTGCGGAGCAAGGGTGGAGAAGGAGCGGGCTCTGGAGGTAGGGGAGCGTAGCGGAGGTAGAGCCAGTCTTCTAGTGCAGGCGGAGCGGAGAGGTCGAGTGAGGGTGTAGGGAGAGATGAGGGTCTGGAGGTAGCTGGGTGCAGTCTGGTCAAGGCATCTGTAGGCTAGTACAAGAGTCTTGAACTGGATGCGAGCGGTGATCGGGAGCCAGTGGAGCGAGCGGAGTAGTGGGGTAGCGTGGGCGAAGCGAGGCAGAGAGAACACCAGGCGGGCAGCAGAGTTCTGGATGAGCTGGAGCGGACGGGTGGCGGACGCAGGGAGGCCAGCCAGGAGGGAGTTGCAGTAGTCTAGGCGGGAGAGTACCATGGCCTGGACCAGGAGCTGGGTAGCATAGTTGGTGAGGAAGGGTCGGATTCTTCGGATGTTGCTCAGGAAGAATCGG
Source organism: Acipenser ruthenus (assembly GCF_902713425.1). Lineage (NCBI taxonomy): Eukaryota > Metazoa > Chordata > Actinopteri > Acipenseriformes > Acipenseridae > Acipenser > Acipenser ruthenus. The sequence continues at coordinate 50,345,449 of NC_081190.1, read as the reverse complement.
CAAGTATGTGCCAGAGTGGAGATGTGCTGGGAATAAGAGAGGCAGGGGTCCAGGGTGACTGCAAGGTTCTTAGCGGAGGAAGAGGGAGAGAGTGTGGTAGATTCCAGAGGAACAGAGATAGAGAGATCAGAGGAGGGGGAGGAGGAGGGAAAGAAAAGGGGGTCAGATTTAGAGAAGTTGAGTTTGAGGTGATGCGAGTGCATCCAGGCGGAAATAGCAGACAGACAGGTAGAGATACGGGAGGAGATGGTGGAGTCAGTGGTATTAATATTTATTAAGTTTTTAAATGGGACTGTCCTTGCTACTGTATTCTGGTAATGCACAGCCTTAAAATATTAGTATGTTGGGCAATATAATTATTCATCTATAGTAATCTACTTCTTAATGTGGTGTTAATTTTAATGATTTCAAAAGAGTAGTTACTATATATAGCTGAGTTTGTATTTTATCATGTTTACTGTCTCTTGCTAGCTCTGAATTTAACAGACTTCTGCATTCCTGGGTTAGAGTTCCCTACTCTAATCAAAACTATTGAGAGGCGAGTCTCAGGGGCACAGACTCCAAACCTTCCATAACCAAATAATTATACATTTATAATTAACAAAAGACAATAGGCTAGGCTTAATATTTCTATTTCGCTTTGAATCTGATAAGAGATTTGATTAGCTGTGCAAAAAATAACTAAGAATGGGGTTTCTAGTGGCAGCTGATGCTGACATGAGAATGTTCTTGTCAGCTCCCAAAAAAGCTTGAAGGAAATCTTCGGGTGTCGACCAAATCCTTCGGTGCACATTGTGCGCGTGTGTGCAACTATTCTTCAGCTTTGGCTAGTCTGCGACAGTGAGAGAGTATTTGAGACGTTTAGGTGAATGTATATGTTGGGACCAAAACATTTAATTTTGTTTTGAAGGATATTTACATAAGTTTATGATACTCTTGGTTCTGGTTTTAAAGCTTTATAAGCAAAGGTATTTGGATGAAAAATACATACATTAACTTGCCTGGGTCAGAAACAAAGCAACAACTGGTTATGTAAGTTTTAGGACTCTTAATTTAAGTGATATAGATGGAGGTCATTTACGGTACAGCCTGCCATTCAGAGGCAGGGGAAAGTTGCTGACAGCAGGCATGCCTGTACACTGTTGACTGCATAGGTGACAAGAACTAACCATAACATCATAGCAGCACACTTACTTTCTTCTAAATTTAGTGTGTGAGGGCTACACAAACAGATGTCCTTTTCATCACTCAAGTATGTGCATGCTGCAGATATTTGAATGATTTGGTGTTACTTGTAAAAAAGGAACAGAAGGCATCATAAATAACCTGTCCTTAATGTTTACCTTATTTCTTATAAACTGATGTAGTAGTAACTAACAAATCATTCCTATTACTAAATTAACAGCATGCTAATTAGAATAAAATATAAGACAATTATTTAAATTGAATTTCGACATGTTTAGCTATATTTTATGTTTATGATAAAACAAAGGACTCAATGATGAATAATTGTTACTTGTAGTTAAAGGGTACATAAGAACTTTATTTTATTGTTACATGTTCCCATGTGTTGCTACAACTGTTTCCGTATGGTGTGTGTTGTTGTGAGATGGATTTACCAGTGAGCAAGAGGATGATGGGAAATGTAGTTCTGAGAGGTCCGTGCGGGTACATGGGAAGCCATCTTGTGGCAGGGAATGCAATTTAAAAGTTTAAAAAAGTGGTCAAAATGTAAAAATAAATAAATAAATAAAAAAATACACACACCATACGTACAGTTGCAGCAACACATGGGAACATGTAACACAATAAAATAAAAAGGTCCTTCTGTACCCTTTTAATGCACTTTTAATCCTATTACTTTGAGGTTGATTTTATGGAACTGATGCTTTTTCATTACAATTAGGTCGGTATGTTGATATGGAGAACTAGAGAATCTGGCTGAATCTTAAAAATAGAAAGAGGCTCTCTTTGGGAAATAGATACAGCTGCTTAGCAGTGGTGACTGGTGGCCCAAAAAAATGGATAGGCAGAAAAAAAGGCAGATGACTTTGGGTCCCCTTAAGCCCTCAGCAGCAGTAGAATATTACTATTGTATTCTGACTGACAACACTTCATATCTTATGTTTTACCACAATTTGGCTGTTAAATGCATTATCTTCACTAGCCAGCAGAGAAACGAAAACAGTAGTCCATCATAGTTTATTCTAATAAATGTAACTGTTACACACTGCCAGCGTATGTTTAAAAATCCACATTAATATAGCATTTAGATTTCAAGACCATCACTTTAACATATTTTGCATAAAATATTTTCTAAATAAAGTTAAGGCAGGAGAAAGGCAGACAAAAAAAAATCAAGCACATCTTAACTCCTTTAGAGTTGCCATAGGCCACTTGGTGGCCTCCCTGACTAGTGCCCTTCTCGCCCGGATACTCAGTTTTTGAGGATGGACTGTTCTAGACAGATTCACAGTTGTGCCATATTCTCTCCATTTCTTAATAATGGACTTTACTGTGCTCCGGGGGATATTCAATGCCTTGGAAATGTTCTTAAATCCTACCCCTGATTTGGTGCTTTTGAAGAACCTTATTCCGGATTTGCTTTGAATGTTCCTTCGTCTTCATGATGTAGTTTTTGTGAGGAAATGTACTAACCAACTGTGGGACCTCGCAGAGACAGGTGTATTTAACCTGAAATCATGTGAAACACCTTAACTGCACAACAGGTGGACTCCATTCAACTAATTACTTCCAAAGACAATTGGTTGCACCAGAGCTTATTTAGGTGTGTCATAGCAAAGGGGGTGAATACTTATGCAATCAATTATTTTCTGTTTTATATTTGTAATTAATTTAGAACAATTTGTAGATTTTATTTTTCACTTTGACATTATGGACTTTTTTTGTGTTGATCAGTGGCAAAAACTCCTAATTAAATCAATTTTGATCCCATGTTGTAACACAATAAAATGTGGAAAAGTCCAAGGGGGGTGAATACTTTTGAGAGCCACTGCTCATGCTATTTTAACATAAATACATGTATTTATTGCATCGAATTACATTATCTTACTGTCTGGAACCTTTACATTATACAGTAGGCTACATCATGTAGTACAACAGTTCATAGCTCCTGAAGACTAACTCGCAAGAGAACGCTATTTTACCCCGTTTTACCCCATTACAGTCTTCATGATAAGGAGTACATTGAGTCATGTCTCAGTAATTTGCAAGTTATTACTGGGACCGACACATTGATGATCGAGCCAGATAAGTTACTGCATTATTTATTCTTCACATATTAATTCGAGTATCATAATACATATGACAGAGAAATACCTTGGGAAATATTTAACAGATACGGTGACCATATGTCAGTCAGATCCTTTTGTTCTCAGAAACTGGGCGCAACAGCAACGCAAAATGATGACTCATCTACCAAAATGACAGTATTGCAAAGACTGAGATAGAAATTACAAAAGAAGAGAAAATATGTACAAATGCATATTGTTGACCTTGGAGAGAAACATGCCCTACTATGATCATCACATTATAATTTATTAAAAACAAATAAATAAATAAATAAGTGGAAAATCAAAATCTCTTCCCTGGCTGAAGTTCAAAACTAACAAACATAAAATCAGCACCTCACTTTGCCACAGAATAGACCAGAATGGTAGAATAGGTAAAGCTCATAGCTGAAAGTTTGGGACGTAGGTTTTAGAGTTAAGTTGATTGTCACAGTTTATTTTTAAATTGTTTTTATTTTACATCTGGAGCTGCTTCACGTCGGTTTCTTTAGAGGGAGGAGGTTTGTTTTCGTTGCCAAGTTCTGTCTGGGAGGTCTGCAATTTACAAGGCGGATGACCTTAGCTTTAATTCCCATAGAACCATTTTAGGGACTTGATCAGGGGAAAGCCTGGGGAATCCAGCTTTAATTTACTCTGCAGGGCTAGTAACAGGACAGACCTGGTTCATAGAAACAAATCTTGAAAGATCTCTATCTGAAATAAGTGCCCAACTATAGTGGTCACTTAAATTAGATTGTGTGGCCTATTTTAATTATCTCAGTGGAGAATCTTAATACAGTCCCCTTAACTTATCAACCTGATTTTTTTTGCTGACAATTAATTTTTTTACTGTTAATAAACAAGTGAGTAAATAAACACTGGGGGCACAGCCCAGATGGCTTTACAGTATATAGTGTTAAAGAACGGCAGTGTTTAGATCCGCTAATGTTTAGGCTACATCATTAAAATAGATAATTTAGATGCAAAGACTGTTGTATTTCTTACTGCATGAGTTTAAACTACAGTTGTACGCCTGTTATAATAATGTCCCTGTTTATTAAAGTGAATATTGATAGGACTGTCAATTGTCTTGTCTTTAGGGCACAGTTGCGAACAAATAAGAGTTAGAAAAAACTGGGTTTGTTTTTTTTGTTTTTTTTACACTGTGCTTGCAAATTATGTCCAATTCATTAAAACAAATTATAGAAAACTATGAATATGAAAAAAGAATGTGGCCATCACGAAAAAAATATGTTTTTTCATCAGACCATCCTGAGAATTCTTTTTTTGCGAGGCTGCCATCTTATTCAGTTTCCTTTCTTTTCTTTTTTTTTTTTTTTTTTTTTTTTCAAATGTTAGGGCAGCAGCTGGGCTGCAGACAGACACAACAGTGGTTGGTTGCACTTGTTTGGGCATCCGATGGTCTGCCATGTGTCTTTTTTTTTTTTTTAAATAATAATTATAAAATGTTAAATAGATTTTTAAATTTTTTAATTTTTTTCATGAGTGCGAAAGAATTGGACCTGACGACCTGAAAAAGGATTTAGAATTCGATTTATTTTGTTGTGAGGGGATCTTCTTTCATGAGGTTCTTTCGTTGCCGTGAAATAATAATCTGATGAAGAAAGAGTTTGGACAGCCACTGCTGAGTCCTCGGGAGAGGTTTGCCCGAGACGGACAGCACTTCCCAGGGCAACAGTGTGAGGTACCTCCCTTACATTTTAATTGCCGATCTCTCAGCCTCTGTTCAAGTTAGAAAGGCAAGAGACCCCTCATTGCGTTCCTCTGCTCTCTCTCTACTGAAATATGGAACTGGTTTGTATGTTTTGTTTTCCAGTGAAAACCGATAATAAACACATCTTGATGTTTATTTTCTAAACACAAATTAAACTATATAGTGATCATAGTTTAAACATGCGGAAGTATTGAAATGCTAAACACCTTGTGTGAATAGATGAAAAAAACTAGTCATGTATTATATATAAATATATATGTCAGTGTTTAACATATATACACCTGTGATGTGTTTAATCAAGTTTACAAATCTAGCCACTTTTACTTGTTGTGCTCTACAATAGAATATACAGGATCCCTTTCAAGTAGGGAATATTAACCATTACAAAATGGGTGTTTCCCTTTTAAGACACTTGAACCTGAAACTTTATACCAAAGACATCTCGTGAAAACTGTCTATTTTGTGTACTTTTACCCTGCACTTAAATCCAATTCAATTATGTGTATCGGTCCAGGTTCCTGATGTGATTATAAGCTTGTTTCAATTTCAAAAAGAAAACTGGACAGGATTTACTGATTGACACTTAATAGCAGCCAATAACCACTCTGGGCTGTCCTCACTGATTGGTAGATATGGGCATTTGGGGCGGGTTTAGTATCCTAGGAGATCTCAACTGATACTGTTAAGTGAGTGTCCAAAATGAATTAAAAAAAAATCTACATCAATTACTGCAGCGGATCGTGTACAATAATTTTGCATTCTACTGGTGGTAGACAATTTTGTACAACCTGCAATGTTTCATTGGATCACATATGTCAAGCTACGATCCAGCGGCAATCAAACTAAAAAGGTTGCGGATAGTGCATTGCTTCAAAACAAAGGTAAAAAAAACCTTTTTCTTAAACAGTGGCACGTGCCAAACGTAGTAATGTTAAATTAGTTTCGCTCAAGACAGACGGCTACATGTGGGACTGATTTGAAACAAAATAATATGTACATTAACAAAGCAGGTTACTCTTGATCTCTGCATCATCATCCTGTATTTGTTCACAGACGCATATTCTCAGTAACTTTTAGAAGCAACAACACAGATTACATTCTTGACGGTAAGTTAATAAGTACAAGACATGTTTTTAATGTCATAGAATATTCGATTTCATTAAAATGATATTGATTTGTTATCGTGGGGTCCCAATCGATAAATAATTTGATTATTAGCAAATAGGCACAACTGTAAAACCGATGGGGGCCAAGGTTGCCCCAATTGTTCCTACTAACTTTTTTTTTTTTTTTTTTTTTAATAAATTTAGTCGTTGCCAATTATTTTTTATTATTTTCTCCCCACTTTGAAAAGCCCAATTATTTTAAGGCTCAGCTCACCGCTACCACCCCTGCGCTGACTCGGGAGGGGCGAAGATGAACACACACTGTCCTCCGAAGCGTGTGCCGTCAGCCGCCCGCTTCTTTTACACTCTGCAGACTCACTGTGCAGCCGCCTCAGAGCTACAGCGTTGGAGGACAACGCAGCTCTGGGCAGCTTACAGGCAAGCCCGCAGTCGCCCGGCCAGACTACAGGGGTCGCTGGTGCGCGGTGAGCCGAGGACACCCTGGCCGACCTAACCCTCCCTCCCCCGGGCGACGCTCGGCCAATTGAGCGCCGCCCCCTGGGAGCTCCCGTCCACGGTCGGCTGTGGAATAGCCTGGATTCGAACTCGCGACATCCAGGCTATAGAGCGCATCCTGCACTCTAGCGAGTGCTTTTACTGGATGCGCCACTCGGGAGCCCTGTTCCTACTAACTTTGCTTCTGTTTTTCAGGCACAGTAAAAGTGGATAAAAACTTGCTTGGAAAACACAAGCTAAGTTAGTAGAAACAATTGGGGCAACCTTGACCCCCGCCGCTTTTACAGTTGTGCTTATTTGCTTGGTGCTGGCCAGGGTTGCCCCAATTGGTTCCTATAACCTTTTTGATATCTCCACTTTAAATGGCTGGGCACTTTTGATAACTTGGCATTTTTTCACATTTCCAATGTGTTTTTCTTTCAGATAAAATACACAAGCACAGTGCAACTTGAATAGATCATATCAGTTCAAATAGATCAGATGTAGCTTGAATACATGTGCCCTGTTACACAACTTAAACAATAAAGAAAAGATTAGTAAAAGTTTACTGGAATGGGATTAATGCATAACATATGTGGACCCTTCAGGACTGAAGCACGTGGATTTATTTTAAGTATTCCATGTACTGGGAGCATGTTACTATATAAATGGAAGACAGAATGCCATGAATTCACTCTTTTATATTCCAAGGGAGCAGTGTACAGTTGTCGGTTCTAATGAAAAATAATTTGTACAACCTGTAGCCCTTCTCATTCAACACAGTGTATGAAAACTTTACGAAAAAATATCGGAACTAATCTTCTCTGATCAATAATAAACTAACGTTGCTGAAGAGGTTGATCGTGGCGGATGAACAGTTAGGGCAGATGTGACGTGCGGATACGCGATGAATTACTGTACATGAGAATCATTAATATATGTTTATTATGTGTAATTTTTATATACTCTGTGTGTGTATCTATCTATCTATCTATCTATCTATCTCTATCTATCTATCTGTTCAGTTACTAGTTCCCCTATATGTGGTATCCCTTTTCAGCAGTTAACAGAGATGCTGTTTTTGAAACAGAAAGTGAGAGATTTAGTTATTTTAAATAATGGAAATTAAGACGCTTGAGGTAATGCTGAACTATGATCCTTACACTCGCTGCTGTTCTTTGGTCTCCCCCCTTGTTTATACATAGAAACTACTTTAACACATGCAGGTAGCCTATCCTTTAATTATAACTTTTCACAACATATCAATCAGCAAGCAATTCTAAAGAGGTTAAACCTAAACTTCCATGCAAAACATTAAAATCCTTGTGATTGTCTTGTGGTGTCTGATGCCTTTTTATTTACACTGTAAACAAAATCAAATGGACATTTAAGAGTGTTGAGCTACTGGTTGAGCCCTCTCCGTTGTAGTTATGTGATTGTGCAGATCAGTTGAGAAAGTAGCAAGCAGTTACTAGTAGCTAGGAAATAGCCACCCTTGTACAATTCCTGAGAATTCCTTCTGTTATGCCATGGAAATGTATGTGATTTAAATGTCATATTTTCTGTCACTGAAACTGAAAACATGCTATGTCCAAGTATAGCTGTGGGATAGTCTCATCTGTGAACATTTAAAGGATTGCCCAATGCTTGCCTGCATTCTCAAGTTTCCATGGACATGGGGAAATAACAATAAATGGCACTAATTTAAAATTAGACCAAGTAAATACGCCTGTATGGCCTGGAGGTACCACACAGATGTAATTCAAGCACTTGAAGGTCAATAGTTACAATAACTGTAACAATAATTCCTTTTAAAAAGTCAATTTACCACAAACTAATTCCAAACATGTTTACATATTGTCGAAGAGTATTATAAACACAAATTATATAGGGGTGAAAAGTTGCAATGTATGTTCATGATGGTTCTAAATGTAGTAACTGCATGACATTTTAACTGCATTAGGGGTAGGGGTTGCTGTGTAAATAGCTTGCCTTTACCAATTTTAAGGTACGAAAGATGTGTCCCACAAGTACAATTATGCTAGCTTTCTTATTTTTGCAATAAGGTGAACGAAACCGGGTTTAAAAGTTTGACCGGTTGGATCTGGTCAGGAAATTTTCCTTGTTATACTTGGAGTCACTCACAAATGTATTTTAAGAAACTATCTCAACAACCGTTCAATTCCTTGTGTACCTTAAGGGGTTACAAAATATTCAATTATCTAGTCTTGTACAGTAAACACTTGAGTACAGTAATCAATGGTGAGAAATCTTAAAAACCCATATGGGCTCATCCCTTTTCACGCTAGTCATTGTTGTAGCCTGGAGCTACTTAACCCACAGTGGCTGAGACCTATTACCCCCTTGTGTTAAAACACAGATGTTAAATGTAAGGGCTAGGATATGATTTATATTCCCATTCCCTAATTCTTTAATTGAGTCTGTGTGGATATGTACTAGTGAGAGATTTACTGGATTACTAATGCTGCACTTAATCCCCAAATAAATATAAAACATCTTAAACTTTGGTGTTGTAAAGTCCTCCTAATGTACCTCCATTCCCTGCAGCACAGCGACGTGTCTATCTATTCTACTGCATTGACCATCAACAAAGTTGGATCACTTATCAGGATTATCACACTAAAGGAGTATCTTTAATGACTGGTATGGAAAGCAACCGAATGATTTGCATCTGACCAGCAATATGCACAGAACCAGGTGTACTAAATACCATCTGTTTAATAGTAAATATCATCAGTAATTTTTGCCACATTCAAGAAAGGGGGAAAAAAAGATAAAAAGTCTGGCATTTATTATTTTGATGTATAAAGTACAATATGCTAATATAAAGCACAGGTGCAAAGACCCAGATATTAATTACTGTATGAATAAATAAAATACATGTGTTTTGAGTTAGGAAGACACATTCAGTAAATTAAATGTTCTAATTAAGTTGTATTCAGGACTGTACTTTGTGGTAAAATACTTGAAAGAGCTATAATGACTGGTTTACTTTAAGTGTTTCCAAGGAAGGAGTTTTCTGTTTTTGGTTGTTTAGAAAACATATTTAATTGCAACTATTAATTACCTAATCACAACCAATCACTATATGCCTGAAACGTCTATACAACAGATTGTGTTTTTCATAGCGTTTTCTGTTGTAAATACTATGTGAAAATGCTAAAAATGTGTAGAGAAATTACAGGCAGTTAAATCTCCAGGTGTTTTGCCTTTCATCAGCATGTATTAGAAAATACATTTTTCATGGTAGACTGCTATATAGCTGTTATGGTGAGTGAAAACTAACCTTCCACCTTCTACAATAAACAAAGAACAGTTTCCATTGTAAACACATGGTATTTGAGAGATAAGAATACCACCCATTCAGGTGTAACCAGCAGTGAATACTGTAAATGGTCTGTGGCACATAAAAAGGATAAAGGCTGCTACACATCAGACGTGATGCGACAAAATGAATAGACCCAGTACTTTTGCCAAGTATCTTTCACACCACAGGCGCAGTTGCTGCATTTGTCCCATGGTGGCCCCATGCAAAGCTTGATTCCGGGGATTCTATTCCATATTCTATTCAATGCCACAGGCTACAGGTCAGAGCAATATTGGTAATATTTTGCCTGGATACCATTTTGTATTGCCTGGATACCATTTTACTTAATTAAGTAAAAAAGAAGGGGATATAAAAACTGCCAAAAAGTTCAATATTAATAAAAAAAACAAGTTAGAACTGGTGAATACAGTATGATTAATTTGAGGACTCGCTAATAAAAGCAGAGACGGCAGAGCAAAACACAAAACAGTAATACTGTGCAACAAATTACCATTAATGTGAAACCTGATCCGGGGAGGGACTGAAGATAAGGAAACTCTTCGGTCCTAATCCACTGACAGGCACTCCCTTCTGATGTTCTTTACATGTATGTATAAGAACATAAGAAAGTTTACAAACGAGAGGAGGCCATTCGGCCCATCTTGCTCGTTTTGGTTTTTAGTAGCTTATTGATCCCAGAATCTCATCAAGCAGCTTCTTGAAGCATCTCAGGGTGTCAGGTTCAACAACATTATTAGGGAGTTGGTTCCAGACCCTCACAATTCTCTGTGTAAAAAAGTGCCTTCTATTTTCTGTTCTGAATGCCCATCTAATCTTCATTTGTGACCCCTGGTCCTTGTTTCTTTTTTCACGTCGAGAAAGTCCCCTGGGTCGACATTGTCAATATCTTAGTACAACACAGTTTTGTGTGTGTGTGTGTTTTTTTTTTGCGTTAATATTGTTTTCCTTCACAGTCAAAAATCACTCCCAATGCGCTGACTTGGGTTACCATGGGCGACCACTCCAAGTGTAATATGGTTGGTCCTGTATTGTGGGCGTGTTGTGTTGATGAGTTCAGAGTTCTTTGCTCGAAATAGAAGTAAGGTACAGTACTTTTTTTGGTACCTTTTTAAACAGTCACTTTTTATGACATTTGAACAGGTTTTAATATATTTGTAATCATTTTTTAGACTTGCTTGAAATAAAGTTTATTAACTGAATACAGCTTGTTTACTTATCAGTAGTCGTGACTTGGTGTTATACCCGCCGGCCTCTGAAATTTCGCAACAGACTTGAGCAGCCCTGTCGGCACACCAGTTGGGAACCTCTGCTATACTGTATGATTGCAGTATCAGCTCGAATATCCTGAAGCCTACAATATATCAAGAAGTGAAGCAGTGCTTTTGCTGAAGAGATGGATAAATGCAGCATGCTACAACCCACATACATGAACCATATATGCTCAGTCAGTGGGTGCTTTGTGGCTAGAGCTGCATGGGGAAAAAATAGGAGATGAGGAGAATCCGGCAGGAATTAACATAAGTTGAACAACAATCGATTTGACTAAAACGTTACCTAATAAAAACAAAATGTGGTGTTAAAATGTGTATCCGAGTGGCGCATCCGGTACAGGCACTCTGCGTGGAGTGCAGGATGTACCCTATAGCCTGGACGTCGCTGATTCGAGTCCAAGACTGTGGATGGGAACTTAAATAATAATTGGATATTCTAAATTGGGAGAAAATAATACAAAATAATTGGTGACTACTAAATTAAAAAAAAGTGTATCCACACCAACAGTAAGCAGAGCAAATAAATAAATGTCACTCTTCTCATCTGACGTTTTAGTTTTTTGTGTGTATTTAAGCAGCACCCTTTTTTTCAGGCAAACCCTTTACTTTGTATTTCACCATTTAACACTGGAACCGTCGCGGTTATACTCATACCTAAAACCGCCACCGGCAGTCATTATGATGGTAGATTTGAAACAACATCAGTATTAATATGAAAGAAACTATCGGATACAACTCAACAGTTTTATTCAAGCACATCATATCAAACATCTGCACAGCCAAAACGCTGTATTTAAATGAACAATTAAACATAAAAGGGGTTATTTTCTAACTTACCACATATAAAGCACTACTTTATATGTGGTAGAGTTCACGTTAAGGCAGAAGTGGGGGAGGGGCAAAATAACAAGCAATATTACTGTAATATTTTTAACATTACCTAGATAGATTATGTTTAGAATTAGGCATGTTTAAAATTCAAAAGGCACACCACACAGTTATGTTAAAGAATCAAGAATTGCAGTTAACATTTATTAAATGGTGAAATTCAAAGTAAACAGTTTGCCTGAAAAAAGGGCATAAGTCCACTGCGTAAGTCCACTGTAATGTCATTCTACGTTTAGAATTGGGCATGTTTAAAATTCAAAAGGTAAAGCACAGCACACAGTTATGAAGAACTGCAGTTACAGCGTTTCAGCCGAAACATTTTGACAGAAAACTACAAGCTTAACAGGAAAGCGTAATCAATCGTCTGTATTTTGTCGGATCCAAAATGAAAAGTGCTTACAATGATTTAATCAACTACTGTACTGCACAGCTTGTTCTACTCACTTGAAGCGCAAGATATGAAATTTCAGGCATTATTTGCACATAGTTTATTTTCTTTATTTATTTATTTTTTTTGCGCATGGTTATTAGAAACGGTGAAGAATTGACATTCAGCTAAAAGTGGGGGTGGGGCGATAGTTCAAACATGGGTATTGACTCGGCAGAATCCGATGTATATGCACATTAAAGTTGTGTGTGCAAAAGTATGCATGTTCAATGAAAGTGTCATTCATATCAACTAAATTTTTTTCACATAAAAAATGTGTTCGTTACACAGAAATAAAATACATTAAATTTTTAATTTAAGTTTGCAATGTAAATCCTGTGTGGGAATCGAACCCAAGACATGCCTTGAATGCAGCTTACAATGCAGACACCCTAGCTTTCACGCCACAAATTGCTGGTAGCAGCAGGCAGATCTTTCCCTAGCTACTTATATAATCTTCAATTTTTAACAATACCAGTTTTTTTTTTTTAATTCAGTAAAAATGGTTTACATTGTATGAAGAGATAAGACAGTTAAAATAGTAAATGTGAATTTACTGATAAATGTAAGTTACAAATTACAGATGGAACCCTAGTTAGACAAGCTGTTAAGAAAGACGTGATACTGTATTTTCGCTTATTTAATTTCAAATGTCATAAACTATGTTCGTTGTTGTTTTAGGGGAAATATCCACACAAATGAAAGCGTAAAACTGTAGCAACAGCACTACGAAATACAGCCTGCTGTTTTGAGAATAGTATTGAAACTTATTTTCAGTACTATATTCAGTTTAAAGTTTTTCATTTAAAAAAAAAAAAAGTGAAAGCAATGAACTGATATGTATGGGCATACAAATAAAAAACAGTGCTTCACTTATTTGAATCAGTTTTACATTTAATGTACTTGTATATAACGCTTCAGTACCGCTGTCAGAAAAATACTCTTTTAAATAAACCTTGAAAGTGCAATATATGTACATGTATTGCTGTTTTTGTAAACACATGAACTCTCATTAATATGAACCATTGCTATGTTCCCCAGCTGTTCGGATGAACAGGCTTCTACTGTATGTTATTCTTAGTTAATTTTTTACTGTTGTTGAAATCATATAGTGCGTTCCGGCACATTTTTTTGGGGGACTCGAGCACTGATACTGTAACGTTTTCATGTTTAGGACGTCGTTCTCAGGGAGATGGTGTTGAATACTCAAAATACCGTTCCTCTCAATATAAGCTTTTTTTTTTTTTTAATCCATGTGATACGACCATCTCAAATGATTGTTTCGCCAGCAAAATAGAACAGTCCTAACCTGGGCAACGTTGCAGGTTGTTGACAGTATGTTAACCAGTGTGGTCACACAAGTTGTTGCCATAAACAAAAGTTGCTTGTGTGACCAGGCCTTAACATCCAAAGTAGGTAGTAGTTTTGCTTTTGGTTCATGTTTTTGAATAGAAAAAGTGTAGAGAACAAATAGCAAATACACATAATAGGACACTGTCTACAAAGCATTAACTTGTGTATCTCAATGTATTGATGAATCAAATGAATCTCAAGTGGGTAATAGTGTTTTTGGTATTTTATGGATCTGTATCTTCTAGAGTAATTTGACCAGTAGACATTACTTTGTCAAATGTTCATTATAAAAGAGATTACTACAACTCAATAAGTAAAGTACTGACCCTGCCTTCTCTTTTCTTGCAGTTAACCGATGGAGGTAAGGCAGCCAAGGCCAGCATTGTAGTTGGAGATGTGGTTCTGTCTATTGATGGGATCAGCACTGATGGGATGACTCACCTGGAGGCACAGAACAAAATCAAGGCGTGCACCGGTTCCTTGAACCTGACTCTGCAAAAGTAAGTCTTAATTAATGTATTAGCATTACTAAAAGGGTTAAAAGGAAATTGATGTACCCCTCTCCATCCGTGATGGAATCTTTCATAAAGATATTTGACAAAGCCACATTTCTACTTTTTCAAACACAAACTGTCTCGTTTTCATTCACTTGACAACACCCACAATTCGTGGTTTTCAGCCACTTTTAACAAATCTGTCTCTGTGAAGATTTACAATTATCCTCCACACCTGTTTTTTTGTCCTTTTTTATTATAGATAATAGCCATGTATTATAAAAAAATAATAGATGGGCTTCAGTGAGTTAAAGGACAGTTTACAAACTAGGTTTTAGTTTGTGATGTCACATAAACCCTAGATGGAATTATTTTCCTGTAACTCACTGAAGCCCCTATATATATATATATATATAAAAAATACACAGTGCCTTAAAGTCTTCGCACCCTTGAACATTTTTCACATTCTGCTTTCACAAAAGAACTCTGGGATAAAGTTATTGAAAGGTACAGATTGGGGGAAGGCTATAAGAAACTTTTAATGTCTTTGAATATCCCTTGGGGCACTGTCAGATCCATCATTTTAAAGTGGAAACAGTTTTGCACCACCAAGACACTGCCTCGATCAGGCCGTCCCTCCAAAGTCAGTAGCCGTGGCTTAAGGAAACTGCTGAGGGAGGTCACTGTGAGGCCTAAGATTACTTTAGAAGAACTACAGAGGTCTCTGGCTTAGATTGGGGGAAGATGTTGACTGTTCAACAATTTCAAGAGTACTCCACAAACATGGCCTGTATGGGAGGGTAGCAAGGAAGCCACTGCTGAAAAAAAGCCATATGATGTGCCACATAGCTTTTGCAAAGAAACACTTAGGGGACACTGTACGCATGTGGGAGAAGGTTTTGTGGTCTGATGAGACCAAAGTGGAACTTTATGGTCTCAATGCTAAGCGATATGTGTGGCATAAACCAAACACGGCACATCACCCTGCTAACACCATCCCTACAGTAATGCATGGTGGTGGCAGCATTATGTTTTGGGGATGCTTTGCAGCAGCAGGGACAGGGAGGCTTGTGAAGATCGAGGGAAAGATGGATGGTGCAAAGTACAGACAGATCCTGGAGGAAAACCTGTTCCAGTCTGTCAGAGACCTGGGACTGGGGAGAAGATTCACCTTTCAGCAGGACAATGATCCTAAGCACAAAGCAAAAGCAACAATGGAGTGGCTCAGCAAGAAGAAAGTGAATGTCCTTGAGTGGCCTAGTCAAAGCCCAGACCTGAATCCTACAGAAAATCTGTGGCAAGACTTGAAGACTGCAGTCCACAGACGATCCCCAGCCAACTTGAAAGAGCTTGAGCTATTCTGCCAAGAAGAATGGGCAAAAACTGCACCATCCTGCTGTGCTAAGTTGGTAGACACTAGCAATAACGACTCATGGCTGTTATTGCTGCAAAAGGGGCTTGCACCAAGTTTTGACTCGAGGGTTGTGAAAACTTATGCAATCAAGACTTTTTGTTTTTTTATTTTTAATTACTGTTTGAATATTTCTATAATTGTTCTTTCACGTTGAAAGTGTAGATGTTGTGTAGATCAGTGAAACAAACTCTTACTTTAATGTACTTTGAATTGTATTTTTTAGGCAGTAGAATGTGAAAAATGTTCAAGGGTGTGAAGGCTTTTTCAAGGCACTATGTATATAATAAAATCTAAGTGTGTTTTTTTGGCTGGTTTAAAAAACACAATTTGGCTACTTTTTGACTTATTGCTTCCAAAATTTGGAGGGGCATTGCAAAAAAATAAAAATCTAAGGGCTGCGCTTGATTAGCCTCCCCCAGCTAAGTCAGAGACACAGGGAAAAACATGGACCCACATTCCAGCCCACCGGCACTTCATTCCTCCCCCACCAAATCATAGCTTATACACCTTTTTTCCCTGCACATTTACAATGTTAACCATAGGGCACAAAGTGCTATACTATGCAAGGGCAGTAGTTCATTCCAATCTCCACGTGTCTGCACTGGCTGATATACAAAGCAGCTTTAAACCAGTGTTTATGTCCACAGTAGTATGCAATGTTTATAAAGAAATGTTAGCCTTATTAAAGTAGTACTAGTTTGTAATAGAAGTTCCTAAAGTTCTCTTCATTGCATCACAAGGACGACTGACTGAATCAGACAGTTGTGCAGGAGATGTGTGGACTCTTGACTCTACAAACATTTTAAATATGTGCCGGTTATCAGAGACTGAATTGGACCGTACCATCAAAACTGCTATGTAGGGAACCGGACACTTGTTCCTAGTGGCAAGGTGTAGAAAGACTCATTTGATTTCCCCATGGAAAAGAGATCGCTTCATTGGTGCCCAGGCACTGAAAATAGAGCGGTCGGGCGCCATGTATGCAATATCATAACAAACCGGTAAAGATTCTTAAGTTAATTCTTAAGTCAAGGTTCACCTGAGTGATTGCAATGACATAATACATGTTTATTCTCAGGGTCTTTAATCAATAATGGACACTACTCTTGATTATTTTCTCAAAATAAATATTTATAAATAAAATAGCTCTTCATTCCATTATTATCAGTAATAAGGAAAAAAAACTGATACATTTAGTTAATGAAACATGATCTGCTTATATCCACTTGTTTCTTGATGTTTTTAGAAATGTTGTAAAAACATATATATATATATATATATATATATATATATATATATATTACACACACACACAGTACCAGTCAAAAGTTTGAGTACACCTGCTTGAAACAAGGTTTTTCATGATTATCTATGCTTTTAACTCTATAAACTTGTCTATAAACACTTAATATTTCATTATATGATACGTGTACTTATATAAGCTGATAATCATAAGTGAATTGCATTCAAAAATTATTTTTAAATGAAAATGTAAATCTTGTCAATTTCAATGAAATGGTCACCCAAAGCAAGGGGATTTCAGTCCGAAGCCCAAGTCAATTAAAAGTCTGAAATGTGTATAACACAGTGTTAGAACACTGGCCTAAGTATAAAAGTGTCTTTGTTAGATGTTCTCCGAGTTAACTAGCATGTTACCTAATTTGTCACCAATTATTGTTAACAGGTGGGGGTCCATGATTACTATAAATATAGGTAGCATAGGCACAAGTTTGTCATTCCTGAATGTAAGGGAGCAGAAAATGGCAAAATATGCTCAGTTAAGCAAATAAAAATTACTTTCAGAAATGAAGGTCAATCTTTAAGACAAATCGCAAGAACTTTGCAAGTGTCTGTAACTGCTGTGGCCAAGACCATCAAACGATTTGAAGAAACTGGCACTCATGAGAACCGAACAAGGTCAGGCAGGCCAAGGATGACCTCAGAATCAGAGAACAAGTTAATTCTAGTCACAAGTCTGCGAAACCGGCGATTAACTGCCCCTGAAATACAAGCTTAGCTAAATGCTACTAGAAGTACAGATGTTTCAACATCAACTGTTCACTGATTGCGTGAAGCTGACCTAACTGGAAGAATTGCTGCAAAGAAACCATTGTTAAGAGTGCAGAATAAGAGGAAGAGACTTGCCTGGGCCAAAAAACACTGAAACTGGACTTTTGAGGAGTGGAAGTCGGTCTTATGGACCGATGAGTCAAAATTTGAAATATTTGAGTTCAACCGCCGATTATTTGTAAGACGCAGAGAGGGTGAGTGCATGAGTTCTGCATGTGTGGTTCCCACTGTCAAGCATGGAGGAGGTAGTGTCATGGTCTGGGGTTGCTTTGCTGGTGACAGAGTTGGTGATCTTTACCAAGTCCATAGCAAGCTCAACCAGCATGGCTATCATAGCATACTTCAGAGGCATGCCATTCCATCAGGATTACGGCTAGTTGGGCAGTCCTTCATTCTTCAGCAAGATAATGACCCGAAACACACCTCAAAGTTGTGCAAGAACTATCTGGCGAAGAAGGAAAGTGAAGGACAACTCAATCTAATGACCTGGCCTGCCCAGTCTCCAGACCTCAATCCCATAGAACTTGTATGGGACAAACTGGACAGAAGAGTCAAAGCAAAGCTACCCACAAGTGCCCTACATCTCTGGGAATTGCTGCAGAAGAGCTGGGAAGACATGTCAGGTGATTTCCTGCTGAAACTTGTTAACCGAATGCCTCGTGTTTGTGAGGCTGTTATTAAGGCAAAGGGTGGCTATTTTGAGGAATCCAAGATTTAGAGACAATTTTCAATTTTCTTGAACATTGCTTTGATACTCCTTATGTTTTGTTTTGTATATTGTAACATGTGTTTTCATTTTCAAGTATTTACAGAAACGTATACGACGTAAAACATTGTCAATTATGAAAAAACCTAGTTTCCAGCAAGTGTACTCAAACTTTTGACTGGTACTGTATATATAAACACATGAGACAGAATCAGTGTTTTAATATAATTAGTCAAATACATCGAATTTACAGTGTTTTCCCATTTCTTTTTTGTATCTAAACAAGTTCTTGTGATGTTTTGGTTTCTGCGTGCTGCTGTATATTAGTCTAAGCCAGACATTTTGATTCCAAAGTTGCTCTCACTTTCAACATGTGTCGGTATGGCTGGCATTATGACAGGTCTGGACACGGTTACAGATCCCTGCTGGTGGCTCTATCTGTCGCAGGGTTTCTGTTACAGAGCCTGACAAAAACAGTCTAGTACCAATGACTCCAAAAGTTTAAAAAGTGTCCAAGAATATTTGAGAAAAAAAACTCAGAATTTATAGCTGTGGATAGGTTGGTTCATATGTTTGATAGTATTTTACAAATCGCACTTCCCTCACTTTGTATAAGAAAATGTTGTTTTTCTAGAGATATGATTTAAACCAGTTGAATTCAGAATCCAAATAGATTTCAGTGTTCCAAAAATACTTTACAAATTAATGCGTCCTTAAACGGCGTCACTTGACTTTCACAAGATTTACTACATTACTACCGTTATATACATATTAGTGAAAGTGTACTTTTTAAACAGTTGCATTTGTACTAGTCCCAATTGATCATACCAATTCTCTAAACACCTTATTTGGTACTTGCCAACATTGCTGAAACAGCAAAAACAGCGATGTTGTTCAGATATCTACAGTGTGTGTGTGTGTGTGTGTATATATATATATATATATATATATATATATATATATATATATATATATATATATATATATATATACATATATACAGTACTGTGCAAAAGTTTTAGGAAGGTGTGAAAAAATGCTGTAAAGTAAGAATGCTTTCAAAAATAGACATGTTAATAGATTATATTTATCAATTAACAAAATGCAAAGTGTTTAATCATACACCTGACTATATGCCTACAATATCCCTGACTTTGTGCAAGTGTACCTAGAAGAATTGAATGTGTTTTGAAGGCAAAGGGTGGTCACACCAAATATGGATTTGATTTAGATTTTTCTTCTGTTCACTCACTTTGCATTTAGTTAATTGATAAGTATAATCTATTAACATGTATATTTTTGAAAGCATTCTTACTTTACAGCATTTTTTCACACCTGCCTAAAACTTTTGCACAGTACTGTGTGTGTGTGTGTATGTATGTGTGTGTGTATGTGTGTGTGTGTATATATATATATATATATATATATAATGACCTTTTGCACAGCGTCAAGTGGGATAGAAACCAGTAGTTTATGAGTCAATTTCACACCTTTCCTTGGAGACGCTACTAGACGATCAAATAATGCAGGCTCATGTGGAATAAGTTTTCCTGGAATATGTCCATGTTTTCTAGTAGGTAAGAAAAAGAAACTCCATATTTGCATCGCCTCTGAGAAACCATACTGTAATTCTAGAGCTGTATTCCAAACAGCTGAAGATGCCACTCATCCTGCTGCTAGTGCCCAATAGTAATACCAAAGAAGATACATTAAAATATATGTTCCAACAGTTCAGTTCTAGCACAGTGTATCTGCTTGTAGTTTTATTTTCTAAGTTTGTTACTAAAATAAAGTATACTTTATGTTAAACTAGTCATTTTAGCTTTTTGTGGCTTTTGTTGCTTGCGTGTTGGAAACAGTTGCCGTAGTGTTTTAGGGCTGATGTTGTCGGGAGCAAAGTCGGTCATGATCTCATAACATTTGAACTGTGCTGCGGGAATGATTTGCAGTATGCTGTCTTTGCTCATGATCTGCTTTTGATAGCTGTAAATATTGAAGGAGGAACTCTTAGTCCCATTTTTTCATGAAAACCATAAATCGGCAGAGAGGATTGGAAACAGGCCCCAAATTCAAACTTTACATTTTTATCAGCAGACCCACAGTGTTATCCTGCTGTGCAGACATCAGAGCTATGGGCACCACAGACAGAATGTAGCACTGTGTAAAGCTTCCAAAACACTGTAACCTGTTATTTCAGTTTTGCACACTGTGGTAATTATATAGGGGTGAATGCAGACTGACCATGGTGCGTGATCACAACTACTTGAGGATAGCTTCCTCATGCTTTAGACAGGTGCCAGGGCACACTGAGATTCAGTTAGCTAGAAAACATTTTCTTATATTATTTTATATAACATCCATAACTATTGAACAATTAATAGTGCTGCATTTAGAAATACTAAAAAACTTAAGTTTATGACAAATAATATGTAAATATATCTGAGCTGAAATTGTATAGAACAATGTAGATGGAGGTTTGGACACTAAAAATTCTAGCACTACAAAAATAAAAGCATACCATATATGCTTGATATAGTGACCAGGCTCAACTGTCCGCCCTTATTCATATTAGTGCCCAGTTTTACTGGCAAAAGCTTTATAAGCGGCAATGCTTCCCCCCCCCCCCCCCCCCCCCCTCACCTTACAATATTATGTTACTTACAACTCGAAAACTGTTTTTTTCTTATACACAATGGAACTAATTAAGAATTATTGACATATATTTTGTTTTATTATGTATTTGTTAAAAAAAAAAAAAAAATGAAAGTATTTTGCCATGGCGAATCAAGCAAACAAGCAGCCTTTTCTTCTACAGTATGTAAAAAAAAAAAAAAGTGAATGTTTCCGCTTTCCCATTTCATGGCTGAAAACAACAGGTGCTGGAAGGTTTAAGCTCACAACAGAGCGCAAGGGGAATTAAGTAACCACGTCTTTATATTTACTGATGTAGACACATAAGCAAACTGGTAGTTATTTCATGACACAGTGTTACAAAAATAGTTTTATATTCAGCATTCTTTTATTCCCCCACTTCGTTTGCAGCTCACAGACAAGCTTTCGGCAGTGCCCTTAACTTTAACATTATGACAGCGTTTCATTTTAACCATGCCATGTATTACAGTATTACTAATGCCTTATTTATTAGAAATACTTAAAGAACTTGGAAGTACATAAAAAGCTTTGGTTGGGGGGGGGGGGGGGGTATTTAAATAATGGACTTATCTGAATAAGAGCAAGGGGACACTCACCTCTAGTCTTCAGTTGGGTAGTTATTTTTTTATTTTTTTTCTGTAACTTGTGTTAAGATTTACTGAAACGTTCTATTAATGTCCAATAAATGTTACAGGGCTGCATTATGATAAATATGTTATAATGCAATAAATATTAATTTCACTACATAAATACACATCCATATAGGCCTTTTAATAACAAAGCACTGTGTTTACCTAAAATCCCACAATGCTATGTAAAATTTAACTACATATGGTAAAGTACACTGCTATGTTGTGTCATACAAGTGATTGAGAGACCAACCAAAAAAAAAAAAAAATCTAAATGTAAAGCTTATTGCACATGTTATGTGCGTTACTTAAAGTGTAATCCTGTATTTAATACTTGACTTATGTTGGAGTGTATATGACAGAAATACCAATAACAATTTGGATTAGGCTAGCAGTAAATTTGAAACTCCTGTTAAAAAGAATGACACAAAGCTTGGTAAGATTCAAATTTAATTTTTACTGTCCTCTTAAATATTCCAGTTTATGTTGTTAGCAATCATTACTCGAACACTGTGTTTTAAATGGTGCTTTAACCTGGGTTCAGGAGCTGCTCTCAGGTCCTTGTTTCCTGCTAAGTAAAAGCCAGTTCCATCTACAGATCTGCCTACAGCTATGGCCAAAAGTTTTTTATCACCCTATAGCATTAACAAAGTTTGCTTCATAAAGTTGAATGAAACTTGCTGAATAATGTTACATTACCATATTGAATTATATACCGCTTTGTAGTTTTTCATATATAGTTAACAAAGAATGAACAAATTTTGCTTCATAAAGTCAAGTGAAACCTGCTGAATAATACGTTAACATATTGAATCACATACCACTTTGTAGTTTTCCATATAGCTACACTGCCAGCTGACTGCCAGGAAGAGAATGCGGGTAGACAAAATGTATGTATGTATGTATGTATGTATGTATGTATGTATATGTGCTGAAGTCAACTAATATTTACTCTCTAATTGTTGTTCTGCATGTTATTCTATATCTGAGTTCCGACATAAAATACAGAATGAAAATTTAAATATTTAAGAAGCATTTTACTTTTGGAATTTTGTAAAAGCCTCTATCTATCTATCCATCATGCTGCCAGCGCAGTAATTAAGCAACAATATCAATTTAGCAAGGTTTAACACTTCATTTATGGATTCATTTCTTTCAATTTAGGGGCAACTTTAAAAACCTCTCCTGTCTCTGTGATTATGGGGCCAGTTGGTAGCTTTAGATTTACCTCAATCCATCAGGGTGGTGCTTAATTACTGCTGAGCTATGGCCAAGCGAAAAAGTGAAACTTGTGGGGACACCGGGACATGCTACCTAAAAAGGGGACTGCCCCGGAAAAATCGGGATGGTTTGTAACTTTATTTCTGGATGTTACTGAAAAAACAAATAATGATAACAAATACTGTAATACAATATAGACTAGTATCTTCTACTGTTTCTGATATGTTCCATGTGGCTGGGTGGAAATTTGTTACTGACTGAATGAACTGTTTCAAATCCTCACTGGAGTTTGTGGAAATTCCAAAGATGTCGTCAATGTACCGAAGATATAGTTTAGGTGTGTTTCCATTGTATTGTTGTAAAAATTTGTTTTCAACCAATCCCACAAAAAGACAAGCATATGATGGTCTCATTTTAGTTCCCATGCTAACACCCCTTACTTGAGTGTAAAAATTACCATCAAAGGAAAAACAATTCAATGTGAGCACAAGTTCAGCCAGTTTCAGAAGGATATCTGTTGGAGGTTCTTTCACTATCCGTTCATCAAGAAAATGCTTTATTGCAAGTGACCCTTCATTATTTGGTATAACAGTGTAGAGGCTTTTAATGTCCATTGTAAAAAGAATAATATTATCACAAGGGTGCTGTTCTTTGAAATTATCCAATTGTTTTAGAAAATGTGTAGAGTATTTAACATAGGAAGGCAGTGATTCAACAAGGGGTTTGAAGATTTCATCAAGAAATTTGGAGATCAGTTCTGTTGGACAGGAACAGGCTGATACAATTGGGTGGCCTGGATTGTTTGGTTTGTGGATTTTCGGAAGTAAAAATGACTGCAACGGGGGGTTTTCCACTATTAGATTACATGAAGATGTGGATAACAAATTGTTTGAGATGGCATCATTAATAGTGGAAATGACATTGGCCTGTAAACAGTGAGTGAGATCTTTGCAGTTCTTAGTGTAGAAATTAGTGTCGGAAAGTTGTTGTTGGGCTGCTTTTGAAAAGAGGTCTTTACTCCAGACAACTACTGCTCCTCCTTTGTCAGCAGGTTTTATTACAATGTCATCTCGGTTTTGTATGTTCCGCAGTGCAATGTGTTCCTCTTTAGATAAGTTATGCTAATGGATAAGGCACTGGCATCCTAAGCCAGGGATTGTGGGTTCGGGTCCCATCTGGGGTGCCACTTTCTGTAACGGTGCTACTAGAATAAATAAATTTGGGGTGCCAGGAAGGGAAATACCCTTACCAATAGAAAAGTAATCAAAACAAACAATAACAGAGAAGCAACAAAACATATAAAAAAACATGAAATAAGCACCATTACCAGACTACAGATACCAGTGACACAGGGGCCACCTGACCTGCACCCTGAAGCAGAGTTACTATCAAGTAAACAAAAAAAGATTACAATTAATTACAAAAAACTAAATGTACCTGTTTTTGTAATAACAAAAACCAAAAGAAATACAGAGCACACCTAATAAGAAATAACCTTAAGTACCATACTCTAATAAAACTATACCAAGAAATAAAGAAAACAGGACACCAAAGTTCTTAGGCAATTAATAGTTGTATTATTCAATCAAAGCCGCAGCACAAGCCACACAATCACACTCCTAACCACTACCAATAAATAATTAAGCGTAATGATGAATTAGCAATACACACTAAAAACCCTAATCACATTTAATTCAGCACCTGGGTTTTTAGCCTAAACACCTAATAACAAAGTATTTATACAAACAAAAAATATACCCGTTATAAAAACTATATAAAAGTTAGCAGAAAATGAGAGGTCTATAAATAAACAAACAGTCTTAGAAGGACTATATACTTTGTCTCAAATCATGCATAATAACTAACACAGTATAACGACAAGAGTTAAAGAAGGAGTCATTAGAAACGTAATAATTACAAAAAGAAAAAGAAAAACAAACAACGAAAATAGAACAAATACAAGTACCCACTGATTTACTTTCTGGGTCAGCGTTTACAATACACACCATTCACTCTGTAGATTTAAATTAACAGTCCAACCCCACTCCTACTAAGGACTGAAGAAACCTCCATGAATTTTGTATCCCGTGTAATATAATCCATCCGTGTTTGCCGCGAAAAACCCATTTAGGAATTCCTCCACATCAGAGTCCTCCACGATGGTTTACATATTCACAAGGTTCCACTTCCAGCCTCAACCCAGGTAGTCGAAAGCCGAATCTTCATCTACTGAAACGCCGCTTCATACTATTGTGACAAACGTAGAACAGAGTTTAGAATTAAAGATTACTACCCCAGAAAACAGCAGTAACGAAAAACCACAGATGCATCCAGTCCAGGAAAAAAAAGAAAATACGCTCTCTCTCTAGAAAGAAACCGGCGCCTTATTAAGGCTCAAGGGGGCGTGTCATTTATTACACTCAATTTTCTTAAAAGGACAGACACGGAGAACCGTGACTCGTCACATGTTTCATGGGTTGGTTCAAATCTATTTGTTGAATTTCTCTTTCACATTTATTGATGAAAAAATCTAATGCTTGAAATTCACCTGAAGGGGGTCAGAACATCAGAACTAGAACACAACTAAAGAAAGTAGTTACTATTCCTGAAAGCTTGCCACTCACCAGATTATAGTCATATTTGAAACACATTGATTGGGAAATGAATGATGACTGGGAGTAATAATAATTCACAGAGTAATGCTAATATTAGTAGTACACTGTACTAACTTTCGAATATACCAACGTTTCTATTTTTTTTTAAAAATGTAGGCTAAATTTTAAATCAGAAAATTAGGGGGGTGGGGAGGGGCATTGCCCCCCTCCCCCAGTTCAGATCCCAGATTGAGATAAGAATGTATCCTTCATAAAAAAAAAGTTAAACACAAAAATCAAACTATAATATGTGTTATTTCTGGAAAATTTCTAAAATTGTATTTTTTTTATAAACAAGTACCAGCAATACCTCCTCATTAGCAATTATCCTTAGTTATCCTTATTTTTATTCAGCATTTTATACTGACAAAAAAACACGACAGGGAATAATTACCTGCAGTATGATGCACCATGCCTACCGCAGTACTGGGGAAGTTCTCCATGGAATCCACTATATATCATTTTTCATTTGTTGCTTAAGATCATAATGGCAAGGATGGTTTTGGATAGTGCAGTGGATTTGCACTCTCCTTCCAAATTCCAAGAAATGTGTTGGAATTTCCAGGTCTGAATGACGAAGTCTGATGACCTGAAATCTGTTTGAGTGCTTTTGTGCTGTACCTCACTAACGTGACCACCCAGCAGGGTTCCACATTAACCATGGAGATCACAGTTTGGCCAGTAGTTATGAAGCACCACAGGTCTGACTGACGCATTTTTTGGAAAAACCTTTCAAAATCTTCTTGGGAACCGGTGAACCGATTGATCTCAAACTTTGCATATGTCATCAGCAACCAAACCCGCTTCAAGTTCAATTTAAAACTGCTTCAGTTTAAAAACAGTTTACTTGATTAACTCCAAACCTGAAAACCATCATGCCTGTGTCAGTATAATTAACATTAACATTTTCAAAAATTGTGTTTATACGTGAATCAAGATGGCTGCCCCACGCATTTTTTGGAAAAAAACTTTCAAAATCTTCTTGTGGAGAACTGGTGAAGTTACTTATTTCAAACTTGTCAAATATCAAGAACTAAACCCGCTTCTCCCAGTAATTGCTTGTGTTTGATACTGGTACTGGAGCTTGAGAGCCGTAAAACTGTCTGGCAGTTCTAGTTGTTGTTGTTGTCTTTTTTGTTTTTTTTCAGGACAGAATTAGTTTGTGTTCACAATGCAGTTTGCAGGTGCACTCGGCTCTTTTATATTGTGTGTGAACCGGATATTTACAATATCCTGTAAGGCATATTGAAAGATCACTGCTCTGGTTTTTATAGCATGTTTTAGGTTCTTACATATTGCTGTGGAAGAAAGCACTGGGGGAGCACTTTGCTAATTTAATGAATACATGTATTGAATGCCTACAGCAGGAGAATGCAGTTTACACAATTCTGCACGGTTCTCCTAATGTTGGCATTAACCCTTTGTGGTCCTATGTCGGACCTGGTCCGACATTGCAATTTTCCCTTTCCGGTCCGATGTCGGACAGGGTCAAAAAGACGCAAAAAACAGGTCTCTAGTTGTTTTTTCTCCGGAAAAAGCCGAGAAAACCATTCAATGGCCGAGTGAGATTGGTAGAAGCCGAGAGAAGCCGAAAAAAAGGGGCGTATCTCATGAATACAGATAGCCCCAGCATCACACAGATAACACGGACATAAACAATCAAGATAGCTGCTTCTGCATCCACCGTTCAAAGAATATCACAGACATTTGCAGAGCTTTTTTTAGATGTTATAGTAATAAAATAATGACTTGGATCGCATTATTGAGGAGTTTGGTGAAAAACGAGTGATCAGGAGATGATTTATCGGTATGCACTATTATTAAGAGGTATTTGAAAAAAACAGCGAACGAGGGGCGGGGCTGGAGATGCAGTACTGAGTGTTCTGTTGATATGCTGTGCCTTTTAAACCTGTTTTACTGTGAAAAAAAATACTTTTAAACAGCACATATAAAATAAACTGCGCGTGTGAAAATAAATTGGACCTGATGCACCTGAGACGCACTGAATAAATTGACCGCAAAGGGTTAAACAAAGTAATTTGAGAAAAGACTCACTATATTTTGCTATTTCGTGAATTTTGTCCAGTTCGGCAAGATTTTGGTGTCTGACCAAACTTTCTACCAGAGCTTCAGTTTCTCGCACTGTTATTTGTTTATTTAGCAGACGCCTTTATCCAAGGCGACTTACAGAGACTAGGGTGTGTGAACTGTGCATCGGCTGCAGAGTCACTTACAACTACGTCTCACCCGAAAGATGGAGCACAAGGAGGTGACTTGCTCAGGGTCACACAATGTGTCAGTGGCTGAGGTGGGATTTGAACCGGGGACCTCCTGGTTACAAGCCCATTTCTTTAACCACTGGACCACACAGCCTCCCTGTCCATATAGTTTAGGATTACCAGATTTCCACAGTGAAAAACTGGGCGTTTTTTTTTTCTTTAATTTACTGATGCCGTAGCAACTCTGAAGCTAAAAATAACAGTACAGTAGATGCTTGTTAGCAGCAACACCTGGTAAGAGCAACCGCCACTTACGAGCACCATTTCCCTGAGAACACTTTCCTTACATTAAAAATCCACTCGGTAACAGCAACATAGTCGGCGCTTAAAAAACAGCAACATTTATGTCGCTGTGATGTCACATCCTCAGTAGTCGCCCTTATCCAGATACAGTAAAACTTCCATTAGTCGCTGTGACCGAGCCGTTGTTGAGTGGCGTGTGTGGTGACGTCACGGACCAGGAAGTAAGCGAAACCAAACAATGAATGGTGAATGAAACTGCAGCGGTACGGCGCTCAGCGTTTTATTAAATAATAAAATAAACAAAAGGTTTAAACAAAACAAAACCAGCAGGTTTAGCAGTTGTTTTTAACGGATGTTTTTAGATCTCCTTGCTCGCTCTCCCGTACTCTCCTCTGTACACACTCCGCTTTAGCGCGGACAGCTGGAGGCTTTTATATTCTGGCCGAGGGGTTAACTAGCTGTTAATTATTTTGTTGCCCCTCGGCCACAGTCTGCACGAGTTTAGTAAGGATGCGTGACTGTCAGCTAGCTAAATAAATCACTAGCTGATCAGTCATGCATCCTCACGAGGTTTTTAAAAATACAAAAACAATAACAAATACGCAGCGCTTTTATCTGCGCCGCAAACAATAATACAAATATATATATAGGGGCGGGACACTCCGTCACAGTTGCCCACAAATGCACCCAAAAGTCTGTACAGTGTGCTTATCCGTTTGTTTAACAAGGCAGATTCATTCTCTGCTTGATTATTCCAGCGTTTATTTCCTGCAATGTGTAGAACAAACAAAAAAAAACCTGTTTGCTTTGATGTGATCGCAACTAGAAGAAAATACAGCTGTGTAAAGATAATACAAAAGAATAGACATAAAAAAGAGCAAGGGAAGTGAATGTAAGTACTGTACAAAGCTTGCTTATTGTTTGTTATTATCTAATATCTATTTGTGCAGTTGGGCATTGTTTCCTTCATAATGGCAATAATATTTTCTCTGTAAACATGTAACCTACATTTTAAAAAAGTAAAGAAAATAAATGTACTGGTAGAGGACGAGTTTGATTTTTTAGAAATGTTTTAGAAAGTGTCTTAGATACAAATATACTTTAAAAGAATGTAGCATGTACTGTAGTTTTAAGTATCAGTAAAAGCGAGCTGCCTTTGTTCAGACGTCACTCCCCAAAACAGCAACCGCCACTTAGAGCAACATAGCAAAGGGCACCATTACGTTGCTACTAACGAGTGTCTACTGTATATAAATAACACAGTTAGTTTAGAAATTAAACATCGGGTGAATTTATTGCAGATGAAAACTCATTATTTTCTTTTCTTTTATATTGTCATCTAGTCAAAACATGTTAAATGTACAAAAAGCCAGATTTAAATAGATCAGCTATTACCATTTAAAAATATGGTATACACATAATCAGAATGGGTAAACAAATAATCCATCAGATTGTTTATTTTATTTTTGAATGGCGCTAACACACAACCTAATACATTACTCTGCTATTTACTTGCTGAGCAAGCTGATACAGTTTTGTACTTTAAAATTATATATATAAATAAATATATATATATATATATATATATATATATATATATATATATATATATATATATATATATATATATATAATATAATTACATACATACAGATGTGCTCAAATTTGTTGGTACCCTTACAGCTCATTGAAATAATGCTTCATTCCTCCTGAAAAGTGATGAAATTAAAAGCTATTTTATCATGTATACTTGCATGCCTTTGGTATGTCATAGAATAAAGCAAAGAAGCTGTGAAAAGAGATGAATTATTGCTTATTCTACAAAGATATTCTAAAATGGCCTGGACACATTTGTTGGTACCCCTTAGAAAAGATCATAAATAATTGGATTATAGTGATATTTCAAACTAATTCGTTTCTTTAATTAGTATCACACATGTCTCCAATCTTGTAATCAGTCATTCAGCCTATTTAAATGGAGAAAAGTAGTCACTGTGCTGTTTGGTATCATTGTGTGCACCACACTGAACATGGACCAGAGAAAGCAAAGGAGAGAGTTGTCTGAGGAGATCAGAAAGAAAATAATAGACAAGCATGGTAAAGGTAAAGGCTACAAGACCATCTCCAAGCAGCTTGATGTTCCTGTGACAACAGTTGCAAATATTATTAAGAAGTTTAATGTCCATGGAACTGTAGCCAACCTCCCTGGGCGCGGCCACAAGAGGAAAATCGACCCCAGATTGAACAGAAGGATAGTGCGAATGGTAGAAAAAGAACCAAGGATAACTGCCAAAGAGATACAAGCTGAACTCCAAGGTGAAGGTACGTCAGTTTCTGATCGCACCATCCGTCGCTTTTTGAGCGAAAGTGGGCTCCATGGAAGAAGACCCAGGAGGACTCCACTTTTGAAAGAAAAACATAAAAAAGCCAGACTGGAATTTGCTAAAATGCATATTGACAAGCCACAATCCTTCTGGGAAAATGTCCTTTGGACAGATGAGTCAAAACTGGAGCTTTTTGGCAAGTAACATCAGCTCTATGTTCACAGACGAAAAAATGAAGCTTTCAAAGAAAAGAACACCATACCTACAGTGAAACATGGAGGAGGCTCGGTTATGTTTTGGGGCTGCTTTGCTGCGCCTGGCACAGGGTGCCTTGAATCTGTGCAGGGCACAATGAAATCTCAAGACTATCAAGGCATTCTGGAGCGAAACGTACTGCCCAGTGTCAGAAAGCTCTGTCTCAGTCGCAGGTCATGGGTCCTCCAACAGGATAATGACCCAAAACACACAGCTAAAAGCACCCAAGAATGGATAAGAACAAAACATTGGACTATTCTGAAGTGGCCTTCTATGAGTCCTGATCTGAATCCTATCGAACATCTATGGAAAGAGCTGAAACTTGCAGTCTGGAGAAGGCACCCATCAAACCTGAGACAGCTGGAGCAGTTTGCTCAGGAAGAGTGGGCCAAACTACCTGTTAACAGGTGCAGAAATCTCATTGAGAGCTACAGAAAACGTTTGATTGCAGTGATTGCCTCTAAAGGTTGTGCAACAAAATATTAGGTTAGCGGTCCCATCATTTTTGTCCATGCCATTTTCATTTGTTTTATTATTTACAATATTATGTTGAATAAAAAATCAAAAGCAAAGTCTGATTTCTGTTAAATATGGAATAAACAATGGTGGATGCCAATTACTTTTGTCAGTTTCAAGTTATTTCAGAGCAAATTGTGCATCCTTCGTTTTTTGTGGAGGGGTACCAACAAATTTGAGCATGTCTGTATACACTGCTGTGCAAAAGTCTTAGGCATGTTGCATTTTTCTACTCTAATTTATGAGCATCAACAATTTGTTCAAAACCTACACTAGTGTTTTTGGCTATTAGAACAACCTTGACTTGCATAAAGAAGGAAAAACAGAGTGAAATACTTCGCATCTCTTGATTTTCAAGGTGTGGTATCTGAAGCATAATCAATAAGTACAGAGAAATATAATCTGTAATATCATTGACAAACCCAGGACTGGAAGACCCATACATCTGTCTAACAAGGATGAGCAATACATGAAGATAATATCCTTAAGTAAGGCTCCTGATTTTCCATTCTAGGGAATGGCAAATTCCGTTTTTCAAAATGACCAATTACGTTTTTACCAATTTATTAAGAATTAACAATGTAATTAACATAAATAAAATTTTTACAATAAAAATCTTATTATTAATTTTTTTATTTTTATTTAAGTCCCTGAGATACTGTAGGTCAGTCAACAAATAAAGGTGTTTTGAAAAAACTGCTTATTGCTGGCATTACAATATACAGACTAGTCTCAAACGAGGGGCATTATTACAAAAATATACAAGTTTCATATATTACAAATTAAATACAATGTTCAGGACACTTATCTCTCCCATCTGTAGTTTCATCTGCAACAACGCAGACTGGTTTATTCTGTACTTGCTGTAAAACTGCTTGCATGTGTTTCTCGTAGACCCTGGACAGACAGAGTTGCCTTAGTTAGAGCAGGGCTCTTCAACTAGCTTTTTAAATACAAGGGAGCCAGATTGGAAAAAAGTTAGGAGTAGGTGGGTCAGAGTATTTTACTCTGCACATTTTTAAGCAATAATAAATATTGCATAACTTCATGTTCATATATTGAACAAGACTTTGAAAATTTTAAAATCTATGCGACATATTAATTTTAAAATCTATGTGACATATTAATAGTATAACTTAAGAGATCAGCGCTTCTACTTTTGAGCTTCTAACTACTGTACCCTCTGGATATGTATTTCCAAAAGCACCTTGTTTGGTTTCAAAATGCCTTTTCATATTGTATCCCTTAACTACTGACACACATTCATTGCACAATAAACACATTGGCTTTGCGTTCAGTATTTATTGATCCACTCATTGTTGAATCTACAATCTTCACAATTTTCTGTTCTTACTACAGTAGCTAGAGTAGAGAGAGCCATGTTCTAGCAAAATGAGTAAAAAAAAAAAAAAATTACTGAGTATGTATTATTATTATTATTAAGGAGTTAATGATAAATTAGAAATTAAGAAGTTATAAAACTAAAGGTTTCACCTCAACCACCGTGTCGTTTACTTGTGTTGAACGGATGACGGAGTAACGGATTTGTGATGATAAATTAATCAATTATGGTTTTTTTTAATTTGGGGGGGCGGTTGATGGTTTTTTCAGGTACTTTTCACTTGTCTGTATATACAACTCCAAAATTATTCCACAGAACAGAACTCTCACAAAACAGCTAGTTGCTTTTTTAAACAACTCGACTCACACAGCACACAGGCAGTGCCGCAGCAGAGACAGACAGTCCATCACCGTAATGCCCACAAAACCACCTGTTTTCTCGTTATCCAATGATCCAAATAAACATACACAAACGTTTTATACAAACATCATCGCTGGGCTTCTGGGTAGTGTAGTTTTCAAAGCAATCCATTCTTTTTTATAGGTGCAGTTGCAAAGCTGTATTCCATTCCCAAAATGCCAATTCCGGTCCCAATGCCTAATTCCACGATTCCGTCTGTGATTCCGCGGTCGTGGAAAATCACTAGCCCTACTTCAGAAAACGAGCATTGAATTGACAACAGAACTGGCAGAAGACACAAGTGTTGTTGTCCATCCAACAACAATCCAAAGCACCATTGACCATTGTTCCATAGTCCAATTTCTGTGTTCTTGTGCATATTTTAGCCTTTTAGTCTTGTTCCCCTTTCTTAACAGTATTCTTATTGCATCACATCCTTTAAGTCAAGAGTGACCTTCATACTGTTGATTTGTCTGCATACACATACATTTCGAGTACAGCAGGTTTTATGCTACTGAAGTCAGACTCTGTCAAGTAGAGGGAGAGTAGCTTTAAGTGGTTAAAACACATGGAAAGATGCTAAGTGGTCCAATGAAAACCAAACCCAATTGGCAAAAACAATATATAGTGGGGCATTCCATGGTATTTGTCTTTCTGCAAAAGTTTACTAAAAGCATGAGACTTTCATACTTTTGCACCACTGTACACATTCTACATGAGGATCATGAGAAAACAAAGAGGTGTGACTTACAGCACCAGTCAGGAATACAAATATGACTTCCTGTGAAATAGACTGTCCTTGTGGAAATTTTTGCTGATTTGTTATTGGCAGTGTCTGAACTTCCAGGCCCTGCAAGTGATGCACAAGTTGGAATGTGTGGTATTTCATCATGCAGTGTTATAATACACATGTGTATGTGGTTTAGAAAACGTGATGTTTATTATAACGCTTTCCCACAGCCCATGCAATTAATCTCCATCCAGATGCCTGCATAGCCCGAATGCCTTTCTTTTTGGTCCAAATTCACATTTTATATTGTAACTCTAACTTAATCTGCGACAGAGTAAGTAAAACTAGGTATCTCCTGCAAATAAAAAGTTAACCTGTTATTCATGTATGCCTACACATTCATGGCTAAGTAAACAATTGAAGGTATCAGGAAGACAACTTGGGGCCCATGTTTTTTTAATTATCTGAATTTATAGACTGATCAAATGTGGTGCTGTGTTTCCCAGCAACAGTTCAAAACTGTACAGAACAAATCTGGGTTGGATTGATATTAAAAATGTCTGATGATAGGAAAATATGGAGGAACTGTAAGAAGTTTACTTTTGTTTCACATTATGTCTGCCAGGATAAGAGTCGATTTCAAATATATTAGAATTATGTTTTTTAATTACTTAAATTTATTTTCCAGCAAAGAATATTTATGTAGATTTTCTAATCTGATTTTGCAATGAAACTGAGTAGTACTGTGTGACAGGCAGTATTTTACCTTTTGCCATTCAAATGATCCCCCATGATAGACACTGATATGCTAACCACTTTGAATAGAGTGAACCGGATAGGCCCAAGCAAAATTGTAAGCATGTTGTGGCAGCCAAGGATGCTACCTGCTCCAACAAGCAGTGCCGGGTCTTCGAGGTGATCCTCAATCGTGCCTATTCAGCCAGTGCGTTCGCCCTACGGCTAGGCAATTATATTACTTGTATTGTAACACTTGAAATGTATTTGCTTACGATTGTAAGTCGCCCTGGATAAGGGTGTCTGCTAAGAAATAAATAATAATAATAATAATAGTATTCTGGTAGCCTACTAGTCCTATTTGCTTAGGTGCCTTTCTGACAGTCACAGGCCCTCACCACAACAGCTGGATGAGCTGCTCCTGGTTAATAAGAACCTGCTCCGTGTGTCAAAGCTCAACGGGCAGGCTGTAGGCAGGAAACTGGCTGTGCTGATAGCTGCACATAGGCAGCTCTGGCTTTCCCAGGCACAGAGACAAAGCACCGCTGTAGAATGCCTTTATTACACCAGAGCATACATTTGGTCCCGTGGTGGACGAGATGCTGCTGCACTCTTACCGCGTGAGGGTCCACGAAGGAGCTGGTTCTCTTGCTTCCCAAGTGACCACCCCCAGTGCTCCACTCGCCGTGGAGGCTTTAATAGGTTCCACTGCCCGGCACAGACAAGCCTCGGGCCAAGTCAAAAACCATGCAACAACCCTAGAAGTTTACTGCCACAGGCCCAGGGCTCATTTTCAGGGAGCCATCTGGAGTATTGGCATCAGTGCGCCATGGATATCTGGGTGCTTACTACCATTCAGACCAGCTATTCACTGCAGTTCAAGCGCGGTCCCCCTCCCTTTCAATGCATGAATGTAACAATCAGTCACGGACTCACAGGATGCTGCAGTGTTGTCTCAGGAGGTAGCAGCTCTGCACAAAAAATGGGCTATTCACATGATAGATGAATTAGAGGAAGGGTTCTATTCCAGGTACTTCTAGTGCCCTAGTGATCCTTAACCTGTACCTGTCGAAGGAGGTTCAAAATATTGATGATGCAGTCAATCAGGCCAAGTGACTGGTTCACCATGGTGGACCTCAAAGACACTTATTTCCACATCCCCATAAAACCAGCACACAGGAAGTACTTGCAGATTGCTCTTTCAAGGGAACCGCGTACGAGCTCCGTGTCTTGCCTTCTCAAAGTGCATGGGAGCTGTCCAGGCTCCTTTGAGACTCAAAGGCATCAGAATGCTCAATTATCTGGACGACTTTTCTCATTTGCGCCCAGTCTCCAGCACAGGCAGCACGGAACATGTCGTTTGGCAACCTGCAACGGTTGGGCCTTGCATGAATCATGTGAAGAGCCAGCTCAGTTTTGATAGCAACTTTTGTTCTTGGGATTAATCCTTTGGAATATTTTTTTCCTTCGCTGGCGTTGAGACAAAACTATGTTGCAGGCTGCAGTAAAATTTGAGTGGGCTGACGACTGGACTCTGGAGCCGTAGAAGAAAAATTTGAAAGGGTTTGATTTATTTTTTATGCTGAACTTATTTTTTTTATTTGAATAAATAAACTTCATTCTGAAGCAAATGCAAAGACATGTTTTAATATAGAATGTCAACATTATACATTTAACAGTATAAACTTAGTTGCAGGAAGGACCAGTCAAGAGTTGTTTCTTGTTTTATACCATTAAAAGGGTCTTATTCCTCTGGAAATTATGTCTTTGCCTTTGTGCTTGCTTCTAAATATGGTCCATTGAGTTAGAGGGCAAAGTTTGCCCATAATAAAATAATAAAATAACTTAAAACAACAATGTAACTGCTGCTACTCCCACCAAGTCATTTTATATTTTGTACTTTTAAATATTGGGGCACTTGCTTCAGATGGTGTACAATATTTTATATCTTTAACAAGGTCTGATATTGAGCAGAGTGACAGGAAGAGTAATATCAACAAAAATATTACCTTATAATTTCAGGTACATGCCTTTTAAAGTAAGAGGACACTGGCTGTGAAAGAAGGACTGCGACTTGAAAAGCATTGCTACTTGGTTTGATTAAATAAGCTTCAATATGAAAAATGAACAGTAATTTCAGTAAAGAACAATGACAAAATTCACCTACTAGCCTACTTCACTCAAGTAAATAATGAGGCTTCTGTTAATTTGAAATACCACTGCTTCTGATTATTACTACTGCTTAATAACAGTAACATTTTGGGTTAGTGTTGAACTTAAACCCCTTCTGGCATCTTCTGAATGCCTTTATTACATTTTAAACCATTTTTAAAGTCAATAACAAAACATAGAATGATAGTGTGTATACACTGAGCAAAATTAAGTATTCAAAGTCTGGGGAGGGCAGCACGTGCCCCCTCTGCCCTATGGATTAGGCGCTGATGATTGTTTACATTTTTCAAGCATGGTTTGGAAACATTGGCAATCTAGTTGTACTGTGCAAACACACAGGTGTCTCCTATAATGTAATACTGCTTGTGGTAATGGCAATTGTGCCCTTTATACCTAGGCAGGCATAATGTAACTGTAACCCAAAACATTTTGAAAGCCATTTGGATTTGATCGTCTTGTTTATCAGTGTTAGAAGGGTTGGAGATGCTGTGGGGAAAATGATACATCAAAAGTGGAACTAAAATGTTCATTATTTAAGTTCTTATAAATAACCACGTAATCAAAATAAAAATGATTATTATTTATTATTATATTTGATCCACAAAGACTTATTTATGCCTCAATCTGTCTTAATTTACCTCAAAAGAAAGCCATATATATGTAGAGGCTTATTTCATGATTCAAAGGGAAATCTCAGCAGATAGGTTAGTTAAGTAGGGTAATCAATTTTGAAAGAATGTGTATTATTTTTAAAATATGGTGCATTTCACCTAAAAGTGTAGTTTAAATGCTGTTTGTTTCTAATTATTTCTACTGAAACATTAAAACCAGTGTGTGATTCTTTGTCAGTAGGCAACAACCCAATTCTTTGATGACCAGCTGTGTGGAAATCTGTTCCATATTGTGAGTCCATCCCAGCAAAGATTGATGTTTTAACATAAGAACAATGCTGGTGTTTGAAAATGCAATTATAAAAAAAAAAAAATCAATTAATCTGTATCTTTGAAGTCACCTTGACAAACATGGTACCCAAAATGATAATGCAGTATAAAAGCTATACCATTGAGTCCAGTGTTTTATGTCTTGCTGTAATAGTCACAGTTCTAGTAGGGCAGGGGTGCACATTTTAAAATTATGTATCAAAACCAGCTCGCCTGCAAACGTATATTACACTTATTGTGCAACTACTCAACACAGAGTGTTCTCTCTCTCATAATACAAAACACGAGATACAATGCCCTCTAGTGTTCAGAAATATACATTGATTCTATATACCAAAATGTACGCCTCGTTCGCATTGATTGCTTTGCGTGCATCATAGCAGGAATTAAATGTGAGGTGTTTTAGTGGCTGCGATTTTCCAGACAAAGCAAAAGTAAAAAAAAGAGAGCTAATCTGAAAGAAGCAAGGATTTGTTTTGGACAATATATACTCAGTGAGTGAATTAAAAAATATGTCTTTCAAAGCCAGATACTGGGGAAAAAGAGAGCAGTTTAACCCAGAGTTGACAGAAAAATACTTTTCTGTTGAATCAAGGCTGGGTGTCTACACTTGTCTTGTCTGCCTTGAATGTATTGCCGTCCTGAAAGAATTCAATTTGCGCCATCACTGAGTCAAAACATTCAAAACACAAAGACTTGCTGGGAGAATTGAGAGCAAAACAAATTGAAAATCTCAGAAAGCAGTTATTAGGCCAGCAAGGTGTTTTTGAACATAAACACAAGGAATCTGAATCTACTATGATTGCTCATTGCAAAATCAGGACGCCCCTTCACAGATGGAGGTTTTGTAAAAGAATGTCTGATGGAAATGTGTGATGCTGTTTGCAAAGAAAAAAAGATACCTTTTAAGAATGTTTGCCTTTCCAGAACGAGTATGCAGCAACGTATAGACATGTTTGAATATAGCTATGATCATCTAAAAAGCGAATGTAAGGATTTTGTGTACTTCTCAGCTGCTCTTGATGAAAACACTGATGATAGTGACACGGCCCAACTTTTAGTTTTCATTCATGGAGAAACGAGAACATTTGAAAACCGCCAGGAATCCCTTGCTTCTCTGCATGGCAGAACCACTGGCTCTGATATTTTTAATGCATTTAAAATTGCAATAGAAGAATTACGTTTGCCCTGGGATAAACTGGTGCAGCGGCTATGAAAGGTGCGAGTACAGGATTTGTTGGATGTTTAAAGAAGCACCTCAGTGAAAGAGCTGAGCTTCTGAAGCAGTAGCATTGCATAATATACCAGGAGGCCTTCTGTGTGAAATATTTGAAATTCAACGAGGTCATGGACGACGTTGTGTCGACAGTTAACTTCATTTGTGCACGCTCTTTAAATTTAAATTTCAATCATTTTTGGAAAATATAAATGCCATTTACGGGGAAGTTGTTTATCGCACAGAAGTTAGAGGTCATCTTAATGACTTAAACCTGAAGTTACAAGGCAGTAAGAATCTTATTTCTGATGTGTTTGAGGCTGTTTGTGCTTCTGAAATTAATTTAAAGCTGTTCACAAAACAGCTTGAGAAAGGGCAGCTGACACACTTTGAAACATGTCAAGAAGCCTTTCCACAGGACACAACATACAAATGGAATCACCATGCAAGTGTACAAAAAAAACTGCAGGAAGTGTTTGGCAGCAGATTTGAGCAGTTCAAGAGTGAGCGAGCCTCATTTAAACTCATTTCAGACCCTTTCTCCGTTGATGCTGTGTCCCTGACAAATGCCAGCTGGAAGTCATTGAGCTGCAGTGTTCCAGTGTGCTGAAGAACAAGCATAGGGAAGTGCTAGTGCTGGAATTCTACCGATCTTTGGATCATGATCAGTTTCCCAATCTCTGCAGAGAAGCTTAAAAGTTGGTCTCCTTGTTTGGCAGTGCTTGCATCTGTGAGCAGGTGTTCTCCATTATGAACCTGAATAAGTCACACCTGAGAACAAGACTAACTGATGATAACCTGCATGCTGTGCTTAGAGTTGCCACCACTTCACTGGAGCCCAACATCCAAAAACTGGTGTCCCAGAAATGCTGCAACATCTCACACTGAAATCTTTACCAATCACAGAAGCTAAGTACTAAAAACCTTATTATTGTGTTTAGCTACCAGGGTTTAAAACAAATGCCTGTGGTATGGAATCTGTATGAATAATTTTAAATGTCTTTGGAATATTCTTCACCACATCAATTTCGCCCCTTGGCGAGTTGGCTTTCCCTGTATCTGGCCCCTCACAAAATATAGTTGTGCACCCTTGTAGTAGGGCAATTTACTTTTTGTTTCCCTTACTCCTTTGGGTTCCTTCCTGTCTGTGGTCTACATAATCTCTAACCCCATAATCTGCCATACCATCAGGCCGACTTTGGTTCTCAGGGTTGCCACCAAAGTACACATTGACCTAGTTACGCTCAAACGATTCTGACTATAAATAGCATTGCTTGCTTAATATGCAACACATTTTTTATTCTCTGGCATTTTGACATTCAGTAGAACTTGCACAGTGTAAAAACAGCCTTCAAATATTCTGTATTTAGCATCATTGCTACAACAACTGTGTGTTCTCAGCACAGTACACTCCGGCAGTGAAACTGCTATGGATGGAGGTGGTCTCCTCACCTCCCCCCTTCTCTGTAGCTGGCAGCTCCCATTTCTTGTGCTCCGACGCCAAAATTTCAATCAGCACTACTACTGCTGGTGGACACCACAAATCCATGTACGATGGTG
Organism: Acipenser ruthenus; assembly: GCF_902713425.1. Lineage (NCBI taxonomy): Eukaryota > Metazoa > Chordata > Actinopteri > Acipenseriformes > Acipenseridae > Acipenser > Acipenser ruthenus. The sequence goes on along the minus strand of NC_081190.1, from coordinate 50,304,983 downwards.
TGCAGGCATCCCCGGGCGGTGGCGTGCAGGCATCCCCGGGCGGTGGCGTGCAGGCATCCCCGGGCGGTGGAGTGCAGGCATCCCCGGGCGATGGCGATACAGGCTTTGCAGCTTTAGGTGGTGTAAGCTTGGCAGTCCTAGGCGATGCAGGCTTGGCAGCCCTAGGCAGTTCATGCATTGCAGCCCTAGGCGTTGCAGGACAAGGCAGGAGTTGTCCCTTTGGAGACGACGGCAGGTGCGGACCCTTGTGAAGCGACAGCAGCAGCGGACCCTCGGGAGGTACCTCCAACTCTGGTGGTGGAAGCAGAAGCAGTGGGTAATCTTCCTCTGGCGGTGGTGGGAGTAGCAGGCAGTCTCCCTCTTGCGGTGGAGGCGGGAGCAGCAGGTAGTCTTCCTTTGTCGCTGGAGACTGGTGCGGCTCTCCCTCAGTCGCTGGAGACTCTTGCGGCTCTCCTCAGTCACTGGAGACTTGGGCTTCCCTTTCTTGGGCTCTGGACACGTGGGCTTCCCCTTCTCAGGCTCTGGACACGTGGCCTCCCCCTTCTCGGGCTGTGGACGCTCAGCCTCCCCCCTCCTGGGCTGTGAATGCTCCGTCTCCCCCCTCCTGTGCTGTGGATGCTCGGGCTCCCCCATTCTGGGCACTCGGGCTCCCCCCTTCTGGGCATTGGACGGTCGGGCTCCTCCTACTTGGGTGATGGACGATCATGCTCCTCCCACTTGGGCGTTGGACACTTGGGCTCCTCCCACTACAGGTCTGTGTCTTTGTCCCAGTCAGCCTCCGGGCAGCTGTCCTCATGCCCATAGCACAGACAATATGTGCACCGCTCCTCGTTCTCCCACTCAGTGGTGTAGTTCTCTGCCTGTATCCACTGGGGTTCCCTGGGTTCTCTCGGCCATGTCCTCTTGCTCACCTCCCTCTCAGGCGCTGCGGATGGGAGTTGGTCCCTGTCTCACTCTTCTTAAATCCAGTCCACGACCTGGGTCATCCTCTCCACTGCTTCCATCAGCCTTGGATATCCTCGGCTGATCCCTTTTCACTGGATCTCGGGCTTCAGCTGGACTTTATCCAGGAGGATATCCAGGTGGCTGTCCCCCAGCAGATGTCTCCCCTCCGTTCGCAGCCACAGGGGGTGCTGGAGTCCCTCAGCCAGCCCTCTTATCTCTCTGTTTTATCCATTGGAGCTGGTACAGGCTGCTTCCGGAGACGGCCGCTCCTCCCCTTCGTTCTCCTCAGGGCCAGCAGTTGTTCCTCTTCCTGGAACACAAAACTACCTCCACCAAACAAGCACCATGCTTTCTGCACGTGTAGCAATTGTTTACACTTTGTTTTTACTTTCTCTTTTGTTTCCTCTCTAACTTGAATCTTTCTTTTCTGCTCTCGTTCCTCCTTCCTGAACACCCACACCACAAACACACAAACAGACATGTTTATATACATGTGACCATCTCTGAGTTAACAATCAATTCAGAGACAGACACATTTTGCACAAGTTTAGTGGTATGCGGCTTTAACCCCATCCACGCTGCCAAACAATAACAAACAAAAACATTGTATTTTAAATAAAAACAAAATACATTTAAATACAACACCAATCACATCACCCGTTTTAAGTAAACATAAACAATACATTTTAAATCATACCAATACATTCTCCTGTTCCCCAATAAACACCAAACAATACACAACAATACAACACATTTATCAGCAGGGCTGCTCCCTATTTACATGCAGGGCTTTTCTGCCCTGACACACCCTATTAGAGGTGTCACTGGGAATAATTGTTCTGTGTCATTGGTGTGATTCCTTGTTGTCATTGGGTTTATCCCACTTGATCTCCAGACACTACATACAGTACACCCTGTCCATGTTTGCATCATGACATCACTGCCCTTTCTTAAATCCTTTTTCCAGTTCTTGCTGAGAGCTAAACATTTTTTCTTTGAAATGTTGTTTGATAAAGGGATTTATAGCACAACTGCATAGTGGAAATTATTGGCATTCAATGGCACTGTATTTGCAGGCATTGGTGTAACTATTTTCAGCTGTGAGCAGAACTGAATGCAAGGAAGCAATGCACATTTGGCCTCCTTTATCTCTTGTTCTTAGAGTGCAGCTGTCTGGTTTCAAGTGTGGTGTTATCTGCAGTGACATTTTAGCTATTTTGGCATGCAGAAAGACAGCATGTGTCTCCAGCTGATAAGTATGGCCTTTTACTGCCTCATGAATCCAAATCTCTTTGGATCCTTCGAGCCTAGGAATTGAATACAATTAAAGAGGTGGTGTTCTAGGTTAAGAAGATTTGTAAACTTGGTTGCTTTTCTGCATAGGAGAATCCACCCCTAACCAATACGTCATCAGCAAGCGTATAAAAGCTCTGTTTGTTATTCTTTCATGTTGCTTCTTTTTGTTTTGGCTGCTTAGTCAAGTGCTGGGAAGCCGAAACGGGAGTTAACTGCTTAGAGCCTGGAGGAAGGGCTGCCCTCAACCATGGATTCCCTGAGGTTTCCCCCTAAAAAATAAAAAAATATGTGAGTAGGGGGTTTTTCCTCACCTGGGTGCTGAGCAGTTCGTATTTAGTTCTGCAGGGTGAGTGGTTGGGTTGGACAGGCTGGGCTCTCTCCCCCAGCACAGTCATGCTCTGGGGGACGGGCCGTGTCTCAGCTGCTGATTTTAATTAAATTCAATATTTGGGGGATAGGTGGCAGGGCGCCACTGTGGAGCATGTTAATTATTTATTATTATTCATTCATGGTTTGGTGGCCTCGTCTTTTTTGGGGGGAAGTGGCTACAGCCACTTATCTGTGGCACTGGGATGCATGTAATTGTTCATGTATTTCCAGCCGGCATCGCACAGGTAGCCGTTGGGCACCCATGGACGAGACCTCCAGTCAAATTTATCTTTCACTCGGGCCCTGAGTGCCCACCACAGTCATCGGGCCCTGAGCGCTTGCGTCTTATACAACAATAACTAAGTCCGCATTTTTTTTATTGGTCCGCATGAGTACCTGCGTACTAGTTATGTGAACCCCTGATTATGAAATTGGAAAGCCATATTCTGTGCAGAAAACATAGTAAGACATAATAAATACTTTTCGCAGTAACTACAGCCTGTCGCATTTTCTTTGTGACCTGATGTTGATGGAGACAAACATGGTGATCCAGTGAATTATAAAATACAAATACACCCCATATTTAAACAAGCATCTTTTGAAAAACATTAAGTTGCCAGACATTTGATTCCCATAGAAGACAGAATGAAAAATCAAGAGGTCATTTTAAACTTTTTTTATTAACAGAACGTTAAGGCTTTGTTTTTGTTTTTTTTGTTTGTTTTTTAAGTTATACAGGGACCAGAGGAGGTTTCTCAGGGGAGGCTAGGGAGGCAGTTAATTTTCAATGTTGTCATAACATTTGTGCTAAATTGTTATGTTTATTATTAAAATATTACAATTCTACTGAGTTGATCAATTATACAGTTGTATGCTTATTTCTGGACATTTGTATGTGATCTACATTATAGTTAAAATACATTTATAGCTGGGGGATTCTCTTTTTGTTCTTCTAATTACATTGGTGGTTAAATGCAGAACAAGGAAGCTCTAGCTATGGTGTAGGTCATGTAATATTAAAATATCATTTAATTATATTTAATTAACTATAATTCTCAAAAAAAAAATATTTAAAACAAACAAGCAAACATGCAATTTGTTTTATTAATACAGTAGATTATATTACATTATTATTTTGTTTATTACAGTAGATTACCAGGAGAGCGAGAGAGAGAGATTACATATAAGAGCAGTGTGAAGTACAGTAAAATCAGTAGCAAAAGATCAAATTCAAATAAGAGCAAAAAGTAGATAATATAGCAAATAATTACATGTAAGCGGGTTCAACTAAGAGCAGTTAACTTATATTAAAACGATTTGCTTGTACAAGTAAAATCCAGTATGAGCATGTAGTAAGTACGATGATTTCAAATAACAGCAATTACAAAAAATGTGAATACGGATACCTGTAAGAGTAACAAATACAAGATACAGGAAGTAGTTATAGTTAAGAGCAGTAGTAGAATGCGGCAAAGTATGGAGCAGTTCAGTGCAAGTGCAAGCTGATGCAGTACTGGTACAATTGGGTGCCATATAGTCCAGAATGGTCGAAAGTTGTGAGGTTTACAGATGCTGTCTGAACAGGTGTGTCTTGGAGGTGCAGAAAGGTGGTCAGGGACTGAGCAGTCCTGATATCCATGGGTAGGTCGTTCTACCACTGAGAGGCAAGGGTGGACAAGGAGCGGGCTCTGGAAGCTGGGGAGCGGAGGGGTGGTACAGCTAATCTTCCGGTGGTGGAGGAGGAGCGGAGGGGGCGAGAGAGGGTGTAGGTGAAATGATAGTCTGAGGGAGCAGAAAGGTCAAGACAGCGTTAGGCGAGTGCAAGAGTTTTGAATTTGATGCGAGTAACAATAGGAAGCCAGTGCAGAGAGCAGAGCAGCAGTGTAGCGTGGGAGAAATGAGGAAGGGAAAAGACAAGACGAGCAGCAGAGTTTTGGATGGGCTGGAGTGGACGGATGGCTGAAGCAGGGAGGCCGGCCAGGAGGGAGTTGCAGTAGTCAAGGTGGGACAGTACCAAGGCCTGAACTAGGAGCTGTGCAGAGTAGTTGGTGAGGAAGGGGCGAATTCTGCATATGTTGCTAAGGAAGAAGCGACAGGAGCATGCCAGGGTAGAGATGTGCTCAGAGTAAGAGAGGGAGGGGTCGAGGGTGACATTGTATTCTTGGTGGATGAGGAGAGAGAGAGGGTTGTGGATTCAAGAGGAATAGAGATGAGAGATTAGCGGTGGGGGAGGAAGAGTGGAGAAGAAAAGGAGGTCTGACTTGGAGAGGTTGAGTTTGAGATAATGCAAGTGCATCCAGGAGGAGATGGCCGAGATCATTTATATGATATTAAGCAAATCGCTGAAATTTAGTTTTTCTATTTTTGCATATTTGTGTGCACTACAGCCTGTTGCTGGTTACGTCCCGCTGTGGCCTTGAGCCCCGTGTGAAGCCAGCGTCTCAAGTCACTCCTTCCCAGGGACCCAGCATCATAAGTCGGTTGACTTTGTGCTCTCCCCCCAAGCTGCATAGCTCTGGCTGGAGCTTATTATTTGTCTCGTTTTTGTTGCTTTTCCCAATACAAGACGGTTACATATATTTTTATATATTTGTAATTGTTTAAATTACTGTTTTTTGAGACAGAGAATTTGTTCTCATTGTTTTATTTCTGTTTTACAGATATCACATGCAGGCCTATCTGTAACATGGTGCTTGACATGCGGACAGGACCAAGATACTAGCTTTGCCTTTTGTGGTTGGTTGTATTACAACTGCAGTATCTCGATGTCCATCACCCAGAGTCAAACTAATCTCCTCGTAGCCGGTAGTCATTTTTGTTCTACTGTGCACACAACCTCTCCAGACCACCGACAGAAAAAAGTTCAAAAACATTTGCTTAGTTAAACGCACCCCTGTAATATGGTTTCTTCATAGGATGCTGAACTCCGCACACCTATATCCCACCGTACTTCCCCCTTATTTTGTGATGTGTTATGGTACTGACCGTAAGCTTCTATGCAGTCTATAATAAATTTACGTTATCGATTGGCTACTTGCAGTTTTTATGTCATCAAGAATGGAATGTTCATATTTATCCTTATATTTATTCTGAGTGTAATAATTAAGTAGAAAAATGCATTCCTTCATTGCATAGTGTTGATAGAAATAGACGGTGTACACTGGAGTGTATAAACACAACATGCAGTATATGCACTGATGTGTGTCTTTTCATGACATGCTGTGTTACAGCTTAGCTTGCATTATCTTTGTGAACTGCTGCACCATTTGTTTCCTGCTGCTATTAGACAGTTTTCCTGGTCTAGACAGTTCTTAGAAACGCATCAACAAATTTGAGTTTTTCAGCCAAAACTTCCTGTTGGAAATATGGCCAAATCCAGATATTGTTACTTTAATGTTGTTGCTTTGTTATTTGCAACAACTTCATATGGGAGCAATCATAAAAAGACGACTGGAATTGACCATAGAATGTCAAATATTTGTTGGCCTGTTTTAAGCTTTGTTTATTTGTATATTGGTTGGATTCGCTGAAATGTTATATTTTTTCCTAATAAGGTATTGTAGTTGAGAATATTTTGGAATGCAGAGGACAGTTTTCAGCTCCATTTTAAAGGACGTTGGTATGTCTGGTTATCAAATGAGCATATCTTAATTAACTTATAAGTATAGCAAAGATTAATTTGTCTAGATTATCCAGACTTGTTCAGAAGATTTTTAATATGGGGAACAAATTGCCATAACAGTTTACACAACAGTTATTTTTAAACCTTATTACTTTTAAACTTTTGATCCAGATCAAATATATAACATATACTAGAATAGCCAAAAGCTTTCAGTATTGTACTGCTGTATCATTAAAAAAACAAAAAAAACACCTTTTTCTTTATATGGTACAGTAACACTGTTGTATACATACAAATACAGTCCTAGGGTTACCATTCTGCGTACTGTAGCTGTCTGCAGTGATTCATTGCACTTTTTTTCAGTAATATTAGATACAGGCTTTTTAATATTTCTTTTGTAAAACGCCCTGGAATGCTTGCATGAAGAAAGCAATATAAGTGACATTTGTATTGTATTGTATTGTGTTGTAGTATTATTTAGGCTTCCAAGCTGGCTTGGGAAGCCTATTGTTATTGTAAAGATTTATTTTTTTATTGTCGTTTTTCCTTCCAAAACTTTAAACTGCTCCTGTTCACACGCGGTGTAACCAATCAACATGAAACTTGGCAGGTATGCATACGTCATCAGCAACCAAACCTGCTTCAAGTTTGCGAAGTAGAAGTTGCTGCGCTACTAATTTTACTATCAAAATGGCTGCCACCAAATTTGCCAAAACGCGCCCCAAACATCAAACTGCTTCTGTTTGCAAAAGTTTGAACCAACTGACTCTTAACTTTGTAAGCATCAACCTGGGGACAAGGCAAAAATATGGCAAAATGGTGTTCTTTTGTAAAACAAGATGGCTGCCAGACCTATGTTTCTTTCTTAAACTTAAAACCTCTCCAGTTGAACACGGTTTAGTTGATTTAACTCAAGTTGACAAGCATCATCCCTGTTTCAATACAACTGACTTTTTCAAAAATGGTGTTGTGTGTAAATCAATATGTACTGGTACAGATGCAAAAATGAATGTGCACTCCAGGTACCAGATTTTGAAGTTATTGTAATTGGTATTTTTACCCCTGAAATTGGTATTATAAAATAATAATATTTGGAAAAAAGTCAATACATTTATGACATTTTTATGTGTACTACATAATTATAGTTAGGTTTGCTACTATTAGATTTTTATTTTTTTGCCAAATCGACGATTAATATCGACGTTTATTTTTTAAAGAATTTACCGATTTTTTTTTTTTTTTTTTTTTTTTTTTTTTTTTTTCCTTCAATTTTTTTCAATTCAAGCAGAGCATAGGTGAAATCGACCTTTATGCTTTAAAAAAAGACTTTTTATGCCATTGAGAAACATCTCATTTAGAGAAACCCCTGTATCATATTCTACATGCAACAAAACCATGGTTACCAACATTCTAATTTGAAATTGCGTTTGGTCACAGCGAAGCTATACCTTGTAGATATAGATCCTACACACATTTTTTAAAAAAAAGTCTCAAATAAACTGTAGAAAACGCAGCATATAAAGTGTATTACACTGACTTTTATAGCTTACATTTACAAGTAAAAACAATATGCATAGACAGAACAAAACATTAGAGAGTTGAACAGAACTAACACTTATTCCGAGCTCCGCCCCTCTCCTTAAGCACAGCTGGACTCACTGGAGGCTTCATCCTGCCGTTGAGACTTCTGCCGTCGATCAGGGTATTGTGCACAATACTCATTAAGTGTTTTCCTCATGCGCCCCATTTTCAAATCAAACTAGTAACTGTCACCGTATATACCTAGAATAGCAAACGCTTACCTACACCTTAACCTGCTAATTTCAAAGTAGGCACTTTGAATGACAGGCACTGTAGCTGGCAAACGAAAGTGCACAGTCGGTCTGATGATTGACAGTCATTTAAACGAATGAGAGCATTCTAGCGCTGCTTCAGCCAATGAAATCTGTCAGGACAGGATGAAATGACTGATGGTGAAACTGCACTAGCCTATTAAGGAACCACTGATTTGACTGACAGCGACCCCCAGCCATTCAGAGCGGAACAGAGATGGGACAGACAGCAAGTATAAAAACTACACAGACGAGATGACTTCTAAAGTTGTATCTTCTTTTTTCCATTTTATTTTTGTATGTATGTATGTATGTATGTGTATGTGTGTGTATATATGTGTATGTGTGTATATATGTATATGTGTATTATATACACACATATATATATACACATATATATATATATATATATATATATATATATATATATATATATATATATATATATAAATATACTTTTTTTACTATTATAATAACAGTGCAACAAAAAGTAATTGTTCAGTCACATCACTTTTTAGAAATCATTTTTTGTGTTATAGATTGCAAAGCAGAAGCACTTTAACTCATCAATGCTAACGTCTTTATCTAGTACATATACATCAGAAAACTTGCGTCGCAAATTTTCAATCATGTTATTATATACAGGGTGATTAGAAAGTAAGTTTACCACACAACGCACCATATCATTGATGTGGTAAACCTGCTTTCTATCTTTCCCAGTTTCGGGTGCGGGTATGTATCGCTGTTATATGCATTATTATCTGTGAAGTGTACTTTATCAGCAGAATAAATCGGTTCCTTACAACTCCTTCTAACATCAACAAAGAAATAAATACTCTCATCTCATTCGCTGTAGTAAGCATCCATTTTGTACTCCGCAAATGTGGCCATTCATTTTTTACTGCTCTATGGATAGGCCGGTCTGTCAAGCACATTTCTAGGAACTGCTGCCAACGAAAAACAAAACTGCAGACTGTAGTACCATTTATTCTGCTTATGCGATTTAGGGCCTCATTCACTAAACAGCGGTAATGTGTTTTGCATGCAGTAAGCCCCCTTTACTGCGTGCTTTGTACACCTGCTGTATTCACTAACCAGTGGCAGGCAACCCAGCGCATGGGGGAAAAAAGCATGTGGAATAAGTACCGCATTCGAGTCATTTAAATACAATGAATAATGTTAATGTGTATAAATGTATGCACAGTATGTCACAAAATACCGCGAGGGAGGTATTTGATATGCAAACCATATTCGCTTAAGGGCGCTAACTTTACTAGGTTCCTCAGCGTGTGTTAAAAGTACCGCTTATTGAAACCAGGTGGTTTCACAGAATCAGCAGAAGAGCTGCACAGGAGAGCGAGAAGAAGAGTCAGGGAGATAGTATTTTGGACCAGGCAGACAGTACTAGGGCTGTGTGAGGAAGAGGTAATAACTAGATACAGATTGAGCACAAATCATACTAACCTTATATGTAGGGTCCCGGAAAATTCACAAATTTCACAGAAATCATGTATTTGACTGCCTACCGTAAAAAATATGCATTTTATTTTCCTTACAGTATTTTACATTACTGTGCTCTTCACCTCCCCTGTTGATTTCATACTTTTATCAAGTAGAAGTAGCGCTACAGTAGCTGTACACGGTCCGGCTCAGTGCCACGCATTTGGTTACTACGGCAATGGGGTCAACCAAATACTGGCTTCGTGATTGGTGAATTCCTCATACTGTACAATGACGTAACATGCGGGTCAGAGGCGGGAAGTTTAAAATGGTTGTGTGGTGAAGATGCCGCTTGGCGCACAGATTTATTTACATCACAAGGTGGCACTGTAGTGCTGTCTCCAGAGCACAACACAATACCAACAATGGTAAAAGGATGGCCGTTCACTCGTGGTGCTCACGTAGGTGCTCAAAATAATATTACAAACAAAAGGGCGAAAGTAAAAAGGAAAGTAAAACACAATAACAAAACTACAAATAAAAGGTGCTGCTCTTGCAGTGTTCCCCCACCATTGCTACCCGCACGGCTCAGGTCTTCAGCCTGCACTTTGCTGTTCCCCTGCTATACTCTATGGGGTTGCCCAGAGTTTCCCCGCTAAATACCATCCCAATTCAGATACGTAAATACAGTTATTCTTTTATTTTTTCCTTCTCCGATTTGGCTGTCCCTTCTTGGTTTCTCCAGTCCCTCATGATCAGGGCTGTCACTGTTATTCTTCCTAGATGGGTGGGGCTGAGGAAAAGCACAGTTTTTATAGGTCAGGCACCCCCACAAGGCTCACCTCCCGACCACTCGGAGAGAGGGAGAGAACACACCCACACCCAACCTCTCTGTGTCATCGCCATGATTGACAGACGGATCCTACAGGGCTACCGACCCCTCCCCTACAGGATCATGCATACGCCAGATAGCCAGCATAGATCCCACCCCATTACAGGTTGTTTAGATATTGTTTGATATATTGGCTTGTGACTTCCAGTGTATGATTAACATTAAAAATGGAGACAGCTGACAAATCAAAAAAAGCTAAATTCATTTCAACAGAAGATCACGTTCAGAGCCTCGAAAAGGTATTATGACAAGCATCTTGACAGCACAGTACACAAAAACAAGAAAATCAAACTTGAAGTTGAGGCTCAAGCAGGTCACAATCACAGGATTGTTTAAAAAAGTGCACAGAAAGTGGAGAAACACGTAATGTCAACACGTTTGAATTAGTGGAAGCCTTTGTGCAGTGAACATACCAATACATCAGCTAGTCAATGAAATATTACAGTTTTGTAATGAAAAAAATCCCGAATTGTGGAGCCGTGCCTAATAGTGACACACTCAGACGAGAGTATCTCCCTAAAGTGTATGCAGCACATGAAGAGAAACGCTAGCTTTTTTATTATTATTATTATTATTATTATTATTATTTTATTTTATTTTTATTTTTTTATTTTTTTTTTTAGGTTGAAAGGCTCCAGTGGCATATATGATGTTATATAATTTACTAATAATTTGATGGTATCTGTGGTATTCATAAAAATAATTTCTGTTTTTATAAAGAAAAACACAAAAGATTCAGTTTTGTCATTTCATGTTTGCAACGTTTCTCCCGTGTTTAATATTTTGGGATTAAAGGCAGCAAAATAGTCTATGGGAATTACACGGTCATTGTTTACAAAACTTGAAAATGTTGCTGAATACGTCATTCAAGGTTGTTTTTAAAAAAAACTATTTTGTCTGCTTGTTAATTTTTTTTACAGCCAATTCAGACCATTTTAAACGACTCTTGATTCCAGCAAAAGTTTGTTTAATTTTTAAAGATTGTTTCAATGGCGACTCGAGTTCCAATGTTACAATGTACTTGTACATCCTCAGACAGTCCAGGATATATGAGGATTACAAGGCAGGTGTATATGCAACACTTTCGGCTATGTTAATATGTTTATATAGTCGCCATGTACTTGTGATATTTAAGTAGGCTATGCTTAACATAACTTTAAAATATACAAAAAAAAATGTAAATGTTCAATAAATGAATGTACACAGAGTGTGAGTTGAGGTGCAGTCATAAATACAAGCAATCAAACGACATCTAATGTTAAAAAAGTGACGTTCCGCCAGACACCTTTTGAAATGTAAATAGTGAACTTTTAATAGACTGAACGAGTGCTTTGCTGACTTTTGATTTATATTACAAAATAAATCAGAGGGAGATCAAGTTGAACAAACAAATATTTATTTGATTTGCAGAGTTAAGCATAAATGTTCCATTAACAATTACTTTCTCTGCTTTGACTGTCTCTCAGGACAAGACCCCCACCCTCCTACGGAGCACATTTATTTTGTCCTTAATGTTTCATTGAAGTTAATGTTCTCGCTGATTCAGCACCAAAAAGCCTTTCACAATTCCCCTCCACTTCTGCTAATACGTTTAGCTCCTGGTCTGTAAACTTTAGATTCCTCACTCTGTCCTCCTTGGTCACTGCCATTGTGACAAGCTCAGAATCGTACTTACCTCAGCGCGCCCTTACACACACACATATATATGTGTGTATATATATATATATTTATATATGACACACACACACACACACACACACTGTATTATAGTGTGTGTAAACCTCATGCATAATTCCACGCGTTGTGACAACTTGCAAACAAATCATTTAGCTTGCTTTATTTGTGCATATAATTAGCTTAGTGAATAGAGCTACCGCTGGTTCATTTTTGCACAGTGTTTTCCCCCTGCCATGCAGTAATTCTGGTCATTTAGTGAATGAGGCCCTTAGTGAAGCACGTAAAAAAGATCCACATATAACCCCCTGCACGCTATTCTCACAGGAGTGACACATTTGGACTTGCTTGCGCTCCATGTGGAAATCGCGGGATAAGCAGCTGGGTGGTTAAAGGATAGGTAAAAAAAATATATATATATTAAAGTAGACTTTTTAGCTGTCTACCTTTTTAAATGTATCTTTTTCGAACATTTTAAGTTGTTTTGTTGTTGTTTGCTGGAATAATGATGTTACATGTCAGCTCAGGTATATTTTGATTGGCCACAAATTCTACAAATAGTTTTGTATATAGTCCTCTTATTTCACTTTTAGATACCACAGTTTATTAATGAATACAAATTTAACTATGTGGCCTGTGTTATATAGGAAAATGCTGGTATTGACATTGTTTGTTTTCTTCTTCTTCTTCCAGATCTTCTGGTGCTACAAAGCATGCTTCAGTTCCAAAGGTATGTACATAATGCATATACATAAGACAAGACAGGTCTTAAACCTCTTGTTATGGCTTCCTTTTATGGTTTTTATGCAGCGTGTGTCAATGTGCTTCAAATGTAATATTGAAGCAACAGAGCTCCAAACTCCTCAACATTATTGTAAACATCATAAAATGGCAAGGGTGATGTCAAAATAATAATGAATATTGAATAATAATGAACTCAACGATACACATAGAAAAATAATAATGAATATTGAATAATAATGAACTCAACGATACACATAGAAGCCTAATATTTTGATACTGAAATTAACACGTTCAGTAACTTTTTATAGGTGTGATGTTTTAATTGTCATTTGTGTTCCATACTATCTAAATATCCTGCATGTGCAACACAGTAACAGGCATGTAAAGAAATTGATCTTTCTGATCTTCAGTCATTTCAGCTTTATCACATTTAATGTACTGCCAATTCTCATATGGGGACATCCTTGCAATACATTGTGTGAACTAAAATATGTGGCATTTGTAAAATCTAAGAACTGATTATCATTTCCTGTATATATACCCCAGCCTGCAAAGAAGCATTTGTGCAGTGTGTTGCATGTGTGTTATGTATGTGTGTGTGCTTTGTGTTCTTGTTTAGGATGAGCCTCAGGAGATATTTAAACCATCTCCTCTTCCTACTGCACCCAAAAGCACACCTGCTCCCAGCGCAGCCTACAATAAGACAGCTAGGCCTTTTGGAGCTACTGCAGCACCCAAAGCTGCCTCCATTCCATCAGCATCATCAGCGTTCACACCTGCTTCCACTCCCCATTCCTTTGCTGCTCCCCCACCACCCCCCTTTGCAACGGCTGCTGCCCCTCCTCCACCTGCAGTATATGCATCTACAAATGCTAAACCCATCCTAGACGGGCACATGCCCCCACCCAGTGCAGCTAAAGTTACAGTAGCACCATCTGTTAATGTCCCACCGCAGCCCTCTGTCTATAATACCCCCATCAATCTCTACTCCAACAACAACGCCTGCGAGGTCGCTGAAGGCCAGAGAAGAGGACTGAACCAAAAGGGCGCTGCACAGCACAATGGGTAGGTGGATCTATAGCCTGTCTCAGCTGTGAGTTTTTGTGTATCTGGAGAGCAAGTGCTTTAGCACAAGAGCCTTTAGGTTGCTGATTTAAAGTAATGTTGCAGCCAGTTTGCCTCTATGTAGCCCAGAATTCCAAAATATTATACATTTAATAAGTACTAATATTTTATTATTTTGTGACTCCCACTTTGCCTGCTGTATTTGGAAACCTGTGAACTTCCCCAGCTTGCCAGTCAGTCATAGATATTACATATTGGTTGGTTTCGATTGCGCTGTCTTGGCACCAAGAAATCATTTAGAAATAAGGCATAAAATAAGAACATGCTTCTGAGTTCCTTCATCCTCAGTATATACTGACTATTTATGACAAGAACTATATTATACATACAGTACAATATACCAAGCCACACTTCTAATTCCATCAAGCAAACAAGAAGCACATGTTTTTTCACTGTTGCTCAGTTATACGGCATGACTTAATTTGGAAAGGTTAGAAACTTACCAGATATTTTACTTTCAAACGCAGTGTGCTGTAAATATACATATTTCCAGGTTATCAGATCATTATTTATATTAAACTGAGGCAAAATACTGTGTTGGCAAAAGTTAGCAATGATGTGCTGGGCTAAATCACATGTTCACTTAAATCACAAAAACTCAAGTTGATTAAACTGAGCAGCAAACAACCATCATGCAGATCTCCAACTGGGTCAGATTTTTTTTATGGAAGGCAAATTACAGGACTAAAATATGCCATCAGTTTCCTTGTATTACGATGGCAAAATCTGTTGCTAACTGTGTTACATGGCAGTGGTCACACAATTGTTACAGTTCTTTGTTCCTTTTTTATATTTTGTGTATTTCATTACTATGCTTTAAGAACTGCTTTTTTCCGTTATTTGTATTCTTTTTAGTGTACACATTCACAAAAATAGAACACCTTCAAAAGTGATAGAACACTCAAGCTTATTCAGTCTTGAAGTTCACCTAAGCAGCTAATGTTTAGAGCAGAGGTAAATGTAAATGCCTATAACATTTTATTAATTGAGGATTCCATTCATCATGCAGATAATAATTAATTATTTACACTGTACACTCTTCTGGTATTGTGAAATGAACAAAGAATGTAGTGTTGAGCATGACCACTGACTCTCCTTTACCCACGGGTGTGCTCACATCATGCCCTACTGTACTGCTGGCATGCAAACACAACGTTAGACACGTGTGTGTTGAACTTATATAAATAAATACACATCTTGGTCTCAGATGTTGGGCTCTTCTGCATTAGTGCTATAAAAGTCTGCTTAGCAAAGTAAGAACCTAAGGCTGGTGAAATTTTAGTATAACTGACCTTTTATGCATATATTTAGACTACAATAATTGTATCTGTTTACGTTAAATCTACTTGAGAATCTACTAGTTTTGGATTTGTCATGTATGTAAATTAGCCCAAAAACTTATTTTTAAACCGTGACCGCGTCAAGAAAACTCACAAAACTGCAAAAATAGTTGACACAGATAGTATAACCCCTTATCCAGTCTTAAACCAAATATATACAGGAGTTGAGGGGGGATAAAAAAAAATAAAAAAAGGGGGGGGGGATTTTTTTTGTTTAAAAACAATGAATGAGGTGACAAGCTTCTGCCATCTATTCAAGTACCAATTCTTTATTCTGTATCTTACAATATATTTACAGCAAGGCGCTGTAGTAACAGCGATTTACAAACTGTAAGATTAGATGTTCTCAGCAACTTGTGCATTTGAAGTAGACAGTCTTTTTTAATGTATGCAGGTCACTTTTCATCCAAGCATTCCACCCACTCTTGCACAGCCCACTAGCCACAACATTTCTCAAAAACAGCCACCAATGGGATTTTGTGCGGCCAAAGTATCCCCCCCAGCACAGTCCATGCTGCTTGCATTCTGATTCCTCACACTGCTTATGTCTCTGTTAGCTGCTATTGGACAGTATTACTGGATTTCATTTTAGCATGCATCACAAATTTCCACCAACTTTGCTTTGTGTCAGTGCACATTGGTTGATCAGTGCGACTTGAAAACAGCGGTATGGAGATATACAGTACTGTGCAAAAGTTTTAGGCAGGTGTGAAAAAATGCTGTAAAGTAAGAATGCTTTCAAAAATAGACATGTTAATAGATTATATTTATCAATTAACTAAATGCAAAGTGAGTGAACAGAAGAAAAATCTAAATCAAATCCATATTTGGTGTGACCAACCTTTGCCTTCAAAACAGCATCAATTCTTCTAGGTACACTTGCACAAAGTCAGGGATTTTGTAGGCATATAGTCAGGTGTATGATTAAACAATTATACCAAACAGGTGCTAATGATCATCAATTCAATATGTAGGTTGAAACACAATCATTAACTGAAACAGAAACAGCTGTGTAGGAGGAATAAAACTGGGTGAGGAACAGCCAAACTCAGCTAACAAGATGAGGTTGCTGAAGACAGTTTACTGTCAAAAGTCATACACCATGGCAAGACTGAGCACAGCAACAAGACACAAGGTAGTTATACTGCATCAGCAAGGTCTCTCCCAGGCAGAAATTTCAAGGCAGACAGGGGTTTCCAGATGTGCTGTCCAAGCTCTTTTGAAGAAGCACAAAGAAACGGGCAACGTTGAGGACCGTAGACGCAGTGGTCGGCCAAGGAAACTTACTGCTGCAGATGAAAGCCACATCATGCTTACTTCCCTTCGCAATCGGAAGATGTCCAGCAGTGCCATCAGCTCAGAATTGGCAGAAAACAGTGGGACCCTGGTACACCCATCTACTGTCCGGAGAAGTCTGGTCAAAAGTGGCCTCATGGAAGACTTGCAGCCAAAAAGCCATACCTCCGACGTGGAAACAAGGCCAAGCGACTCAACTATGCACAAAAACACAGGAACTGGGGTGCAGAAAAATGGCAGCAGGTGCTCTGGACTGATGAGTCAAAATTTGAAATATTTGGCTGTAGCAGAAGGCAGTTTGTTCGCCGAAGGGCTGGAGAGCGGTACACGAATGAGTGTCTGCAGGCAACAGTGAAGCATGGTGGAGGTTCCTTGCAAGTTTGGGGCTGCATTTCTGCAAATGGAGTTGGGGAATTGGTCAGAATTAATGGTCTCCTCAATGCTGAGAAGTACAGGCAGATACTTATCCATCATGCAATACCATCAGGGAGGCATCTGATTGGCCCCAAATTTATTCTGCAGCATGACAACGACCCCAAACATACAGCGAAAGTCATTAAGAACTATCTTCAGCGTAAAGAAGAACAAGGAGTCCTGGAAGTAATGGTATGGCCCCCACAGAGCCCTGATCTCAACATCATCGAGTCTGTCTGGGATTACATGAAGAGAGAGAAGCAACTGAGGCTGCCTAAATCCACAGAAGAACTGTGGTTAGTTCTCCAAGATGTTTGGGCCAACCTACCTGCCGAGTTCCTTCAAAAACTGTGTGCAAGTGTACCTAGAAGAATTGATGCTGTTTTGAAGGCAAAGGGTGGTCACACCAAATATTGATTTGATGTCGATTTTTCTTCTGTTCACTCACTTTGCATTTTGTTAATTGATAAATATAAACTATTAACATGTCTATTTTTGAAAGCATTCTTACTTTACAGCATTTTTTCACACCTGCCTAAAACTTTTGCACAGTACTGTGTGTATATATGTATGTATAAATATATATATATATATATATATATATATATATATATATATATATATATATATAATATATATATATATATATATATATATATATATATTATATATAATATTTTTAGTGCAGAGAAACTACTTGAATATTTGAACGACCATTGCTGCACATGAACTTGAAGGCAAAAATCTGTGTCAGCCATTAATTACATAGTTGATAAATATTAGAAATAATTATCACAACGTGTTTTGCCTTGCACTGGTTTATCACCTTTGAAATTTGCACTACATTTTCTAAAAGCATGTGATGTGTGGGACACTAGGGAATAACAAAGTAAAGTGCTGCTTCGGATTTGACTAACAAGTCAGAAACCGGTAATACAGATGCAGGTACGTTACTCGAAAATGCGTCACGCTTTCCAAACACAAGCCCAAGTAGCAAGGTAAATGTTATGTATAGTGATCAATGCTTTTTTATTTTTTATTTTGATCCTGTTTTCTGTTTTATGAGGACAGTAATAAACACAAATCAAAACAGTGTTTTATTTATTTTTTGTACAATGTCCCCTTTTCTACATTTATTTTTTGAAGAATTTATTTAAGTTAAATTACAATTTTCACTTGCGTGTAGGCCTACATCTAAAAAGACATAAGTAAACCACAGTAATGCTATTACTTTATGAAAATGTGATTTTCAGGAACTATAAAAAATACTTCTACAGATTTTCCACTCCAAAAAGTAAAAAAAAAAAATAATAATAATTTAAATGTGTTCCATTATTATTCACTAGATTTTGCGGTTTCATAGAGATAAAGGTACAAAAACATTTTATTCTGTTCCCTAAATGACCCTACAACACTGAAAGTTGTGTTGATTTTATTTTAAATACAACTCATGGTTTAGAACTGAACATTTGTTTTAAAAATAAATAATACTGAGAAAATCTATATTATATAAACTGAATCACTGTCAGAAAATTGATTCTGCCAACAGTGATTCATCTAATCGTCTTGCCATCTTGAAATTTAAATTCTGTAGAGTGGACACGTTTTTATAAACGTGTGCATATCAATTTCTGTACATAAATAGTAAACATATACAGAGAATATCCTATTATCAAAGCAGTATTTTACAAACAGCAAGAGCAACAGAATATATAGTGCTAAATAAACTTACCAGTAATACGATAAAAAAATGCAAGTTATCAATTTAGTTCCTGAAACATTATCTGTTTTATATACACTTGTTTCTTGATACTTATAAAGTCAAATACATTGGATTTACAGTGTTTCCATCTTTCTTAACTCTAAACAAGTTGTTACAGATGTTTTGTTTCTGCATGATGCTATAAACTATCTCCACCCTTTAAAAATTAGTGACGTCACACAAAGAAAAAAAAACTACCAGGGAGTGAAATTCAACCCCCCCCCCCCCCCCCCCCATCCAATGATATGCGTTTTCAACCTGTAAGGCAAATTATGGTGGCCCAGTAAGTCAATAAATTGAAGTGCGATTGTTATAGTGTTCACCAGAAAGACACTTCAGTATGATCGTGTTTACATGATCACAGTACTTAAACGTTAAAGTTGCTTATTTTGATTATTTTGCAGCTCATGAAACCCTTTTCAATTGTTTGATATGATTTATTAGTTTATTCTCATATTTCAGAGAAACTCTTAAGAAAGCATTGCTTAAACATTCCTTAAAACAGTTCTTAAAGTTGTGTTAATAGGGCCCTGTGGAAGGGTAGCGTTGATTTCAGGCAGACTAATGACAGGAATAGCTGACACAGGAGACAAGGGATTGCAGTTCAAGAGCTTGGTAGCACACTTTTATTGAATTGCAAACAAAATGAAACAATTAAACAAAACAATGAACAAGATAGCACCCAAGCGACACAATCACGGTGCAGGGACAGAAAGCACAACCTGCTCCTCTCTGTCCTCCCTACTACTAGCCCTCACATTTTCAGGGCGTCTACCCTGCCACAGGCCCATTTATCATTTATTTCTAAAAGCCACCATCATAAAAACAGTGTGACTATTTCCAAAGTAGACACTTAAGCCAGCCTGTATTTATTCTTGCCTTGGAATCCAGTCACATAAGCCTTTGGTCTTGGCGTATCCTTAATGTTTCCACTCAATACACCCTGTTTTGCATGCAGTAAGGTTTGCTGCTCTTTTAAGCCAGGCTAACTGCTTTGAGCCTTCATCAAAACTGGGTTCCATTCCATCATTTGTCATTGTGCCACTAAAGTGTTGCAGTGATCCAAAGCTATATCGGGTCTCCTCTGAGGCTTAAAACTATATTTAAGTATTTGTTTCCGATACTAAAAACTGGAAAATGTTTTGTTTTTGTTTTGTTTTGTTTTGTTTTGTTACAGGAGACCACAGTGGAAAAGTTAGTGTCTTCATTACTACTGATTGGTGATTCATGTTTTGAGAGTGGCTTGCATGTATTTTTGGCAGATTCCTAAATATGTAGCCTTCTTAGTTCCAGTTTTGTTTCCCTTGATAATGCTTGGGAGCAGGGTGGGTCAAATCAGGTCTCCAGGTCCCAAAGTGCAACCTTCAATTTTAATATGGCCAGTAGATTTTACTGTAAACTCTATATAACTCTATATAATAGAACTTCAGCTCTATAAAATAATATTTCTGCTTCACAACTGACAGAATATCCACCGCCCCTTTTGATCTCGCAAAGCCAGTCATTTTAAACCCCCTTTTCTTGTTTTCATGGAGAAAGTTGTTACTCATCCAGGACTTATAATCACTGTGACACAGGGAGAGAGCAAAATAGGCATGTTTGCCAGAAGGATTAAAAAATAAATGTCTGAATGTCATCGGCATAGAAATGAAAACCCATGTTAAGTTTCTGGATTACCTGCCTAAGAGGGAGCATGTACCTACGGGGCAGCAGTGTGGAGTAGTGGTTAGGGCTCTGGACTCTTGACCGGAGGGTTGTGGGTTCAGTCCCAGGTGGGGGACACTGCTGCTGTACCCATAAGCAAGGTACTTTATCTAGATTGCTCCAGTAAAAACCCAACTGTATAAATGGGTAATTGTATGTAAAAATAATGTGTAAAAAATAATGTAATTGTATGTAAAAATAATGTGATATCTTGTAACAATTGTAAGTCGCCCTGGATAAGGGCGTCTGCTAAGAAATATACAATAATAAAAGAAGGGGAGCTAGGACTGAATAGCACTAAAATACACTAGAGGCACTAATCTGGATGTAAGTTAATACATTTCCCAATATCCTTTACACGCAGCTGTTTGAACTAGAGCGATACGTTTTATTTAATTTGCTTTCCTGGGAGGGCTCCAAAATAATTTTCCCTAACAGGAAATGTGTTTTAAGTGAACTTGTATTAGAGAAGTACATTACAATAAGCGACTGCTAAATTTGGCCGGGACCATGTAGAAAATTTGTAGTATCAGGAAATGTGTCTAATTGAGTTTGTTTTTTATAATAATTGACTGTAGTTCTGTTTCCTGGCATTATAATATATATATATATATATATACACACACACACACACACTTCACTCACTGGCATTGTATGCACACAGTAAATAGTTCCCTGGCATTTTATGTGTATAGTTCCCTGACACATCGATTGTATATCCCACAAGAAAAAAAAGCATGCAAAAGCAATGTGTGTGCAACATATACATGTCTCCTCATATTGTCCCCATTTGAAAAAGTTGGGCACCATAAAAGTTCACTTGGCCACCAGGTTTTGAAAGCTAGTGGCCAAATGGTCACCAGCAGCATACAGCGTGATTTGTCCCACCCTGCTTGGAAGTGTCTACCCCACAAGTATATCCGTTCTTCTCAATCTCCAGAGGAAATGTGTATGTGTGCATTCAGATAATAGTATTACTGTCGTCGGCTGAATCTTATAGGCACGCTCTTTTTGTTCAAAGTTAAAGCCTCTAAAATACTCTTTTAAAGCCAAAAAACAACAACAACAACAACAAAAAACCTGGACCATGATTGTCTTAGACATCATTTACCTTAGTGGCCTTCAGCAAAGCTATTAATAATACATTGAAAATAACCAGTAGTGTCAGGCATCTGTCTTTTTAACTTTAATATTTATGAGTCAGTCAAGTATTCAATCTTTTTTTTTTTACTATATCAAATGTATCAGTAATATATATTGTATAAATACTATAAGATCATTTACATCAACACCATTTTTGAGATGTATAAAAGTAAAACACTGTAGCATCTGAATCAAGATGGAAGAAAACAGTTTGTATACTCCTCAATGTAACCTCAAATTTAGAAAGAATATAGAGTACTACTTTTCCAACATAAGCACAGCATTCAGTCTAAAAAATTAATTTAGCAGTCTGCTAAATCAAGTTCAATTCTTAAGATGAAAATAAAAGTAAGAAACAACATTTAAACTAGCTCAGGTGATTTATACAAAACTGTATCATTCTGTCTTTAAATAGTTTTTTTTTTTTTTTTTAAACTGATAGAAGGAAGATATAACCCAACACTTTAATCAGAGTGCTTTAGGGTTGGTTAATAGAAAGCCTATATATTGATTTATCTAACCTGTGTGCCACTTGCTGAAGATTTTTGGATAATAAACTGTTTCAAGTTGCTTTGGACATAATTAAATTGACTCTTACTGTTCTATTCAGTAGCAGTATTTAATGGCAGTCATCAAACTAAAAAGCTTATGTCTGTTTGATTATAAGTAAATGTAACCCTTGTTAACCGCTTAAAAGGTCTGTAAACATTATCCTATCCAGATGAAAGCATGAGATGTAGCCTACACTGCCCATTGCATCCTTCTAGTGTTTTGGATTAGGAGTGGTGTCAGGAGGAATTAAAACAGCTTTGGCATGTGTGTGTTTGCTTTTATTTGTTTAAACCATGCTGCATTTTGCTCAGATTTTAGGTTTGTTTTGTCAGTGACTCACTCAACTTTTTCTTTTCATTCTCTTCTTTTGGTGTCCCTCAATTTCTCTGTCTCAATAATCCTCTCTCTTGTGTTTCTATACTTTACTTTTCTACCAGCGGCCCTCAGAGCATTCTAAAGTAAGTACAGTATTTATCCAAGCAGAGTGTGTTGTTGCTGCTACTGTTGTTGTTGTTTATTATTATTATTATTATTATTATTATTATTATTATTATTATTATTATTATTATTTTTACACTTCAGAAGTATTCTGTGCATTTACATTGCTAGAAAAATACTCTCTATAAAATCAGGAAGACAATCTTTGCCTAGTTGGTTCTAGTCTAGAATTGTTTGGATGTCAAACACTATTTTAAAAGTATCTAAAAATGTAAGTGCTTTGTCCATTTTATATATTCTAAATACATTCTAAATACATTTGAATGTAACATGTTTTAGAGCAAGGAGTGACTCTTGGCTGTCAGAAGTTTAGATTATATAAATTACTGTGAGGCAAGAACCAGAAGACATGCCAGTTATGCAATAAATTAAAGAATTCAACCTGAATGTAGTTATTAGCATTTCTATTTTTATCCTGTTTCCAAACAGCTAGTTTGAATAGGATTAGGGTTGCTATGTTTATACTGCTTAGGAAACTGATTATTAATCTGGTCAGAGGTACTGCACTAGTAGGAAAGTACAGAGTATTGGTTGTTGGACTGAAAGAGAAGCGTGCTATGCTTTTGGTTTTGTTTTCAGTAAGATATTTTAATGTGCAAGACAGATGTCTGCTGCACATGTAGTTTGGCAATTTGTGTCCAACCAACATTAGTCATGTCTGTGAACTGTCCATATGCACAGCATTACAGAATAGATAGTGATAAAGATTCATGGCTATACAGTAGGTTGGTGCACATTCTGGATGACCATTTAGTACTCTAGAACTTTTCTTTAGATGAACATTTAAGAGTCAAACATTTAAGGGTCAGTGTGGAGTTTTATAATCTAAACAGTGATGGTGGGGGGAGTTTTTTACCCTTTTATTATAGAAAATGGCATTTCTATCCCCGTGATTATGTATAGAGAATTAACATTTATTTAATCACAGTTGCCGGACTTGCAGATGGGGCCGAAAAACACCCCAAGTAGTCCCTTCTAAAACCACCTTTCTTCAGATATTCAAGTACAAAAGCAGGTTGAAAAGGAACTAGATAACATACATTTTAGGATATTGGACATGTAAGAAATTAAACTTTGCGGAAATGTAAATGGTGTAAAAATCACTTTAGTTGTAGGAAGACTACAGAACAATTTAAGGTCATATTATAGCGACACAAGTGTTTATTTATGGGTTCAACTTTGTTTCTATTTTAAACACTGATTTTTCAATCATTAATATCTTGGCAGTCGTAGGGAGTAGAGTGGTGTCCTTTGGAACATCAATACCTTAGGACATTTTCTCTTTATATGTTTAACTGCTCTTTCATAGGATTAGTACTGGTTGAAGAAGGTACCTGGAGAAAAAACTGTTATAGCTGTAGTACTTGGCACCGAGGTTGCAGTCTGTGCTGACTTGCCTGTCCACACTACATAACAGATCTTGAGGATCGTATTCGGAAATGTTTTAATTAATCCAGCTCAAAGCGTGCACATTAAAGTACCATTTTTCATGTTTAGTCGGGCTTAATACGTACAAACACTATTAAAATAGTTTGGTTACAGTTCCTAGCAGCGCAATGGACTGTTGGACTTAATATGACATTATTCCACCATCCACTGTATTTAATGTTTAAACCCGACAAATATGGAGTCCGTGCCCACGGAAGACATAGCGCTTCTTAGCATGAACGTTATGGCTTTGTTTCTTAAAAACACAAGGTACATTTTATCATAATGTGTGTGTTTGTGTTTTGAACTCTGAAGTTCTCCTTGACCGATTTCATCGCTCCAGATTTCAATGTGCCTGATCTGATCACGTCACTCCACAATTTTACAACAAGCCTCAGAAATAGTATACGGTACAGTAGTATTGATAGTTGTTCTTACTGTACTATATAAAAGGCTTACTGGAAGAAGAATTCTGAAGGACAATCTACCTGTAGAGCTATCTAAGTGAAGCTGCCTGGCACCCGTCTCTCTCTCTCCTCTCTCCCCCCTCTCTCTCTCTCTCTCTCTCTGACTGCCATGGCCAGAAGCCTGTCATTTTTACAGATCTGTCTTGCTCACTGCCGCTCACTCATCCGACATCTTTATGAAGATGGCCACTGTCATAGATGGCTTGTAGTGGTGATGTCAGACCCGGAAGAAACACACACAGCACTGCGAGTGAAATGGTGAAGGCGCTTGCTTGCACCGGTTTATTGCAAATAAAATAAAAGGTTGAACAAAATAGAACACGGCACTTGAGGCCAAAATAAATAGACAAATAAAACAGACAGTGGACGAACACTAAACAAGTATTGTGCAAGTCCTCTCGCACGAGTAGTGTTTGTTATTTTTCTCTTACTTTTATAATTACTTTCTCCTTCTCCACACCTGTTCTCCACTCACTGAACACACAACCCCGAGTGAGTGAAACATGCATTTATATATACGATTGTGCTCGGATTCAGTTACTAATTAATTATTCACTTGAATCCCAGCACGTGAACTAATTTGTGCAATCCCCGTGCTCACATACTATTACATACCTTATCTGCACGTGAAGTGATTGTGCAATCCCCGTGCCTAAATACAACTATAGATTTTAAATCACTCGTGCTACACAGACCCATTTATATCCCGTGCACCAATACCTATACACCAACATTCACACCACAAGCAACATATAACACAAAATACACACAGGGCGGGGCACACTGCCACATACTCACAAACAGGTCGTATTGTAGGGAGAATTTCAATTAGTGTTTCAATTAGCACTCTTGGTTACAAATTTCTCCCAGCCAAGATCGCATAGAGAATAATTGGCAATAAAGCATGCAACATCTTTTTATGAATTTTTATCAAAGGTTAGTTAGAATAATATGGTACAAAAACAAAAAAGAAAATTAGTATCAATATAGCACAAGTTATTATTCCCAGCAAGCAATAATATTCGGATAATATCGCAACTGTAAATATCATACATGTAAAAGCTAGCATATATTAAGTGTCAATAATTTGCTTTATCTATAAGAACCAATAATACTCAAGTCATCAAATATAACAATATGAATATGCATGGAGGATAACTGTTTCATTAAAAATGACTCTGAATATTTAAAATAAAATCCAGATTAATTTTAATAGGATATTACGAAACGCACTTCATTCTTTATCAATCGGTTGTTAAAAAAAAAAAAAAATATATATATATATATATATATATATATATAAATTAGTGATTTCCATTACACGAGAGTAGATGTTGAAACTTACTTTCATTTGAACTCGGCTCTCGCCAAGATAAGCACCAACTAAGACGTAGCTTTACAGTAAACTAATGTGATCCATCTGTGTCTCTATCCATTTGCGTTTCCTTCCATATGATGATGTAGATATCCTTCTGTCTGGTGTTGATGGCTGAAGTGTAATGCTGGCTCCAGGGATCAGCTTATTTGCCTCCCTGGCGCATCAGCACACACAACGGCTACAATGCTGGCTCTGGGGATCAACCACAGTGCGGTCTCCCCAGCGCATCAGCGTGACAACCGTCTGGACTGACCGAAGTAGGGTACATCTCTGGGGTCTTCAAGTGGGCACCTTCCATCCTCGGTGTTTCGTCGACTAGCCCACAACACCTCAAGAGGGCTCGACAGTGATTCTGGCGCCCCAGCATCACCCCCCTCCGTCCCCCACTCAACTCAGCCCAGCTTACTTACCCGTACAACAGCGTTTCTTTCTTTCTATTGTGCTTGAGATCCCCAGCCAGAATCTTTCCATCTCAACCACAGCCAGTTGCTGCTCCTCTCTGCTGCTTCAGATAAGTTCTTCACTGTGCGACGCAACTCTTGGCCACTGAATCCGACGTCTCTGAGAAACCAGGTTGTAGAGTGTGCCACAAATCCTTCAAACAGAATTCAGTGACAAACACCCATTATTCTTAAACAACCCCAGCACCTCTTATTCACTTTCTTTTTTTAATCTCGTTGATTATCCTAGCTCTGTCTAGCTGGTAATTTACTTTCATGAAATATTGAAACTAGCCCTTTTGTTATAAAGCAAAGTATGACGCACGCCTTTTACGTTTCACAAACATTAACCTTTCTATGGAGGATAATCGGTGCCAAAATTTAAAAATAAATAAATAAAAATCTAAATAAATAAATACATAAATATATAAATAAATAAATAAAAATCTGAATTAATAAATACATAAATAAATAAACGAACGAACGCACCAACGGTATTGTCCTGCCCTTCCAGTGTGATTGATGCTACTGAGAAATACTAGAGTGAAAAGATTGTGCCAAAAACGAAAAACGAAACAAATAAATTTAATACATAAATGTACAGTACATTTTTCTATGTAATGTATTTCAATATTTATTTATTTATTTCATTTTTTATTTCGTTATATTTATATAGCAGAACTAATGGAAGTAATTCCATTACTCCTGGAAGTAATTTCTGGTCACGGGCCTCCCAGACTCCCACTGTGGACTTCTGCCCCCATACATTAAGTTAAGGGCTTCAAGCCCCTTAGATATTGAGCATTTTTTAAAAACATTTTTATAGTCAAACATTAGCAGAAAATAAACAGAATTTGAATTTCTTTAAAATCTCAAAATATCATTCTCTTAGGCCGCGGCAATAGTACCTAAATTATGCCCATCTGCAGCATATGAAATCGGGGTAGAGAGCAGTTGCCTTGGATCTTAACAACAAAGGAACCACGTATGAAAAAAAAAATAGTTTCAGATTTTTAAGATTGTGGTATGAAACGTAAATACATGACAGTAATTGCGGATTGGAGTGTGTATTGTAATGCAGTG
Source organism: Acipenser ruthenus (assembly GCF_902713425.1). Classification (NCBI taxonomy): domain Eukaryota; kingdom Metazoa; phylum Chordata; class Actinopteri; order Acipenseriformes; family Acipenseridae; genus Acipenser; species Acipenser ruthenus. Next base: position 50,277,539 of record NC_081190.1, on the reverse strand, counting down.
AGCAGTTTTGTTCAGGTTGATTGATGTGAGTAACATTCTTCATGATTGCATCCCTGACCACCTGACTGACTGGAGAAGTCAAACTAGTGTTGAGAAGAGATGCACATTTGGAGGAATTCAAAATAAAGGTGCAGAGGGCGACTATTGGAAGCAGGCTGATACTTGATTCTTGAATGATTGTTCTTTCTCTCTAGGATTATTGAATAATTGTCCATTCGATCATTCCTATATAAACCTCAGGTAAACTCACCTGGATGTTGTCGTCGCGATCCCAGCTGTAGTTATACCGTCCACCTCCCCAACCACATTAATGCAGGCAGTCCCCCTGGTGGCTTCGTCACAGTCCATCCTGCTGATCCTGGCATCGTCAGATCAGTTCCTCGTTTAGGGGGCGGTGGCTGCTTCTTCTCCCCTTAACAGACGGGACCAGCGGACAAATTGTCCATAATCACTACTTCACCATTCCCATACAAGCAGTCATGATCCTGACATTGAATTGTACTAGGGAAACTGTGGTTTAAAATGTCAACTTTACTTACAAAAGTGTTAAAACTTGTTAGTAAGCAGTAATATTTTTTGTTTGTTTGTTTAGTTTTTTTTGTAGTTTTTCTCTACAAGAAAATGTATACATTAACACTGCAGTATATAAAAAAAAACCCTTGAAATATTATATATATATATATATATATATATATATATATATATATATATATATATATATATATATATATATACAGTACTGTGCAAAAGTTTTAGGCAGGTGTGAAAAAATGCTGTAAAGTAAGAATGCCTTCAAAAATAGACATGTTAATAGTTTATATTTATCAATTAACAAAATGCAAAGTGAGTGAACAGAAGAAAAATTTACATCAAATCAATATTTGGTGTGACCACCCTTTGCCTTCAAAACAGCATCAATTCTTCTAGGTACACTTGCACACAGTTTTTGAAGGAACTCGGCAGGTAGGTTGGCCCAAACATCTTGGAGAACTAACCACATCTTCTGTGGATTTAGGCAGCCTCAGTTGCTTCTCTCTCTTCATGTAATCCCAGACAGACTCGATGATGTTGAGATCAGGGCTCTGTGGGGGCCATACCATCACTTCCAGGACTCCTTGTTCTTCTTTACTCTGAAGATAGTTCTTAATGACTTTCGCTGTATGTTTGGGGTCGTTGTCATGCTGCAGAATAAATTTGGGGCCAATCAGATGCCTCCCTGATGGTATTGCATGATGGATAAGTATCTGCCTGTACTTCTCAGCATTGAGGAGACCATTAATTCTGACCAAATCCCCAACTCCATTTGCAGAAATGCAGCCCCAAACTTGCAAGGAACCTCCACCATGCTTCACTGTTGCCTGCAGACACTCATTCGTGTACCGCTCTCCAGCCCTTCGGCGAACAAACTGCCTTCTGCTACAGCCAAATATTTCAAATTTTGACTCATCAGTTCAGAGCACCTGCTGCCATTTTTCTGCACCCCAGTTCCTGTGTTTTTGTGCATAGTTGAGTCGCTTGGCCTTGTTTCCACATCGGAGGTATGGCTTTTTGGCTGCAAGTCTTCCATGAGGCCACTTCTGACCAGACTTCTCCGGACAGTAGATGGGTGTACCAGGGTCCCACTGTTTTCTGCCAATTCTGAGCTGATGGCACTGCTGAACATCTTCCGATTGCGAAGGGAAGTAAGCATGATGTGTCTTTCATCTGCTGCAGTAAGTTTCCTTGGCCGACCACTGCGTCTACGGTCCTCAACGTTGCCCGTTTCTTTGTGCTTCTTCAAAAGAGCTTGGACAGCACATCTGGAAACCCCTGTCTGCCTTGAAATTTCTGCCTGGGAGAGACCTTGCTGATGCAGTATAACTACCTTGTGTCTTGTTGCTGTGCTCAGTCTTGCCATGGTGTATGACTTTTGACAGTAAACTGTCTTCAGCAACCTCACCTTGTTAGCTGAGTTTGGCTGTTCCTCACCCAGTTTTATTCCTCCTACACAGCTGTTTCTGTTTCAGTTAATGATTGTGTTTCAACCTACATATTGAATTGATGATCATTAGCACCTGTTTGGTATAATTGTTTAATCATACACCTGACTATATGCCTGACTTTGTGCAAGTGTACCTAGAAGAATTGATGCTGTTTTGAAGGCAAAGGGGGGTCACACCAAATATGGATTTGATTTAGATTTTTCTTCTGTTCACTCACTTTGCATTTAGTTAATTGATAAATATAATCTATTAACATGTCTATTTTTGAAAGCATTCTTACTTTACAGCATTTTTTCACACCTGCCTAAAACTTTTGCACAGTACTGTGTATATATAGATAGATACACCTGTGTTGTTTCTGTATATTGACGTACCTGAGCAGGTGTGTAACGCACCCCTAGCTAATGCTACTGTATATTCCGTGGCAAGATGAGAGAAAAAAAATGTTGCAGCTATTTAGGGAAGTGCTTGATGCGCTCTCTCCCCGGAAGGGGTAGCACACTGTGGTTTTAAGCTTGTAGAAAAAATGGTTAAAATTGTGTCAAAATCGTAATTGTTGTGGGGGCTCCTGAGTGGCGCATCCAGTAAAAGCACTTGCGTAGAGTGCAGGATGCTTCCTATAGTCTGGACGTCGCGAGTTCGAGTCCAGGCTATTCCTTTGCCGACAGAGGACGGGAGCTCCCAGGGGGCTGCGCTCAATTGACCGAGCGTCGCCCGGGGGGAGGGAGGGTTAGGTCGGCCAGGGTGTCCTCGGCTCACCGCACACCAGCGACCCCTGTAGTCTGGCCGGGCGCCTGCGGGCTTGCCTGTAAGCTGCCCGAGAGCTGCGTTGTCCTCCGACGCTGTAGCTCTTGGGTGGCTGCACGGTGAGTCCGCAGTGTGAAAAAAAAGTGGTTGGCTGATGGCACACACTTCGGAGGACAGTGTGTGTTCGTCTTCGCCCTCCCGAGTCAGCGCAGGGGTGGTAGCGGTGAGCTGAGCATAATAATATAATTGGCCATTCCAAATTGGGAGAAAATAATAAAAATAATTGGCAACAACTAAATTAAATTAAAAAAAAAAAAAAAAAAATCGTAATTGTTGTGTACAAGGATTGCTGATAGTGTGCTACGGGTGTACATACGTATTTGGAACTGGAATGTTTATCTACATTGATTTAAATGATTGCCAAACACCTGTCTCCAAAATTACTCATGCTGCTCTGGCCCTTAGGGCTTGTGTGACAGGTCCCTAAATCTGTTTTTTTAGGGTAATAGGACGGAAAGGTAACATTTGTTATATACATAATAATAAAAATGGTTTTAAAAACACCAAATTCCCATTGGGCTTATTTTTTATTTTATTTTTTTATTGACTTTAAGTATTACTATGCTCGACAACAACTATAAAATCGTTACCTTCACTAAAAATGTGCACAGATTAATCTACCGGTTAATTAACTAATGCCCATAAATTAACAGATCAAAATTTTTAATTGAGTGAGCCCTATATATATATATACACACATACATATACATGTTTTACATACCCCAATGGAAATTTATAATTTCTAGAAATTTCTCAAAAACAAAGAATTTTTGTAGCATAACTTTTTGCTTTTGTGGATGAGGAAAAAAAGTTACAAGAAATAGATGTCTACAATTATTTAGTTCAGCAATTTTTTTTTTTTTACAAAACTCAATAAATGATAATTCAAAAGTATTCATACCCTTTGATGCTATAATAGTATTGTCTACAAGGTAGTAGAAATTTCAATATGATAATGCAGAACCTAATTCTAGAAAAGTCTAGAAAATGCTGGATTGTAGGTGAACATTCTTAGAGTATAAAAGGGTTAGGCATAGGATGATTGCTGTCATTACCAATAAGTCAATATGGGAAAAAGTAAAGTTGAAAACACTCCCCAGAGTGTTTTTTTGTGTGTCTTGAACATAAATAATAATACTACACCAGCATAAAAATATGTTCTGGTGAGAATTCCACACCTGCACTTGGGTATTGTAGTGTTACCATGTTTTGAGTTAACATAGGATTACTGAGTGTTATGTTACAACACTGCCATCTAGGGGATTGAGGGTTTACTTCCTGGGTAGTAATGCTCATGTTACTTTAATACAGCCAGGTTGTTCAGTTTATACTCGGACTCCCGTCCTCTTTAGTAATTGTACAGGAATACTTTGGTATTCTCCATCAGTGCTCGGCGCGCACTCTGGTGATGCCCGGCACGCGCTGGCTTCTAAACCCTGACGTGCGTCAGCTTCAGTAATTCCATGTACGCATTGGCTTTTTCTGTCCATACCAGTTTTTAACTTGATGCTTCTCTGTGCCCATTGCTGTATCCGATCTGCAATATAGTACTGTGGTTAATAATAGTGTATTCCAAGGAGTGGTTAAAGTGGGGCGGTATGTACTGGTATGCATACCAGCACAAAAAAAACTGATATTGTGCCATACCGGGAAAAGAAAAGAAAAAATCTAGGGGGAAAAAAATATCTAAATATTCTACTGCTGCAAAACACCCTAGCTGGACCTTTAGTTTCGAACAAAAAAACTTTGTCTTTAGTGTCTACATAGCATAAGTATGTTTTACCTCAGGTCATGCCCTTATTCTCCGAAAGCACTTTCCCTGTAGGTCACTGTACCCGCAAATTTTGGGCATTACTTATGTGTGTTGGAAATCGTACCAGTCAAATCCTACTAATGTATTTCGTGTTGAATTTCGTCCATTCTATTTTTGTGTAATAGTTTTATGACATCAAAATGAAAAGTGCAGTCTAGGCCAGCCAAAGCAATCTAAGAGTGAGCAATCACAGAGTGACGATTCTGACAGTTTGGACAAAACAAAAGCATCAGACCTACAAAAAGAAGTCGCCACCAAGCCCAAACTAAATCAGCAAACTTCTCATCAGCCAGGATCTTCACTCTGTACAAGAGCAAAGAAACTCCCCCGCAAGTATTAATTCTGTTGATTGTTGGAGTAAACAACAATATCTGGAATACAAAGAGAAATATAATGAGCTGTTTTCGAAAGGTTATGTCGTGATGCAAATAAATGAAATACTGTCTAGTTATGGTGTTACATGAGCCCCTCAGTGGGTAGCATAGTATATTCCTGTTTGGAAGCACCCCAAAACTTCAACAGCAGTCACTAAAAAAAATATTTTAAATATTGAATTGACAATAATATAATCGAAAAAGAGAACCCCAGCACCCAGCAGATGAGAAGCCTGAGAAAAGACCTGTTGGTTGCTGGTTTTGATCAGAAACTGGGGAAGGTAGCTGTAACTGGGCTTTAATTATTTTTAAATAATAATAATATATTCAACAGATTATTATCCTTTACATCTCTCTTGTTCTAATTCCTCAGTTTGTGCAAACTGTCCACTCCTTGCAACAGTTCATCTGTCTCTTCGTATAAGCTAATGTACCTTGCATATGGTACTGCACATTCTCAATGCATTTTACCTAGCTAGAATTCATTTGCTGTGTCAACAGTATAGCCAATTTTTGTATGAACCACTATAGCTGTATTATATAACACAAAATCATTAAGCGGTTCCCATTATGCACTAGCCTGCTTTATATTTCCACCCTTACACACAATCCTGTTCTATAACTTGCCAAGCAAAACTGATTAAAAAAAAAAAAGGTTATCATGCTTTCCTTTCTCCTCGTCTTAATCTTGTTTTGTTGATCTTTTCACAATCAAAAAATTAAGTTGTTGGTCTGCAATAGTTACAAAAAGTAAACTAAGGTGCAAGTGTTAATCTTATGTTCATGTAAACGGACTGGTTGACAAAGATTTGGATATTGCAAGCACTTGTGTTAATGAATGCCCATACCACATTTTATCACAACTGAATGAGTGACTCTCAGGTTTTACTGTAGTTAAAACAAACATATAGGTGTGTAAAAAGAAACATTACTGAAGCTAAGAGGTAGCAAAATTAATTTTAAAACCACCCTTAATAAAACATATTCAGCAGCAGATGATCATTGAAGCAAAATAGATTGTCACTGCTCCCCATGTCATGGAACTTTTCCTTGTTAACTGTCTTGTTGCTAAGGTTTTAAAATAAAGTGTGTAACCTCTGCAAGTTCCACTGTTTCCCTTATCATTGAATGCTATCCTGCCCATCACATCTCTGTATATATGCTAAAGGCCTAACTTGAATACAGCTGAGTTATGGCTGGTATGGCATTTCCTGACTTTTGTGACTTTAAGCTGCACCATTTGAAGTTCATTTAATTGTCATTTTTTGTAAGGAATGTCTTGACTTGTGTGGCTTCAAGCTTATACCATATTTTTAAACTAGTTTTTTGTAATGAATATAAACTTATGCTTTCAACTCAGGGTTCTATGTATGTTGCCTGTAATTATGTTCTCTCTCACATCTTTCACTTTCTTTTCCTGTTTGCTTTTCTGGCATATGCTGAATTTTTTCAACCTCCTGTTCCACTTTACACCCTTCCTAAGGAAAAATCCACTTAGAAGGTAATTTGTTTTGGAAACAAACAAGAAAGCAAATGTATTCATAAGTGTGGCAAGGCAAAAGCCCTGCTTGTGTTCAAAATGTGTGTAGGAATGCAAGGTTGGCAGGGATGGGGTTAATTCTGTCCCTGCCAACAATCACAGGTGTGGCCATTCCCAAATTAAGCAATTGAGTGCTATTTGGGATGTGGCGACCTGTATAAAGGAAGAGCAAATTATCTGCTTGGGGAAGAGAGTTAGGGGAGTGTTTTTGACCTGTGTGTTTATCTGTGTTTTGGTTGATCTTTGTAGTAAAGGCGAATGCACAGCCTACAAGAGTATAGTGTTTTGTTTAAACTGTTTATTTTGGCCCTTGTGCCTGTTTTGTTTATTCCTGTGTGCGCTTCACCGCAAAAAAAAAAAAACAACAACAAACGATTTTGTGCTTCCTTTATACATGTGGCCACTCTCTAATTAGCACTCAATTACCTAATTGGGGAATGGCCACACCTGTGATTGTTGGCAGGGAAAGAATTAACCCCTTCCCTGCCAACCTTACATCTCACACACATTATTTAAACAAGCAAGGCTTTTGCCCTGCCACAATAAGGAATTTGTGAAGCAAACCCAGTTGTTTAAACTGTGAACCATGATGTTTGTTTATTTACTAATGTATCGATTATGAGCCTTACATATAATCCGGTAGTACACAGGGCACCAAGACAGCTATTGTGATCATATTCACACCAAATAAATGTCCTTTGTGTACTATCTCTAGGATTACATTTTAAATATCGTTCTGCAATTCTCATGTATTGTTACCATTAAATAATTACACACAGTTAGCCAATACAAGTATAGTGGCACCATAATTAAAATTGTATCGGTTATGTAAGGAATGTGTATTTTCTGGATAAACAGCAAAATAATTGTTCATTATTTATAAAATATGCATTTTAAAGTACAAAATGTGGGATACTCCTAAAATGAATAATTATTGTCTTTGTTTTGGCTATTTAGAGCACCAAGAAAACCCATTGTGGACACGGATATTGAATTTAACCATGTTCCCACTCACGGAGACGCCAGTAAGAAACGCCTGATCGAGGACACTGAAGACTGGCATCCTCGGACAGGCACTTCCCAGTCGCGCTCCTTCCGCATCCTGGCCCAGATCACTGGCACTGAACGCAGTACGTCAAATTGTTATAGGCTGGGGATACAAAAAAATGAGTATCTACAATAGTGACTGCCCATACAGCTGTACATTGAACGTTGTACCAGTTTTGACTGTCACTATTACAAAAAACAACTGGGTAACATTTGGGGCATGTAGCAGGATAGCGTCAGAAAGGGGACTCGGAGTCAGGAAAGCTGTGCACTTTTGAAAGACAAACAAAACACAGGAACAAACAATCAGGCACAGTGGCCAAAATAAAAGGTTTACACATAACAATCACCGACCAGTACGGCAATTGCACCGCACACAGAGTTTAACAACTCACCACCTCAAATACCTTCACCAAACACAGGCATTCTCCTTGCTTTTATACAAGTGGCCACTCCCCAATTAGCATAAATTACCTAACTGGGGAATGGCCACAGCTGTGATTGCTGGCAGGGCCAAATTTAATCCCACCCCTGCCAACCTTACATTCCCACACACACTGTTTACAGACACCACAGCACTTGTGAGATATCTTGCATATTAAAAGTATTTTCAAGGAGAAGACAATCTATTCAGAGATACCATTGGGCTGTGAAATATTTTTTTAGTCACTGTACCTTGAACTTTCCTCTTTATTGGATTACTGGGGCTATTACTGTAATGTGTAGATGCACTTCACATTTTCACAGAGGTACTTAATATGTTACCTGCTGATTCAATTCAGTTTTGAGAGATTGAAATTGTAGTTGTGTAGAAACATAAAATGAAATATGACAACATATAAATTAACCCATAGGACTGAATTTTGATGGCTGAATAGATTAGCATTGAAAGCATAATTCTTGTACAGTTGTAATCAGCTGCTATTTATTTTTTAAAGGGTAGGAGGCTTTGTTTGTTCCAACTGCTTCTTAGAAGAAAAGTGTTAAGGCTTACCCTTAAACTGAGCAACTGTATAAGTCATAACCATGTAAGATTTCCATCAAGACTCAGCATCAATGGAATTGATTCCATTTCTTGTCATTGTCTGCTATGCATTCTTTGTTACTGTAAATAGAGTATGACATTTTACCATTATAACCAAGGGTTAAAATAACTGTACCTCAGGAAGGCTAGGTTTCAAGAAAGTATAACTTACTGAAAGATCAGATGCTGCTCAACTGTGTACCTCCTTAAATGGAATGAGTAATTGTTTGGCATGCCTGTTGTTTCTTTTTGTTACTTAAGGCAATAGGCACTCATTCCAGTTTTATAGTTTTAGTCAAGTAGTGTGTAAAAAAGAAAAATATTGACCTATATAGCATGTGTGTGTGTGTGTGTGTGTTTTTTAACTATATTGAATCTGCCTTGTTTTTTATGCATACACTTATGAAACATAACATTCATAAACTGACTATCTAAAATGTGTTTAAGTAGGAAGGCCGGTTCAGTGCACATTTAATCTGTTCATCCATGTATCATATTACTTCCTTTACTAATGCCAATATTTATGTTGCAGTGCAAGAACAAGAAACTGATTCTTCTAAGAAAAAGTAGGTAACTGATTTGGAATTATTTTGATTTTGTTTTGCAGCGCATGTCTGGTTGCATTTGTTGTTAATATTTGATGCATATAGAGTTTGTGATGCCCTGTATTTGTCAGACATTGTTCAAGCCCCTGGTGTCCTATCTGTATGAAGTGAGAGTATAGTCCCGACTATAAGTTCTAGGTAACTTTGGAGAATATTGTGACTTTTTTAATTTCATAATTTCTTCCTTGTGACCTGTAGCTGACTGAACTTATACAAGTGTAACAGTGTACCTACGTGTCTTTTTGTTTGTTTGTGTGTGTGTATGTATGTATTGAAATGGCTCATGTGTTCCAGTGTAATTAATCAACCTCATGGCCTGTTTTCAAGCAAGCATGACAGATGCACCAGATGACCCACAGCAGTTCACAATAGGATAATGATAACCCTGGCTCATTTCACATGCAGTAGAAGCTAGATTTAACTTGGAGCTTCTGGAACTAACAGGTCATGTATTAAGGCCTTGCTACAGCTCAATCCCACATCAACGTGAAGCAAGTTGGCTCAAACTGCTAAATTGTTCCAAATGCTTTTAAAGACCACCGTTTAGCTAAATACATTGGATATTCATTGATTTGGATCCTGTAGCTTAGCCTCATGAGTAAATTAACAAGACTGTTGACGACTATTAGCCTGTTGGACTACACCATTTGAACAGTGTTAAAAATCACTGTAAAGATAGTAAGAGTGTAGTAGCAAAACATAAATTAAAATGTATCTGTAAACAAGATTTTTCCTGTTGGTCAAAAAATTCTTAAACATAACCACTGATTGTTTTGTACTTGTTGTTAACCTACTTTTATATGTGCTGTTTGATACGATGGGCAGGATTTTCAAAAAACAGTGTTATTGTATCGGTCTCGTGCTATAGTAGCGAGAGCTTTAGTAGCAAGTGATTTTCAAACAAAATGTGTTAATTAAATCAATCCATTAATGCTTTGAAATTGAGTCGATGTTGGTAATAAACGCATTTCTCGTTCAAAAGCTTAATTGTCACAGGTCACCTACATCACTTCCTGTGTCTACGACTAAAATGGAAATAAAAAATAATGGGAATATCTAAGTTGTGTATAATTTGTAAACTTAATTTAAAATTGTGCATTTCGTCATGCAGAATGTACATTTATTTGGAACACTTCACATATAAAATTCTGATTTACAATTATCTGGCGTGTGGGTAAAAATCAGATTGCAAGGATAAAAAAATAAACAAATTACCCTCACAGCTTACTACATACAAATCTTTTAATGTGCATTTTGCAATCTTTTTTTGGTTAAAAAGAAAAAGATACCGTAAGCCATCTGTGTATGTTTGTTGGAATTTATTCTTATGATGACATCTATTTTTGTATGTATTTTAGTATGTACGATTGTAGGCTATATATACGTTTCAAGTGCCATTGGTGTTTGTAGTTGTTGTTGGTTATTATACATGTATACCATGTATGTAACCCTTCATTATCATACATGCCAACAGTACCTATATGGTCGGCACAGTCCCAATTTCCTAGCAAATGTCCTGCTTCCCGATGCATAGGAAGAAAGTCCTGATATTTACACATAGAAAAAAAATCATTTATTCTGCGCAGTAGAGTTAGTGCTTTTCGTGAGGCTGACACATCTGATGATCACTAGCTTACCGGTATACAAAGGTAAGAACGCTTCATTGTGTCTGTTTACTGTCATGCTGGTCGTGTGGTGTTGAGTTGAGGGGATACGTCTATTATTATATGACCCCTCCCATGTGTATGATGTGTATAACAACCCCCCCCCCCCCCGGGGACGAGTGCTCCGCTAAACAGTTTCCAAATGTTGGCAAGTATGCATTATATATTTATTAAGCTTTTAAAATTGATAGAACTCCCTCACCTAATACACAATTTGCCTCTGTGATAAATAAACTCAACTAGATTAGCCACCTAACACTTCCAGTATAAGAACATTTTATATGCATACAAACATGTGAAGGTGAAAGTGTACATTGTACATAAAGGGGGGAGTCTGACAACATTACAAATACGTTTAGGCAAAGTCCATGTCAATGATTTTGATCACATTCCTAGTGCATCGCTGGGTGTCCTTGATGCCTGTTCTTCATTCTTGTGTGGATTAGACACAGGTGTTAAAAGCCAAGGACGCATTGCAGATCCGCAGTCACCTAAGGAAACTTATCTAATGTTTAATCTGCCGTTTTCTATACCAAGATTTCAGTTGTAAAAATAAATCAAATCTACAGTAGAAGTCAGCTGTCATAATGTACGTATGCAGAATTCAAATAGGCTACAGTTGCATTGATAATTTCTTGGTAGAAACATTACACTATAAATATTGAATTATCGAGGTAGTCTGTAAGAAATTAACCCTGGTCCTGTACACTGTCTTTATTGTCGGTGTCACAGACGCTGTCTGTTTCAAGGTGAGTTTTATATACTCTTTCATTCATTAAAACCTTGTTTTTCCAAGTGCAAATTAGCTCCTGATAAATAATGACAACTAACACGGATTTGCTTTTAAATTCCCACACAAACAAAAGAAATAGTCGCAAGAAGCACTGCTCGTTAAGATATTAACATCATTTTGTAAATCAACATAATTTCGGAAATCACATCAGGACGATTATTTAATAATGAAATAGGCACAATGACTGCTTGAAAATGCCAAAATCAATGCTACATACCGATTTCTTGATTAACACTGGAATTATCATTTATGAACTTTTTAAAATCCTGACCGATATTTCATGTAAAGAAATTAATATTCATCCATACACAATTAATCGTCGCACCCGACAATCTAATAAATACAGGTTACTTTACAGTTTTACCAGTTTAACAAAGTTAATTCAAAATTACCTTAGTAAATCTATATATATCCTATAGGTACTACAGGACAAACATTACAACCAGAGGAATATATCCCTTGCGGTTCTTTGATATTATTTATTGGGGAAATTATGTCCAGAGATTTGGATCTGCTGCTTAGCTTGTATACATTGCCAGTAAAGATAATCATTAAGGGAAAACAAGGCTCTATGAGTACAGTCCCATGAGTATTGAAGGAAACTGGAAACAGATTGCATGGTATGTTAGCATGACATGTTGCATGGAGTTGCAGTTAAATAACTGATTTCAGAGACCCCTTTTATTCCTGTCTAACTCTTCTTTTTTATTTCTCTCTTTTCTTTCCAACACTGCTTTCTTGTTCAGGGAAAAGATGACCACTCAGATCATCGGCCCCAAATATACTGAACTGCGTGACTGGCACCATGGTGTTTCAGCCCGCTTCCTCAATGTAGATTAATGTACACTGAGCTGTGAAATCTCCAGTTTTCAGTTTCATTAACCTGCTTTGCAATGGCCTATAATATTTTACTCTTTGTTACTAGATTCAGTTTTCCTTATTTTCCCTTTTATTTCCTACTTATCTGTAAAGAAAGGAAATGCATACTCTCGGTGTGTTTGTGACTAAATGTGTCACATTATATAGGTGTGAAAATAAGAATGATTAATAGGGCAGTATCTTCAAATACTGAATTCAGGAATGCAAGACCTCTCCTTTTAAAACCTTTTTGAGTGGACATTCATTTTGTTTCCCAGTTTCAAAATTGAGCTTATATTTTTGTGGTGCATTTTTCATCCCCAAAGGTTAATTTGATCCTTATTGACTCCTTTGACCCACAGCTTTCTCAAAAGTGGTATTTAATAATTAAATAGTTGTATAGAAAGATAACTAGCTTCAGTGTCGTACTGATCTTACAGCTAAGGCCAAAAGTTTTGCATCGCCTATAGAATTAACTCATTTTGCTTCAAAAGGTCGAATGAAACCTGTTTAAAAAAGTTATGTTACCATATTGAATTACATACTGCTTTGTAGTTTTCCATATACTTAACGAAAAACTGAAAATAAATTTAAAATGTGACATTTCGAAATCTAGCATGAAATACTGTGCTACCAATATGGTTTCTGGTAGACTTTTGCAATTTATCATTTTGTAGTTTCTTTGCGTACATGGCGTTAAATAAAAAATTTAAATTATGTTCATATGTTTTATTTTTTATTATGTCTCAATCCAAAAATTGTAGGTGATGCGAACATTTTGGCCATAGCTTTACTTAATCTAAGCTTGCTCTACTCTTTTGAGTGGCAATATCTTTCCTATGTAGCAGTAAGATTGGACTGCATCTACTGATCAAAATAAAAGTAAACAGTTATCCAAATACTACCAGTTTGTCAGTGGTGAGCAGGTTAGCTATTACATACAATGAATTGTGACAATATAATTTCTCTGCACCAAGTTAGTATAACCAGGGATCCTAGGAGTCAGTTTGCTGTGGAATACTGCGGAAAAACACTTCTATTTTGTTGGATCATTTTCCTGCACTGTTTAAGGCTTGTGCAAGGCTTTTTTTGTTTGTTTGATAACCAAATCAATACACTTATCATATATAATCATCAACACGGGTAAAGGCGCACTGTCACATTCATGTTGAAACGTAGCTGCAGTTTACTTCTGTTGAACAAGCTGTTTAAAGATACCGAAAATGATAAAAATCATAAAAAAGATTGGGCAATAGCCATCCACATGACAAAGACTAACTTGAGATAAACTAGTATGAATACTATTTGTAGGTGTTTTTTATTTTTACTACACAGAAGTATTTGTAATCTTTAAAGTATGGTAAGTTTGTTTATTATTGATTGGTGGCACTGGTGAGGGTGAAACTTCCTTAGAATTTAAGTGTACCAATAAGTACTTCCTGTGTTAACTGTTATTCAATAGTACACATCTTATAATGTGACGGGGGGGGCTCCATTTTAGCCTTTTATTTTAATTGCAGAATAATGCAGTTTTTTTTTCTGAGAATTTTTTTTTTTTTTTATTGTGGAAAACTAGGATCCCTGGTCATAACCATATGGTCTAAGTGGTATTTAATGTAAGTAATTACCATTGGTACCATACCAATGTTTACAAACATGTTAATATTACACATTTTAAAAGTGTCTATTGATCAGCAAAAAATACAAACAAATAAAACCGGTCTAAAACCTGGAACGCACACTATAGCTGAAAGGGATATTAATTGCATTGTTCTTATGTGCGAGTAAAAATGCATTTGCAGTAAGGCGTGGTCTTTTATACATTGGTTGCTTCCCCAGTGACGCCAGCAATAGGGAAAACCCCAAGTAAAAAAAACAACACAGCCACAGCTTACGCTGGAGAGGAACTAGAATGCCACCATGGTTTAGTAAATACCTACAATATAGCTGTGTCACTCATATGATCATTAATAGGTGCACACATTAATATCTTGGGTGCATGTTGGTGCACCCAAGATATTAATGTAATTATGAAATAGTACTGGCAGTTTTTTCCAGTGAACCGGTAAAATAATTAAACAGCATGACCTAATACATCTCACAGGTATTGTTATAAGTTGATATACATGATACTGGCTCTTTTATAATAACCCCCTAGAAAGCTTTGTGCAAATTATTCGTAAACTAACATGCCCTCAAAAATGACACCCCAAAGACACTGCATCCTGACATTTCATGAAGCATAGCGAGTGTGTGCTTATACATTTGTGTTTATTGGTACTAAGGAATGTTGAAATAGGTTGGCTTTCACTGGAGTATTATCTTGACTGTTCACTGCAAGAGGTGGATATTGTTTTTGATAAGGAAAGTGAGGAGGTTATTACCTGTATGTCAGTGATGGTGATTGACTGTAAATGCTCAAGCAATCGACATTTGTTATAATGTTTGATTAGGTATGTATGTATTAAACGCGCTGTCTCCCTGGAATGTAGACAGTGGACGCTTCCAGCTGTTTGGTAATGCAGGTTGGTTTTTAAACTGTAATGTATTGTATTCTAGAAATATACTCACCTAATATATGCTGATTTTAAAAAATAACATAGTATTTTAATAAACTTTATTTTAACCTAAAGCTCTCCTCTGTTCCTTATTGTTTCTTATTTCTTGATTCTGGATATGTGTGTCTCATTTCTACCTGTCTGCCCTGTTCACAAGACAACTCTTTAAACAGACTGCTTTTTTAGTTTTTTTGGATTTTATTTTTCAAGCAGTTTCAGAAAAAAAGGTTTAATAAGGGCAGCATTGTGGAGTAGTGGTTAGGGCTCTGGACTCTTGACCGGAGGGTCGTGGGTTCAATCCCCAGTGGGGGACACTGCTGTTGTACCCTTGAGCAAGGTACTTTACCTAGATTGCTCCCGCAAACACCCAACTGTATAAATGGGTAATTGTATGTAATGTGAAATAATGTATAATGTGATATCTTGTAACAGTTGTAAGTCGCCCTGGATAAGGGCGTCTGCTAAGAAATAAATAATAATAATAATAATATTTCTAAACATGAGAATAGACTGTAAACCCTCTTCACAATAGTAAAGTAGAGTTTGATTAATAACCAACCTAATTATATTAATCACAATAGTCAATGTAAATTGTGAGAAGTTTTGTGAATAAGGCCACTTTCTGTTCTTTTTTTCTCATTTCAACTCTGTCCTCCTTTACTTGTTTACTTAGGGATTATCAGACACACAATGGAGAGGGCAGGTAATTCCAGATAAAATAACTGGTATTTGTTTTTGCCTTATAGACCACTTTTATTAACATGTCACAAAACCGATTGCTCCTTAAGAATGCATTGTTTGCTCACTTGCTTAAAAAAGGTACTTCTTTCTACTAAAGTTCACTCTTATATGTACTAGGTCAGGCGACAGGTTCTCTACAGTGGACCTCAAGGATGCCTACTTACACATCCGTATAAGACCCGGCCATAGGAAGTACTTGCAGTTCACCTTTCAAGGCACCGCACGCTATTCAGCCTCTCTCTAGTTCCTCGCACTTTTTCAAAGTGCATGGATGCTATATTGGCCTCTCTGACACTAAAATGCATCAGAGTGCTCAATTACCTGGACAACTGGCTGATATGTGCCGAGTCACCAGCACAAGCAGTATTGCACATAGGACTGGTCACCAACCACCTCCAACGGTTAAGCATAAAGGTGAACCAGTTGAAAAGCCGGTTAATGGCCTCTCAAAGGGCTGTCTATCTCAACGTAATCGTCAGTTCCTGAAACATGATCTCCAATCTGTCAGACAACAGAATCTAGAGGCTAACTGTCTGCTTGGAGCTGTTTCAGCTCAACGCAGCGGTGAGGGTACTGGCCTTCCAGAGACTTCTGGGCCTGATGGCAGCAGCATCTCAGGTCCTCCCCTTAGGGCTCTTACACATGCGCCCTCTCCAAGCCTGGTTCAACCACAGGGTCCAGCACCTTGTCTTAGAACGCCACTGCTTACTCACAGTGTCTTGTCACTGTATGGAGGCTCTCTCGTGATGGAAACAACCAGCTCATCTGTGCTTGGGTACAGCTCTGGGCTGTGTCACGAGGAGAGAGGTGGTGACTAGGGATGCTTCCAGCCTAGGTTGGGGCGCTGTCTGGAACGGCTTGGGAATGAGTGTGGGAAAACCCATGGAAGGGTCTCCACATAAATGTTTTGCAGCTGCGGGCAGTTCATCTGGCCCTGCAGCATTTTTCCCGAGAGATGCAAGGGAGACGTGTTGATCCATACAGACAACACCACAGTGGTGGCTTACATCGACCACCAGGGGGGTCTCCGGTCTCTCTGTCTCAATCATGCTGCCTTTGCTATGGCATCACAAGCACTTGCTTTCAATAAAAGCAGTTCATCTGCCAGGGGTGAGGAACTGTGCAGCGGACCTCTCCAGGGGCCCCCACAGTTTGAAATGGCGACTTCACCCAGAGGTTGTGAACTTCATCTGGGAGAGGTTCAGGTGCACAGAGATAGATCTCTTTGTGACCCAGGAGTCCATCCATTGTCCCCACTGGTATTCCTTAGAGGAGAGCGGTCACCCGCTCGGACTCTCCTCTATGCTTTCCCACCATTGCCACTGCTTCCACTGTGCGTGGTGAAGATCAGGCAAGATCGTGCCCTGGTGCTCTTAGTAGTCAAAAAGTGGCCCAGGTTCTTGACACTGGCCCAGATCCTGTTCGGTCAGCCGTGGGAGCTGCCGGGCCGTCGCAACCTGCTGGGCCAGGCACAAGGGACTCTGTGTCATCCAGATCCATCAGCTCTGCAGCTTTCGGTCTGGTCCCTGAGTGGAGACATTTGAGCTGTCTTGGGTTATCTGACAAAGTCAATGGGGTATATTCCTGACGTGGTGTCAGTTGCGTGAACTGGCCCCACGACTTGCCCCATGGCTGATATCCTGCAATTTTTGCAGGAACTTTTTGATAAAGGGAAATCTCCCTCCACGCTTAAGGTCTACCTGGCAGCTATCTCAGCTTGCCATATTAAAATGGACTCCCCAGGAGCACACTTCCTTGCGGGACAGTTTTTGAAGGGTGCTCGGGGTTTAAGACCCCCTAGAAAGGACCTTGTCCCTCCTTGCTGGTGACTTAATGTAGTGCAGGATGCGCTTACAAAACCGCCATTTGAGCCCCTATATTCAGCAGAGCTGAAATTCATGTTATTAAGACAGCTTTCCTGCTTGCTGTTACCTCCGCTAAGCGGGTAGGTGAAATGCAAGCATTCTTAACAGCAAAAGCCTGTTTGTTTTTTTGCGGATGCTAGAACTAAGGTTACTCTCCACACTAATCCTTCTTTTGGAGCATTGAAAGCCTTCCATCCACCTCCTTTCCAGTCTGACAGAGAGAGAAAGTTCCATACGTTGTCTGGTTAGGGCACTTGCGTATTATGCTGACTGCACCCAGAGTTTGCGGCAATCAGAGCAATTGTTTATGAAAAGATGATGGCGCTGAGCCTTCTGCGTCACTCATATTTATCTCCTGGGGGCAGAGACAACATCTGACGCAGATGGGGATCTGAAAGGAGTAGCTTAAATATAAGTGTTCAGGTAATTCAGTCTCTAAGAGATTATATCTAGGGGTCTACCTAAATCGCGGAAATCGGGAAATTGAGGGGTCACCGTGAAATTCACCTCTTTTAGGGGCCAACGCATACCAGACAAGTACAGAGAGAAAAACAAGAAGCCTCGTTTAAATGAACTACTGCACAACGCAAGTGACACAAACTACGTATCTTCCTTCTGTAGATAGCCTTTTTTATTCTTTCGCTGTCCTGTGTGCATTGCACTTAGGCAAAAAAAAAAAATAACATTTACAAAAGAAATACTCCAAAGTGGTTAACGTTCTTGTTCAAATGACAAGGATGTTTTAATCAATCTATCAGTGTGTCTGTACTGGCTTTTCTGTGACCTGTACTGTACAGTAGAGGGTGAGACAAAGTCAGTGCTGCATTGTTTTTATTTAGGTTGCTAAAATCTAGTTTTCAGCATTGGAGGTAAAATACCAGAAATGGACAACAAAGCAAAAAAAGCAAAGTATATTTCGGCTGATGAAATATACTTGTCAAGACATTTCCCAAAGAAACTGTACAAGCAGATGGAGGTAATTGTTTTGCACATATTGTAATGTGCCTTTGCAGAAAATGTGATTGAACGCTATTTAGCTTCAGAATCACACATTTAACGAAAGGCTACTACAGAGGCTGATGAACATAACGTAAAATAAACAGCTTTCAGAAAACAAACTGGAAAGTCAGTGCACACAAAGTATTCCTGTCGGATGTACCCAAGATAAATCTGTACTACAGGTACAATCTAGCACAGCCACCTCGCTTCAAACAACCTGCTGCCTACTTTTTAAATGCAGTTAGAATTTTAGACTCGAATAGGTAAGTTTTCTTTGTTTTGACTCGGTACTAATAAAATAAATTATTGGATGGGACAAATAACATGACAACGAACGTACTGCATATATTGCCTTTATTAAAGCATGCCAGATGCCCTTGGGTAACCAAGTTTTGGGACTGTTTCTAATCGATTTCCACATCTGTATAACTTGGCAAAGCTTTGCCTTACACTTCAAACCAATTCAGTGGGTGCAGAATGTGCAGTCTCAAAGTATGGGCAAGTCCACACCAGACAGAGAATGTCGGCAGCAACTGCTGGGGGATGTTTTAGTAAGGCAGCAAGTACCACTATTTTTAGGTTTTTATAGTGTCTGAAATATTGTCTAGGTTTATTTAATGTTTAAACTGGTCTGTGAAATCCTAGTTTTATTCCATAACCTACCCACGAAAAATACGTGAATTTACAGCGATTTTAAGTAGACCCCTAATTATATCCCATTAGGTAATGGTTGCATTTCTATTTCAGGAAACCAGGGTTATGATAATAACAAAATGCGTTGTTAACAAGAAACCCATTCATTACGTCTCAGTCTTGCACGTGTACACAGCTGCACTATACGTGAAAATAAATGATGAACCTGTATTTACAGTTACTGTAGGCTGCATAAATACACACAAAAAATGAAACATCAGATGACAGCGGGATATTTATGTATTTGCTCTGCTTACTGTTGGTGTGTACCCATTTTAACAAAACATGTTTTACTATTAGGCATCTCTTAAAGCATTGCTTAACTCCCTGATATACTGTAGGCTTTAACATATTCAAGCTGTTACTGCAATTGTACAGTATAAAATGACATTAACTCAATGTAAGCTTTGCGCTTTTGGTATTCATGAGAACTTCAGCATGTGACAATCGCTGGTGAAACACTGTATTTCAGTAGCAAACTAGTTTCTAGTCAGATAACGGCCTCTGTCATTTAGAAAATGTAGGACAGGTTGACAAAACTGCATATCGCATTGACTTCAGTTTTACCGCAGAGAGTACTGCGCCTTATTTCAGCATGTTTATAGCTGACTGTGGCTACCGTTGAGAAAGTGAGAATTAGGCTATACAGTAGATCCTCTCATGTACCACCAGGTAAGATAAGAGGCCCTTAACCGATGAACCTGTGGCATCTGTGATTTGCAAATGCTGTTACCAACTAAATGGCACTGAAAGAAACTGATCAATGTGCATTTTACTAAAACAAGATTTTGTTATGGACCCAGAGCTTGTGTGCGTGCTTTTTGAATTAACATGCACGTTGCAAAACACCTGTCGAATTACTTTGTCATACTTAGACAGAGAAACACGGTAGTTGCTTTTTTTAATGTTATTTTTTAAATTGCCAAATACTGCATTGCAGTGCTTTGTTTTGTAATAATTTGCACTGGTTTTCTTAGAATAGTACAGTTGCAGTACCCTACTGTGGTGTTTTAGACACACTGCTGTTCTTGACATTTGTTAATTTATAATGCCCTCAACATTAATAAAGCAACTACTAGGTAGTATAATGACTCCCCCTGAGAGAGGATGTCTGGACTCCTTGAATCAGTTCAATCGGATATGACACGCTCTACTTTAGTTTATTTATTTGTTTTATCTTGTAGAAATGCAGTAAATTTACATTTCGGTAGCTTCCAGTACCTTGCATTATGTGACCCGGCTAAAGCCAGAATAAAAAAAATAACAAAATAAGTAAAATTAAAAAAATGACTGACTTACTGTATTTTCCTTGGACACAAATGAGTACATAGCAAGATCTGTGCCACTGCCATCTTAAGACTATAAACTGTTGTGGTTTTGATTATCGTTGGACTTCAGTGCATTATTAAGTTGAATGCTCTGAATTTCCATTTGTCCACCTTTCATCCATATATTAACAAATACAAAATTAAGAGGACTGTATAATAGTTTGATACAGAGTAGTGGATCATTATAGTTGGGAGTGTACAAGTACTGTACTGGTAGTATAAATACACATTTAGAATAATATTATAATAAGGATGCTGCAGATCATTTCAGATTCTTGCTGGACTGAATCTCCTGAACACTTAAAAAATGGTGAGTGTTTTGTGGGGTATTTATACTTGTAAGCATTTTTTATACAGCCTGCGATATTAATTTTAGTTCAATACCTATAACTCCCATTTGAACAAGCGTGAGCAATCAACTGACGTCAGAGTATAATAAGATTATAAAACTGCGCTATTTTTACTTTATCACACTAAAAGATTATTATCTGTGATTGCTAGACATTTTGTATGTGCTTCACGCTTAGAAAATGTGTATTACATCAAACTAGAAAACCACATACAGTCTATAGATCCTTTGTCTTATCCTGTTTTTCATGCCAGCTGAAGCACTTATCTCAATATCCTTTTTAAAGACTTTAACCTGTGTTGATTTTTCTCCTATCTATCTATCTATCTATCTATCTATCTATCTATCTTTTTTTCAGAAAGCTGTTTTTGGTAAATCCCCTGAAGGCATTGCCTAAATGTGCTCCATATCCACCAGCAATCCAACTTATTCTAAAAACAAGATGTGAAGTAGCTACATTGTCAAAATCTTTTTCCTGTTCACAATGGGTAATTATTTTCATATTTGACGTAACAAACCCCATTGGTAATGTTGGTTATGTATAAGGGTAAAGTGATTATGAAGGAGAATGGCTGAGCTTATCAGCACTTTTATAATGTAGAACATGTATGCCTGTGAAGCTGTTATTAAAATCAGGAATACGAAATCATCTACAAAAAAATGTAAGGAAATTGTGAGTTGTGTGATCTCATTTTGAAATGGATGCTGTCAGGGTTTATTTCCCAGTATCTGATGCTACATATTTTTATTTCTCATTAAGCCCATCTAAAACAGTAACACATTTAGTACAAGGACAAATCCCTCCCAACAGGCATCTCTGCTGCCTCACCTAGTGGAGTGATGACTGTCACTTCTCCAGCAGATGGCAGTAAACTCATTGGCCACAGAGTCTCATCTATACAACCAGCATCCTCAGTTACAGGATTGTCTCATTCAATTGCTATTACTCCTTCATTTTTGCAGAGATACAACTAGAATCACAAACACAAAACACTGTACTCTCAGATTAATTCACTGCCTGTCAAAATTAATATAAATTACGAAAATATAAAACCACAGCAAATATAGTAAAAGATTCAGCCAAGTCCTGCTATAGTGTCAGCAAAATCCTTTATTTATCCTTTACATTTACTGACCCAAAGCAATTCCTTTAACCTGATTGGTCAATATCAGGTCCCTAATCTCTTGTAAAGGACCTTATCTTTCAAACTTAATCACTGTTCCAAATCAATCTGTCGGAAAATACGTAAATACGACATTAATTTACAGTGCTGCCAGATTGGCGGTTTTCCAGTCAAATTTGGCTTGTTTTGAAAGCATCTGCGGGTTTGTTATTTTTATCATGCATATTTTTTTTCTATTCTTTCCGCTTTTACAAGGTGGTCACTAGCACAGGACTTCAATCACCACAATGCCCTGTATAGTATATACCTGTCACCGTCCTCATCTTTTTTTTTTTTTTTTTTGCATTCAGCAAACCCAGCTCAAGAAAATGGTGAACCAACCAACTTCTTTCCTCAGGACTGGTTTAATATGGGTATTCTTACACATGCATTTGACTTGTTTAATTGTGAAATAAGTAGAAAGTATTTTTTTGTTTATTCATCAATAATTTAAGAGCTGTATCAGTGTAAATGGAATTAGAATTTATTGCATTTATTTGTAATTTTACACTACATTTTGAATGTTTCCTTGACCTACCACATTTGATCACATCAGATAAAAATCCAGTACACACAAATATATGTATAATTACCTTATATATGCAGTCTAGCATTATATAAATACTTTTTACTGAACTTTATTGAAATATGCTTTTTTACTGTATTATTTGTTT
Source organism: Acipenser ruthenus (assembly GCF_902713425.1). Classification (NCBI taxonomy): domain Eukaryota; kingdom Metazoa; phylum Chordata; class Actinopteri; order Acipenseriformes; family Acipenseridae; genus Acipenser; species Acipenser ruthenus. The sequence goes on along the minus strand of NC_081190.1, from coordinate 50,254,662 downwards.
TTCCATATCTATCTATCTATCTATCTATCTATATATCTATCTATCTATCTATATAATTTTTATTCACTGACCCTGCAGCTATAAAACAAGACTCAGATGTCTGCATGACTTAATATTCATTTGTCGTCCAGCTGTAGCCTTCTGGTATTAAGGTAGACTTATGCAAATACAAATAATTAGATATAGTTACTATATGTTTGTATTTGTAAGTACAGTACAGCATTACAACATATGACTACACAGGCAAGCTGCTTAATGTTTATTTATTCAATCAATTTTCAGATTAATTATTTGCACATCCCAAACAATTAAAAGTTAAAATACATTAACATGGTATATGGATTCATAATTTGAAATATAGGCTTTTTTTAGACTGAGTCAATTTGCAAGTGACCATCATGGTCAGGAAAACAATTTCAGAGTAAGAAACATTGCGCCACCTTGTTTGATGGGGATATTTTGTTTACAATATCTGAGGAGCGGAGCTTAACATAATTTCATGCTAAAATTGCAGATACGAGCCTAAATAAATTATTCAAAGTAAAAGTATTATTAAACAAAATAAAGGTAAGCTTTGTTTTGTTAAACCTTGTGGTGGAGTGTCCCGCCCCTATGTATTATTATTTGTATTTTTGTTTGCGGCGCGGGTAAAAGCGCCGCGTCTTTTATTATTATATTTAAAAACCCCGTGAGGATGCATGGCTGATCAGCTACTGATTATTTAACTAGCTGACAGTCATGCATCCTTACCAAACGCGTGCAGACTCTGGCCGAGGGGTAATAAGATAATTAACAACTAGTTTATCCCTTGGTCAGAATATATAAACCTGCAGCTCTCTGCACTCGGGGTGGAGTGTACAGAGGAGAGTACGGGGAGCGGAGAGAGCGAGCGAAAAAATAACGACAGTTAAAGACGACTGCGAAACAGTATTTGTTTATTCGTTTGGCCCTTGTGCCTTTTTGTTTTGTGTTTTGTTGTTTTGTTTAAATCTTTTGTTTTGTTTATTAATAAATATGCTGAGTGCCGTTGCACTCAGCTTCAACCGCCCATCCATTGTTTTGGTTTTTACTTCCTGGTCTGTGACGTCACCACTGCGAGCCAGACTGTCACATACGGTGTTAGAAGTGGGATAAAACAAACGCCTCCAACAGTCGGACCAGGAAGGATAAGGACGGGTTTTTTTTGTTTTTTCAAAAAGTATTTTTTGTGTGGGTTTTTTTTGGAAAAAATAAAAATAAAAATAAAAATAAAAAAAAATGGGGAAAAGTAGCCGGAGGAGAAAGCAGCAGCAGCAGCAGCAACAACAACAGCAGGAGGCGCAGCAACAGCAGCCTTACCTTACCACGCTGGACATCTGCCTCACCTGCCTGAAGGGTGAGGAGTGGTGCTTCGTGGTTGGTGAGGTCGGGCACGTGGCACCGGACCAACCCCCTCCATGGCAGGAGAGGAAGGAGCCTGAGCATCCAGCAAGGGTGAGAGAGGACCCGCATCCTCCGAGGCGGAAGAATCCTGTCTCCTCTGAGGGGATCTGGGACTGGCTGGCGGAGCCTGAGAGGGATATAATGGTGGCCCTCCCTGCTGTGATCAACCTCCAGACATCGCAGCCATGGTGCTCAACTACCTGGCTGCAGATATGGGATGGGCCCCGCTGCCTTCTCCAGCGCCAGAGGGAGAGGAGCCATCGCTGCCTTCTCCAGCGCCAGAGGGAGAGGAGTCATCGCTGCCTTCTCCAGCGCCAGAGGGAGAGGAGCCATCACTGCCGTCTCCAGCGCCAGAGGGAGAGGAGCCATCGCTGCCGTCTCCAGCACTAGGAGCAGAGCAGCAGGAGCTGCTTCTGTCTCCACCATTGCCAGGAGCAGAGCAGCAAGAGCTGCCTCTGCCTCCGCCACCTCCACCAGCAGAGGGTGAATGCCTGCTGGTTCCGCCTCAGCCGCCGTGGGAGGACTGCTTTCCCCTCCCACCTCCACCAGCAGAGGGTGAATACCTGCTGGTTCCACATCCACCGTCATGGGAAGGACTGTTCCTGCCCTGCCTCGCACCGCCCAGGGATGCCTGCCTCGCACCGCCCAGGGATGCCTGCTTCGCACCGCCCAGGGATGCCAGCCTCGCTTCGCCCAAGGATGCCTGCCTCGCTTCGCCCAAGGCTGCCTGTTGCTCCGCATCGCCTGGGGCTGCCTGTTGCTCCGCATCGCCTGGGGCTGCCTGTTGCTCCGCATCGCCTGGGGCTGCCTGTTGCTCCACATCGCCTGGGGCTGCCTGTTGCTCCACATCGCCTGGAGAGCCACCAGCTACAGGGAACGAGGGAGAAGTGGAGCTCCCGCTGCCGCCTCCATGGCCAGGGGCTCCCCTCCCGAGTTCACCTCCCGAGGGTCCGCTGTTGCTGCTGCCGTCGCCTCCCGAGGGTCTGCTGCTGCTGCTGCCGTCGCCCCCCGAGGGTCCGCTGCTGCTGCCGTCGCCCCCCCGAGGGTCCGCTGCTGCTGCCGTCGCCCCCCCGAGGGTCCGCTGCAGCTGCCGTCGCCCCCCGAGGGTCCGCTGCGGCTGCCAGCCGCACTTTCGCGGCAGGAAATACTGTGGCTGGAGCCCCGTGAAGGGCAGCTGCCAGCCACGAAGAAGGGGGGGGAGGTCAGGAGACCAGCTTCCCCCGCAGCAATTTCACTGCAGGAGAAAGGGTGGCCGGCGCCCCATGGAGGGGAGCTGCCGGCCATGAAGAAGGGGGGGCAGGTCTGGAGACCACCCCCAAAATTTTTCTGGCCAGAGGAACCGGCCTGTGCGTCGTCCACTGGGACGCTACAGTTGTTTGGGTGGGAGGAGGACATCCCACCGTGGCCGCCACCTTTGGCCCGTTGCTGCCCCTGTTCCTGCGCCGGGACTGCTAACCGGGACTTTGGGGACTAAGGGGGGAGGTGGCCGAAAAGGCCATGTGTGCTGCACACAAGGGGGGCCATGTGTGGCGGAGTGTCCTGCCCCTATGTATTATTATTTGTATTTTTGTTTGCGGCGCGGGTAAAAGCGCAGCGTCTTTTATTATTATATTTAAAAACCCCATGAGGATGCATGGCTGATCAGCTACTGATTATTTAACTAGCTGACAGTCATGCATCCTTACCAAACATGTGCAGACTCTGGCCAAGGGGTAATAAGATAATTAACAACTAGTTTATCCCCCGGCCAGAATATATAAATCTGCAGCTCTCTGCACTCGGGGTGGAGTGTACAGAGGAGAGTACGGGGAGCGGAGAGAGCGAGTGAAAAAATAATGACAGTTAGACGACTGCTAAACAGTATTTGTTTATTCGTTTGGCCCTTGTGCCTTTTTGTTTTGTGTTTTGTTGTTTTGTTTAAATCTTTTGTTTTGTTTATTAATAAATACGCTGAGTGCCGTTGCACTCGGCTTCAACCGCCCATCCATTGTTTTGGTTTCTTCTTCCTGGTCCGTGACGTCACCACTGCGAGCCAGACTGTCACAAACCTCCACACCTATGAATATTCACTTTAAATAAGGATGGAAAAAGTTACCTATATACACAGCTAGTTATTGTCTCATGTTCACCCAGAGTCTCACTGAAAATTAAGGTGCTATTTATTATTGTACTCATCAGTTTCTGAATTCTTAGCAGGGTTTAGACAAGTTTTCACATCTAAGACTAATATATACAATAATATTCAGGGTTGCAAGCTATTAGGACTAGACAATGCTTTCTTTTAGTTGTTTGTGTGTGTGTGTGATATAATATATATAACACACACACACACACACACATGTATGTATGTAGGGCGGCACGGTGGCGTAGTGGTTAGCGCTGCTGCCTCACAGCGCCAGGGTCCTAGGTTTGAATCCGGCCTAGGGTACTGTCTGTGTGGAATTTGCATGTTCTCCCCATGTTCGCGTGGGTTTTCTCCGGGTACTCCGGTTTCCTTCCACAGTCCAAAGACATGCTGTCCAGGTTGATTGGTCACTTTAAATTGCTCTCTGTGTGTGTGTGTGTGTGTGTGTGTGTAGGTGTGTAGTGCCCTGCGATGGACTGGCGTCCCATATGCCGGGTTAGGCTCCGGCGCACCGCGACCCTGTAAAGGAGTAAGCGGTTAATGATAATGGGTGGATGTATGTATGTATTATTATTATTATTATTATTATTATTATTATTATTATTTATTTCTTAGCAGACGCCCTTATCCAGGGCGACTTACAATTGTTACAAGATATCACATTATTTTTACATACAATTACCCATTTATACAGATGGGTTTTTGCTGGAGCAATCTAGGTAAAGTACCTTGCTCAAGGGTACAGCAGCAGTGTCCCTCACTGGGGATTGAACCCACGACCCTCTGGTCAAGAGTCCAGAGCCCTAACCACTACTCCACACTGTATACCAGTATTAGCCCAAATATAAGGCAAGTTTTTTTTTTTTTTTTGTAATGAAAATAAGATTTGAAAAATACAACTCACCTTCAAGTCGAGGCTGTTGCGAAAGTGCATATTGAGTATAGTATACAATATACAGTAATGAAAATGGATAAAACTAGCTGCAGTGATCATGTGGAAAAGTGTGGATTAAAAAGGGGTCACGTATCAAAGGGATTACAAAGAAGTTCTGTAATTAAGATCCTGGTTATCAGAAAAGCTCATTCATCCAGCAATTATCGTGCTGCTGAAAAATTCATAGCACCTAAAACAACACTGACAGGGATAAAACAACTGCTATTGAACGCCCACTCAGAGCAAATCGTTTTGCGCACTGTGGGTTGTCTGTTTCTGAATTTCCTTGCTTACCTAACGAGTAAGTTACAGTATTTCAGTTACATTACTATTTTTGACAGAAATCTACGGTCATAATATAACAAATACACCTTAACAGAAAAGTTCAAAATGGTAACTTTAGACACTGTCATCAAAGCAGTTCAACACAGAGACTGGATGGTCTCTATAGACCTCAAGGATGCCTATTTTCATCTTCCAATACACAACAATTACAGGAAATACCTTTGGTTTGCCATCAAGGATGGCATGTACCAATTCAAGGTGCTTCCCTTCGGGATCTCCACAGCCCCCAGAGTGTTCACCAAGGTGATGGTAGAAGTCGCCTCACATCTACGAAACAAGGGGATCCACGTTTACCCATACATGGACAACTGGTTAGTATGGGCCCCATCCAGGGAAAGGGCTTTGGAACACAGAGACACAGCCCTTCAACTGTTTCAGGACCTGGGTTTGTTAGTAAATAGGGAAAAAATCCTTTATTTTCCCACACAGTCTTTGGTGTTCCTGGGGACCCATTTCAACAGGATATCAGGGAAGGTGTATCTCACAAAAGAGAGAGTGACCACCATTTGACAACTGGTGGGTCATTTCAACGTGGGAGCCAGGCTATCGGCACATTTTTTTCAACAGTTCCGGGAGCACATGGCAGCAGCATTTCCTCTGGTAAGAGACACCAAATTGTCTCCTTTCTTCATGGAACTCAACTCTTCCAGACTCTCGCCGCATCAAGGTGTCTCTGGAAGCGGCAACAAGCAAGATGGTGGCAATTCTCACCCAGAGTAACAGGTGGGCTACAGCTGTCTCAACAACATCCGACACTCCGCCTGTATACAGATGCCTCCCTACTAGGGTGGGGAGCACATCTAAAGAAAGCACAAGTACAGGGAACCTGGTCACCGAGACAAAGAAACCTCCACGTAAACTATCTCGAACTTTTAGCTATCTTCCTGGCACTGAAACACTTTCACCAGTTTTAAGACAGGAACACCATGTCAGTAAAATACATAAATCACTAGGGAGGCTCAAAGCCGTGGGAACTGTGCCTCCTGGCCTTAAGGATCTGGAGTTGGTGCAGGACACAGGACATCCACATACAGGCGGCTTACCTACCCGGACTCGACAACAGCCTGGCAGACCATCTGAGCAGAGGGAGGTTGCCTCATGAATGGCAAATCCGGCCACAGGTTTTACAATGGATTTTCCACAGACTGGGTCAACCACAGGTAGACCTATTCACCACAGCAGAAAATACCCAACTGCCACTGTTCTGCTCTTGGGAGCGGCATGTTTTGTTTTGTAGGCTATTACTTGTAGGATAGACACAAAAAAAAGCACATATGCAGTACATTCAATCTGCATGCCATTTGAATGAATAGGCTTTTCTATACGTTGTGATGGATGGGAAAAAGCACTTAAAGTACTATAATTGTATTAGTATGTTTTCAATTGATTTATGTTTGTTTAATAGCAAAAATATATATTAACAGCCTAATAAATACAAGGGCATATTAAAATAACATTAATGTGTTTGTACATATCTACATAATGTAATGTGTACAATAGCTCTCCGCTTTGCAGCAGCATTCAGTCGGTGGAATTTTTGCATACATAAACATCATTAATTCAATGCAAATGGAGCGGTGGCGCTATTCTGCCCCTTTCATTTTGCATCCGCTAAATCCTAGTTTTCCACACAAATGGCAACAGTAAATAGGACGGGGACACATCTGCGTACGATAAACGCAGGGGCAGGAGTGGGGGCCCGCCCAATGAAAACGTTGAGGGTCGGAAATATGTTTTCGCACTCCAACTCTGAGTCTCTAGGCTTAGAAGAGGTATATGTGTATATACAAAAATGGATCCGAGATTTCCATAAACCTGAAAAATACGTAAATACAGTATTCTTTGATGTATTTGGCCTTTTTCTGCTTGATGAAAGAATCTCTGTTCTAGTCACACCCTCTGAATGTTGTCTGTTGAATGTCAGCGGCAATACAGTAAGCCCAGCAGGACGAGCAACTAGTCTCCGGTTCGAATGACAAGTTGTAGAAATCAAACTACTGGATGCAGACTGATTACTTTGAATACACTTTATGAACACACTCCACAAATGCATTTTAGCACCTATTGGTAACTTAATTACTTACACAAATACGCAAACATTCACTCAACTCCTAATTCAAAAAGAAAAAGTTACCGGTACTACTGTTCTTTACGTGTTTTACATTTTTTAAGAGGTTGATAAAAACAAAGTTCACAAACCGCGTTCGCTTTTATGTAGGAGGTGCCTGAAGTGAAGAACAGTTTTGCGGTAAAGCCCTAGGGAATGCTTACTTGATCACATGTATTCCGGTACAGACAGTACAGCATGAATTCAAGCAAACATAAAGTATGCAACAGTTTAAAAAAAGGTGCGTTGGTCAGTTCTATAGACCATGCTTGGGAGTATCTGAAAAATGTAGCAAGCCTATGTAAAACTGTAAATATACTGGTATGTGTAGGCTTGCTGTTGTGTTCCTACTTTTATTTAGTGTGAAATAGTGTAAATGCACCGGTCAGTCTGCAAAGTTTGCTGGACTTTTGTAAGTGATTTACTGTAAAACATTTCTACTTACACATGTATAGAAAATTGCCGTTTAAAAAAGAATGCTAGTTATTTCATGTTTCTGCCATTTTTATTTTCAAGGTCATGTAAAGATATCATACACTAACATATTATTATTATTATTATTATTATTATTATTATTATTATTATTATTATAGCCACTAATACCAATGAGTGTCCATATACAGGAGACATCACTGAGTGTCATCCCTTATATAAATTTGCACAGTGATTTTCATGGTTATGCAATAGTTTAACATGGCTTGAAATGTTTTTAAATACACTTTACCACACCTGTGGCTTTGTAATGGTTGCCTATGTGTTACCTCGCTTTCACTATGCTTTATTACACTTTGCTTTATTACACTTTGCTATGGTAAAACTTACCACCAATGACGTTACCACAATAACTGAGAGATTTAGGCATACCCCATTTTTATACTCTGGCTGTTTACTTAAAATTAGACCATTGACCATCCCACTTATAGATACCACTTCCAGTATCTTAGATAATAAAAGCAGGTTAGATATACTGTGGGGTACAGCTATGGCTAAAAGTTTAGCATCACCCTATAGAATGAATACATTTTGCTTCATAAAGTCTAGTTAAAGCTGCTGAATAATGTAAGTTAACATATTGAATTATACCGCTTTGTAGTTTTACCTATACTTCCGGTGGACTTTGCAATATCATTTTGTAGTTTATTTGATTACATTATGTTAAATATCTAAATTATGTTTATCGGTTTATTTTTATTTTTTATTATATCTCAGTCTTAAAATTATTGGTGATGCAAAACTTTTGGCTATAGCTGTACCTTCAAAGCTGAGGGAAAACACAACCAGTAACCAAGAGGCTGTTGCAGATCTCTGTTAATGTTGGTTCGATGACGGACAGACAGCTGCAGTTGCTTAGTTGGCCTGGGATCAAGAATACAAGTGGTGGGCTTTATGCTTGATTTCAGTTACTATGGAAGTAACCATAGCAAACTGTTCAATGGGTGTTCAGCTTAGGTTATTAATAAGTGGACTTTACATGTTTTTAACCTTATTTGTGAAGAATTAGGTATTCATGTATCTCTGAAGATTCTGTGATTTGCTATACTATTATAAAGGGCCTTGTGCATATATATATATGAAACTGGTTTAAAATCCAACACACGGTTTATATTATCACAAAATGCAGTATAATATAAACTGAGATTTTAGGCAGTCGTTGGATATTTATACAGATAAAGAATGTTGTCTGTTGATATGGTGTTTGAACACATTTCAATATGTTTATTTGCTTTTTTACTGGGATACATACAGTATAGAACAGTTTAACCCTAAAGAGCAGGTTTTATATGTTCTTAGTATATTTGTCAGTAGACAATTCATATCATTCCTGAATTGACCTAGGCTAGATGGTTACAGTAAAACAGAAATAGTAAAACCCAGTTGTGTCTGAGAATGCATGTCAAAAATAAAGCTTAAAAGAAGAATGTTTTTGTTCTCATGAGTGGAAATAGCCATACATTAATCCCACACAACCTTTCAACAGACGTATCACCTTTGATTCAAATTCATCCGCCACTTACATGTCCTTATGTTATAACATTTAATATCTATAATAATGAATCGTGGCTATGGTCATGTTACTTTAAAAAAAAATGTCAGACCTGGAATCAAATTGTAATATTTTAAATGAAAAAACTGAATAGTATGAAGTACCAGTTATTACATTTTTTTAAAAAAGAAAAACAGCACAGTGAAATAACGGATCCAGAATTGAATCAACTTGTACTTGACCGAAACAAATATACAATAAAGGCTTCTAAATGGGCTGTGAATATCCTACAAAACTTTCCAAGAAAAAAGTAGACTTGTATTTAATGTACTTTCTAAGGACGAGTAGAACAGTCTCCTCAGGGAATTTTATGTTGCTTCCGTGAGGAAGATGGGATGCAATACAGAGCAAGCTTCAAAAGCAAGCATTCTCACACAGGCTCCGCTGCTTTCATGTGCAGCTCCCCTTCTGGCAGTTTTTCAAACTGCACATTATCTGGAAATCTTCATGTGAACATTTATTCACAAATCACTGATCTATAGTTAAAGTTAGTGTTTTAACAGATTTATTCATGCAATTTACTAAGTTTAAATATGTATGTCCATTAATGAAGTAGTAAATTAGCAAGTAATATGTTAATATAATTAATATACAGAAATGATTTACTTAATACACATTTTAATCAATATTTATTATAGTTATAAATAAACTGATGTTGATTTATTAAAATAAAACACTTTTAAACAAATACTTTTTATTTTTCACTGGAACTATTTTCATGTGCGTAGTGATATGTACTGTTATTGGAATATATATATATATATATATATATATATATATATATATATATATATATATATATATATATATATATATATATATATATATATATTAAATGTGCTGTGTTCATTTAAAAAGTGAATACATCTAATCATAATTATAATCGTGTTATGATAGTACTAAGGTACTCCAGGGGGTGGGTTGACATGATATAACCGCATACTTAAGGGTTAAAGGCACTCTGCTTCGCGTCATGTAACACCTTAAGTGTGCGGTTATATCATATCAACCAACTCCCTGCCGTGCCTTAATGCTTCATTATGCATAATGCGTACACTTTTCAATGTGAAATCATGATGCCTTTTCCTTATTTTGAACACTTACTCCAGGTTGCAGATATGTGATAAACACTGAAGTAAATTAAGTTAAAACATTCATAATTAAGAAGAATAACCACCTTATTAAAATTGGGCATTGAAAAAAACACAATATTTTGACATCTCTGCAGAGTGAATAACCATTAGCCATTTGTACTGTATCAGTTGTACATTTTAAAAGCCAGAGCAGCCTGTGTTGTGTGTGAACTGTAGAATTAGGTGCCGACCCTCAGACATATCTTCTGGCTATGGCATCTTTTTTCCTCACAAACAAGATTTCAAATGTTAGCATGTCCATTTTTTATGTTTATGATCCCTTCCCTTGCAAAAAAAGATTTAAATATCTGCAATCAAAGTGGGAAAAGTCTACTTTTTTCTTCTTATTTTGTATTGACAGGGGATTATGTTATTGACATACTTACATATTTGTCTGATATCTTTATCTTTTAAGAGTATAAATTGAGCTTCCTCATCATGAGCATATTGGTAGACATGAATACACAATATACCAATCATACAAACCACTTGATTTTTATCTTTTTCAATCAGCTTTCTCATAATTTGGGAATTTAAGTGTTAATATTACAGGTGTTTAAGGAAAAGAACTAACATAATGCTGTGATTGTGTTTTCTAGTGATACTGTGGATCTACTCCAGCCCAGCACTCATGTTACTTCTTCTGTGAAGACCATGACCAAGGCTCCGGGCAACGTCCCCCTACCTGCACCTGTCAATGTTGCACCAGTTCCAGCATTTAAATCCACTGCAGCCCCCGTCGCTGCCAAATCTGCAGGCTGGCAGCTCACTAACGCAGCAGGTATCAAATCATTTGTATAGTCTTCAAATGCTCATCACTGGTAATTCCAACCCCTGTAAAGATTTATTTTTTTATTTTTTTATTTTATTAGGCATTAATTAATTTAATTTTTTTAGTAATATTTCCCACAAATGTTAAATATTCCCCCCATTTGCAGTATGTGCATATACATATCATACATACGGAATTAGAGACTTAATTTAGCATATGACACTGGTATATTCTGTTAACAAGCAGTTTATTAGGTACTGACCCGGTACCTAATAAAATGGTATTCGCTTTTCTGTTGAATTCTTCTGACTGTGGTTTTGTTGATGAATCAATAGTTTTCTGTGGACTTGTAGCACAAACTGTAGATTCATTAATCAACAATGAATCTGCCCTGCACTCCCCTCCTCTTCAAAGCCACACAGCCACTTTTTAGTTAGAAGATTTGTACAATTAATCAATCAAAAGATCAAAGGGTGACATCACAGAAATGTTTTACAGTGTTCACCTGGATCTGAACAGCAATTTCTTTTTTTTTTTGGCACCAACATGAACAATGCTTTAAGAAAAATATTTGTTAGAAGGCCTTTGAAGTCTTATAATTAAGATTTGTGGCTCTGGCATTATCCCTGCCAAATCGTCTTAGACAAGTTGTCTTATACATAAAAGGGGAGATTCTGGTGAAAAGATCAGTGTTTTTGTGGCAGAATAAAAATGACTCTTGAAAGCCATAAAGAGCTGCTTCCTGACAGAGCACAGCAGATGTAGTTTATTACCCTCACAGCTGCCTGGTAAACCATGACAACAAAGAATTATTCATGGTTAAGCCCTCACAAAACCAGGTGACATACAATTTAAAGCCTTCATGTGAGGGTGTGTCTAGTGGCTTATGTTAAACAGGGAGGAGACACAACCAAAAGTTCTGTTAAAAGAAACAAGTGTGTTATTTGTGAACAAAAGAAAACTTGTTGCCTTTCAAGTATGAAATGTAACCATTACCGTATGGGTGTTTACCTTCGAAAGACCTTGTAACCTGAGTAAGATATATCAAAGCTGTTCGTCGAGCCTGTGACGCAGTCATGGCCCGCCCCCGAGGACATAAAAACACTGCAGTCACAGACCTCAACGCCATTTTTCCTTTCAGGAACTGACTTGACAGGTGAGCTGTTTCAGATAAGTATTTGTAACTTTTTCAGGTATGTATTTCACAATTTTTGTGTGATATTAAAATAGTCGCTGTAATAGTATTTGTGCACTACAGCCTGTTGTTTGATATGTCCCACTGTGGCCTTGTGCCCTGTGTGAAGCCAGCGGCTTCAGTCGCTCTTTCTCAGGGATCAAGCAACGTAAGTTGGCTGACTTTGTGCTCTCCTCACAGGCTGCAATAGCTCTGGCTGGAGTTATTTATTTCTCATTTTGGCTTAGGCTAAAATTACGAGACGGTTTGTATATTTTATGTACTTGTTACAATTGCTGTATTTTGTTGTAAATGTTTTCTCATTCAGTTTTTTTTCTGTTTTCACAAAGACTAAGCGCAGGCCTGTCTGCAACATGGTGCTGCGAGCACACGTGTAGTGACAGCAGCTGCTGGGCTCAGCAGCACTGTGCAGGACCACGATACTTGCTTCAGTTGTGGTTGCTTGCAATCTCCCACAGTATCTTGATGCCATTTTTGTGACAGTCTTAGCATCACAATTGCAAAGACTGTTAGTTCATTCTAACAAGCAGGATTCCCCCAGTCTCATGTGACTACTGACTCAATAGTTTTGCCAGTTGCTTGTACCAGTGGGCTTCCCTGGACATTACTACCACGGTAACTGCGAACCATTGGACCCGTACGGTACCGATGTCATCGACCCGCTCCATTCCCGGTACAAAACTGGGACCAAGGTTACCGCACCAGTACCGACCCAGTACCATGCCCATACCGTACCAACACGGTGCTAAAGTCATCGAACCGGTACTGAACCGACCCAGTACCGAACCGAACCAGTACCGGCACTGTACTCACATCATTCTGTTACCGTAGCAACCCAGTGCTAAGGTCAACCCGGTACCATACTGTACCAACTCGGTGCTAAAGTCAACAAACCATAACCGAACCGACCCGGTCCCTACCATTGCGACCCAGTGCTAAAGTCACCTATCCATACCGACCCAGTGCTAAAGTCATCGAACCGTTTCTACCTGGTCCTACGCGTCCAAACCGGTCTTGTTCGGGTCTTGACCCCCCAGGTTGCTGTCTATAAGTAGATTCGGCAGCACCTGTACATCTGTATACTGTACACTGCATTGCTTGTTTCTTGCATCGTGCCTGGGTTTTATCCCTGCGACACATGCACGACCAGTCTGCCTGTTGCTCTTTCTGTCTGGGGCCAGAGCATGCCAAGCAGGCACTGGTTAACCGCAGTTTCTGCGAGTTTTGTGCACCTTTCTCGAAAGTTGAGAAACATCTCTTCCACAGCTCTACAGAGCACTCTGCGTCCCTTACTCCTGCACAGCACTCTTCTCCATCACCCTTTGTTAGAGAGGTGGCTGCATCCTCACCCCATAGCTCTGTGCCAAGGGAGAGTGGACAATGCACACGGGAAAGTAGCCCACGCAGGAAACCGTCTTCACAATCTTCCTCATCTTCCTCTGCTTCTGTTTCTCCTCCCCGAGGAAGAGGAAGAAGAGTCGCCGTTCCAAGCAGATGGAAAAGCTCCGGGCAGCTGTTTCCCACAAAGGAACGATGCTTGCAGAATTACTGCCTGAACATTCGCCACTGCCTGCCCCACCTGTCCCGTTGAGATTGGCAACAGGAGGACATACTCTCCATCGCCGCCTCTGATGAGGGAGGCGAACAGGAGCTAGTGTTCCCGTGAGAGGATGTGGAGTCAGACCGCCTGTCCCCTGCGGTTAAGCTCTCCCTGTCAGCAGAGCTTCTACCGCTGATTTAGAGGGCCACTGCAGTCTTGCAAGTGACCTGGCCTACAGAAGGCACAACAAGGCAGTTTGTCTTTTGATGATGAGCCTACCACCTCTCTGGTGTGCCCCCCCCACCCCCCCACCCCCCCACCCCCCCAGTGCACCCGGATTTTCTTTTTGAAATCCAGTCGTCCTGGGACCATCCGGCTAGGTCGATGGACACGCTATATAGGGTGCATGATGCGGAGAAGCTGGGCCTGGACCATTTTCCACTGGTGGCTTCAGTTGCCTCTTTGGTCCAGGCGTCTAGTTCAGCACTCCTGTCCAAGGCCACTACCTGCTCCAACGAGCAGTGCCTGGTCTCGGAGGTGCTCCTCAAGCGTACCTATTCAGCCAGTGCGTTCGCCGCACGTCTGCACAACTATAATAGTAGTCAAAGGCCCTCACCACAACAGCTGGAGGAGCTGCGCCTGGTTAATAAGAACCTGCTTCGTGTATCAAAACAACAGGCAGGCTGTAGGCAGCTTTGGCTTTCCCAGGCACGCGTGCCTGACGGGAACAAAGCATCGTTGTTGGATGTCCCTATTACACCAGGGCATACATTTGGATGAGATGCTGCAGTGTTCTTACCGCGCGCGCAGGGGAATCCACGAAGGAGCTTGTTCGCTTGCTTCCCAAGTGACCACCCCCAGTGCACAAACCAGCTACTCACTGCAGTTCAAGCACGGTCCCCCTCTCTTTCGGGTTGTGAATGTAACATTACACAGATCCACAGGATGCGGTGGTGTCTCAGGTAGCAGCGCTTCTGCAAAAATGGGCTATTCACATGATAGACCCCCTCCAGTTGGAGAAACGGTTCTACTCCAAGTACTTCCTTGTGCGCAAGCGGGATGGTGGTCTCAGACCGATCCTAAACCTCCGGCAGGTCAACGAAGGAGACTCAAAGTCATCAGAGTGCTCAATTATCATTTGTGCCTAGTCTCCAGCACAGGCAGAGGTCCACATGGAACTTTCACCTTCAACGGTTGGGCTTTACAGTGTGGAGGACTGTGGCAGGATGGCTTGCAGTGGTGAGGTGTGGTGACGTCACGGACCAGGAAGTAACTGAACCAAAACAGTGGATGGGCGGGTGAAACTGAACACAACGGTGATCAGCTGATTTTATTAAATCATAAACCAAAAGATTTAAACAAACAAAACACAAAACAAAAAGGCGCGTTGGCCAAAAAAATAAACAGAAACAAGTATACTTAAATATAGCAATTGTTCTTATTTTTCCTCGCTCTCTCCTCTCCCCGTACTCTCCTCTGTACACTCAACCCCGCAGCACGGACAGCTGCAGGTTCTTATACTCTGGCCGAGGGGTTAACTAGCTGCTAATTATCTTGTTACCCCTCAGCCACAGTCTGCACGCGTTTAGTAAGGATGCGTGACTGTCAGCTAGTTAAATAATCAGTAGCTGATCAGCCACGCATCCTCACAAGGTTTTTAAATATAAAAACAGTAAGAAATATGCAGCGCTGTTATCCACGCCGCAAACAATAATATAAATAATAATAAATAAATATATAGGGGCGGGACACTCCGCCACAAGGACATATTCCCTGAATATGATATTAATACCTGAACGTGTATTAGAAATGTAACTGGACTGACTAATGAAACTGCTGTGTTTTGAGAAACAGGGCAAACTACTGTGTCTTGAGAAAAGGGCCCCTTTATTGCAGACATACTGAACTGGATGACTAAGATAGGTGGCATCTGGACTGGATTAGGCTAAAAGGACAGTTGAATTATGCACAAATAATTCACAACTGCAACAACTCCATGTTTGACGCAGGGAGGACATTAAAACATCAAAGGACTGTGAGTTTTAAAGAGGCAAGATACACCAATGACCTCAAAGTGGCTATTTAGCAAAAAGTGAAAAGACTATAAATATCCAAGCAACATTTTGCGCTCCACATTGAATACTAAACAAGGTGCTGTCACTCTGCTAAGCAAAGCTGCAACTCAGACACCTCCCTCTCAGTACTGCTGAAATAATTAATACAATTGAAGCCATAAAGATGCACGGAATACTAAAAAAGTAACCGCTTGGGCTGTGTCAGTTTTTAATGATTGGTCAGCACAAACAAAAAATAATATGGACTGGAAAACTGCATCTAAGACTGAGACAAACACAGTTTTAAGAAGTTTCTTTACTGAAGTGATAACATCAGATGGCACACTGTATTCAGTTAGCAGCTACACAAGCTTGCGAGCTGGCCTGAATCGTTTTTTTTTTTTAATTCTCCCACAGTGGGACGATCTATAAACCTAATTTCAGATAACCACTTTAAAACAGCAAACAGCATCTTAATTACTGTTCTGAAAACTTACAGGTGACAACAGAAAGACAAGTCAATATCCTGCTGTATCCCAAACAGACTTAAACAAACTTAAGTCATCGTCTGCTATCACTCCTCCTACAGCACTTTGCTTATTATGTAAAGTGTGGCTGGACATACAGCTAAACATGGCCAGACGTGGCAGAGCGGGACTTAGAGAACCCAAACCAAGTTCATTCGCAATCAAGCAAGATGAAAATGGGATAGACTATGTGACGTTACAGTATAACGAAGCTACACAAAATCAGAAGCACCACACAGAGGCAAACAAGGACCAGCCCTGAGGTTTCATGTATGCCTTGCCGGGAAACCCGATGTGCCCAGTGTCATCATTTAAAAAATACCTTTCAAAACTGCCCCCAGGCACGTCAGCTTTTTATCTACATCCCAGGTGTCACCCACAAGAATATCTCGACATCCAGGATGTGTGGTACACATTGGAGCCCATGGGTATTAACTATCTTTGCAAGCTGATGGTCACCCTTAGTAAGGAAGCCAATCTATCATCTAATCATTCTGATTTGCATAAAGAAGGAAAAACATTGAGTGAAATATCTTGCATCACTCGATTTTCAAGGTGTGATATCTGAAGCATAATCAACAAGTACAGAGAAATATCATCTATAATTGACAAACCCAGGACTGGAAGACCCAAAAAGCTGTCTAACAAGGATGAGCAATACTTGAAGATAATATCCTTAAGGAATAGAAATAAGACAAGCATTGCAGGAATAGAAAGAAGACAAGCATTGAATTGACAACAGAACTGGCAGAAGGCACAGGTGTCGTTGTCCATGAAATCAACAGTACGAAGGTCACTCTTGAAATCAGGACTTAAAGGATGTGTTGCAGTAAGAATACCTCTGTTAAGAAAGGAGAACAAGACTAAAAGGCTCAAATATGCATAACAACACAGAAATTGGAACAATGGTCAAAGGTGCTTTGGACTGTTGATGGATGGACGCCACCTGTTCCGCCTTCTATTATAAAATATAAAAGAAGTTCAGTCAGAAAACTTGTTTTTGTATGTTTCCACATGTTTCTACTAAAAATTATCTAATTAGAATAATCGATAAATCAGGATTATTTAAAAATATTGAATCTAAAGTGATAATGGCTAGTCCATATTATTGTGTTGCATTACTTTTTAAATTCAGCATTATACACCAGCATTATACACCATATTTATCTGGTTGACTAGATATTATCTGAGGTAAATACCAATATATACAGTGTTACCTCGCTATAAGGTTGTCGATTGTAACGTGCCTCGGATGTAACGCTCCTACAGCATGTCCCTCAATTCCCTATACTAGTGATTCATGTAATATTTCTACAGTAAATACAGTACTGGTGTTGTTCAAACTATAAACAACTTCTCAGTCTAACTTCTGTTTCTGTCTCTCCCTTTTGATACAGTATCTGAACTAAAGAAAAGCTGCACTGGCACTTTATAACACAGACCTCTTATTCAGCATTTGTTTTATAAGTAAATAAATATTAGGCCTATTACGTGGTTATCTTTTCTAATGTATTTACTTTTTTGCTGCTTCGCTTCAGCCCCACTCCGGCAGCCAAATCTGGGGCGAGCCCGTTCCCTCTCCCGACCCGCTCTCCTTCACGCACATGGTTTGCTTGTCTGTCGCTTCAAACTGATCTCCGTTTAGCCAGGCTATTTATAGTTTAAAAACTGCTAATTAAAATGATCCATGAGTGGCGTTAATTCACAGAAAGTTACATTTTTGCTTCACCTATATGTGCATTATAGAGATGGAGTTATTTTATTTTGTATTTTTATCAGATGAGTGGTGTTGTGTCCCGCGGTGCCCCCCTCCTCCAGTTATAATGCTCATATTGTGTGTCCCAGAGACCCGTGTTATAGTGAGGGAGCACTGTGTGTGTGTGTGTGTGTGTGTGTGTGTCTATATATATATATATATATATATATATATATATATATATATATATATATATATATATATATATAAAAAGAGAGAGCCAGAGAGAGAATAATAGATGGGCCTCTTCAGTGAGTTGCAGCAAAATAATTCCATGTAGGGTTTCTGTGACGTCATAAATTGTTTCAGTGCTGCACAGACATTCTATGTCGTTATCCGTTAGTGCTTCAGCTTTATTTGGATTATTGCCCTTTTCCCATTCCTCTCCAGTTTCTCTGAGATACGAATATATCAGCTTTACATCATTTTTTTTTAACGTATTCTCTATTTTGTTGATCATTAATGAACATTTCCGTACTGTGTGTGTGTTGTTGAGTAATTGAAAACAAGACATTTTGTGTTTGAATTGAAAGTGATGGTTTTGGAGTTGAACAGGTCAAAGTTCAAGTATATTTTCCTCTAGAGGAATTATCACTTTTTGACGTCACTACTGTGGTATTATGCCTTTTTTTCGAATGGCTCAGGATGCAATTATAGCCTTCATCCGTGTGTGTATATATATATACACTACCGGTCAAAAGTTTTAGAACACCTCCATTTTTCCAGTTTTTATTGAAATTTACGCAGTTTAATGTCTCAATGTACTCTGAAATTAAAGCATAGAACAAATAAACAATTGGAGATAAAAAAGAAATCATGGAATCATTTTGTTTAACAAAATTTAGTCTAAATTTTTGACTCATCAAAGTAGCCACCTTTTGCAGATATAACAGCCGAACACACTCGTGGCATTCTTTCTACAATGGAAATCAAATATTGTTCAGAAAGTTCTTCCCAACACTGTTGCAGAAGTTCCCACAAATGTGTTGCACTTGTAGGTTGCTTTGCTTTCACCCTTCTGTCCAGTTCATCCCAAACCAGCTCGATTGGGGTGTAAGTCTGGAGACTGTGCTGGTCATTCCATGATTTGAAGCCTACTGTCTTGTTCTTTTCTTCTAAGGTAGTTCTGACATAGCCTGGAGGTATGTTTTGGGTCATTATCTTGCTGTAGGATGAACCCCTGACCAACTAGGCATATACCAGAGGGTATTGCATGGCGCTGCAAAATGATGTTTGTAAGTAATAGGGCAGCAATGTGGAGTAGTGGTTAGGGCTCTGACTGGAGGGTTGTGGGTTCAATCCCCAGTGGGGGACACTGCTGTTGTACCCTTGAGCAAGGTACTTTACCTAGATTGCTCCAGTAAAAACCCAACTGTATAAATGGGTAATTGTATGTAAAAATAATGTGATATCTGTATAATGTGAAATAATGTATAATGTGATATCTTGTAACAATTGTAAGTCGCCCTGGATAAGGGCGTATGCTAAGAAATAAATAATATTAATAATAATAATAATAATCAACAAAAGTTGGGACACCTGTAGGAATTGTTAGCATCAACATTCAAGGCTTAATTTACTTCCATTGCTGCAGAACAGCTGTAAGTTGTTAACCCATTACTTGTTCCCTGAAAAAGGCCTTTTTGTATAACTCTGAAATGTACATTATTTTTCAGTTTTTGGTAACCCAAACTTTTTTTTTTAACCTCTGGCAGTTTACCGCTTACCTTTGTACCATTTAAGGTTATTCACTGGACTTGAACTGCTTAAATTTCAATAAAAACTGGAAAAATGGGGGTGTTCTAAAACTTTTGACCGGTAGTGTGTGTATATATATATATATATATACACACACACACACACACACACGGATGAAGGCTATAATTGCATCCTGAGCTTGTTTAGATTTACTTAATTGTCGATTTAGTTACAAATCAAATATGTGACTGACAGTGGCCCGAATGAGCGGTTGTTCTGTGAATTTGTTACACATTTACTAAAAAATAAAAAAATTTAAATAAAAAATAAATGCTTTAAAAGACTAAATTCCCATTGGGATTTTTTTTTTGTTTGTTTGTTTTTTTAAGATTCTATTGATTTAGGTCTCGAGCATTGTGAACAGGATGTGAGTGGTGATAATAAAGGCAATGTCCAGACCAGAGTTCTCCCAAAAACGTCTGTGTTTTTAATTTCAATAATTATAATAAATAATAATAATAACCCCCCCCCCCCTTTTGCCAGCGATGGTATCGGGGGGAACACGACAGGTTTACAGTCCTTAATAACAAAAAGAATGACACTCCTGAACCACAATCCTCCGTGCACGAAACTGTGCTCTTTCTTCCGGGGTCGTGGTGAGTGCTGGTGCTATGTTGTGCTTTGAGGGACGTGCTCCGGGTCTAATGCTGGCTCCGCGGCTGCAGCTCCCGACTCTCACTCCTCCTCTGTCAGAGACAAAACAAAACAATAACAGAGACACAGGCTCCGGCTGGATACCGTCATCAGCGCAAGGGGGCCGTACTAACGTAACTGCTTCCCCTTTGTACCCAGAACCTCCTCCTTGCAAACAACCCGTTGCCATGGTTTCTCCAATAGGGGCCTGCCCCGCAGCTGATTGCAATGGAATCCTTCCAGGTACATGCAACTACGCGCTCCCCCTAATATGGTCACCTTCCGGTTTCCGCCTACCGTCAAGGCAGTCCATCTAGGAGGAAGCATACGATCCACCTTACCAAGCGCCTTCTTTGGTCGGGAGGGAGATTTACAGTTTGAATTCTTTCTCTCTCTGTCACACATCTCACCCCTCAGAGTGATGCCGAAGGCACACTCGGCCAATTCTAAGTTCCCCAATGGGCCCCCCTCCCTTGAAAAAAAATCTGCATTTTGATGCTCCTTACCCGCACGATGTTTCACTGTATAGTGGAAGGGTTGCAGCGCCAGATACAACCGAGTTATCCGAGCGTCATTGTCCTTCATCGTATGCAACCACCTTAAAGGAGCATGATCAGTGACAAGAGTGAAAGAACGCCCCAGCAAGTAATAGCGAAGGGCATGAGTGGCCCATTTGATGGCCAAACACTCCTTCTCAATGACGGAGTAGTTAATCTCCCGTGGAGCCAATTTTTTGCTCATGTAAATAATCGGGTGTTCTACCCCGTCAACTTGCTGGGACAGGACCGCCCCCAGACCAATCTGGGAGGCATCGGTCTGGAGGATGAACTCCTTACTGAAATCTGGTGAAATAAGTGCTGGGGCCTGGCATAGTCTCCTCTTAATCGTGTCAAAGGCCCCCTGACACTCCCCTGTCCACTTAACTATTTTTGGAGCCGTCTTTTTGGTGAGCTCTACCAAGGGGTTAACTATGGTGGCATACTCGGGGATAAAGCGGCGATAATAGCCTGCTAACCCCAATAGTGATCTCACCTGCGGTTTGGTTCTCGGGATCGCCGTCTCCACTAGAGCCTGGACTTTAGAAGCGATCGGCTTTACCCGCCCATTACCCATAAGGAAGCCAAGATACTGGGTTTCTTGTTTGCCGAATGCACACTTGCCCAGGTTAGCCGTCAGCCCCGCCTCCCTCAGAGACTGTAGGACGGCCGAAAGTCTAATAATATGCTCTCTCCAGGTAGAGCTGAAAATCACCACGTCATCAATCGGCATACTGCTGATGGGGCGCTAGGACCTGGTCCATCAGTCTCTGAAAGGTGGCCGGGGCTCCATGCAACCCAAAGGGCATGGTCTGGAAATGGAACAAGCCACCCGGGGTAGAGAAAGCAGTTTTCTCTTGCGAACTCTGGGTCAGTGGAATTTGCCAGTATCCCTTCGTCAGATCCAAAGTCGAAATCAACCGCGCTCCTCCCAGTCGGTCGAGGAGCTCGTCTACCCGAGGCATGGGATATGCATCAAACTTGGAGATGGCATTAACCTTTCTGAAATCCACGCAGAACCGAGTGGAGCCGTCCTTCTTAGGCACCATCACTATCGGGCTGCTCCACTCGCTCCGGGAAGGCTCAATGACTCCAAGCTCGAGCATATCCCCCACCTCCCGGCCAACGGCACCCCTGCGACTCTCCGGGATTCGATACGGTCTCTCTCGAACCCTGACACCTGCGGGAGTAATAATAGCATGTTCAATCATATTAGTTCTGCCAGGCAAGTCAGAAAAAACATCACCAAATTGTTTCACTAACCCACGGAGTTCACACTTCTGATCAGGAAGTAATTGTTCCCCCATCGGAATGTTAACTGTAGCTGGTGTACTGACAGAGGGACCAAAATCCTCTTCTATACTGTCATTGGCTATAAACAGGGCCTCCCTTTCATTGTAGTGTTTTAATAAATTAATATGGTAAATTTCAGTTTTGTTCCGGCGATCGGGTTGTCTGATTTCGTAGTTTACATTACCAATTGCCCGCATCACCTCATATGGTCCCTGCCACTTAGCGTACAGTTTAGACTCCGAAGTGGGAAGTAGCAGCAGTACCTTATCTCCTGGCCGAAAAGTCAGAATCCGTGCTTGTTTATTGTACTGCTGCTCTTGCCGATGCTGAGCCTGTTTTAAGTTCTCGTGTGCCAACTGACCAACCAATTGCAGGCGATCTCTCAACATAATTACATATTTAACTATGTTTTTAGCATCTTTATTTTGCTCCTCCCATCCTTCCTTTACAAGATCAAGGACCCCTCGTGGCTGTCTCCCGTACAGCAGCTCAAAGGGAGAGAACCCGGTCGAGCTCTGAGGCACCTCTCTCACTGCAAACATCAGGTAGGGAAGGAGTTTAGCCCAATGTTTTTGCTCCTGGTTGACAAACCGCCTCAGCATCTGCTTCAATGTCTGATTAAAACGTTCCACCAAACCATCCGATTGCGGGTGATAAACGGAGGTCCGAATGGATCGAATTTGTAATAATTTATACAGTTCCTTTAAACACCGTGACATAAAATTAGTTCCGTGATCAGTCAGAATTTCTTTGGGGATCCCTACTCTTGCTATGATCTGCACTAACTCTTTTGCAATCGCTAATGCACTAGTGGACCTCAATGGTACTGCCTCTGGATATCTGGTCGCGTAGTCCACCACTACTAAAATATGCGTATATCCACAGTCAGACTGGCTCAATGGGCCCACTATGTCCATTGCAATGCGTTCAAAGGGGATATTGATCAGGGGCAGTGGAACCAATGGGGCCGGGCGAACCCGCCCCGGCGCTACCTGTTGGCACTCTCTACAGGTCGCCACATACCGCTTCACCTCACTGTACACTCCCGCCCAGTAAAATCGAGCCAATATTCGTTCCTGAGTCTTTTCGCTACCTAAGTGGCCCGAACAAGGGACATCATGAGCCAACCGCATGATCTCATGTCGAAAAGACTGAGGAACGAGTAACTGTGTTACAGTCTGCCCTGTGCTCGGGGCTCGGGATACTCTATACAGCAAATGCCCAAGCACAATGTCGTGAGGGTATGTGAGCGGCCGATTGCCATCTACTTCCTTCCCCTCGATAGACCGAACCTGCCCCCAGAGGTTAGCCAGCGTAGGATCATTTTTTTGCTCGTACGCTAGATCAACATCTCGGTCCCAGACTTTCGGTATATCGAGCGGGGATATGGTAGCCTCAGCACTAGGGGTCTCAGTAACTCGGCCCGGTCGGTCACACTGGATCCCAGTTCCCTTTCCCTGGCGTTTATCAGACGTGGAGGAGTCTCCTACCAAACCCCAACCTCGTGTCATTGATGCACCCTCCCATTTTTCCACCCTTCTCTCTCGTTTAGTTTTTTTTGGGCGGAACCGAGAGGGGAACAGATCAGCATGCAGCGGAAAAATATCTCCAATAGTTTCCCCCGCTGCTCCTATGGTCTTACCGGAGACTGGCTCTACCTTTTGGTTTATAATTGTTTCGAAACATGGCCAGTCTCGACCTAAAATAACAGGGTATGGCAACCTTTTTGCCACCGCCACAATTACACGGCGGGTGTGACTACCAATGGTCACATCTAATTTAGTGAGGGGGTAGTCCTTGTTATCTCCATGGATACAGGAGATGACCACTAACCCACGTGACCACCAAGGTACCCCTTCTAAGAGAGTTTCCGAAATCAAGGTCTGACCACACCCAGAGTCCACTAATGCGTGGGTGCTCACATTACCAACCCGCACATCAACAATACAAGGTCCCTCCCAATCATTACCCCTGGACTTACCTGTCGCCGGTACCAAATAATGCGAAGCCGCACCACACTCCATTGCTGAGGGGCAATTCCGGGCAAGGTGGCCGACCCCATGGCACCGGTAACATTCCAGAGGGAGAGGCGCCCACGGAGCCTGATTGTCCCGCTGCCGACCTGACAGCGGGGAGGGGGCCCCTGTTCTACCCCAGCTGGGGGTTGACCTCGGCCTCCAGTGTTGTGGAGCGAGGCCACCCGTTGGGGAACGTGAGGGTGCTGGTCCAGACGTGAAGGGTGTGTGTGGGTGAAGGGGCCCCGGCCTTGGGCCCGCCATCCTGGGTCTGATGAAGGTCAGCGTGGGATGTATCGGCGTGGGCAGCGGTGTGGGCATAGAGTCCTCGTACCCCTCAGCCAACCTGACCGCGGCGTCCAGCGTGGTGGGCCGGTGCCGGCTGACCCAATTACTGGCTTCTGGCCCCAGCAACTGTATAAATTGTTCAATGGTGACAATCTCAGCCACCTCCTCTGCTGTGCGTTCACCAGGGCAGAGCCACCGGGTCACCTGGTCCACCAACTGCTGGGCCATTACTCGGGGTCGGACTCCTTCTGGGCGTTGGTACTCCCGGAACCGGCGGCGGTGCGTCTCCTCCGTGATGTCCAGTCGCTGAAGGATGGCTTTCTTTACAAGATCATAATCCATGGCTTGTTCATGGGTTAAAGCGTGGTAGGCTGCCTGGGCTTCCCCGATCAGATTGGGTCCCAGCTGGGTAGCCCACCACTCCCGAAGCCATAGGGCTGCTGTCGCCTGCCTTTCAAAGGATGTTAAATAGGCCTCGGGATCATCCAGCGACATCTTCACCACTTTAGGTTTCGGAGGCGCTACTGCTGGTTCGGCCACCGGTTCCCTCCTCTGGTTGGCCGCGAGGAACATGGCATTCATCCTCTCCATCACCGCTGCCAAGGTCTCTTCATGCCTCCGTGCCTGAGCCTCCATCATGGTGTTCAGTGCTGCAGGGTCCATTGTAAAATCCCGTTTCTGACACCACTTGTGAACAGGATGTGAGTGGTGATAATAAAGGCAATGTCCAGACCAGAGTTCTCCCAAAAACGTCTGTGTTTTTAATTTCAATAATTATAATAAATAATAATAATAACCCCCCCCCCCCCCCCCCCCCCCTTTGCCAGCGATGGTATCGGGGGGAACACGGCAGGTTTACAGTCCTTAATAACAAAAAGGATGACACTCCTGAACCACAATCCTCCGTGCACGAAACTGTGCTCTTTCTTCCGGGGTCGTGGTGAGTGCTGGTGCTGTGCTGTGTTGTGCTGTGAGGGACGTGCTCCGGGTCTAATGCTGGCTCCGCGGCTGCAGCTCCCGACTCTCACTCCTCCTCTGTCAGAGACAAAACAAAACAATAACAGAGACACAGGCTCCGGCTGGATACCGTCATCAGCGCAAGGGGGCCGTACTAACGTAACTGCTTCCCCTTTGTACCCAGAACCTCCTCCTTGCAAACAACCCGTTGCCATGGTTTCTCCAATAGGGGCCCGCCCCGCAGCTGATTGCAATGGAATCCTTCCAGGTACATGCAACTACGCGCTCCCCCTAATATGGTCACCTTCCGGTTTCCGCCTACCGTCAAGGCAGTCCATCTAGGAGGAAGCATACGATCCACCTTACCAAGCGCCTTCTTTGGTCGGGAGGGAGATTTACAGTTTGAATTCTTTCTCTCTCTGTCACAAGCATAGACAGCTGTTGACCATTTCACCAACTACAGTATGCTTAGGTATTTTTTTTTATTACTGCAGTGCACGTCTGTAGGCTACTTATTCCAAAACTTTATCCCAAAAAAAGACAGGAGTATGTTGTATGAGCAGGGTTAGAAACGAACGCTTGCCTGAGACAAATTATAAAGCTGATGAGGACTAGATGATGTCTGTTTCTCAGTAGTCCTGTGGGCGAGTGCTTATAACAAGTATACAGATATACTCCAACGTTCACAGGATTGCATTTAAAAAATGCGGGAAAAGTCAATTTTCTAATGAGGATAAGCAGTGGTGAACAAACAGAATGCTTTCAAAACAGTCACTTAGAACTGAAACCTCCCTTCATCTCTGCTTGTCATACCGAATGTTGCATTATTTTGAGATATGCGAATGCACCAGACCGTCATTGAATTTTGTCCGTACTTGTGCAATTAATGTATTCCTTGCCATGGCCTAACTGTGAACTTTCAGTATAAACAAAATTGACCTTTTAGACATCAAAACAATATAAAAACGGCCATTTCCTCACATTTTTTCATTTTTCAATTATATATTTCTTTTTTGAAAAAGCCCAATTGCTTGAACACAACACACTTATTTGATAGGTTGATCTTTAATCAGTGTAAAATATTAAAGCATTTAAAACTATAGATTGAAGGGATGATTACTTAACAATGTCTTATTACTAACATATTCGTTACCATAATTGTGTTAGTGTCTAACCCTGATGAGGTATGCCAGTATATGCAAATATATCTGGTTAGCATGTTACAGTATATTTAATGTGGGGGAACATTGTTATCTATGCAGACAGAGATTACAAGATTTATCACATAGAACTAAATTGGATTATGTTATATATTGGAATGTGCATGCAACTGAGGGGAATTGGTAAATCTCTAAAAACTGAAGAAACATAATTTATTTTTAAAACAATGAGGCTGCTGTTTCCTTGTCACCCATTCTCCTTGCAGTGATCATTTTGCACCTTCCCTGTCAGTTTCAGCCCAGGACAGAGTTTGAAGATATTTGTCATGTAGAGATTACATTGTTTTTATAGCATTTTATTTTTTTTCACAAGCAGATTTGTCCAAAAAGCTGTCAGACAGTTGTTCAGTGAAATGTTCTTCTTCAGTTTTCATTAATAGTTTCCCTGCAGATATTCACAGATAATATTTTCTGGCAAATGGAAAAAGAATGTTTTTAGAATACTTAATATTTTCTTTTTAAATCGCACTGTCTTGTGCTCTTGCCAGACTGGTCCTGTATTTGTTCAGCTAGTTTTAGTTTTTTTTGTTATGTTTTGTTTTGTTTTTTCCAATACCATTAGTTAGCGGACAATAATTGTCATTTTCATTTTCTTGTATGGATTTTGATGGAAAGATGATCATTATTTTTTTCATTATTTATTTCTTAGCAGACGCCCTTATCCAGGGCGACTTACAATTGTTGCAAGATATCACATTATTTTTACATACAATTACCCATTTATACAGTTGGGTTTTAACTGGAGCAATCTAGGTAAAGTACCTTGCTCAAGGGTACAGCAGCAGTGTCCCCTACCAGGGATTGAACCCACGACCCTCCGGTCAAGAGTCCAGAGTCCTAACCACTACTCCACAATGGCACTAGCTATAGTCCAGTGCCAGCAGACAACATGAGAACCTTTTTTTTTTTTTTTTTTTTTTTTTTTTTTGGGGGTCAACCTAGGTCTATGGGTCAGCTAATGTCATAACACATATTTTAACCCAAGTGAAAGACCACCAGTAAGCAACCATTCTCTGACAAAGTTTTAGGATTACATGCAGGGATGTCTGGTATATATTGAACAAGAATAAAGAAAAATCTATAGCAGTTTAAGTGGGTCTGAGGAATTAAGAATCAGTAGAATCACAAGAAACAAAGAGTTGCATCTAATCAAATTATTATTATTAATTTTTTTTTTTTTTTTTTTGTTTTACAGCACCTGGATTTCAAAAGGCTAATACTGGTCACATAACCTCTGCCTCTGGCCATGTGTCAAACAGCTCTCTTCAGTATGGAGCAAAGGCACCTCCAGCCAATGCCCTGAGCAGACCAGCCCCACAACCACACCCAAAAGATCAGGACACGCTGGTCCAGAGAGCAGAGCACATCCCGGCTGGGACCCGCACCCCCATGTGTGGACAATGCAAGATGGTCATCAGGTCAGTGAAAATCCCTTATTAATCAAATAAGATAACTAGCCTCTGCCATAATGGGCAATACAGCAGATAAAGGTGCTTCCGTATGCAAGACTACACATGTTGAGCTGCAGCAGCCTGCTGCTTTGCAGTTTTTTGATTGAAATGTTTCTGCCGAAGCGCTGTGGCTAGCTTCAAGATGAAATCTCCCCTACTGATATTTTCCCTGGTGCATTCCTTGTACAAAATGAATGAATTGATGGATGCCAGGTCCAGTAGAGATAACAACAGGCGCGTGTGTGTGTGTGTGTGAGCACAGTGTTTTTGTTTGAACATTTTATTTTATTTTTGTTATTTAAAAATAAAGAGACGAGCTGAGTCTTTCTTACTTTAACTGCAGTCCCTGGTGTCAGTTTATTTTTCCTTCCTGCTTCTGGCCTGACGTCAGACGACTCAGCCAACCTGTCACACCACTGATTCCGTGAAAGCGGCAAGCCAGCTTTCAGCTTGAAAGGCAAGGGAACTGCAGTAAACTCGAAGCTCTTTCCACAATACGCTCAGATACCAACACAGAGGGTCTTACCTTACCGACTTGAGAGGCAAAAAGAGAAATGGCTTCCTCAGTATGATGGTTTTAATCCTCGGTAGGCGGGACCGAGGGCGTCATCCCAGGAAGGGGCCTATCGGCAGCTCTGGTATAGAGAGCTCAGAAAATACCTACCAATAGGCAGGCATATCCCATATGTAATGTTGTTGTTGGTGGTGGTGGTGGTGGTGGTGGTGGTGGTGGTCATCTTCGAATTGAAAGGGAACTGGAATATTGTAGGTTATATTCAAAATAAAAACATGTATTGTAAAAGTTTAGTGGTTCAAGGTAGGCGGGATTATAACTTCCTTATTTTCACGATCCTGCCTTTCAAATG
Organism: Acipenser ruthenus; assembly: GCF_902713425.1. Classification (NCBI taxonomy): domain Eukaryota; kingdom Metazoa; phylum Chordata; class Actinopteri; order Acipenseriformes; family Acipenseridae; genus Acipenser; species Acipenser ruthenus. Next base: position 50,225,691 of record NC_081190.1, on the reverse strand, counting down.
CCGTCAGGTTATTTAATACATGTTTTTTTTAGGAAAAGTCATAAACGGACAACCGCATAACTTTCAGATACGCAGAGTAATTTTAAATTTGAAAACCTCAAAACGCCAAATTGACTGGCGTGGCGGTTCTATTGTTAAGGATTGTAGCAGGGCAGGAGAGAGCCCTGCACATAGTTAGTGGGGCAGGGCAGAAAAGCCCTGCGTGTAAATAAATGGGTTGCATTTATTGTAATGATTTAAAATGTATTGTGCTTTTAGTTAGATACATGCTGTTTTGTTTGTTATTATTGGTTTAATGTGGTCTGGCAGAGGCGGTGTTAGTAGCTTGTGAGAATGTGGCTGGTGCCGTTTATTGAATTATTATTTTAATGTTTATAATTATTGTGAGATGGCCACCAATATAAAAACCTGCAGCTTTTGTTGTTGAGGTGGGGTGTTCGAGAGGAGAGAACGAGAGCGAGCGGAGAAAAGCAAAAACAAAAACAAAAGTAAAACAGACTGCATGGTCGGATCAGTGAAGGCTACTGCCCAGCCTGACCTACGTGTTGTGTGTTCGCGACCTGTTTTTGTTTAAACTTTTATTTTGCTCTGAGAGCATATTGTATTTATTTTTGTTAATAAAAACAGTGCAAGAATGCACCTTTCACCAGAGTACCTGCTTGTGTGTTGTTTCTGTCAGCTATCTGGTCTGGGGACGTCAACCCTCGGCTACCCTGTCACAAGGAGCCATATTAAAAGTGATGGCAGTGGCATCCTGACTGCCCACAGTGTTGTGGCAGGCAGTTCTGTCCAATATTTCTTATATATTTTTTGTAATGATCTAATAACTTAAGTGAATGAATAATAAGCAGTAATAGTAATTTCCATGTATAAAATGTTGACGACCAAAGGTGATAGATAGCAATGGCAATCAACTGTAGTGAGCTTTGAGAGACAGATATATTCCTCATAGTAGAGTGAGTATGATCTACCATTTATTAAAACCTGAAATGACTTCTGAACTTATGTCTTCCGAAATCCCAGCAATTTCCTAAATAAAGCTAATCTGCAAGATCACCCCAATAATATTTTTGATTCATGACATCTGATAAATTAAATGTAAGTCTGTGATGGGTGATTAGATTTTAATCTGTGGATATTAAACATAGCACTGCTGTAGTATGTCATAAAAAATACTATTTCACCAAGCTGGCCTTGTTAATCAAACAGGCCTGATAAGGCTATGTGCTTTCACTTTTGTGTTCTACAGTAATGGTATAGTTGTTATCATTTAATTTCCAAAGAGAGTTAAGACTAATTAATTTAACATGTCAGGCCAAATGCCGGAATATAAAGACACTGCTTTTGTGATTCTCTTTTAACGTAATTACAGCTCATGCCCTTAGTGGCCCTTTATTGGAAGGTAGCCAAGAGTGGTATCAAATGGCCTTCCATTCTACAACTCTTTTGCATCCAAACTACACAGCAGACTAAGTTACCTAAGTCTGGTGTATAGAATAACAGTCTCTAACCGTGCCAAGGTGTGTTTATGACAGAGGAGTTTAACATGATATGATGTCTGAATTACACATTTTTCCGTTGTTTTCCACTTTAGTTAATTATCCCATTTGTAGCCTCCGTTCAAATAGTTCTTTGTTTAAAATAGACCACAATGTAGAAATGATGTAACGTAGAATTAAGTTTGTAGATACTCTCCAGCAGTGGTTTTCAAACGTTTTTGTTTGTGGACCAAAATTAAGCACATAAAAAAAAAAATCACTATAATACTAAGAATAACCGTAGACTTACCTTTCTTTGTTTTAATGCGATAGGTGGGCCTGTTTCTGTGAGCAAACTACTTTTTATTAACACGAATTTACCAGAGGGAAAAAAAACATACTGTTTTATTTTGAAAGTGATAATTACAGCAGAAATTGTTTTTGTGACTTTTTGGTAATAAAGTTACATCCATGAGGCACCAGCACATTCGGAGCTACGGATCTCCAGCTATAATCTTTATTTAGAAAATGGCGTGTTTTGATGCTGTACGCTGATTTTTTTGTTGTGCAGTTAAATAGTACAATGCACGTCAGAACTTATTTTAACTGAAGCACAGTTCAATTAATAAATTATCAATATACAACATATTAAACTCGCAATAAATATACACATTGTTGTGAGAGATCTTTTAAAGTTTTTAAAAATGAGTGACATTCCTTTCGTCACAGTTGATCTTTTTGGAGGAATGACAGCAGACAAGTGGCTAGAATTACAAGAAGCAAAACCTCAGTTGAAAAAAGCAAACAAAAGCAAGAGACACAAAGATCTAACAAGTTAACAACTTAATGAAATCGAAGAAAACAAAAATACTTGGGCAGCTGGTGTTCTCTATCAAGTGGGTGGGTGTTTAACTCCTAAAGGCCCCAAACCTGAATAGATTATACCAAAGCTGTACGCCAGTGCCTATGGCGTAGTCATGCCTGTCCACCGAGGGCATAAGAAGACTGCACACACAGATACCAGGATCAGTTTTCCTTTCACAAGACTGAACTTAGACAGGACAGCCATAGACAGATGAGTGCGTGTTACATTTTATCTGCATTTATTATTCGCTAATTGTGTATTACACTGTTAATGCGATACACATTTACGTTGTTTTAGTTTCACTAATTACACCTCATTTTTTGCACGTAGCCTGTTGTTTGTGACGTCCCGCAGCGGCCTACTGCCCCGCATGAAGCCGGCGGCTACTGTCGCCCCTTCCCTGGGATCAAGCAACTTGAGTCTGCAGGCTGCTTAGCTCCGGTTGGAGTTAAAATAAAAGTTTAATATTTTTTAATTATTTTATTATTATTTGAACTGTAAATTGTTATTACTGTTTTCTGTGTGGCATGTTTTCTCTTGTATGTGTCTTTTTTCAGTTTTTTTTGCAGAAACATGAATACAGCTGCTGGGCTCAATGCTGACCGAGATACGCGCTTGTGGCAAAGTGGTTTATTGGGTACAGGTGCAGGAGTGATGCAGTGCGTGATTGACACAGACAGAGATTATAATCCGTTTTGGAAAGGAGTTTTATTTTGTTTTCCAGGTCTGGCGACCAAACAACAATCCCCCGGCAATACACACCAATGTGTACTGCACAGGGTAAATAACAACAGGATTGCAGTCCCAAATAATAAACAATAATATCCGCCCCACAATAATACAAACACGGTCACCAGTCCTGGGTGCGTGCAGTAGTGCTCATGGTGGGTGATGCAGTTTATTTCGTGACAGTGGTGAAGTGTTGTTCCGGCTTTGTGCTGGCCCAAGGCCACAGCTCCGGAAACGTGTTAGCTGTTTGGTGATTCACAAACAAGACAATTACTAACAGACAGAACAAAACAAACAAAACACTCACTGAACTGCAACATTCTCTGGGGTCTCTCACAGTCCTTCTAGGTTAAAATACAAAACCAACACAAAGGAACAGATCGCGATTCTCTGCCCCCTTTTATGCCGTCACACATGACCCCTTGGTAAACGAGTGCAACCGCCTCTCCAATCTGTGGCTGCCACATCGTTTCCCTTCCGGGTCAATGCGTTCTTGCAACAGAGTCTCGTCTTCATCCAGACTGGCCGACTTCCCGACCCTGGGAAAGAACTTCAGCTTCAGCTGAGACAGCTTCCAGTCTCTGCCACAGTATTTCACTGCCGTCTTGGTGACTGCTTGCAGCACCATTACGAAGGCTGTTAGTGCTCTAACAGCAGGCTTCCCTCAGTCTTGTATACATTTGGACAGTTTGGGTTTGCTAGAAGCTATATAAGTGGGCATCCCTATATACTGCTTCTTGTGGTAACATGAACCTTGTAGACCTGTAGGTCACCAACCCCGCTCTTTTCCTGACCCGGTACCCACCGAACAGGGAAAGAGATTACCGCACCGGTACTGTACCGTCACCACGTGTGTACCATACTGAGGGCACAGTACTGACCTAGTGCAAGTCACTGCACGTCTACCATACCGACCGGTACTATACCACACCATACTGAGGGTACTGTACTGAGGGTACCGTACCAATCAGTTCCATCTCGGTTACATATTGTTTCCGACTCGGTGCAAGGTCACCGACCTGGTTCCCACAATCCCTGGTCTAGTACCTGAGGATTTGGTTTGTGTCTTGAACCACCCTGTTACAGCTTTTATCGTACTGTACACTGCGCTGTTACATACAGTACTGTACACTGTTACATTACTGTGCAGCGGCATTGCTGCTTGTGTAGACTGAGGCAGCAGTTTTTTACACTGCATTGCTGTTTGCATCATGCCGGGGTTTTATCCCTGTGACATGTGCAAGGCGATTCTCCCAGTGGAGGATAAGAACATAAGAATATAAGAAGGTTTACAAACGAGAGGAGGCCATTCGGCCCATCTTGCTCGTTTGGTTGTTAGTAGCTTATTGATCCCAGAATCTCATCAAGCAGCTTCTTGAAGGATCCCACAAGCCTCTGTTTGAGTCCTTGCATTCAGCTGAGCTGAAATTCGTATTGCTTAAAACAGCTTTCTTGCTTGCAATCACTTCCGCTAAGTGGGTGAGTGAGATGCAAACATTTTCAGTTGCGAAAGCCTGCTTAATTTTTGCAGAAGCCAAGGTTATGCTTCGTACCAATTCTGCTTTTTTGCCAAAAACTATATCGGCATTTCATGTCAACCAGTCTGTGGAATTGGAGGCTTTACATTTGCCTCCTTTCCAGTCTGACAGGGAGCGACAGCTCCATATGCTTTGCCCTGTGCAGGCACTAGAGTATTATGTTGACAGGACACTGAATTGGAGGCAGTCTGAACAGTTTTTTGTCTGTTATGGGGCAAAGTCCCATGGCCAAGCCCTGTCTAAGCAGAGGCTATCTGAATGGATAACAGAATAGTACACACATAGGACTGCCTATGAGCGAGCCAACTTTGCCCCTCCCGAAAAGCTCACTGCCCATTCCACCAGAGGCATGGCAACCAACTTCATGGGCTTTATTCCAGGGTGCATCTGTGAAGGACATTTGCAATGCAGTGGTGTGGCCTACTCCCCATACCTTTACAAGGTTCTATCGACTGAATGGATCCCCAAAACCCTGACTTTGGAACTAGGGTGGCTTCAGGGTCGACCCTTACAACATAACATAGAGGTGAGCTTCTCCCTCAGTTTTTTAGCCCTAGCTACTTGCTACTGGGGTTCCGTATGGTGGCCTTGTAGCATTCCAGTCGTTATGCAATATTGCCCTTGCGACAGCTTTGGATATGGCAATGGCTACATATGGCAATGGCTACATTTCGTACTTGACAGGGAACGTTAGGTTATTATCATAACCCTGGATCCCTGAAATAGAAATGGATCCATTGTTACAAGATTTCTATGCTTAAGTGCGTAATTCGGCTGGTCAAGAGTACTCCATTTCTATACAGGGTTCTGCCCAGGAATTCTGTGTAGCTGGGTGGCAGAGAATTATTAGCGGGAGCATTTTTAACAGAAAAATAAAATTGCCTTACCTTAAATATATAAAGACAAAGAATTGAAATAGTAACTCACCCTTATTTGTACACAGGTTACACTGCTTCATTTACCCCCTGATCTTTTGCAGACTTTTTTGTGTTTCTGGCAGTGCTTGCACATCATACCACCCAATTACTTGCTGTAAAATTCCTTCCAATTCGCTTTCTACAAGTCGCTCTTCGTTAACTATATATCAGGTTTTTCATTTTCTGCATTTTATTTTTCTTTTTTCATCATACGTTTCAGTTTGCTAATTTCCACATTCATTGTCACTATGTTTGCTTAGAAAATAATCTGTTATTTTTTTAGTGCTTAAAACGGAAAACCCACCCTCTCTGATTGGTTAAATGTAGTATCAAGACGTAACACAGCAACACAGCTGTCATGTGGTTCCAAGATGGTTCAGCCTGGCTGAAAAGGCCTGGGGAGAACCTTGAGCTTTGTTATGTTAGCCTCCATGCTGGACTCAATCGTTCCATGAACAGTGCTGACATAAACCGCATTGATAGCCTGTTAGTAACCAAGCATTTAGAAATGCCAATAATTTATTATTGTATTGGCTTCTCCAGGTGAGCGGTAATAATGTGTGGATAGTGAACTTTGTATTTGCCTCCTTTTCTGTATCTTTTCATTATCAACAAAAATCTCCAAAGCGGAAGGAAATCTAACAAAATTTTTTTTGACCATATATGATAGAGTTTAGACCTTTTTTTAACTAGGAGATATTCTCCACATATGCATTTTCGTTCTGCTTCTGTAGCTGAGTTTCTAATGTCTCAAATGCTTTTAAAAAGCAAGAGGTCATTTTATTGGCATATTTGTTCCTGGCAAGATGAGAAGTAGGCATGCTGTCATAATGAAAGACACGCCGGAATCCACTTAGTCAAACTTGGAAACAATATGTTGAGCTTTTCTGAAACATTTAAATCAAGAATAAACATTGGGCTAGCAAACAGTTTCATTTTGCACTTTTCTTTGGCATTTTAAATAAAAAACACCATACAGTGATGCAAGCCTTAAAGAATGAATCCGCTCTAAGCCAGCAGGCAGGTTTAATGTTGAGTGTTAGAAACTTTTCCACAGTGCCACTCCATCTAGGCTTCCCGGAATGTAAGGAAACGTAAGCTGATCTTGCCCCTGGCACTGATAGCACTTTCCCTTGTCAGTATCAATATTCTGTTAATGAATCCACTAAATAAGTCAACTGACACAGTGAGAAGAGAGCATTTTGTTGTACATAAGGGCTTGTATTGTTGGGCCTGTAAGCAGCTAAAAGGGCATTGATGTAAAAAGGTGCTTGTGCAGAGGTTAGACAGGGTTATCAGGTTAGGTCAGAGCATGCACCATCCAGAGTCTAGTGACAGAGCCAGAGTCCTCTAGTTTCAGAGTGATTACTCTGACTTTCCTATTACTCATGCTTAAGGCAATTTTTTCATATGCTAAATTGAATTAACTTCAAACAATATAAGCTTATCCACCATCATTGAAAGTTAAAATTATAAGTCAGTTATAGACATTCGGTTCAAGTTGTTTGGAGTTTCTTTGGAATAAAGGCTGAACAGTCTCAAGTCTTCTATGAAGTGTTACTGGTTTGTAAAACATGATTCAGCCTTGGTTCCTCCCTTCAGCAATGCTGATCAATCTCTATATTAGTTTTGCATGAATTATGATACCCTACATTCAAGTAACATAAAATATTACCCACTGTCAAAAAATTAAAAGTTTAACTAATTATACAAACAGCAGTATGACATTGATATACATGTACTTCAAAAGTCAATGTCATTAAAGCATTTGACAGTCAGTACATTTAGATATCAATAACCATAACTGGGTTACCTCATTATTTTACTATCTGACTTGCACATGAAACATTTATTGAATTAGAGAAAGATCCTTGCACAGTAAGTATAGTAAGTGTAGAATGTACTTTCAACATGACCCCATATGTTGATTTGTGTTATTTGGACTGTCTGATTTTAATTGAACCTCTGTGCTTTTCTTGCAGGGGCCCTTTCCTGGTAGCCATGGGAAAATCTTGGCATCCTGAGGAGTTTACCTGTGCTCATTGTAAAACCTCCTTGGCAGATATTGGTTTTGTGGAAGAGAAGGGTTCTGTGTATTGTGAGCACTGTTACGAAGAATTCTTTGCCCCCACCTGTGGCAGGTGTCAACTGAAGATTCTTGGGGTAAGTCCATTTTTCTTCTATTTTTACTGAATGGTGAGAACTTAACAGCACTGGAGAATGTCACTTAGTGGTAGGTGTACTATGATGGGCCAGTCACAGCACAAACATACCGCAATTTGCATTTTCGTTGCGACACTTGGCAAAGTATACATTTTGTCATATGTCCTAAGAGAAATATGTTAATCGAAGAGCCGCAATATACTAATTTAAATACTTAGCGAGATCTCTATTGCGAGACTTGTGTGACATTGTATAAATAAATAGCAGGAGCTGAGTTGTGGTTTGCTATAGCAGAGGGTGCCCGAAGGATAACGTCTATACATACAAGGATGCAAGAATCAAAATAACATTGTTTTTGTTAAATGTAAACGTCATCTGTACAATGCATTCTGTTCTGTCTTCGTTTTACCTATTTTAATATTGTTTTTTATATAGCGTGTTTTTTGTTTGTTATTGTTTGGCAGCGTGGATGGAGTAAAAGCCCAATCCACTAAACTCATGTGGAATGTGACCATCCCCGGATTGATTCATTTATTGTTAAGTCGGAGATGGTCACATGTATAAAAACGTGCAGCTTTTGTTGTTCAGGGTGGGTGTTTGAGAGTGCCCAGCCTGACCTAGGTATTGTTTTGTTTTTATGTGTTCGTGATTTGTTTTATTTAAATATTTATTTTGCTCTGTGAGCGTTGTTTTTGTTTAATTATTTTATTTTTAAATAGATATGCGTGCACCAGGGCTATTCACCTGTAGTACCTGCCTGTGTCTGTCAGCTTTCTGGTCTGGGGATGTCACCACTCAGCGTTCCTGTCACACTATCAAAAAGCTTTTCATAATCATAAAGCAGCCCCTCGCTGAACCAGATATGTTTGTCTGACATTAGGAAAAAAAAATGTCAATACAATCACACACACATATATTTATAGTGCTCAATGTATTTTAAATGTATAAATCATTGTACTGAAATAACACCAATGAGTTTTGGGTAGGCTACACATTATGTAAACATTTTTACATTATTTAAAAATATAAATCTGTACAGTACGCAGTCTACAATACAGTAGTAAAATTGGTGTACAATGCGAATTAAATTGAAACTAAATGATTTTATTGTTAATTTTATTATTATTATTATTATTATTATTATTTTTATTACTAATTATAATAATAATAATAATAATAACTTGGCAGCCTAAAAAAGTTAACACAAAATAGACCATGGTGCTGCATTGACAAGTTATGATACTTACAGTACAGTCAATTCTCTGTAATGCGAATTTCAAAGGATCAGCAACACGTTTTGCATTATGGGCAGCAGTGTGGAGTAGTGGTTAGGGCTCTGAACTCTTGACCAGAGGGTCGTTGGTTCAATCCCAGGTGGGGGACACTGCTGCTCTACCCTTGAGCAAGGTACTTTTACCTAGATTGCTCCAGTAAAAACCCAACTGTATAAATGGGTAATTGTATGTAAAAATAATGTGATATCTTGTAACAATTGTAAGTCGCCCTGGATAAGGGTGTCTGCTAAGAAATAAATAATAATTATTATTAAGTTTTTATTGAAGTTAGTCAGTGGTGCAGTGCTAAATTGTGCACAATTATAAACCACCTGCACATTAATGGAATAGGTGTGTTTCCTATTCCTATACAGATGTTCAGAATGAGCTGGAGGGGTTAGCGGCATATGTGTGCAGTCTATTCCTCCAAACACGTTGGGGAAACCAGAAATGTCATAGAAATGTGTTTTGGAGATCGCCAGTTGGAGATGCCACTGCCGACCATGGCCGAGAGTTCCCAGGGGGTGGCGCACAATTGGCGAAGCGCTGCCCGGACGGGGAGGGTTATGTCAGCTGGGGAATTCTTAGCTCACTGCGCACCAACGATCCCTGTTGCTGGCTGGGCGCCTGCAGGCCTGCCTGTGTGCAATTCAGAACTGCGTGGTTCTCCAACGCTGTAGTTCTGTAATGGCTTCACGGCGGACTTGCAGTGCGGGAACAAAAACGGATGGCTGACAGCACACGTTTCAGAGGACGCAAGTCTTCGTCTTCATCTCTCCTGAGTAGTGCGGGGGTTGCAGCTGTGAGCCGGGTTGAATAATTGGGCATTCCAAATTAGGAGAAAATCGGGGGTAAAATAATTGGCAATTTCAAACATAAAGAAAAAGAAAAGAAATGTGTTTTCAAAGTTTGTAAGTACACCCTGTTTTTAAGAAAAAATAGGTATTTGGCTGTTTCGCCTCAGAAATGCGTAACTGGCAACACATGAGAAAAAGCGGACTGGGAAATGCCAGGAACAATTGCAACTGTTTAAAACATGCTTTTAAAAGTTCTGTTTAAAACAGCTTTCAAACATCTCGTTATCATATTTGAGAATTTGTGCAGGAATGCCCATAATTACATATTCATCTACACTTGAACCGCAAACAGAAACTGCTGCCGCAAAGCATTTCCTAAAAAGTCGCAAACAGCATTGCGCCTGTCTAGTACATTTCACCCAAGACCTCCAACTCGTTTGCAGCTGGTTTAAGACTATTGCAACAGGCGCAACACCTTAATAAACCTATCCCATATTCTGATATTGTTCAGTGTGAATCATTGGCTGTGCAAAACAATTACTATCTGTATTGATTTCACACCATATTCCTATTTGTTAAAACCTTTTCAGAGCAGTTGAGGTACTGTAAATAATGTGCTTTAAGGTCATAATATAGTGATAGAATGTTATATAACTAGCAGATGCATTGACCCTTCCTATAATCATCATATTGAAGTAGTCAGCTGTCTGGTATATTCAGCTGGTAGCTAAAGCATTTTTTGCAAATACATTTTCAGTAAAGTAGACACATTTGATCCTGGTATTTCTAAGTTCAAATAATGTATTCACAGACAGCATAAACATGTATTTTATGTAATTATTATTATTATTATTATTTATTTCTTAGCAGACGCCCTTATCCAGGGCGACTTACAATTGTTACAAGGTATCACATTATACATTATTTCACATTATACAGATATCACATTATTTTTACATACAATTGCCCATTTATACAGTTGTTTTTTTTTGTTTGTTTTTTTTTTTTACTGGAGCAATCTAGGTAAAGTACCTTGCTCAAGGGTACAACAGCAGTGTCCCCCACTGGGGATTGAACCCACGACCCTCCGGTCAATAGTCCAGAGCCCTAACCACTACTCCACACTGCTGCCACAATTAAACACTTGAGGATGAGCCTCTGTTTTGAGGTATGGTGCCTTCAATGAACCCGGTCATGTTTTATTACTTAATTTGAGACTGTTTGAATGCAGTGGTCAGGTGATTTATTTATGTAGTACTTATTCCCACTTTTCTCACTGTTTTTAACTGTGGGAAACAAATATATGTATTTAATCTTAACCATGTGGTCTTAAAGTGCCAAATGCAATTGTCAGATTATCAGAATTAGCACTAGGGAACTGTTTGAAGTTAACTAATGCCTTTAATTAAGGCAGATCTGGTCTCGAGTTTACACAGGACTCAACTATTACAGGCAAAAACTAGTTCTAAGAAATAAATACAGTACATACTAGTGTTAAATGTCATGGTGTATTCATGATTTCATTTACAAGCACCTTTGGAATATTTTTAAGCAAGTACAGAATGTAACCATGACCGAATGGGATATATAGCCCTCTTACAGCCTGAATTGACTGTTGCACAGGGGTTAGTGCCAATTTTCTTTCAGCCTGCCTGAGAAAGGGGTGAGCTCTGACTTTTCAGTCAAAACTATGGCGATGAACTGATATTTCAATTCTAAAATAATTTAGCTTAAATATTAAGCGTATAATACTATCTTAGTCTAGGTTCTGATTAAGCCCCACTGTACGAAGCAGTCGGCTCTCCCCGCCTCTTCGATGGGATTCAGTCATTTTCTGCTGCTACGTTTTCACATTCTCTTCCTTGCTGCTCGGCTCTTTGAGAGTCAATATTATTCTTGCTAGCGCCTTCTCATATATACAGTGCCCTCCATAAGTGTTTGGACAGTGAAGTCAAAATTGCTATTTTTGCTGTACACTCAAGCAATATGAAAATATGAATAAAAGATTGATATGAGGCAAAAGTTCAGAATGTCACTTTTTATTTCTGGTGGCTTCAAGACATACATGTTTTACCAACAAAGAATAACAGCACTTTCCATCCCCCCATTTTATGTGAGCATAAGTATTGGGACAATTCAACTTAAAGCAAATATAAGAAGTATAAAAGCTAGTATTTAGTCGCAAGTCCCTTGCAAGCAATAACAGCAGTGAGTCTGTGATATTATTATTATTATTATTATTATTATTATTATTATTATTATTATTGTTAATTTATTTATTTCTTAGCAGACGCCCTTATCCAGGGCGAATTACAGTCGTAAACAAAAAATACATTTCAAGAATCACAGTACAAGTAATAATACAATTAAGAGCAAGATAAATACAATAATTTTAAATCAGGATGAATACAATGACAAGATAAATCCATTGACATCACCAAACTCTTGGTATCTTCCTTTGAGATGCTTTGCCAAGCCTTTACTGCAGCCATTTTCAGCTGTTGCTTGTTTTGGGGAGTTTCAGACTTCAGTCTCCTCTTCAGCAAGTGAAATGCATGTTCAATCGGATTTAAATCAGGAGGTTGACTTGGCCAGTCTAAAACTTTCCACTTTTTTCCCATGATGAACTCCTTGGTTGCGTTGGCAGTGTGTTTTGGGTCATTGTCTTGTTGCATTGTGAAGCGCAGCCCAATGAGTCTGGTGGCATTTTCTTGTACATTGGTAGCCAAGATGCTTCTGTACACTTCTGAAGTAATTCTGCTGCTGCCATCATTCGTTACATTATCAATAAAGATGAGTGAGCCCGTTCCAGAGGCAGCCATGCCCAGGCCATGACACTACCTCCACCATGCTTCACAGATGAGATGGTATGCTTTGGATCATCTGCAGTTCCTTTTTTTCTCCACACTTTTGCCTTCCCATGACTTTGATAAAGGTTAATCTTCATCTCATCTGTCCATAAAACTCTGTTCCAAAACTCTACTGGCTCATCTCTGTACTTCTTAGCAAATTCTAACATTGCCT